>NC_136065.1:965392015-966057515 GCF_964261635.1 Lissotriton helveticus | reverse complement strand
CCATTTTGGAGCGTCCCGACGCTCGAGTTGGTCAGGGAGGCGCCTATTTAAGGCGGACTCGTGTTCTACCTCGCCCTGATCATTGCTGCACTAGCGCAGGTCGCGCTGCTAGCGAACTGAGATATTTTAACTCTACCTTTCGAGTATTTTGGTTTTTCTGATTTACCTTATCCCCTGATTTTAATTCGATCTCTGTCACTGGGCTGTCCCCTCACTCACATTTAAATTGCAGGAAAACGCACCGCTATTTGGCGGGTCCGGGTCCCTGGGGCTGGATTCCTGGATTCTTGGGCGCCATCTTAGTTTGGGGTGAGTGTTTGTAGCGCGGGCGCCATTTTGGAGCGTCCCGACGCTCGAGTTGGTCAGGGAGGCGCCTATTTAAAGTCGTCCTCTCCCGCGCAGCGGGAACGCGCAGTGGGACGCCGTCGCTTAGCCGGAGTCGTGCCAGAGTCCTGCCCGTCTGCGCTCGTCCGCGTCGAGGTAGCGGCTGTGGGCTATGGACTCTGGCCCCCTTTTTTAACATCTCTCTCATCATCATGGTGATGCTCAGGTATGATCGTGCGACCCTCCTGTCTATAAAAGACAGCTTTCAGGGGTGTAATCATGTCCCTTTATCCCCTCTTTCGGGACCCTTTGACTGTGCCTGTGGTTCCTTTTCTCTGGCCTCACCGATTGGGGTGCGCCCAGTTGATAGGACTGCCCATAGTACACCTTCGGGTCATGCCGGGCAAGTACTTAACATATGGAGCTTGAATGTGAGATCTTTGGTCAAGCACCACCAGGCACTACGGGACATGATTGATACGGACCTTCCTGATATCATCTTCCTGACCGAAACTTGGCTACAGGACACTGATACTGCCATTATAAACCTGGCCTTTCCATCCACCTATACGGTGTTTGTCCTGAACCGCTCGACTAGGGGAGGTGGTATAGCCATGGCGATCAAATCGTGCTTTCCGGCTGAGTGGAAGGCTCTGGATCTGCCTAGGTGTGAAAGTGCCTTGTTCAAGGTAAAGGCGAGTCATCAATTTACCCTTAGTGGCGTGCTTATATATCGCCCACCCGGGAATGACACTGCTTTTAAAGCCGCCCTTGCGGACGTGGTTAGTTCACATGCTCCCTCCTGTGCCAACTTTAATATAGTGGGTGACTTAAATATTCATCTTGACCAGACGTCTTCCCCTTCCATCAGCTCCTTGCTGGCGGACTTGGAAGCGATGCAGCTAAACCAACTGGTCTCCTCTCCCACCCATATAGGAGGACATATACTCGACCCCTTTTTCACCACCTTAGCTCAGGCTAGATCAGCTGACCCGATGATGGTGGGCTGGACTGACCATTTGCTGGTCAAAGTGAGATGTCCCCTTGACAACCCTCAACTTAAACCTGTTGACAAACAGATTTTAAAGCGCAATTGGCGCAAACTGAAGTTAGAGGAGTTTGTCAGGATTTTGGAGGCGCAACCACTAGGCAAACTGCAGAATGCAGAACAGGGATATGAACAGTTCTGCAAGTGGGTCCTTACTGCCCTCGACTCTCTTATACCTTTGCGTTGGGCAAAATGTCATATTAAAACTCGGAGCCCTTGGTATAATGAGACTCTTGCCGAGCTCAAGAGAACCTGCCGGCAAGCTGAGAGGGCTTGGAGAAAATCTTTTGATCCCACGCTAAAATCACTGTACTTTGCTCAGCTTAAGATCTACCACAGAGCTATATGTCAAACCCGGGCCGCATATTATGCAGCTGAGTTTTCCAATAGCCCTAACCCCTCTAAGTTAATCTTTAAGGTACTTAAGGACTTGATGGGGAAACGGGCCACCTCGCAAGTAATATGCACGGACTCGCACTGCGAAAATCTGGCATCCTTTTTCGTAGAGAAGGTGCAGAAAATCTACCGTGGTTTTATTCCATCTGCTCCCGGGGATACTCCGAATGACGTGAAGGTCTCGGTGTCCGAAACCTTGTCCACCCTGCCGGCTATGTCCAACGGGGTATTTGACATTCTGAGCCTTAAAATTAAATCTGGCTCCCCCCTAGACCCACTGAAGCCGGAGTTCTTCGCCCGTCTCCCGCCTCTCTGTCGGGAGCCCATTTTGGATTTGATTAATCTCTCCCTCAGTGAGGGCATGGTTCCGCCATCCTGGAAGCAAGCTGTGGTCAGCCCTATTTTGAAGAAAACCAACTCTGACCCCTTCCTCCCGGAGAACTATCGGCCCATCTCCCTCTTACCTTGGACCGCCAAGGTCACTGAGGCGCACGTGAATTCCATCTTGTCTGCACACCTCTCTCGTAATAACATTCTTGACGAGAGCCAAAATGGTTTTCGCGCTCAACACAGCACTGAAACTGCTTTGCTCTTTATGATCGAGCATTTGCGGTTGGTGCTGGACGCGGGGCAGACTGCGGCGCTCCTATTGTTAGACCTGAGCGCCGCGTTCGACACGGTGTCTCACGACATCCTGTTGCGGCGATTGGAGGAAGTGGGTATTGTGGGGAAGGCTCTTCAGTGGTTCCGCTCCTTCCTCTCGGACCGGTCTTTCAAGGTAGCCATTCCACCTGGCCAGTCCTTGCTCCATCCCCTGGAACTGGGAGTCCCTCAGGGCTCTGCCCTTAGCCCCACTTTATTCAACTTGTATGTGAAGCCGCTGGCTGCTGTCGTCAGGCAATTTGGCCTCACCATGACATCGTATGCCGATGACACGCAGCTGGCGGTGACACTTAGTGGGGACCCTGAGGTGACTGCGCTCAGATTCCGGGCAGGACTTATAGCTGTGGCTAGTTGGATGCGTAATAACTGCCTACAGCTTAATGCCAAGAAGACCGAGGTCCTGATTGTAGGGAAGCAGGCGGACCTCTGGGGAGATCAGTGGTGGCCTCCCGAACTAGGGGTGATCCCCCTCCCAGCGGCCGAAGTGAAAAATCTGGGGGTCTGGCTGGAGTCTAATCTATCTTTTACCAGCCACACGAAGAAGACAGCAGCTACCTGTTATGGTATTCTGCGAGGACTGAGACCAGTCCTCAAATTCTTCGACCCTCCCACTCGGCAACTGGTGGTGCAGGCCTCCATCCTTTCCCGGATTGACTACGGGAGCGCTTTGCTTCTAGGAGTCAACCAGGCGGAAGCCACTAGGCTTCAGAGGGTGCAGAATGCGGCTGCACGGGCTATTGTTGGCCTCCCAAGACGCTGCTCGGTTTCGACCGTTCTGACCTCTCTTCATTGGCTTCCGGTCAGACAGAGAATCAAATTCAAGGCTCTCTGTCTGACATTTAAGATTCTGAAGCTTTCCTCTCCCCCCGCCTTGGTGGGCCTCATCTCGGCGTATGTCCCCTCGCGGTCCCTCAGATCTGAATCACTCCATTTGGTGAGTAAGCCTAGGTTCAGGCTGAGCAGGATGGGAGGTCGTTCCTTCCGTGTTCTGGCGGCTGATCTGTGGAACTCCCTTCCTGTGCACATTCGCGCCCTTAATAGTCTGACTCTTTTTAGACGGGCCATTAAAACTCACTTGTTCTCCCTGTGATCTGAAATTCTCCTCTTTTCAGCTCGGATCTGTTGTGTTGTGTACATGATCTGGCGCCAGGACGCCCCTTTGCTGGGGCAGCTGTTGCGCCTAATAAATCTTATTAACATAACATAACATAACATAACACATAATCCACACTAAGAGTAGCTTCATCCACACTAAGAATAACTTAATCATCCGATGATTCCTCGTGGACAGAAAACTCACTGCCTGAATCTTCCACTCCCTCCTCTGCCTAAGATGCAGAGTCAGTCTCTAAACCATGGTCAGAGGAAGACTCAAAAAGCATACCAACAACCTTCTGAGCAGTAATCCTGTGGCTAGCCATTATCCTTACTAAGAAAGAAGACTGCACAAACAAGTCAACAACAGCCAACACTGTGCAAAATAAGAAAGTAAAAACAATGTGTGCCTCTATCACAAAGATCTATATACTCAAAAACTATACGATTCACTTGCAAGTGACAGCTACACTCACCAGCACCTACTCTGCAGAGACACAGCAAAAACCAATGATATTCCAAAAGAAAGAAAGAAAGAAAAAAAAAACAATTACTCACAAGACAACAAAATACACATCAAGCACAAATGCAAAAAGTTTTTGACACTCGAAAAACAGAAGCCAAACATACTTCTATTATTACACCATTTGCAAAAAACACATTCATGTTGGGAAATAAAACTCATTTACATTGTACAAAAAAAAGTCTCTTACCAAACACATGCAGCTACACAAACAGCAGAACCACCAGTAACAAAACCGCAACCTGGAACAGTCTGAAGAGCAAAAGCCTTGCACTAGAACAAAAAGGGAGAAATAAAGCATTACTATTGCAATTCACAAGAAATAAAATAATTAACATTAGAACACGCTATGTCACTACCCAAATGGTCAATCTGCCAGCTGGGCCTTCAAATAGGGCTGAGAAAAATGGGGGATGATCTTGCCCAAGGGATCGGGTGAGGTTGTCTGCCAGGCTGATCTGTCCCCCAGGTGTGGCAGAAAACAGCAGACAGAAATGTGTCCCCCTTGAAAAAGAAATACATCCCTATTGCCTAGTATGGTTTTCTGCCCCCCACCCCCTAGGGACAGAAAGGCCAAAAAAGCAGGCTGAACTGGCAGAATAAACATACCAAAAATAATAAGGGTTCACTTCCATTTTAATTTTAAAGAAATCCCTGGTGTCTGGTGGGGTTTTCTGCCCCCCCCCCCCCGGGGGCAGAAAGGCCAGGGGGAGGAGAATACACATATAAAACAAATATGCCCCCTGGAAGCTACCCTTGTCCAAGGGGTCGCTTCCATTTTTTTTATATCCCCGGCTCTAGTGGGCTTTTCTACGCCCCAGACCAGAAACAACAGAAAACCCAGCCGATCTGTCTCCGGGGGGGCAGAAAAGTCTTTAACCTCTTCGACGCTCATGACGAGCTCAGCTCGTCATGAGCCACGGCGCTCCGGTGCTCATGACAAGCTCAGCTCGTCATGGGCCGTGGAACGCTCAGGTGCGGGAAGAATTCCCCTCCTGTGCTGAGCGTTCCATGGGAGGCAATGCACCTGTGACGAGCTAAGCTCGTCATGAGCACCGGAGCGCCGTAGCTCATGATGAGCTGAGCTTGTCGTGAGCATGGGGGCGCTGTGCGCGCCCCCCCCAACACAGCAGAGGAATAACCCCCGCAGAGAAGGAGCTAAAATATTGTGCCCCTTAAGGAAGCGAGCCTTGCCCAAGAGGTCGCTTCCTTTAAATTGAAAAGAAATCCCTGATGCCTAGTGGGGCATTCCCGCTGCACGATCGCGCGACCATGCGCGATCGTGCAGCAGGAATACCCTGCATTGATACATCAGGATAGAGCAAAAACTCTTTCCTCTTCCCCGATGCCTCAATGCATCCCAATTACCCCCCGCCCCACCGGAGCAAGGAAACTTACCTGTTTCCTGCTGGATGCACTGGAAGCAAACGGCTTCCAGTGCGTCTGGCTGCTCCTGATGATGTCGGCGCGTGCAGTGTGCGCTGGCGTCAATGGATTGCCTGGGGGAGTCGGGGTGGCTGTGGAAACTCTTCCGCTGCCACCCCCCTTTGTGGGGGCTTGATGGGCTGTCCATGGGGGGAGCGCCAGCGCTTCTCCCATGGGTGGGAGCCATGACGGAGGGGTTCCGTCATGGGCACACACCCACCGTTGCCCATGACGGAACCGCTCCGTCATGAGCATAGAAAGGGTTAACATCTTAATTGTGTTCATTTAGGTGAAGTATTTTATTTATTTCATTTTTCTTCCCACTTTTTTCTTCTAACTCAATGTTTCAATCTTTTTTCTTGTTTAGTTATAAGCATCAGGCAAAATGAACATAGTGGTAGAATAGGCCATATCTTTTCTAACAAGTAGTAGTGGGTCAGGTGTATGTAAGTAATGTTAGTTAAGGTGAGTGAGTTTAGTGATCGCAGTATGGTTTCTTGTGTAAATCAAATCATTTATGGCTGATTTCGTAGGTATACTTGGGCCTATTGTGTTGTGTTGGGAGTTGGTACGCTGTTGTAGTTAGTATAGCAAAGTAAAAAGTGCATTATGTTTGTGCAAATTGTGGTTACATTTCTGAGTATTTTATTTTTTGAGTGCTGATATGTGTATTCTCGTTTTTACGGGTATAATTCTGCTAGGGGGTTTGATGATTTCGGAATGTTTTAATTTTTCTAAGGACAATGATTTAGACTTTTTAATATACAACCTAATTTTCCTTTAAAAAAATGTGTTTCTTTGGGACTGCTATAAATTATTAATTTTGGAAAGCATATTTCAAAAGTTTCACTTTGATTTTGAATGTTATAATTCATTATATGTTTTCAGTTTCTAAAATACAATTTAATATGTATCATTTTGATATTTTAGTTTAGTTTAGTAGTTGATATATTTTATTCAGAATGGTATGGCATAATTTATATTTTCTATACTATAAACAAAATATTATACAGTTGAGGGTATTCTTTGCCATAGTTTGGTTTCTTAATAATATTTTTGTGATGTGTAAACAGGAGTACTTTGCTAGTTAATATTTCATGTGTTCTGTGGGTTTGCTCTGGTAGCTTAGGACGTAACTGTTGAGTAAGAGGGTGCTTCCGCCATAGGCCCTACAGCTATTTTCCTTTTTTGAGTAGTTCTAGAAACTGATAAATGGTGAGGTGGCCTCTTCGCAGAGTTATGTGGAAAGAGTTATGACCCCTCCAATGCATTGTTGGTTTGGACTTCTTGAGAGTTAGTGCTGCATACATTACTCAAGCCAGCATATGTAGAATTTGGGGTGGGGCTTGTGACCTGAACTGTGCATGCTTCCAGGTCAAGTATAATAATGTTTTACTGGTTCTGTGGGTGGTAAATATGCTAAGACAATTACATTTTTTCAATTACAAATACAAAGTGGGTGTTTATTGAATAATTGGTATTGTAATGCAAATAACAGCCTTATATTGCTTTGGAAGGAAACAATTCAAAGACAGGTTGAATCATGACTTGATCAAAGTCCATGGGTATTTTTGGAGGGTATTAATTGTTACTTTTTCTTTTTTATTATAGTACAGAGTTAATGATATGAACTGTTTTGTTTATTTGATGATGGGGAGTTAATTAACAGTATGATGGTACTGCCCAAGTATTGAATAGATCTTTGCAAAGGATGCTGAACAGGACTTAAATGTATTCTCTATTAACCATGTTGGGTACTGTCCGAGTGTTAGAAAGTGGTGCTAAAAATCATAATTCTTTTTTACATAGTTTTTATTTTCGTACAAGACATAGTTTAGGAGCAGTGGTGGGCTTCTTTCTGCCCTTTTGGTTCTTGTTATTATTCATCTTAGATTTGATATTGAGGGCAACCATCCCATGGCTTTTTCAAGAACATTGGGAAGGCAGTCTTTCAAACCCATTGTTGTTGGTGCTGAAGCACTCTTGCTTGCTTTTTTTAAACCTTGCACTATGTTTTAAATGTGAATTTCTGCTAGGTTTGGAGCACAGTTCGGTTCTTTTACTTTCTGCACGATATCATTAATAGTGGTTGCATGACTAGTGCAGCTGTACCCTTCTAGAAAACAACTGAGATTTAAGACCCAGAGGTGGTTATTACAGAGAGGTTGGTTGGATGTGACTTAACAATAGCTGGAAACTATGCAACCCATATCTGACCAGGGTGGGTTCTTTGAGGAGCTTTCTAGGTCAATATTACTGGGTGGAGATTTTAATTGAGTTGCAGAGTCTGCTCTTGAACATTCCCATCCACTCCTGGGGGTTTCCTCAGTAGCCCGGTTGGCTCATATCTTATCTGGTCGCAACAACAATGGGAACTGGCAGACTCTTGGAGTCAACTTCACACTGGGGCCGAGACTACCCATTCTATACAGGCATGTACGAGCTTTATGTTCGACTTGACACCTTTTTATACACTCAGACTGGAACAGTTCACTGGGCAGAATATTTCTGCAGAACGGCTTTAGATCATAACCCGGTTTTACTCTCTTTGAATTGGGAATTTGAGCCCCCTCGCATCCCTGACTGGAGATTACGAGTGGAGGCATTGGATGACCCAGTGCTCCAAAAAACATTGGAGCGGCCATAAGTGCTTATTTTGCAGACAATGCCTGTTCTGCTTTGCCTCCTTTGATTGAGTTGGAGGCATTTAAAACTGTGATCAGAGGTCACTGTATTATGGAAGTGGTTGGGTTGCTATGTACACTAGTAGGTCTCTAGTAGGTCTCTGACGGGTTTAGTGAACGGGTGCATGAGTCTATGACTGGGTTTGTGAGTGGGTGCCTGCATCTCTGAGTCGATCTGTGAGTGGATACATAAGTGCTTGTGTGTCTGTGAATGGATGAGTGAGTGTCTGTGTGCGTCTGTGAGTGGGTGCATGAGTGTTTGAGTAGGACTGTCAGTGAGTATTGATTTTTATGTAATTTTAAAGACCAAGGACTTCGATCTTCAGTAAGTACTTTCAAAGTTACAATTTTTAAAAGTTCAGAAAGTATATCACTTTGTGTGCAATTACTCACCATTGAAGTCTATTGGGAAAATCAGAAAAATGCATAGAAAATCAGGCAATGCTTTAACAAAGTTCACCTTCTCATTTTAGGTTGACAGCTGGACCAGCTATAAAGTTCCAGCAGCAGAAGATCTGGAGCATTCCAGATTCAACCGGGATCAGGGTTCTGAGTGTGATGGTAGCTGGTGCGCTATGACGAAGGAGGCCACCTGGAAAGTGGGTCCCACTGCAGGGAGGAGAGCACAAGGGTATCAAGACCACAGTAGCCCAGTTGGGTCATCGTTACCGGGACTGATTAGGCTGGGTGCAGAGTAGTTAAGTCAGCCAGGCGCCGTGCGCCAAGATGTCCTGACCCTCGGGGCAGGCAACTTGAAGAGGCAATTTTGGGACATGGGTCTCAGGGGTCTTGATGGCACTTGATGGGTGCTTGCTTCTGGGGTAGTTGGTGTCTGGAACAGACTCTTTGTCTCAATGTTTCCTGAAGGGGGACTGGTATCCCGAGTACTTATATGGTGAAGCTCCGGTAGGTCCTGGTGTCTCAAACCATGGTGGGGAGATGGATCTGACCCTCCAGAGTTAGTGTACCTCTTTTGGTGTGGGTTCTGCATCTGAGTCATTGGTGAGCAACACGTCAATAAACCAGACTTAGTCAGATCAGTGCCTGCGATGTGCAAGGAGGTGATTCCTTCACACCAAGGGAGGTCCTTGGTGATTTCTCAAGGCTGGAGGAGCTCTGGGGTTCTTGGAGTCTTCACAGGTTCAGGATGAGAGTACACAACCATGATGGTCGAGCAGGCAGTGTTTTGCACCAATTGTCTCTGCAGCAGGAATTCAGTTCTTGTGCATCAGCTCTTCTTTGTCTGTGTCTTCTTCTTCTCTGATCTAAGGTTCAAGGTCCAGGAATGCCACCTAAATACTACAATCAAGGGTTTTACAGTGGGATGACAGGTAGTAGCCAATGGGCTACCTACCTTTAGGGTGTCTACACCCATAAAGTGACCACAATTTGTGGGAAGTCGCACTACCCTAGCCCTGATAGGTTGGTTACCCACCATCCCCAGATGGTGAATTTTTAGGAGAGGGGTTCATATTGCCTGCCACACCTTAGGGTTAATGCTGGCTGAATGTGAACACTCCTCCTCAACTACATTTCCCACCTGTCCTCCCGCCAAATGTGGAGCAGGGAGTTGGCATCCCCCATTATATGGTGAAGCCTGAACTTTAAAGCTGGAATCACTTCTGAAGCTTCCTGCTCTGGGAGGCCATTCCAGTGTGAAGCACCTCTGCTCAGAGCAGGCATTGTTTCCTGCCTCTGAGAGTGCAGGGTCTAACCCCATGACGTTAGAAACATGCCTGGTTTTGGCAGGATGGCTATGACTAGTCAGAGACCACACCGGTGCTTGGTAGGTTTTATGAGGACCCTCTAAAGTGTCTCCTGCATGCATGTATTAATACATTCAACACTGGTATCAGTGGAGATTTAGTAAGATGAGATGGTTGGTACCAAACATCTTAGGGTACAGTGAAGCCATCATGGAGCTAGGAAACTCTTAATAACAAGTATCCAGCCCACATACTCCATATAGCTTCCCTGTGCACTTACATTATCCAAGAATGGACTCAGATATTGTAGGGTCGTATCTGCTCATGCAGATATGTCCACACATGGGATATAGTGCACCCTGCCATTGAGGTGTATGGCCTGCAGTAGGGGTATCTTACCTATATCTGATGCAGTGTATGTGGGCATGGCACACAGGGCTGTGTGCCATGTCGACTCTTTGTTTACTCTGTATCAAGACATGCATGGTCTTGTGAGGGGTCCCTGGGTGGCACAATTCATGCTGCAGCCCTAGAGGACCGTCTTCAGTACTCAGGCCCTAGGTACCAGGGCACCATTTACTAGTGACTTACAGGGGGTTCTGAAGAGGTGGCAATCGTAGTACAGTATTAGGAAAGAGATCTGGCACTGGGAACCTGGCTACCGGGGACCTAGTGCACTTAGATTCAAGATCACATCATGCATCAGGCAAGAAGTGAGGTCTAACCATGTCAAAAGAGGCCCTTTCATGTCTGTGAGTGGGGGTGTGAGTGTCTCAGTGGGTCTGTGAGTGGGTGCATGAGTTTCTGAATGGGTCTGTAAGTGTGTGTGTGTGTGAGTGTCTCAGTGGGTCTGTGAATGGGTATATGAGTCCCTGAGTGGGTCTCTGAGTGGGTGTGTGAATGCCCTTTGTTTTGCCATATTCTACTCTCTTTTGCCTTTTCTGCTATTTTTTCTGCCCTCTGTTTTGCCCTCTTCTGCTCTGTTTTGTCTTTTTTACTAGTTTTTCTGCCCTGTTTTGCCTTTTTCTTCTAATTTTTCCATCCTATGTTTCGCATTTCCTGCTCATTTTTCTGACCTGTTTTTGCCTTTTCTACTTGTTTTTCTGCCCTCTGTTTTGCCCTCTTCTGCTCTGTTTTGCCTTCTCTGCTTTTTTTTGCCCTCTGCGTTGTCTATAGGTCAATTGGGGAGGGGGGCGCAGCCCCCCTCCCCGGGCCATGCCAAAGTTCAATGGGGTAGAGGGCTGCACAAGGAGATCCATCATGGGGGGCCAAGAAAAAAGGGGGGCCCAAAATGTGTTTTCCTAATGGAAATTCCCATAGGGATTTTAGACACAACTACAGCCCACACTGCTAAATGGAATTACACAAAATTTGGCAGAATGGTCCCTGTTGGTTCAGAAAGCGACCTTTCCATTAATTATTTTTGGAGATATTAAAAGAAATCCAAATTTGGATACATAGGGACGCGGATCCTCCGAGGATCCAACACTCCCCGTGTTGAAATCTTATTGGCTTCCAAAACTTAAAAACAGAATGTGTTAGCAGCCATCTTGGGTCCCACAAAAAAAAGAAAAGAAGGACAGGGTGGGAATACCCTGACCACCTAGTTTTGGTCCTGGGACCCCATGCGGCAAAAAACATTTTTTTAATTTTACCTTAGGAGTGGCGCTGGATCTGTGGCTCCGCTGAATATTTTTTAAAATGAAGCACAAGCTTCTGTGCTTCTCTACTATTTAGCCGCTAGGTGGGCCAGGTTCTGGGGACATGCAGGTTTAAAACAAAAGAGGGGAGCATGGGGCCCATCTCCTGAGGCTCTTTTAAGCTCTGGGGATGACCTATTTCCCAGGGTGTTTATAGTATAATGGAGGGGGGGCCACATGGACTCACGCTCCATGGGCTCTTTTGAGCCGCAGGGACCACCAACTCCTTGGGCCTTTATTTTAAATTTAGAGGGGGTGTTACAGACCCCCTCCTAGTGTGGGGTCAAGCCCCAGGGACCACCAACTCCCTGAGGCTAAATTAAAAGTAACAGAGGCTTCGTGGACCCCCATCTCCCAGGGACCACCTCCAGAGGGCCTATATGATCATTAAAATTGGGAGGGCCTCCCGGCCCATATATGACCCCAGAGACCCCAACCTCCCAGGCTGGCCTGCGCAGATCAAAGGAGGGGGGCTGCACAGCCCCCTCCTGGAGCTATATATGGCCCTGGAAACGTCCACCAGCTCCTGCTATGTCCTGGGGTTCCCGCCCCCTGGACATAGCTGCTTGCTCTGACTTGGCAGGAGCTTTGACAGCTCCCGACAAATCAGGGCAAACACAAACTCCGCTCTCAGCAGGTGAGCGCTGTGAAACCGCTTCTGTTTGCTGAGCGCTGAGTTTTAGTCTGTTTCCTTGGCTGCTGTCAAGCGGGCAGGGAAAAAGGCAAAAGGATTGCTCTCACAGACAGGGAGATGCATGTGTAGCAGCTCCCTGTCTGTGACAGCAATGCCACCTCCCGCAGGCAACATTACGTTTACACGGTTGGTCGGAGTAGTCAAAAAATTACATACAAATCAAAGTGTGAATAAGACAAACATAAACAGATCACCACAAATAAAAGTAAGTTCAAGAACGGAAATTTAATTTCCAATGTAGCACCAGCATTAAATGCTATTGTCAGTCAAAGCATTGATGGGTCATTATGCATTACGTATTGATAGTGCTCATAGGTGTAGGAAGCAAAAAGGGAAATTAGGGCAGTGGTAGTGAGTTGACGAGTGAGGGATAGGGTAAAGGTGTTTGTGACAAAAATGCAATACACAATATATACAAATGGACCTTTCCAGCTTATATAAGGTCAGTTAGTTCCTATATATGCATTGTTCATAGGTACATTTTCAATTGATACATTTTGTTCTATGAGCATGTGGGGGTTTGATAGAACGGTCTACATTTGGACCCCAGCAGAGAGGAGGGTGAGTGATTGCCTCACAACGGGGTCTTCATCAGGACAGATGAGCACCTACGAGTAATAGATAAGGTTCAGTACCTGATAATAATATGCTTGGGTGTGGTGAAAATGTTCGGTAGGTAGGAATGACTAACACCTACTTGTGTTTAGGAAGGACGGACAATATTCAATCCTGATTGGGCATTCACTGGGCTCCTGGTTCACTAAAAGAAAGACATGTTGTGTTGAATGTACATGCCAGGGTAGGCAAGAAATCGGAAAGTCTGAGTGGTGGTGTACTCACTTAAGTTATTGGTCTAGCAGTGCATGGGGAATCAATCTCCCGATGCAGGCACTGGTAAATACAGATGCCAATCTGATGGAAGAAGGGACATCAACTGTATCAGGGTAGGCCAAAAGCACCCAGGGGTAAATATAGCGCTAAGTAACAGGTGGAACATATTGTAAAACGCAAAGCGGGGATGACTAGGTGTAGGTAGTTATCCTTGATGGAAGAACCAACAATGTTTCACGTGTAACGATCATAACGGACACTTAAAAACAAAGTTAGAGGGACACAGGCAAGTAAAGAAGTTCCATTCACAGGAGGCCGTCGCGCTCCCTGTTGTGAAAGGAGGGGGCCCCCATATTGCTAGGACGATTGTGTGGGCATTATGCGCATTGCATAATGCACTACCGAAGGCAAGGCAAGGGCCTCCCCCACGGTCCCACAAGGAAAAGAGGAGAAAGAGGCAAAATAAAGGTCAGAAATTAGCAGAAAGAGACAGAATCAAAATTGGACACTCTTAGAAAGAGGCAGAACAAAGGTCATCAATGAGCAGGAACAGGCAAGATAAAGGTAAAAAATTAGATGAATTAAGGTCAGAAATGTGCAGAAAGAGGCAGAATAAAGGTCAGCAATGAGCAGAAAGATCCAAAATAAAGGTGAGAAATTAGCAGAAAGAGGCAGAATAGAGGTTGGAACCTAGCAGAAAGAGGCAGAATAAAGGTCAGAAATAATAAGTTAGAGGCAAAATAAAGGTGAGAAGCGAGCAGAAAGAAGCAAACATAAGGTGAGAAATGAGAAGGAAGAGGCAAAATAAAGGTGTGAAATGAACAGAAAAAGGCAAAACAAAGGTCACAAATGAGCAGAAAGAGGCAAAATAAAGGTATGAAATGAACAGATAAAGGCATGAAAAAGATCAGAAATGAGCAGAAAGAGGAAAGCTAAAGGTCATCAATGAGCAGAAAGAGGCATGTTAAAGGTCAGAAACAAGCAAAAAGAGGAAGAATAGAGGTCAGAAACTAGCAGCAAGAGGCAGAATAAAGATCAAACTAGCAGCAAGAGGCAGAATAAAGATCAGAAACGAGCTGAAAGAGACAAAATAGAGATCAGAAGCGAGCAGAAAGAGGTAAAATTAAGGTCAGAAATAGTCATAAATCAGCAAAATGAAGGACAGAAATGAGAAACGAGGCACAATAAAGGTCAGAAACGAGTAGAAAGAGGCAAAATAAAGGTCAGAAATGAGCAACCAGAAGCAAAATAAACGTCAGAAACAAGCAGAATGAGCAAAATAGAGATCAGATACGAGCAGAAAGAGGCTATTTTCAGATAATGAATGAGAAGAAAGGTAAAATAAAGGTCTGAAACAAGCAGAAAGAGGCAAAATAGAGATTTGAAACAAGCAGGAAGAGGCAAAATATAGGTCAGAAACAAGCAGTAAGAGACAAAATAGAGACGAGAAATGAGCCGAAAGAGGGAAAATAGTGATCAGAAATTAGCAGAAAGAGGCAAAATAAAGGTCAGAAACAAGCAAAAAGAGGCAAAATAACGGTCAGAAACTAGCAGAACGAGGAAATGGAGACCTGAAACGAGTAAGAAGAGGCAAAATAGAGATCCGAAACTGGCAGAAAGAGGCAAAATAAAGTTCAGAAGCATGCAGAAAGAAGCACAATATAGGTCAGGAAGTAGCAGAAAGAGGCAAAATAGAGATAAACAATGAGCAGAAAGTGGCAAAATAAAAGTCAGAAACAAGCAGAAAATGGCAAAATAAAGGTCAGAAACTAGCAGAAAGACAATATAAAGGGCCGAAATGAGCTAAAAGAGGCAAAATAAATGTCAGTATTTAGCAGGAAGAATGCACCCACTCACAGACAAACTCAGACATGCAAACTCCCTCACAGACAGTAAGACATTCATGCACCCACTTACAGAATCACTCATACTCTCTCACCCACTCACAGATCTACTCAGAGACTCACACACCCACTTAGAGACCCACTCAGACAGTCATATACCCACTTGCATCCCCACTGATATTCTATCATACTCAATTACAAACCTACTCAGCCACTAATACACCAATTGAGACACTCATGTACTCATTCACATACTCAGTGTCAAAGGTTAGTCGTTACAGTTAGGAAATAAAATAGGAAATACAATTTAAAAACCTTACAAATTCACTTGAAAAAATCAAAGGTTACAAGGACGTTACATTTAGGAAATAGAATTGAAATTATTTTAGAAATTCACTAAAAACAAAGGTCACAGGGATGGTATAGCTAGCAAAGAGAACAAAAAACCTTAGAAATTCACTGAAAAATCAAAGATTACAGGGACATTATAGTTAGGATCAGATTTCACTCGTACAAAACAAGTGAAATTCAACAACTATAGTTACCTGAGCTAATTATAACTTACGCCCCGCAATACATGTTTATGACCTCACATATTACATCACTTATCTCGAAATTGGAAGATTCAGCAGTAACCTGGTTGCCGCATTCTGCAGGATCTGTGGTTGTTGAGATATTGGTCTTGGAGTCCTAGGTACAAGCCATTATATTAGTCGATTTTAGAAAGGATCAGCAGGGTGGTAACTGTTTTTTTAAATAATAATTAGTAGGAATCAATGGCAGAATTTTCCTGATGATTCTAAGGGCCTGATGCATCAAAGGGTTTTGCCCATTCTGTGTCTATGGGAAAATGTGATCATGCTTATGGTGTTGTAAGAAGAGGAGATAACTGAATTGACTTGCTTGCTAAGGTTAAGCTTATAATCAATTATGACCCCCTGGAACTTGGGGATTGTTGCCAAAAAGGATTACCTCAGGTTTATCTGAGTTTAGTTTAAGGCAGTATTTGCACATCCAAATGCTTACAGGTTCACATATAGTTATGTAGTTGAGAGCTTATTTCAACACAGCCATTAGATGCTGACAGCACAGTTTGTGTGTCATCTGCGTAGGAGATCCAAAAGCATCTGATAAGGGAGGCCAATTCTAAGACATACAAATCGAACTGTAGAGGGCTAAGTGAGGACCCTTGAAGTACCCTACTGGGATAGGGTGAAATGTTTAGAAGTGAAATTATCCAGCATTACTTTATGCTTTCTGTTCCTCAGAAAAGAGTCTAGAAGAGCTAGGGCTCTATCTTTAATGCCTAAGGATTCAAGACAGTAAACCAAGATGGTGTGGTCCACCATATCAAAGTTCGCTGATAGGTCAAGAAGGATAATGGCTGCAGTGCCTCCCCCATTTAATACACCTCTTACCTCATCTGTGGCTTTGATCAGAGCAGTCGCTGTACTGTGTCTGGGTCTAAACCTAAATTGTGTAAAGTCTAGTAGTTAGTTTGCCTGGACGGATTGGGTGTGTTGAGAGTTCATGATTTTCTCCATGATCTTTGCTGGGAAAGGTAGTCTGGATTTGGGGTGGTAGTTGACTGGAGCATCAGGATTAAGGTTGGGCTTCTCCAGGAGCGGAAGGATTGAAGCTTTCTTCCAAACAGAGGGGAAAGATCCAGAATCAAACATCATATTGAAAATGTCAGTCAGTTTAGAAGCGATGAGTTCTGGAATACAGTTGATCATCAAGGTGGGCAAAATCATAAGGGGATCCTGAATTTAAAGAACGCATGAGCTCGATTACTTGCTTTGAATTAGTAGAGGTAAACTCAGCAAGGGTAAAAGTGCAAAAGTGGACCACCAGGGACTTTTCAGCAATGTCGTCGCCAACTACCCAGGCTGTGTGCATGATTCCTACATCTTCCGACAGTCCATCATCAACCGTGCTGCCAGGATTACACTTACGTAAATGCTCTGCTTGTTGGCAAGAACCAAATGAACACACCACACACCCCAACTCCACAATCATGCAACTCACAACTCTGGGAATGCATACGTTAACGTTACAAAGTCACATACAATATGCCAAACAACATGCCAACTCACCAGACTCGACAGTACAACTTACTGTGGAAACCTGGGCTAGCCACGTACATGAGCCATCAAAGGCATGGCACCTCAGCCACACAATAGCAGATTGTGAGGAGAGGCAAGAACCAGGCATTTGCAAAGGAGGCAAGTGACCCATGAATGAGAATGTACACAATGCCAAGTGTGGAGTGGATGTGCTGGCCAGACTGCAGTATGCAGACAGACCACAGACATATTTATTTTAATTTTATTTTATTTAGTGTTTTCTATAGCGCGAACATGACCCTGCGAGGGGTATCAGATCGCTTTACAGAAGTATATCAACATTAGAACCATTTAGAACCATAGATTGCTATTTACAAACTCTTTACAACAGTACACTTCAGGGAAGCGTATAAACAAAATAATTAATCAGCAATTGAGTTAGTATCAATCGCATTAAGTCACACTACCACATGTGCTACAAGAATACCCTCTCCAGTGAGAGGCTGGCGGATGAGTGGAAGCAAACATGGAAAGATTGAATCCATAGGTACTGCTGCAAGGTCTTATTGTAGAA
Organism: Lissotriton helveticus; assembly: GCF_964261635.1. NCBI lineage: Eukaryota > Metazoa > Chordata > Amphibia > Caudata > Salamandridae > Lissotriton > Lissotriton helveticus. The sequence goes on along the minus strand of NC_136065.1, from coordinate 966,039,942 downwards.
ATGTTCTCATATAGAACAATGTTGCTTTTTTTTTTAATGCTGCGATGGATGGAATTCTTCTAATGCTAGGGGGGAGTGCATTCCAAATTCGTGGTGCTGCTCCAGAGAACGCTCGGTCATAAGTTCTTTTCTTATAAAAACGAGCTGGCTTCAGAAGTAGATTGTCTTTGCTCCTGGTGTTTGGAGTGTAGTGGACAGTGGATGCAACCATGTCACCCCAGCCAGTGGGGAAGATCATGGAAATGTAGCTTGTTATGTCCCCCCTGTAAGTGTGAGCGGAGTGGGCAGGCCCGGCGTACGCCAGGCCAGCATAGGAGTGTGAATAAAAAGCACGTAGCTCTGGGCGTGGTTCTCTTTCGGAATGCCCAACGTGTCTGCCAGGGCGGCGCCTCTCAGCCCGCCACAAGGCCAACCCCGTCGCCATGAGCCTGTGTGCCTGCTACACCCCGGGCCGCTGATCCTCGGACCCGTCTTGCACACCCAGGCCTCACTGCTCATCATTGTACAGGTCTCATCGCAGACTGCATCCCCTTTCAGCTCCGGTGCCACTAAGTCTGTGCCCCGACATTCATGGATACTCTCTGGTTCAACGTAGGTGGCGTCTGAGTCTACGGCTTGGGGGTTGTCTTGAGCATCATGTTGGTGATACTGACTTAAGTGTAAAAAGTGAGGCTGTAGCATTCCACTCCTCCATTTGCCTGTTTCGACCGTCTTCTGCCATCTGCATCATCCCCTGCAAGGACACCTTCCATTGTTCCCCGCAACCGTCCGCGACATTCACCTTCGACATCGATGAGGACCCGCTCAGCTCGCGTGGCCCTACCTCAGTGCACAGCAAATCACCATTCCAAGGCGGTGTGCCTGTGCTGGCCGCTGTGCATTCGGGCCACTAACTTTGTGTAGCTCAACTCAGGGACCCTGTCTGATAGAATATTGGATGGCCTCTGGGTCGATGGCCTTACATGATAAATAAGTGTGTCTCCTTCTCTTCAATAATTTTGGTAGACTGTTGGCAACAGGAGACATCACTACAAGAATAAAGGTAGGTTTCATTATGACATCTTTTGATTCTATTACGAATATTACAGATAATAGGGCAGCAATACATGCTTACACAAGTGAAGAAGCTTCTATTATTTATGCACTCATACAAGAAGTGAAACTCACTGATACACATGGGGGGTCCACCGTGCAACAACTCAAACAACTCAAGTATCTCACAAGAAGATAACTCAATCAGAGATTACACGTGTCTACACTAGTACAATACGGAATATTCCTCACATTGGACTTTTTGCAACTGCACGACCCATGTACTAACTACTAAGTAACCACATGGTTACTGCACGATGGTACTCCCTATAGAAATGTGCATTTTGTTCTTCATTAAGTATCGCATTATGTTTATAATATATACGATGCATTGTTTTTGTTTTTAGAACACTGCCCCCGAGGAAGGAACCAATGTGTTCCGAAATGCATTGGGCGAAATGAAACTTCTGATTCAATGGATATGGAAAAATATATATTTTGATATTGAATATTTGATATATGAATGTAAACAATGATTTATTCATTAATTTTTTTAGCTTTTTGTGATTATGAAAGATTTATCGGTTTACTTTTACATATATTGGGATTCTGTCATAATCAAAAAACTGTACTATTGATTAGACATGAATTGCAACTTTTGATTTAATATCTTGAAAAATATAACAGTTTTGATTGTTTCAATTTTTTAGCAAGTCTTATAAGCAAAACAGCATATTTGCTCACTAGGAACAGTGCGCACTACAATCAGGGCATTCCCTGTTAGAAACTGTGTACTATAGTAAGTGTGATGCTAACACACTCACGTAGTGAAAGCACCCTTGGATAAACACCTGTTAAGTTTTTTCTTACATGATAAATAAGTGCATCTCCTTCTCTTTAATAATCTTGGGGTCATCAAGGCCATGTGTCTGTGGCCTTGCGCTGTCTGCTGCCTCCGGCCTCAACTGCGGTCCACCAGGGCTCACACATCAAATCGAGTACTGACCGGCCTGGACGTCGCATCACTGCAGGATGCACATACCACCACCGCCAGGACCACCTCCAACCAACAACTGCCGGAGTCGAAAGAGTCTTACTGCCAGATTATCAGAATTGCTCACACCTGTTGTGGATGCCATCATCTGCTTGATACCCTGCTATGCTCTTCAGGTGCCACTAACTCAGTCAGTGCACCACAACTCATGGACCATTTCTGATGTAGTTTTGTGCTGTGGACAGCTCACGAAGTGTGGGAGACCTGGGACGATGATGAGGAAGATGATGCAGGTGTAACACACCCCACAGCAGCTGCATCAGGAATATCCCGAAGGGACCCAATCCTAGACAATTTATTCACATGAGCACGCTCAGCTCTAGTGCCCCAACCTCAGTGCACTGCAACTCACTGACACTTCTGTTTGCATATTGGGTGACCTCTGTACTTGCTGGCAACCACCATGATGCTTTGCAGTTGTTTCTGTAATGCTGGTGTTTTTGTTTCCGTTTTAATAGTGATCACTGTTCAAGTTGTTGCCAGCATCGACAACTCGGTGAGGGCTGGCTTACTCTCACCCCACACAAATCCAGCACAGGTGTCACTGTACATGTGACCCTGGCAATAAATGTGCCAAGCGCACATGCACTTAACCAGTTCCACAAACTATATGAGTCTGTCTGTGTGGTCATAATGTATGCATGAGGGCCCCGGGCCCTACAACATTACAATGTGCTGTGTACAGCGGACACAACCATGTCACCGCAGGCAGCAGGTAAGACCTTGGACATGTAGCTTTGTCGTCCCTCACTCAATACGTAAGATGTGTGGACTGGGCCAGCGTACGCAGGTCCTGCATGGGGGTGTGAATGATTATCCCGGGGCTCTGGGTGTGGTTCAGTACAGAAAATGTGCAAATGCCTGTGTCTCTGTCATAGTGTGGGTATCTGTTTGGGCGTGTAGGTGGTCCCTGATGGGACTTAGAAACCCAGGTATGTGATCTAGTTCGGCTTCCATGAGGTCGAATCCCAACCGCACCTGTTTGGGCACCACTTTCTGGCAGTCTAACACCTAGCCTTGGATTGCGATGTGTGCTTCGGTGAGGTGCTGGGAGCTAGCTGTAGTGGTGGGTGCTTCCTGCTGTGTGGTCCGCGCAGGGGGTGGGGTCTCCAAGATGCAGCTGGGCTGCCCTGCTCCACGAGGTGGGTTGCCTAAGATGTCCATGAGCTGTTGTAGGGCGTCGGTGTCTAACGTGTGGAGGTCCTCTTCAGCATCACTGATAAGTTGTCTGGTCTGCTCTTCTGGAGGTGTTGTTTGTCCCTTTGCAAGGTGAAGGGGAGAGACACACTGATGACTGTGGCCACCATATTTCTATTTGTGTTGCCAATGACACAGTGGAGGTGACGAACACTTGTTGGTAGTGTTCTGTCACCTCCGGGATGCTGATCCGGTTTTCATGTGGACTGAATCCTGTCTTCCTCTTCCTCTTCTCCTTGACCTTCCCTGACCCCTTGGTTCCTTGCTGGTGGTCTGTGGGGCTTGTGGGGTTTGCATTGGCCTCTGCACTTGGTCCAGGTGCATCCATGGTGCTACGCAGTTTATTTTTTTTTCTGTTTGTGTTTGTTCTGCTTTTATGGTGCATTTTCCCCACATGAAGCATGGGGATTGCAGGCCTGGCGTTGGTTATCGGTGCTTATTGTATCGCGATTGGCCTCATCGCAACATTTTTTGAGTTCGTGTTTTGCATTTTTGCGGCGTTGCGATGATTTTAACGCGTCTTTTAACGCGTTATCGCGAGCCTATCGCATGGTACCACCTTGTTGAGAATACAATGTTAACACCGCATTCTTTTCCTGCGATAGACTGCGATGTGAAGAGTTGCGTTAAGCTAATTATGCGATGATTATCACACGTTCTTGAGAATATGCCCCTGAGTTTTCACTGCACATTTTCAACAAGTTATTCAATACTGGACTACAGTGTCAATAATTAACTGCCAAAGTGTTTTTAATCCTTGCTGTAGTGTTTCAAAATCTTTACAGCCTTTGACTCAAATGACTGTTGAAGGAAGTGAACTAATCAAGGTGCTCCCCCATCACTCATTTTACAGACACTGCTATAGAATTCTTTTTTTTATTTTTTATTTGACAATATCTTATCACGTGTTCCTTCTCGTTGTTTCTACGGGGTTGACATGCCCCCTTCTTTTTCCGAGGTAAAGAGCACTGACACGTTCTATTGAATTGCGCTTTATAAAAATATGAAACCAAAACTGTAGGGCACTGAACTAAATAAAACCTCTACAGCACATCATTTCTTGAAGCAAGTTCGTTGAAATGGCTTTTCCTCTTTTTGTGTATGACAAAATGTATTATTGGGCATGGGCCCCTCCTCTATTTCTTTCCTGATCCTTTTTGAAACAGCTCTTCAACTGACATTTAAAAACTCTTAAATAAGCACAGCTTATACTCAAGATCAACTTAGTCGCAGGCAGCGGCACCAGAGCTCTCATCTGAGGTCTGAGAATGCAGCCGCATTTTTTTTGATGACTTAAGTACCCATGAAAACGATATTAGCTGATAAAAAATTTCAAGAAAACGTTTTCATAAACACACCAAAGACAAAGAAAGTATTTTGGTTTCCGTGAAACAGGCGAACGTAACCCTGGCAACCGCCAGGACAATTTCCTGAAAGATGAGACTTTCTCACTTTCTTATATTCTGCACAGCTATCGAAAACACTCAATCATTTCAACAGCGTATTCCTAGACTTTAATATGTTTTGCTTCATGCTGCGATTCTGTACTTGCCTTCATGATGGACATTTGGACAGGGACGACCAAGGTCACAGTGCACCTCACTGCATGCACACCATTTATGCCCCACTTTCGAAAGGCTGTAATTTTATACTAAAGTAGCCCACTCCAGATTGTCATAATAAATTGTTTCTTTTTTTCCACAGTAGCTTTACCATTTCGAAGAAATTAAAATAATTGCGTATCACTCATTTTTAATGTTACACAATGTGTCAATCTCAAGTGATAAAAGGCTGAGTTGAACTTTCCAAGATCCGTACTGATGAACTACAGTTTACTGCATATGTCAGCAGCGAGCTAATAACTCAGGGTCCACCTTGGCTTGTCGTACAGGGAACAATGCAACTGAATATTTCTTCTAGGTTTGCTTACTTTCCTTCACTCCCAGGGCCTGACGGAACAAAAATCAGACCTCAAAAGCTGTATTTTTTTAACCAGCCTCCACTGCAGGAGTCTGCAACTGGAATGCAGCGATTGGACTATCATTTCTGCTCATGGCAGTTCTCACAGCTCCGGAATGAGTCCCCTAGACCACAACAAATTGGGGAAATGCCAGAGTGACACTACGGCCATGCGGGCACTGGGCCAATTTGAATGAAGTCCAGACATTTTTTTGAACGAACGTTTTTGGACCAGGACTTTCTGGCAAAAAATAAAATAACCTTTATTTTTAGTTGCAGGAACATTATCAGTCTCTGATCTCAAATTAAATAGAATAAAGGTATGATCAGGGACACTGGAATTACAGATTTTCTTCACATGTGACATAATTTGTTGATTTCAACAAAAATACTTTATTTGTTTCTATCTTAAACTGCTCGCCAATGATATCATTGATGAGGTAACCTCTTCTGTCATGCGTGAGTTTATGAGTAGTGCTTTGGCGGAGTTATGGTCGCACAACTCAGCATGATTGGAAATTTACATTCTTTTTAGGCTTTGTACTCTAACCATAAAAAATAAAAGCATACACATAAGAGTGTGATGGTTATCCACTAAGATCAGGAACTTACCCATTCAATACATATTTAAAAATAGATGGGCAAGCTCCATTTTAAATGACTTTCTTATTAAAATCAAAGCCTAACAATGTTGAAATGGACAATTTATGGTGAACAAGTGAAGAACACCCCCTCGTTTTACACTACTTATGATGTCATAGGTGACATCTAAACTTGCATCATCGAGGGCATCACAATGAACCTCACAAATTGCATTAACATTGACATTTTCAATGATAATCACTACTTTAACAACCATGAAAACCACAAATAGACAATGAACAATACATAACAAAACAGTAGAGGTGGAATAATACTTGCCTTGCCTTTAATAAAAGCAAAACTTTCCAACACTATTAATTTCAGAAGACCTGCTTTTTAAGACTGAAGGCCTGCTATGAAGAGTCACCTCCCAAATCTGGAGGTCTTAGTATATTCTCTCTAGCCCAAACATCTAAGGCCTCTGTTGCAACATAACTCTGATGGTTTGCTTTTGATAAGCTCTTGCTTTAAATCTGCTTCTGTCCCTCTAGCTTGCAGAACACATGTGTAATCTCTCTAATAAAGAAACCTCCTCTGGACTCTGCTGTTTTGAGTAACTACAGCTCAATTTCATTACTACATTTTATATCTAGAATAGCAGAGGAAGGAGTCAATCAGGGCCGGACTGGCCGTAGCGGGCACTAGGCGTTTTCCAAATGGGCCACCAGGGTGGGTGCCGGTTTTGGGCTCCTGGGAGGCCATTTTTGTTACCGGGAGCCGGCAATATATCGGCCCCATGTAACAAAATCACCTGAAACCGGCCCTGGCAACAGCTCGTCCGCACCCCGCCCCCCGGGGGCTGGCCGAGCAGTTTGCCACTTTGCCAGGGTTAGTTTTCATTTCCCAGTCCGGCCCTGGTGTCAATGTATACATTTCTTAATTCATCATGGACAACTCTCTGCTAGGCCCATTTCAGGCAAGATTTTACCCACACTATGGTAACTGAGGTTGCATTAGTGGCCTTTCAGAATTAGCTGCTTATGATTTTGGACCAAACAGGAATACTAATATTGATCTTCATTGATTCCAGTCAGACAAGTCATTGGGAAGAAGAGACCAGCTGCTCCCTGATTTAATGAGGCCGTCTTTCTGGCAAAAAAGCACTGCAAGGTCGTTGACCACTCCTGGAGGAGAGTCTACGACCCTTTGCCAAATGTTTTATACAGATCAGCTATTAAATCATACCACAAACTGATCAGGCAATCTAGGCAGATTACTATGCTAACCAAATTAGCTGTAGTAATAATCCTGCTAAAGTTATTTTTAGCTTCGTCAATAGCCTCTCGAAGCCTTTGTTTTCGGCTGACCCCATCAAAATGTCTAATGCTCAGAGTGATAAGTTAGCTGACTTTTTTTCAAATAAGATTTGAAACAATTATTTGTATTTCCCTCTTGCCTGCTGTGAGGTCTGTTGCTCTGCCACTGGTAGTCACCGACTTCCCAGCATCCTTGCTCAGTTCATTGTCTCCTATATGTCTGCCCTCTTTTCAGATTCTTTGCAGTCAGGTGAAATCTGGCTCTCTGGATGACCCTCTTAAACCAGATCTTTTTTATGAAACTACAGGACCAGCTTCTGCCTCCTTGCCTAGAAGTTGTCAATCCATCACTGTCCACGGCTTCTGTGCCTGGCCCATGGAAGCAAGCAAAAGTTATTCCTCTCCTCGAGAAACCTTCATTGGACTCCTCCAAGCCCAAAAACGTTTGGCCAATCTCCCTCCTTCCCTTTCTAGCTAAGGTCACAGAACGTTATGTCAACGGTATTTTAACTAAATTCCTAGAAGATAACCATATCTTGGATGCCTCCCAGAATGGATTCGAACTAGTCACAGCATGGAATCTGCCCTTCTTGCTGTTTCCGAACTTCACCGTAGCACTCTAGATGATGCACAATAAGCGTTCCCTGGTATATTTTATTGTTTGTCTTACATATTAGGCAATGTGCACACATTTAAATGGGAATATGTACATTGCAATCTTTTTTGAATATTGCAAATGATTTTAAGTACTCAGGCAATAAGATCTTAATTCATTCATTCTTTTATTCACTCTGGATGAGGGCAGATCTTCCGCCTTGATTGTGCTCGACCTAAGTGCTGCATTTGATACAGTGTTTCATCAAATTTTACTTGAGTGCCTAAGAGACATTAGCATAAAGTAAAGTAAAGTCCACATTTGTAAAGCGCACAATCACCCGTAAGGGTCTCTAGGCGCTGGGGGGCCGTCGGGAAGATTAAGCGAGATATTGCCCAGAGTCACATGGTGCTGGGCTAACCTGCCGCCGGAGCCGGGGATCGAACCGTGGTCCCCAGATTCCAGCGTCAGTCGCCCTGGCCGCCTCGCCACACCTCTTCCACTAGATTAGCATAGATGGCCGTGCCCTCTCCTGATTTGCCTCTTTTATTTGTGAGCATTCTTTTCAGGTTACAGTTCATAATCTCACGTGCTAAAGTGGGAAGTGCCTCAGGGCTCATCCTTAAGCCCTACATTGTTTATCATATATATCCAGTCTTTAGCTTGGGTTGTAAGTTTGTTTGGGTTTAATCTGGTATCATATGCTGATGATACTCAAGCTTATACTTTCATTTTCAGACATTCGATCACTTGATATGGACAATTTCCGAAAAGGTCAACTGGCGGTAGCAGAGAGGATGGCTAATAACCGCCTATGCCTGAATGCTAACAAGAATGCGATTCTTCTTGTTGGCAAACATAGCCCTATTTGGGACGATCGCTGGTGGCCCTCCTCCCTTGCCCCCCCCTCCAACCCAAGTTGTTTATAAAAAAATCTAGGACTAAGGATGGACAATGCTCTGGCCTTTGTGGTTCATTCTAAATCTGTTGCCTCCTGAGATGTCTTAAATCGATTCTGGGGTTTTTGACTCTCATGTTCGTCAAATTATAATCTAGGCGCCCATTTTATCTAGTAAAACTTTTATTGTATAGTTATTAAAAACCATTACAAAAGTTAAAAAAAGGAAGCAGCGGTTAAAATAAAAAAAAGACAAAAAATGGTCAATGTGCGTCCATGATTTAGACTTATTTAGACTTAGCAACATAAATAAACAAAATTACATACAAGGAACGTCAAGTGCCAAGTCTGTTCAATTATATATTATCCATTAACTTGTTGTGGAATGTTGAGTGTAACTCATCTTCCTCCATTGTATCCGTTGACTGAAAAAGAGGAACGGCAGGTGCAATTTCTTGCGTGACATTAAAAACTAAGTCTTATTGCTCTAAAAATAACAGCGTGATCTAAATTTTTTCAGCCTTGTGCGGTGACACCTCTTTTACTCTCAAACTTCATGACGAATTTAACTGATCTGCAGATTAATTGTGGATCCGCTGTACACAAGATTTGTTTAACGGCGGAAAGACAGGTACGTATTCCATGTTCAATAAACTTTGCCTTTAGCCAGTACCGTCGTTCCTGATCCAGTGTAGGACAGATACAGAATAGATGGATAAAGTCTTGTTTTGCATCGCCACATAGGTCACACTCCTTGGTGGCTGGTTTCCTCCAATCTGGTTTGTCTGCATTTGTTGGCAGTTTACCCATCCTTAAATTGAGGTATTTCGATTTGACATATGAAGAAAAGGAAAGCCCAAGATAGGCATTTTAGCTGCTTGGAAATACTGTTAAATGCATGTAACAGGGCTATTCCCTTTTTTTCGATGACATCGAAGTGCAGGGAAAAGTTAAGGCGTCTGTCCAGTTGTATTTCCAAGTACTTGTAATTGTCCACTACTTTCAGTTTTTTATTGTCTATGACAAAAACCGGCAGTGTGTTACGTCGACGAGTCAATATCATGATCTTTGTTTTCTGGCTATTTATTTCAAGAAGATTGTGTTTTGTGTATTCTGCCAGTTCATGCAGAAGGCGTTGCAGACCTATTTTTGTATGACTTAGGAGCACCACGTCGTCGGCATAGGAGAGATGTGTCAGCCGTAGTGTTTCTAGCCGCGGCGGGTGAGCGTTAATCCCATCCAACCTTGTAGTTAGGTCTGCCATGAACAGATTGAAAAGATGAGGAGCCAGGACACAGCCCTGTTTTAATCCATCATGTGTGTTAATCTTCCGTGTTAGCCGGTGCCCATTAGCGATCTTTACCTGCATCCAGGTGTCTGTGTATAAATCCATAATGGGGTTTAGAATTGCATCCGGCAGGCCCTGCTGCTTTAATTTGGACCAGAGTAGCTGGCGGCTAATGTGGTCGAAAGCCGCCTTAAAGTCAACAAATCAGGAGTACAATGCTTGATGGTTTTGCATACTTTTTTCGGCGATCAAACTTATAGCCATGGCATTAGCCATGGTGCATGTACCCCTACGGAACCCAGTCTGGTTTACCGGAATCTTCTTATTATTCTCAGACCATTTTAAAAGGTCAATTAACACCAAGGATGCGTAGTATTTTGCTTCTGCATAGATGAGTGCTATCAGACGGTAATTAGCTGGGTTTTTACGGTCTCCTCCTTTATAGATCGGATTTATAATCACCCCTCTCCAGCTTTCTGGGAACCGACTCGTATTATTTATAGACCTAAATAGGATGTTTAACTTGCATGCCCAAAATTGAGGGTCCTCCTTGTAGATAGCCTGGGGAACACCATTTGGACCAGGTGCACAGTCTTGTCTGCTTCTCTTAATTATTTGCAATGTTTCAAATTCCACGTATGAATTGGATGTCTGATCTCCGCCTAGCTGAATGCCACTCAAATTGTTAAATTTTGCAAGGACAGAGGTCTTCAGTTCCACTGTTTTTAATATTTTGTGAGCTGTTGTTGTAGGCGGCACCAGTGGGTTTACTGAAAAAGTATCAAGTAAATGTTGGATCCATGCCTTTTCCGTAACACAGGTCTTGCTTATTGTTTGTGTTGATCTGTTTAGTGAATTTACTTGTGACCAGACGCCCTGGAATCGGATTTTTTTGTGGTATGTAATAATTTGGTCCAAAAGTCAGTGACTTTGGCTTTTTTTCAATCCAAATTTGTTTTTTGTATTGTTTCCTGATTAATCAAATCGTTTGCCAAACGTGCGAGTCTGAACTGCGACCCTTTGCTTGCCTCATGGACGTCCGCAGATGCCTTTTTAGGGTCAATATGGTCTTGCTGGACTGACCATGTTTCTTTTGATTGAAGTTCTCACTCATGTTTACTCCAGTTTTTGGTAGCTTCTTCAAAAAGGCAGTCCATGTTTCTGCACACAGTTCACTTTCGTTGGTTATGGTTTGGAGTAGGTGCTTAGCCTCCTTGGCTATTTGTGGTAGTGATTTGGTCATCCACCTTAATCGCTTCAAGTTGATTGTTGTTATTTCCCCAGCTGTTGTTCGGTCTTTAAGTGTTTGAACGGTGCCAAATTAATCTCAATGTGCTGCATTGAGTGGTCACTATCCACTGAACATTGAATTTGGAAGCTTTTGATTAACCCCAACAGGGGTAACGAGACGACGGTGTAGTCCAGAATTGTACTCGTGCTAGGGCCTATATGGGTAATTGAAGGGGGTTTATCCTGTTTGATTCTTCCATTTAATACTCGCAACCCCTGATTTTCCAGGGCCCACATCAACTGTTTTCCCACTTGGTCAGTCCTCTTGGCTGACGGGATCTCTTGTGTTTCAACCGCCCAGAATTCATTTGCAGCCATGATATTATCTTCCTCTTCTGGGAGCTGTATAAGATTAGCGTTGAAATCGCCCGTTAGGATTATCTCCCATTCTGGTTGATCAAGACGGAAACCTGATATTACATTGTTAATGCTGTTAAATAGTTCTTTTTTTACCTTCATTTTTGGATGGGCGTATATGTTGATTAATATGATAGATCCGATACCAGCCTGGGATACCCTCTCAAATTTGATTATTTGCATGTCTGCTGTGGAGGCTGTCAGTTGGGTGGCCTTGACGTTTAGTGCAGTACTTATGTAAACCGACAGACCCCCCTTCGCTCGACCATGGCGCTGAGCGCGAATTGCACTGACATGAAAACTGATTCTACCTGGAACGTCGATTGGCTCTGTTAGCCAGGTTTCCTGCAAGGCAATGATGTCGTAAGTATCCCAAGTGTCCATTTTCCTATTGTGGTTTAAGATTTCTTTAGCACCGGCGATGTTCCAGGAAAGGACTTTTACTATGCTATCCCCGGTGTTGCATGCCCTGCTTTTAATTCAGTCTTCAGTTGGGTCTTGGATTTGTCTGTTCTGAGGGTCGATTTTGGAAATGTCTGCACCCCTTGCCCCATGCAATACTGAATATGTGTATCGGCTTACCCCAGTGCGATCTCCTAATTTGGTTCGCTTTCTTAATAGGGGCGAGGGATAACCTGTCGTTGCATCTTCCTTGAGCGAGATCCCCCTCTCTTCAAATTTCTTAGTTTTGTTGCTGCTTGACAGTTTCTGCACTCCTCCACGTTGTAAGGGTGCCTTCCTTTGTTGCTGCTTGACAGTTTCTGCACTCCTCCACGTTGTAAGGGTGCCTTCCTTGGCTGTGTTATTTCCAAGGGTGATGAATTCAATTGTCAATAGGTCTCTAGACGTTATGTGGTTGAGGCTCTGGATAGCTGATGTTAGGTGTAAGATGTTTCCTCGGTTTAGATAGTCTTGCGTACCTTGCATTTTATACTTAGGTATGAAAAGTAACCTTCAGGATATTGTGAGTTGTATGCCATGCGTGTTGTCGTACAGCCGAGTTCTCCCTATTTTATTGCTTCCGTTATACTTTGCCTCATCCCTTGTGTTATTAACCTGTTGACTATGAGCATCGTTCCCCGGTTGTTCTAGTTGTATGCTTTCCTTAGTTTTTACTTTCAGAATTGTTCTTTTATGTCCGCCTAGTTCTATGTTAGGCGTGCAATCGTTGACGTTGTTCACTGAGTTAGGACCTGGCCTTGTTGCTTTTTCCGGTCCTATGCTTTGATGTTGTTGCTCGGTAATAATCCTTACTTGTAGTTGGTCTTGTTTATTCTGGTCAACTTTTGCTATGACTTGTCTTGCCTTTGTTTTATCCCTGTTGGAGGCAATATTGATACTCATAGTTATTTCAGGGTTTAAAGTAGCTTTGTGTATATTATCTGAGCTTTTGGTCACTACCCTTTGGCCTTCGTGCTTGATGGACTCGTGTCTACTGTGCTCTTGTTTCCTTGTCTGGTAGTTAGTACCTTGTTGCTTAACCCAAGTTTTTTGTCATGAGTTAATCCCATTATTGTTTGATTCGTCCTTAGGACTTCCTAATATTTTATTCAATTGTGGGTGATCATAATCGATACTTCCCAGACTCCAGTCTGCACAACTAGAGGATGTGGCTAGAATTGCCTGTTCCTCCTTATTTGAGTCATCTGTGTCTGTGCTTGTTGCATAGTCAATCTCCTCAAACATTGTTGGTGCTCTTGTTCTTTTTGTCTGAGCTAAGTCATTACAACTACCCTCTTTGACAGTTAACTGCTGCCCTTTTACTTTAGCGCTGTCCTTCCGAAGGCTGCCTTGGGGTTTTGGTGTTAATAGTAAGTGACGTGACCCCTCCGCATTTCCCTCTTGAGTTTTAGCAATTGTTTTTCGACAGTTAAAGATCGGGAAATTGGTCAAAGCCTGCTTGGTTGCAGGCATGCGGTTTAAAAGTTGGTTTCTATTTTTCCTCGCACGTTTTTTGTGCCTTTTGGTTAGGGGTTGTTTAATGTGCGGATTTTTTTCGCTGTCCTGTTGGTGCTGGTCTTTTTCTGACGGTTCATGACTAATGTTGTTCCGGGTTCCTAAATTGTTCCCTGCGATGTTTTGTTCTTTCTGTTTGTCATCGAATTTTTTTTTTAGTGACGAGTTTTGTTTCAGTTCATTGTCTATTATTTGTTGTGATACTAATGTTGTCAAGTCTACCTTTCTCTTTTCCCGGCTTGGTATTACTTCTTTGTGTGCATCTTTTTGCCGAGCGATGAGATCTCTTTAATTTAATATGCTATTGGCACCCTGATTTGCATACTTGCATTCATGTAGAATGTCTCTAAGTATTGACGGCAAATCTTTTAGCTTTTCCAGTATTGGGCTGCAAGTCCAATTTGGGGCCTGAGTCCCGGGACGGAACTGCTCCTGAAAAACGGCAAACAAGTTTCCCAAAGTATCCATTTTTTTATTTATACTGGATATGTGTTCGGCTATTGTACTCATTAAAAGGATTTGAGTGTCAAGTTTGTCTGACTGCATATTCAATGTTTTGATTGAGGTTTCCAAGATATTACCCAGTGCACTGTGTAGTGCAATTATGGATTCCAAATTTTGGCTAAGATCGCTCATTCCTGTTTGCTTGCGTACGTTTGCTTTATCAGTTTTTGACGTAGGTCTGCTATATGTATGTTCATCGTGGGTCGCAAGATTTCGATGTTCCTCATGTTGTGTATATGAGAGACCTTTGTGTGGCGACCTTTTTGCAGGTGGTGGGTCGCATGGCACTAACACACTCGAAATTTCTATTATTGTTGGTTCCTGACGGCGCTCGGTGTCGGGGCCATTAGGCGAGGCTGGACGAACTTTGTTTTCTACGTCCTGATTTAGCCCACTTGATATTTCTATTGGGTTGTTGTTTGCTGGTTCCTGGGTTGATAGATTGCTTAGGTGCTGTTTGCTTAAAGTTTTTCCTTGTACCTCCGTTGTTGCAACTACTGGCATTTTGTGTAGTTTCGTTCGCTTGGAACCAGTTTCAGTTTTTTGTTTGTCTTGCTTTGTGTTACAGGACATTATACTTTGATTCTTGTCCAAAGAATTTTGGGAGTTCGACCAGAAATCGCACCCCTCACTATCTTTGCTGTATTTGCGCTTTAATTGATTTAAACGTGAGTCCAATCTTGGGGTCGAGTGGTTATTTGGTTGTGCCTTATACGCAGCCTCTTTGGTGCTAGCATTGTGGCTTCCTTCATCATCACCAATGACCGGTGGACTACTGGCCCTTGGTAGAAATTTATTTGTTCCTTTTGCTGATTGAACTGACAGTTTTGGTATCGTTGTGGTCCTTTGGAGCCGTGTGTTTGATAAACTTTCTTCCAAGGGTTTTTCACTTGGGCTGTCCATTATCTACTCTATGTCACTTGACGACGTTAGATGATTCATTTGTTCTTGGGCCGAGTCTTGGGCCAAGCCATGGCTTCTGTTTTCCGTGTGCCCCATGTGTACTTGAGCTTGTATTTGTAACTTATGCTTGTTGTTTCCCTGAGTTATTTGTGTGCACTTGCCTAGTTCATCTATTCCAATGCCCTTTGCTGAAATGATGTTTACACTAGGCGGGGGTGAGTGTTGGTCGACCGACTGCGTAATTGCCTTACTCGGGGTCATTGGTTTTTGTAATCCGTTTGGGGTTGCTGGCATTGTATAAATTGCTGTTACAGGATCTTTCAAAAATGTGAATTTTCCATTTGGCTTTATTGAGCCAAAAATTGAGTAGATTGGGGATATTAGCGAGGTAGTGGAGGGTATGGCTGCAATATCTTCAGAGGGGCTAATGAGTCATTTCGTTTTGGATTTCCGTTTTGTGGTCTGCGGGGGGTTCCTCCGTGTCCTCCCTGACCTCATTGTTCCAGCAGGCTTAATTTCAAGGTTAACCCGAAGCTTCTTGCTTCCCTTTGGAACCTTTGCACTGGGATCTCGGTGAGTGTTTGCTTGCGTGGTGGGGTAGTCTGTGGTAACGTGTGGCAAAAGTTAGTCAAGTGAACTGACCTTGTCAAGACCCCCCTCTCCACACTCCGCTACACTCTTCTCCAAATTCCTTTCCAACCAGTGATTACCTTTGCTACTGCACACCACCTCTGTCGCTTCTGTCACTCAAACCCCTCCACTACTCCTCACCGGGTCTGCTGCTCCCTTGCAGGATGGTGCTGCTCCTTCGCTCCTTCGCTGGTCAGATTGCTGTCGATGTTATTGTCAGTATTATTGCCGATGTACCGCTCCTAGATCTCATTCTCTGCTCTCAACTCTCAGCTCCAAGTCGAGCTCTGGCGCGGCTAGCGCGTTGAATGCCTCAGTAAATTGCTTTTGGTGCTCCGGGCGTTCCAGGGATTCTGGCCACCTCGGATACCTCCATTGTGCCTGCCTCTCCTTTGCTCCTCGGCACTGATCGAACTTTGGGTTGGTCACGGGCCTGCAGGCACCTCAGTGCGACCGTTCCAAAGCGCTTCAGTTTCTACAAGCGCTTTGGCTTCTGGCCCTTTCTAAGGCACTTTCTATGGCCGGTGGAATGTAGCACGGTGCCTCTGGGCTTCCTGGGTACCTTCCAGGGCGCCTCGGGGTGTCTCCAGCACTTCAACTCGCCTCGCCCATTTTCCTCCTGCTGCCCACTCTTGGCCCGCACCCAGCCCGCTTCTGCTTCTGTGGGGCGGTGCTGTGTGGTGTGGTGCGGTGTGTGCTTCGGGGCTCCGGGGGGCTTCAGGACCACCACTCTCGGCCCAATCTCGGCCCACTCTCGGCCCGCTCTCGGCCTGCTCTCGACCTGCTCTCGGCCTGCTCCAGGCCCGCGCTCGACCGCACCTGACTCCTGCTTCTCTCCTGGTGCAATGCGACACGGTATGCGGGATGCGGGGGTGCCTCGGGATACCGGGATATCAGGATGCTTTGATACCACCAGCGCTTTCAGTACGCTCACAGCCCCCGGCCCCTGGCTCCTGCTTCTGCTCCCGGCGCCGGCTCCCGGCTCCCGCTCCCGGCTCACAACTCAAGGCGCTCGGCACCCACAACCGCTGCTCTTGCTCTTGCTCTTGCTCTCGCTCAACTGCCTCGACTGCTCTGCACTGTACTGCTCCACAGTGCCAGAGCAGACTATTGTCACAAAGGTAGACCCCTCCCATTTTATCTAGGTTTGACTATTGTAA
This sequence comes from Lissotriton helveticus, assembly GCF_964261635.1. Classification (NCBI taxonomy): domain Eukaryota; kingdom Metazoa; phylum Chordata; class Amphibia; order Caudata; family Salamandridae; genus Lissotriton; species Lissotriton helveticus. Next base: position 966,023,221 of record NC_136065.1, on the reverse strand, counting down.
CATTTTATACTTAGGCACCAATTGTTCTGTTTTGAAAAGGCTTCAGCTAGCCCTGAATGCAACAGCTAGGCTACTCTTTTCTCTTCCCAGCTTTTGCTATGCCTCAGGCCTTTTGCACAGGTTACCCTTGAAGGAAGTGACCCAACTAAGGTGACCCGGTTCGCTCTTGACTTCCTCTTGCCTTCCAGTAATGAAGAGTTGATGACGCAGTAGAGAATACAAGTAAACTAGTTTATCATTCACATAATACATTGTAGTGGAGTCCAGTCTGACCGGCCGCCTATGATGGCTGACGAGGGACTGACTTTAACAAGCATAACTTTACATTATGTAGGTTTCGGAGCCCACATAGATCTGCCTAATATGGAAAAGTACAGGTAGCTGTCGTAATACAATGGGGGTACAGAACATAAGTTTCAATTCCGCAGCCTGGTACAAGCTATCAACTATCCACGGTCGTCTTGCCTATCCTCCCCTCTAGACAGGTGGAGAAGGCCTCAATGTAACAGAAAAGACATGCGTTAATGAGCAAGTTTCAACATCGGAGAAACAAAACTTACCAAGGATCATTTCTCGTAAATGAGCAAGTAATAGTTTCGATTATAATCCAAAATGGCGTATTCAAGAACTAAAATGGTGGCACAGATGTCAACCTAACTAATGCAACATCTGCATCTACTGGTTGCGTCTACTCACAATATGCAAATATAATGTATTAGCAATATAAATACTAACATAAGATTGGGTAAAACACGAGTAAGATGACAATGTTACGTTTCAATTCTATCTAACCTTCCTTTTAGCATTATATGCTAACACGGACACCTTTATTCTTGCTATCAGGTAAGGGTCTTTACAATTCTAACAGAGTAAAGGAAATTATAGTTATACAGATGACAATATGTCAGGTACACATATGTATATAGACATAGCCACTGTAAAGAAAAATATGACACTAAACACCAGCAGTAAAAGTAACATCAGGAACAGGATCTGCAAGGGAAGTAGTTGAACCAAAAACTCCTTCATCCAACTGCATGATAGTATCAAGCTCTTTTTGAAGCATTATAGTTGCATTTGTATCATGAACCGAAATTATTTTGGGAGTGAGATAAGTAGCATAATATGAGCAACTTAAGGGAAGACACTGAAACAAAACACGACAGCAAATTAAAAGGACAATGAAATATATCAACTTTTCTAGAATCCAACCCCAACCACTGAACAAAGTCCAACTCTAATTTCCACTCTCCATCCCTATAACATTTTCCAAAATGTCTAAAATCTGTTGTGTAATATTCTTTTCCATATTCGTGATACCAAAAACACACTGCTCTCCTATTATTGTGCATGCTCCACCGTTTTTGGCTAAAATAAAATCGACTGCATATCTCGTTTGTTCGGAGTATATACGTATACTTTCCAGCTGAGTGGTTATGTCCCGTAAAGCTGCCACTGTAGAACTAGATAAAATTTGCAACTTACACCCAAAATACTTTCTAGCTCATTCACCCCTAGCCATGGCTGTACCACCAAATGTAATAACTGAGGAAACGATATATCCAAAGGTGATACCATTACCTTAATTAGTAACTTCCAAATCGGTAACTCCCTCCCAGAATTCCTTGGTCAATGTCCTTTTCACCCATCTTATATTTGGTCTACTATACCTAAAAGGTACCCCAAGAGGTAGCACCATTCCCAAAGCCATGCCTGTACCGTTGTACATATTAGAATACATACCATTTGATAAAAAAATAAAAACCTGGATGTGCATAGAGTGGCCCTTGATAATCTAATGGAGCCTATATAGTATTCATTCCCTTCATACTAGGATCATCCATTCTCCCTAAACGCATTACATTTTTTTACACTACTACTCTAGAACAATTGAGGTACAAATGAGCATCAGTACAATTTATTACAGGGCAACACGCAGGATAAATACCTGCCTCTTGAGTGACAGTCAGATCAGGGTGATATTTCTTTTACCAAGGTACAGATAACCACAATAAATTTTCGGGCATGCATCCAGGGTACCCTGTTCCCCTCGGCTTTCTGCAGTATAAGCAAGTTCCAGGATATCCCAGGCCGACTTCACCCTTTACCTCTATGAATTGGGGAGGACGAACATATGTATAATTCATCAATGACAAGGGATAAGCGGTCCATAAACTTGTAACAGAATCAGTGTGATGACAAGCTGTGTTATCCCCAAAGAGTTTTCGATATGTGTCTAAGAAAACATTGCTATAAATGTCTCTTTTGCTATGATCTGAGGAAACAGCCTGATATAAGACACATGTTGAGTTAACTCCAGTGCACTCCAATGTCCAGAACAGCCCCCCTCCCACCAACAAGAACAACAATATAACTACAGCCCAAAATATTTTCTTCTTGACTAACCACTCAAAACCAACCTGCCCCGAGCGCAGGGTGATGAGAAACTGTTCATCTTCTGCAAGAGGACGACCAAACCGATACATGTTTACCACAAATTCACAAATCAAATCACCAGAGAAAGAAACATCACATGATGGAGCTAATGATGGAAAGGCCACAAAAAACAAAAAAACTAAAAACTTCAAAAAAAGAATCAGGGTCCGTTCCAAGCCTCCCTGACAGGCTTCAGTCCAATCCTCAGCGGTGCTATTGAGCACCTCGCGGTGGAGCCACACTGTTGCAGCCCATCTGCAAATGTTCACTGTTCTCAGGATAGGGTACTCTCCCTCCTTAGAAAATTCCCTCAGCTTATCCTGTCCTGCACCACAGGCAGTGCACCAAATCTTCCAATCCCTAGTCTAATAGGAATGTGCAGAAACAAGGGGCATTGGCACTAATCTTATCCAATAAAGTCCATCCCTAATTACACTCACTTCTCTTCTGGTGCACTACCCTTCCGTCGAGGACGCAAATTGTATCTTTCTACTCCAGGCACTGTCTCATCTCGGAAAAGAGTCTGAAATTCAAGGGGCGCTGGGGACTTAGACTCAGGTTCCTGCCGATCAGATGAAGTAAAAACCTGAGCATCCCTTATTTCTGGGGGAACTGCCGCATTCAGAGCGGCATCATTTTCTTCCTCTGTCTGCATCCAAACTATTTGGGCATCGGCGAATGAAAGAAATCTTGGGACTTTCTCTGTCTCGTGATCTCCAATGCCCTCACGCACCCAGGAAGTCGTAGGGAAGGGGTAATGGTACCCATCTGCAGTGGAAAGCATGAATCCAGTGCTTCTGGCCCTCCACTCTTACTGCTGTCCTCATGATTAGGACCAGATTGGGCCCCTTCCATCTAGGTTCCAAACTGTCGCATCTCTGGAAGCTTTTCACAAGAATATAGTTGCCAGGCTGAATGATGTGCCCAGGCCCCTCAGGTGCTGAAGGTAAAACTTTGTGTATCTGTTGGTGAATAGAATGCAAGCTTTTAGTGAGTTCATACAAATAACTGATCAATAAAGTATAATCTATCTCACAAAATGTCTTCAGTCTAGGGACACCCCATATATTTGTTGGACGGCCAAATATGCCCTCATAGGGTGATAATCCTGTTCTAGAATGGGCCGTCATTCTGGTGGACAACAGGGCAAGAGGTAAGTCATCTGGCCATTGCAACCCAGTACTTTCCTTAATTTTTGCCAATTTTAGCTTGGAGAGTACCATTGTACTTCTCAACTAAACCTGCTGACTGGGGGTGATCATCTGCATGGAATTTTGTTGCATGGAAATTTGCTTGACGTGTAAACCATTGCACACCAGTTGGATCACCTTTGCGTTGAAGTGACTTCCGTTGTCACTCCGAATCAAACGAGGGAAAAACTCCTTAATAAAACCCTTTGCCGTTACCATGGCAGTGTTTTCCTTTGTTGGGTAAGCCTCAATCCACTTACTAAAAGCACAAACTACCACTAACACATATTTCAAATTATTAACTCGCTGTAGCTCTATTTAATCCATCTGGAGTACCTCAAGAGGGAAAGAAGGGGATGCAAAATTACCAGAAGGTGTAGGGGTATCCCTCCCAGGACTGTGTTTCAAACAAATTCTACAGTGTTTCACCAAATGAGCAGCAACTTTTGAAATATTGTCATTTTGCCACACAGGATCCAACAATTTACAAATGCCTTTTGCGCTAATATGCGCCAGATCATGTGCCATGGTAACTACGGGAAGTACATATGCATCTAGTAGCATCCATCTCTGTTTCTCGGATTTATCAGTCTAACATCCTTTGCAATCTAGATGCCCTGTACTCTCCTGCCACACTGCCAACTCCTCTACTGTTGACTCACTCTGGATTTCTCTAACACTCTCCAGCAAATTCTTAAACATATCAACATCTGGTACCCATCTAGCAGGACCTGCCACAAACATTTTCGTTGTTCTCAACCTGGCTGTCCCTTTTGCTATCTGATCTGCAAAGGCATTTCCCCTCCCCGCATCATCAGTAATTTGCTTTATGAGCACTACATTTTACTTTTGCCAGTCGTTTGGGAAGAGTCAAAGCTGTCAGAAGTCTCTCTATCAATGGACTATGCTGAATTTTGATCCCATGTGAAGTCAGGAATCGTCTCTCTGCCCAGAGGCATCACAATTATGGGCCCCCGAAGGCATACTGGCTGTCAGTATAAATATTGACTGCCAGTCCTTCACTTAATTCACATGCTCGCAAAAGAGTGTCACGATTTGCTCCCTGTGCTCTCGTGCCCACCACCAGGGGGCCAAATTGTGGGGCGTTCCAGCGTTCTAATATGCCTCCAAACACTCACCTGTATGCATATCCTGACTTCCAGGCATTTGGACACTTATTGGGAATTGACATCCATTCCTAATCCATGCCGGGTTTTGTGAAAGCCAGCCTGCTTATACATGAAGCCAGCCTACTCATGCCTGAAACTCCTTTACCCAGAATTCCCTGTTCACTGCTTTGTCTCCACCCCTGCAGGCCAAGGATGGGTGGAGAAATTCACCTCACATGTGGCTGGCTGCTGTTAGCCTGCTCACACCTGATGCATATGATTACTGTGAGCTCTTTTAAGCCCCAGCTCCCTTCAGACCAAGGTTGGTCATTGTAGCTGTTTACCGGTGAGATCAATCCTTGTTTCCAGTGCTCCTGAGCTTTTGCTATTCTTGTTTCCTGAGCTTTAATTATGCCTTGTTCCTGATCTGCTGCTGTTTTCCCTGTTCCTGAATTAGCACTGGCTGCAGTGCTACCCTGACCCCTGAGCCTTAGTATTCCTGAACTACAGCAGTTTCCCTTCTCCTGAATTAGCACTGCTTGCAGTGATACCTTGTTTCCTGATTCCTGAGCTATAGTTAATCCTTGTTCCTTAGTTCCTGAGCTATAGCTGGTCCTTGTACCTGAATTAGCACTGCATGCAGTGCTACCTTGTTTCCTGAGTTCCAAAGCTATAGTTATTCTTTGTTCTTGTTCCTGGGCTTAGCTATTTCTTGTTCCTGATTTGCACTGCTTGCAGTGCTCTCTTGACTCCTTGTTTCCTGAGCTGTAGCTATGTCCTGTTTCCTTGAACCAGTACTGCCTGCAGTGCTACCTAGACTCCTGAGCTCTAGTAATTTCCCTGTTCCTGAACTAGCACTGCCTGCAGTGCTACCTTGACTCCTTGAAGCTTTAGTAATTCGCTGTTCCTGAACCAGCACTACCTGCAGTGCTGCCTTGACTCCTGAGCCTTACCTCACTTCTTGTTCCTGCCCCAATACTGCCTTCTATGCTTCTTTGTTTTCTTGATTCCTTAACCTGCACTATTCTAGTATACCCTTGTAGCCTCCCCTTCTATATATCCATTTCCAGTCCCTGCCTTACTTCCCATTTCCTTGGTTTCAGTTCTAGTTTGCTGTCTTTCTATTCTCCTGTCTTACTTCTGTTACCTTGTATGTTTGTTACCTGCTTTCTGCAAAGTGTGCCCGTGTATTTCCTTCCTTTCCTGTTAAGCACTCCTCCTTGCTAGCTCCTTGTCTATTGTGCTTGTGTTTAGTTCTACCCATTTCCTGTTACTGCCTTGCGTGTTCCTGTTTGATCGCCAGGAACCGTGGGCACAGCTGACTACCTAGGTGGTGTTTCTTGTTCACTGTGAGTATTGTCTTTGAGTTACATGTATAACATCACCATAGGTATAAGCTCCAAAGACCCTGCCTTTGCATCCATATCCTACATGTGGGTGTTTGCAATCAGTATCTGTCACAGCAATTGTGGGTAAGAAACTTACTGAGCTTCAGTCTTCCCGTGTGGAGCTCCTGAGTGCTTTACCCCACACCCCCCTTTATTGTTAATGTTGTTTCATATATATGTCTTGCACATTCATCCTGGGTGTAGTTATTCTGAATGCTAAATTGCTTTGTGAGTGCCCTTCCTTTCTAAGTCTTACCCATCTTGTTCACTTGTACAGGCTTCCCCTTTGGATCCCTTTTTCTCCTCTGACTCTTGTATGATCCTGGGCAGCGCTGTACTCCTCTTCCTGTGTAAGTTTTCTACCCAGTTCCCAGTCCTTGCCCAAGTCCCTGACTGTGTTCCCCACATAGTCCCGGACAGTCCCTGACATAATGACCAACTTACATTTCCAGGGTCACTTGTGAGGTTTCTTTGCATTCAGTTAGCAAACTTTTTTTTTTAAACCCACCCTGTAAGTTCTTGTCAAGATGTTTAGCATCAGAACCAGAAAGTCTGCGTATGATGGCAGACATCCATTGCCAAGGCAGCGTAGTTCTATACAACCTAGTAGAAAGTCCTTAGACTCTAGAGACCGATTCATTGAATGTAACAGACTCTTACGGGCTGAATATTATTCCCTGTGGTTGGCTGATCCTTCTATGTTAGATTTTCATTCCATCTGTAACCCAGAACCTCACCTGATGCCAGCATGTGACCTACAGGATGAAATCGAATTTCTGCAAACCTTGTTAGCAGCAGAAAGAAAATATAGTAATTTAGAGAGTGGTACTATTAGGGGACATTTTCCTGAAGCTTGTAACTCAGAGACCCCCTGTCAAGACAATGTTTTCTTTGAAGACAGTTTCCAGACACAGTATTTTTCAGCACCTTACCAAACTGGTAGTTTAATGACCCCAGTTAAAGCATGTTTAACCACACAGCAGTCAAAGAAAGAGCAGATTCATTATATATCCTCTGTTCTCCATTCAAATGTTATGCAGTCTTGTAGGCCAGTAAAGATCACAGTCTCGGATAATAAAGGGACCTTGTTAGATACCACATTCAAAGTAAACAATAATCAGCTCAACAAAAGAGAGAAGGCCTACTAGAACACAGAAGGCTAATAGCCACTTTAAACAAAATCCAAGGTATAGCTCTGTTGCTTGTGAAGTTGCCAAGTTTACCACTGTCCTTGTAGAGAAAGATCTGCAGTCCTCACAGCATATGTTTTCATCCAAGATTATTGAATTGCAACAAGAGAATAAAATGTTTCAGACTCTGTTAAAAAATTATAACCCAGAGTTCAAGTGGAAATCTAAAACCCCTGTACAAGACCACTTTTCCACCTCTATGTTAACCTCCTTAGAAAGGGAGAATGAAACCTTGCGCTCTCTGTTGCGTTCCCCGCAGAACTGGTCCAGTAATTGTGTAAATAATACTGTGGCTGATAACTCAGATTCCACTAAGAATAGCCATAGTACCATGTCTCAAAGTGCAGTTAAGGAAAGTATTTGTTTGAATTCTGAACTTTCTAACTCCTCTGTTTTGTCTTCTAGTGCTAAATTACATCTAGGTGCTACTTCTGAGATGTGTCCCTCCAGTTTTGAGGTGCCCCAAATTCCAAGCAAGACACAGAACCTCCCTTTACTTTCTTTTCCTGATAGTGAGGTCAGTTCCACCCCGGGGCTATCACACACACGGGCCATTGATGTACAGACAAAACCCGAACCATTGACCCACATTTTCTCTGATGTGACAATGTCCTGTGACTCAGACCATGCTCTTGATTTAACTGCTGCAACTGAAGTCAACCTCCTCGCAGAGAAGCAACACAATCTTGACACCTTCTTTGATGTTTTGCCTTCAAACACAACACTAATTGAAAAGTCAGGAAATTATAATTCTTTGTGCTCCAATGCATTTGTACCACCTTGTAATGCTGCAGAAAATGAAAAGATCTCCCATGACCAAGTAATCTCTGGCCTATTTCCTCTGACTAAGAGTTGTGAACTGCCAAATGGTAAAGGAAGTCTGGTCATCGGAGACTCTAACAAAAACACTATTCTGAGCCATCTCGAAGAAAGAACACCAGTGTGTTTTAAAGAGCCAAGGAACTGTGAAGATGTCACTATTGACATCAGGGATGTTCATTGGCAATGGCCATTCCCAGAATTTAAAAGCTGTCATCCTTGTGCCTCTCTGCCAACAGCTAGTCTCCTTGCAGAGTCTCTAGAGTCCTCAGCCGGCATGCTGCTTTCAGAGTCTCCAGAGTCCTCAACCAGCCTGCTGCCTTCGGAACTTCAGTCTGCAGCCTGCCTGCCATCTGAGCATGAGCCTGCATGTGGGTATTTGCAATCAGTATCTCTCACAGCAATTGTGGGTAAGAAACTTACTGAGCTTCAGTCTTCCCGTGTGGAGCTCCTGAGTGCTTTACCCCACAACCCCCTTTATTGTTAATGTTGTTTCATATATATGTCTTGCACATTCATCCTGGGTGTAGTTATTCTGAATGCTAAATTGCTTTGTGAGTGCCCTTCCTTTCTAAGTCTTACCCATCTTGTTCACTTGTACAGGCTTCCCCTCTGGATCCCTTTTTCTCCTCTGACTCCTGTATGATCCTGGGCAGCGCTGTACTCCTCTTCCTGTGTAAGTTTTCTACCTAGTTCCCAGTCCTTGCCCAAGTCCCTGACTGTGTTCCCCACATAGTCCCGGACAGTCCCTGACAAAGAGCTTTTAACTCTGCAGCTTGCGCTGATTGATGAGGAACACATGACATCTCAACTACAGTGCGCAGCGTGGTGATGGCATACGCCACTGTAGTGGTGCCATCTGACAATTTTAAACAAGAGCCATCGACATATAGTTCCCCCTGAGGATCAGATACGGGAACATCAGTTAGGTCTTTCCAACCCTTGGTCTCCTCTTCGGTACGAAATTGACAATCATGGACATCCTTGTCCTCTTCTTCCGAAGGGAGGGGTAGTAACGTGGATGGATTCAGTGTGGCACATCTTTTGATAGTAATATGAGGTGCAAACAATGGCAATTCATAACCAGTCAGATGAGCACTGTTAAGGTGCTGCATCTTTGTTTTGTTCAAAGGTACATCCACAGCATGTGGTACCATTACTGTGAGATCATGATTAACCCCTTCGACGCTCATGACAAGCCCAGCTCGTCATGGAGTTTCCATTGACTTCAATGGAAATTACATTCAAAGCCATAAAACACCTTAGCATCCAAGTGGTTAAGGACGAGCCCTGCCAATTGTCGAATACAGACCGCCACAGCCACCTTGGCTCTTAAATAACTCGGTAGGACTATGGCGACGGGGTCAAGCGTAGCAGAAAAGAACGCACACGGCCTTTGCTTACCTCTAAAGGCTTGTGTTAACACCAAAAGCACACACCCAGCCATTTTGTGTACGTACAACACGAAAGGCTTCTTAGATTCAGGTGTACCAAGCACAGGTGCAGAGCAAAGTGCAACTTTTAATTGTTCAAAAGCATGCTGACATTCATGCGTCCAAGGCAAAGCTTTATGCACATCTTTAGTTGTTAAGCGAAGCAGGGGCTGAATTAATAAAGAATAAGCAGGTATCCAGTGCCGACAATACGAGATGATGCCTATGAAAGCACGTACGTCCCGCTGAGTCACAGGGACAGGCATCTTAACAATGGCGTCAACTTGCTCAGGTGTTAGCCTCCGACCCTCCTTCAACAGCCGGTGACCTAAATAGGTGATCTGCTGTTGACAGTATTAGAATTTAGAAAGGGACACTTTATGTCCATTTCGTGCCAAATGCAGTAACAATTGTACAGTGGCATCCAAACAACCCTCTTTTGTATCGGAGGCTATTAAAAGATCATCCATGTATTGACATAATACATTACCTGCGGGAAGAGAGAGATGGTCTAATCGACTTTTGAAAGCTTTGCTATAAATTCTAGGACTTTCAGTATACCCCTGAGGAACTCCACAAAATTTAAAAATTCTGCCGGTTAAAGCGAAGTCAAATAAATAACGGCTATCAGGATGGACAGGAATGCTAAAAAAAACATTTTTCAAATCAAGAACAGAAAAGAATTTAGCTGTGGAAGGAATTATTGTTAAAAAGACGGTAATCTCAGGGACTACCGGAAACTGAAGGACAACTATTTTGTTTATTTCCCACAGATCAATCACAAAACGGTAAACATCAAGATGTGCATCAGGGGAATCCACAGGTGCCTGTTTAAGAATAGGGAGAATGGGGCTATTGCACACATTCGCTACTGTCTCCTCGACCACCCCCGATTTGATCAGGTCCTGTATAATTTGCATCAAAGCCTGTTCCCCAGCCTGTGATATTTTGTATCGGGTAATACTAGAGAGCACAACATTATCTTTGACAGTGATTGACACTGGTGGTATCTATAACAACCTCACATCCGTATCCCCTGTGGCCCACAATGAGGCCGGCACATCCTTAAATTCAACAGGAAGCAGTTCATCTTTTGCCAAACACTGTTTTGCACTAACCACATTAGGTCCGAAAGTCAGATAAACACCATTCGGGGAACAATAAATGGCAGCATGTAACTTCTTCAACAAATCCAATCCTAATAAATTTTCCCCATAATTTGCCGGCAACAAAAACAGGGAGTCCACAGTAAAAGGACCAACAGTAAAAGCAAGAGGTCGGGAAATGGGGCACACAGCCGGTACGCCTGAAAAAACTACTGAGATAATATTACGGCCAGACAGGGCTGCCCCAGGGACCAGCAATTGAGAAACAGAGCTATTCATTGCACATGTAACCACCAAAAATGTCTGTGCCGTATCATGCAAATCAGCCATGACATAAGGACCACACTGATCTATAGGAATTTGGTCCCTCACCCTGTCCCTTGCTGTCCTGGCTATAGGACATTTCTGTAACTTCATCCATATCATAATCGTCATGATAGTACTACCTCCCCCTGGGGGTCATCAAAATTATTCTGATCTGTACGACCCCCTGAAGATGTATGAACATGATCCTCATCCCGACCAACTTGTCCATGGCCCCTTTCACCTGGACCTCGCCCCTGGGTACTGCAAGTTTCTGTAACAGTTCTGGACACTCGCTTCAACAATGTCCCTCCTTTTTACAATACGCACACTGATTCAGCCCCAAGGGTGCACCACCTCTACCAGCACCCTGTGACCTTTGAGCCGAACCAGTGCCTAGACTCCTTCTGGACCCCCTTGCAACATGCTATAGCAACACCTTTATCTTCAAATCTTACTCTTTTTCTCCACCTTATCCTTTTCCTCATTTTCTCGATGCTCTTAATACTGAGCCATGCTCAATCTTCCTGAAGGGGAGGAAGTAGTCCAAGTACTCTCAAACTTGCAGCCGAGCCGCAATTTCAGGAAGCAAATTCGTAACAAACCTATTAACAAACAAACTAACACCGCCTTCGACTGACAAATCCTGCCCCTAAAATCTAAGAACGCCCCTTCAAAATGAGTGAAACACCCTGACACACTCTCCTCTTTCTTCTGCTGACAGGCCGTTAACTTGTCCCAATCCACCCGTCTAGGTGGGATAAGAGAATGCATATAGCTAATAATGAGGCTTGGCAAAGCCAAAATTTCAGCTTTGGGCTTATCACCAGCCTTTCTCTTCTTGTCCCATGCCCTAATCTCATTCCAAGTACCACCCAACTCCGCCGCAGGATTCTGTGTATGCACTTGCCATCAACTGGCACAAAGCCCAAAAAACATCTCAATGTCTTCTAGAGTCATAACTGACGAGGAGGCAGCCTCTGTTAATTCTTTATAGTATGCAGTAGGATTTTTCCTAGGGTCCAGTAACTGACTCTTAAGAGCAAGCACCTAGCTTCTCTTTCATGGGGTATAGACCCACTGTTCCTGAAAATGAGCCTCTACCCGCTGCTGAACCACATCTCCATTCTGGTTACATTGCTCTTGGATCTCAGGGTAAAAAACAGGATGCACCTCTCTATTTGGGCAATTGGGCCACTGTAGTTGGAGTACGGTGATGTAATCTTTCTTGATAACCAAGTAGCGTCCCAACATTACCAAAAACGTCTACAGGGGCCATACCAACTGAATTTACACGATCTCGAATATCATAAAGAACTTGAGGAGCTGTCCCTCCAATACACTGTTTCCACAAGCCAATCAATGTAGCCGACATATGCTGAAGGGCATGCTGTTGTACAAATGGGTCAAAATCTTTCATCATCACGGCATGTATCTTCCACACTATAAATCTGATTCTGAACCCATTGTGTTGCCTGAATTGCAACCATATTCTTCTCCTCTTCACCCACATCAGCCCAAATCAATGCCCACCCCATTCGCTCTTGTGCAGCCACCCAATCCCCCCATCCGACCCCTGTACTGATGTGTTCCAACACTACCCATCACCACAGATGAAATGCCTGGGGAAGACACAAGAGGTACAGACGCAGGTGACAGTGTCAGCAATGTCTGTATGGTGGGTGTAAGTGAAGAAGGAGAATCATGGGGGGAAATAGCAGACACTGCGGAGGTGCCTGTAGTCACCACACTTGCAGGTTGTGAAACTGGAGGGGAGACCGATAGGGCAGGGGCCGAAGCTATTGAACCTGCACAAAAAGCATAAGGAGACGGTGGGGCAACGGACTGAGACGAAGGAACAGTAGGACATATTCTCTGCAGATAAACAAACAAATGGAAGAGTACCACCATAAGACCTGTCGAGGTCTCAGCAAAGTGGGAGAAGAGAAAAGAAGCAAAAGAAAAGGGGTTTGGACTCTACAGACACTTTGCGCTGGTCGCATTCTATGGAAACTTTGTTTTTAACATATGTTACATATAGAAAAGTTAAAGAAACTACCATTCACTGCTGTAGAAATACCTTCCACGGATTGGTTAACCCATGGGTTTATTTCTTTTCCAATTTTGACTTTTCACTTCCAATCCAGCTTACAACAACATCAAGTAGGCATATATGAAGCTCTAGGAGAGGGGTTTGTATACAAATCATGGATCTTACCTTTCAAATACTGATGTAGGAATAGGGAGACCGAGGTTTTTATTAGCGGGAGTGACTGCAACAGTACCATGGGAGATTCTTTGTAGGGAAGCTTTGCTTCATGGCACATGCAATGCGACTAAGGCAATCTTGTTGTGTTATCTGGCTTTCAAATTGCTCTCTAACAGGAGTTATTTGATGCCGAATGTTCATGGCTGCTGTGGGATGAAACCGGGAATTGCGTATCTGGTTACTGTTTCTGTGGTTGTGACCTGTTGTAAACAAGTACTGTTTCCATCAGCCCACACAGTTAGTGATGCAATGCTTTGGCCTTCGATTAAGCTTTGGAAAGTGCAATTTGATGCTTTAAGCAGACTAGAAGTCTTATTGTTCCATATGAATGTGGCCTTAGCATCTGCAAGGGAGACGTTTGATCTTCAACTTGCAAGGTCTTCTGAGATACAGTTGCTACTCTGCACTAATTTCCCACGCCATTTTGGGGAGCTTGTGCACTACATTTTTAACATGTCTAGTAATGGGGTGTAGTGCACGGTATTAAAACAATTGGCTCCGAACTGGTCAGCACCTTCCCAACTGTCTTTAGAGTTATTCCAGCATCTATGCACTCCGTACTTGGAAGTATTTTTGGTAGCTTTCCGCTTGTCTTGTTCCTAGTTGTCGGGACTGTGCTTTTAATTTTTCTGCTCCACAATGGATGTCCCATCACAAGGTCAAATGGGGATGGCACTGCCACATTTGCTTCTGTGTCGTGAACAAATTATACAGTCCTTTGGCGCACCCTTACTTCAGGAACTAAATGACCGCTGGTTCTTGTCCTTCCGGGCTGTCTGGATACACTTCGTGCAGCACTTTTGCCGCTGTCTACTGTGCACTTTCGAGTGTCTCCTGGACATATGCCTCGGAACACAACTGGTTCAGTCCCCAGATATTGACCTGCTGGTGGGTCCCCTAAAAACACAGTTGAAAACCCTCACGCTTGATGTTACGTCTAAACGCATTCCTTGAACCAGGGATGATTTGGCTCCTGGTGATCTGGATCCTGGTTTGATTTCTGCTGACTCAGCACAAGCTGAGTCTCCCTTGGCAGCTGCTGAGGGGGGTGGGCTGGAGTACGTATGCTTTATGGACCTGGTGCCTCTGGGAACATTGTTTTCGGTTGCTGGAAACAGCAATGTTTCATCTACTCCTCGGAACACATAAACAATCTGGCGATTTTGAATTGTGGTAACTTGTGACTCGGCTATGTTTTTAACATCCTAAATTATTTGCACTGCTTTATAATATGCTTTTAAATTGGCTTTTTAAATATGGCTTTGTGAATGCTTTTATTTTCAAAATAGAACAATGCCTTTTAGGATTTTAGTGTTTTATGCCTTTTACTTATATTCTTAGCGTTGTTTTTTAGTAAGCTTTCTAGTTGTCTCACGTCCAAGGAGTGGGTGTTATGTTGCCACATTATATGCTCAAATCGAATCACCACCATTGTACATGCCCACGTTGTTAAGTTTCCTTCTTTCATAATCATGGTGACATTGGACACGCATTCAATTGCATACCTGTGCAGGATAATATTGTCTCAACTGAGATTTTCTTACATTTCCACTTCGTTGGCAAGTTATCAAATACCTTGAACATTGTACCCAAGTGCTAAGTTCACTATGCAAATGATGTTATTTGTTTTGCTCATTCGGAGACAGAGCTATCACAATAGCAAAAACAATAGGGGGCTGACTGGGACTTTGGTATGTTAACATGGATGATGTCTATTATATAAACAACATCACTCCCTTGTTTGGGTAGAGGAGTATTTCACTGGCACTGAGAGGCCGAACCGTGCCAGATTCCAGCCCAGCTGATTCCTGTTTACCTCATGCAAGGGATTCTAGACAGCTCTCCACCAAGACACACAGCCTGATGACACTTACCCACAGGTGATGGGGAGTTAGATCTGCCTACAATGATTTGGCAGATTCTCTCACCCTAGAAACCAGGTTAGGTAGCGCTAGGTAGGAGTACAGTATTTTGCAGTACTTATAAGCAAGCATATCTTCTCTGTGATAGCAAAATGGTTGAACTATTTATAATTCTTCACCATTCTCATTATGCTAATAACATTATTATGTTTCCTTTTATTGAATATTGCAGCCCACATATTTATTCAAGAATCACAATGCCTAAATAAATATGGAAACTGAATGTTGTGCATTTCTTGTCTATCTCTTTGGGTATGCATGAGTAACCAAACAAAAAGGTTCTAGATCTGTTACCACGATTTCCTTAAGGAGTCAGGATTGTCATGTTCTGAAGTTGCAAAATTCATTTGTTACCTTGGCAGGTTAAAGGTCCTTATGGTGCACTGTGAGGAAGCAGGACTGAGGCCGATTTATGCTGACTATGTGCATGAAATCAACCTTTCATAGTGATGATGTTTATGTTGTCCAACAAATGCACAGTTTTCACTGAGAAAGTTTAAGGCATGTGACACTACACATTTTAGTTCACTGTAAAGTTTATCAGCCCCGTGAGCGTACGTCAGATTTCACATCTATGTAAAAAAACACTTTGATATGTTCTTATTTTTGGAGGCTGGAAACTAGTTGCCTGGGGGAAGAGGGTTTATACCGCAGTTGTCATCCACAGTTAGCATAATCCGGGTGAGGTAGCAATTGATGGAGGGCCATGGCAAAGTCTTCCTCCGAGAGATGGGGCACTTGTTGTGGTATTCTACTCTGCTTCAGTTACCGATTGGCAGGGGTATTGACAGTGTCTATCTGGTCAGCCTGCATTCTCTTACCAGAGCCGCTGGTGTGCTTGAGTAGATGCACCACTGTCCTGACCTTCTGATGTTGTGCTACATTTGTAGGATACGGTGCTGAAAGGTGGATCTGCTTTGAATGCTGCTAAATAGAACAAGAGAAAACCCTGCCAGGGTAGCTTACAAGGTCCCACAAGGGGATCCTAACACTCAATCAGAAGGTGACAAGGGGTTACACGTCAGAGCTGGCAATTCATCACATAGAGTCCATACATTTATAGAAAAATATATGTTTTATTTTTCATTGGTCAAACTAACATTTTTATAAAGGGTTCAGCATAAATAATCAGAAACACATAAAACATCAAGTGATAGTAAATCTATTATACAATGTGCCAAAAAGGCTAGTAGTAACATACATTTGTTCAGTTCCCGCTCACTCCCACAGTCATCCACTAATGATACTCTCACTCACATCCACTCAGAATACTATCACTCACAACCACACTCAAAATAATATTTATATGCTCATATATAAGCAATAACGATGGTACATGGCAGCCTGCAGTGAAGATATCTGATGGCCACTTGTGCTAAAATTGTAATACGGAGGCAAAACAATGTGCATGAGATGGTAAAACAAACACTACACAGTAGCCATCCAGGGGAGTCACGCCAACGCGCGTTTCGATGCGGAGCCTATTTAGGCTGCATCTTCATCAGGGCGAGGAGGACCGGGGGGCGGGGACATGAACGCAAAATTTCACACTGAGGGACAGTGGGGATGTTTTATGGAGCTTTCGGTTTCCAAAGGCCCGTGGGCTCAGAGGTTCTAAGGATAACACAGAGGGGGTGCGTGTCAGGAATCAAACACGGGGCCACTCACTGAATGCAGTGTGGGGAACCGATGTTGCACGAAGAAAGGTTCTTGGAGGAGACTCCTATTCATTTAGGTAACTCACTTGGGGTCGCAGTAATTGTCCCAGTATATCGGAGTCCGGATCGTACGTCCTGAGGGTTAGGGAAGAGTCTTCTCTCAAGGCGCCGCCGGGCTGGTTCCCAATCAAAGGTGGACAGTACGAGGGGTTTTCTTGGATATGCGGTGGAGGAAGCGCCGCAGTGGTATCAATTAAGTTCTTTACTGGAGGTACGAATAGACTTGCAATACGTCCTGGGTCACAGGGCGGTGACACGGACCGCGGGCGGCGTCCTCTGAGCAGGCTGGTGTGCTTGAGTAGATGCACCACTGTCCTGACCTTCTGATGTTGTGCTACATTTGTAGGATACGGTGCTGAAAGGTGGATCTGCTTTGA
This sequence comes from Lissotriton helveticus, assembly GCF_964261635.1. NCBI lineage: Eukaryota > Metazoa > Chordata > Amphibia > Caudata > Salamandridae > Lissotriton > Lissotriton helveticus. The sequence goes on along the minus strand of NC_136065.1, from coordinate 966,005,961 downwards.
ATGCCTTTCTGTAGTCTAGAATGTCTTAGTAGATTGGTAGCATGCATCTTTGCCCCCCATGGTTCCTTACTAAGGAACATGGGATGCTCTTACCAACATATTTCTAGTGCACATGTCTAGACCAGAAATTCCATATAACTATTTTCACAGATTGAAAATAGCCGGCAAAGTTAGATTTTCTTGATTGCCCAATTTGAGATGGCTCTTCAATCATGTGACTGATCAGACGTTTTTATTTCCTGCTTTAAAAATCAGCTGTTATTTCAATCTAGCTCTATCTCAACACAGCTGTAGTATTTTTGGGCGGGCTCATCACCCCTTCAGTCTATAGTTTTATGCCTTTTTCTCCTTTTTTGTGTTAGCTCAGCTTTAAAGTTATGCGTTCTCTTCAGCTCTGTTCTTTAGTGTTAACCTGAGCTTACTTTCCTCCTAATCTTGCTCTTCATGCTGATGAAGCCTTCTGCTCTTGGAAGTTTTCATGCCAAAATGCTATTTACTCCAATTCTGAATGCAACTTTGCAGACACCGGCTCTACACAGGTAATTGTAATTCGTGCAAAGGCACTGTGGCTTTAAGACATGTCACCTTTTCCTTGTGGGACTCAAGGCCAGGGTCTGGAGAACTTTGCTTAGATCAGTCTTTGACCCTTTTACACATTTTGACCACGGTTAATTACAGGTTTACACAGGGTCTCGCACTACATGGTGCAGCATAAATGCAAGCATCAATCAACATTCTACAGCTGCCATTTTTAGTGGCAAAAGTTGACCCTAGACCAGTGCCAGAGCCGCATTGTGAAGCCGCTGTTAATTCTGGGGGTGGAACAGCGGAGAAATTTGCTAGATTTTGGTGCACAGCCAGATCAACAAAAGTAAAATGATCTGGCTTTGTGCTAAATGCTTATGCCAATTTACAACAGGATGAAGCAAGAAGGAAAGCAATATGTCATGTGATATACCTACACATGTGTGCTTTATGTGACAGCACCCATCATTCAAGGCTGAGCCCTGTGGGATTGTCTTTGTACTGGAGTGTCTACTTCAAGTCCAGATCTGACCAGCATCACAGTTGGCTCCTCTTTGCACCATGGTGCAAAACCGAGGGGCCTGTTTAGGAGAATGTCACTGCGTGACACAGAAACAACAGGAATGTGCCATATTTGAGGCAATGCGATGCATTCCTGCATTTTCCCCTGCACTGGCGTCCTTTTGGCAGCCTATCGCCAATGCAGGCATCCGTGTACCATAGTGCAAGGGTGCCTGCATTGCATCCAGGATTGTTTTTGTGCACAACAACAATGCTGAGAGGCATATTACTATTTCTAAGTGTGCTGCAAAATGCAGCACACATAGAAAGATGAAGTAATTCTCCTCATTACACCTCAGCTGAGAAGGTGTACTTTTTTAGTGCATTCCCAGATCTACCTGTTCTGATAACTCTGAGAATGCATCCAAAAGCATGGGAGTTGCATGGGAACGCCACACAACACCTATGGAATGCCTTCCCAGGGCAGAGTAAGCTAACACCGCGATTTACACTGTTGCCTCACTCCAGATTTATGGAGCCACTCAGTGGCCTTTCTTGGCTTTATAAATCACATGTACGGTTTGCCTTGCTCTTGCACCACATTACATAGTGTAAGATAACTGATCTACTCTCTGAGATCGCTGGCGCTCCCTTACATGACTGCCCCCCACAGATTAATCCGGTCAAGAAGTGGGTGGACAGCCCTTTAGACACCCTACCCTTGATTACGAAGGAGGGACTGTCACAGCTCATAGGACGAGTAAAATCTGGATCCCAGACTGATCCTTGTCCTCCGGAAATATTCAAACTGGCGTTGCCAGGAATGGAGGAGGAGGTCTTAACACTCTTGAATTCATCCTTAGTATCAGGAAAGGTTCCGTTGGCCTTCAAGGAAGCACGCCTAGTTCCTCTGCCAAAAAAACCTGGGGCAGATGTGAAATGTATGAAAAATTTTAGACCCATATCTCAGATCCCTTTCCTGGCCAAAGTGTTGGAGCAGCAGGTACTCCCCTGCCTCTCGGATCATCTGGAAAGGAACAGCCTGCTGGAACAGAATCACAGCACGGAATTGGTCATGCTATCTATTTTAGATGAGCTTAGGAGCAGGGCGGACAGGAAGATGCCTGGTGCCCTGGTGCTGCTAGACCTCTCCGCGGCGTTTGACACCGTGTGTCATAAACAACTACTGTCGCGGTTGAGAGATTTTGGCATCCAGGGCACAGCTCTTACCTGGTTTGCCTCCTTCTTGTCAGAAAGGACGCAAAGAGTGCAGCTGGGTGAATTAGTCTCCACAGCAATGCCAACATCGTGTGGAGTGCCGCAGGGGTCAGCCCTGTCGCCGCTGCTATTCAACATATATTTACAACCATTGATTGCCCTCCTCAATCAAATGGATTGTCAGGTATACAACTACGCTGACGACACCCAAATCCTCATCCAAATGGACAAGGTCCCTGGGGTATCCACAAGGTTGCAAAACATCCTTAAGCATATAACTAACTGGATGTCACTGAACTCTTTAAAAATTAACCCTGACAAGACAGAGGTTTTACCTATCACTTTGGCGGGCAGCCCTTGGCATGATGGGTTTTGGCCCTTAGAACTTGGTCCACCCCCAGTACATGCAGTGATGGTTAAAAGTCTAGGCATTCATGTGGATGACAAGCTATCCATGCGGAAGCAAGTCAGTATGGTGGTTGGAACCTGTGTTGGACTATTACGTCAACTCAGGAAAATCGCACCACTATTGTCACTTTCAACCTTGAGACAGGCGGTCTCCGCAATGATACTATCAAGGTTGGACTATGGCAACTCGCTCTATATGGGATTGCCCCAAAAACTTCTTAACAAACTCCAAGTGGTGATGAACGACGCCGCTAGGCTCATCTTTAAGAAACCCAGGAATTCGCACGCGTCCCCACTCTTGCGTGAGTTACATTGGTTGCCGGTGAGACAGAGAGTGCTCTTTAAAGGGCTATGCATTGCTCATAAGTCACTCTATGGCAAGGCCCCAGGATATATCAAGACCCGTCTAACCCCATATATACCGGGCAGGGCACTAAGATCTGCTGATGCCTCTCGCCTCACCCAACCACGCGCCAGACTAGCCACGGTGGGTGGTCGTGCGATTTCAAATACCCTCCCTGTAGTGTGGAATAATCTGCCGATTGATCTGCGCAGGGAGTCCAATCCGATGGCCTTCCGGAAGAAGCTGAAAACTGCCCTATGCCAGGAAGCCTGGGTGGGGTTATAAGGCCGGCTGTACCAATCTAGGAATCTGTCTGTTTGTGCTCACTTAGGAATTCAGCGGTGCTACTTGGACAAGCGCTTAGAGACCCCAGGGTATAACGCGCTATATAAATTGAATAAAATAAATAAATAAATAAATAAGAGCGACACAAAGTGGTTCAGGAATAGGCCCCTGAGTATCCAACATGGCAAGACATTTTTAGTGTGAAACATGCTGATGGCATAATTGGGCTACTACTTGTAAATCTGGTGATGCACACTTTTCTATAGTTTTGGAAATGCAGTGCTGACACTTTTCATAGAGTGCTCTGCTGAATAAAGACGGTCAATCTTGGGCAAATTTGTTTGCATAAAAAAATAAACAGCTAATAATATAATGCTGTTTTTTTAATTAATCAGCAACTACTTCTAACATCACCTAGCACTGTAAACTGTATCGAAATTAGGGGTGGGCAGAACTCGTGGAGTTTCACTCCGCAGAATTTCGTGAAATTATATAAATACTTCACAAGATTTTGCAGAGTTCCGTGAGTGGGCACAGTAGGGAAAGAGGTGGGCAAATTACAGTGCTGCACCCCGACCTAGTACTGGGGTCATTAGGGTTTGTTTATTGCCTACAGTGCCTGGCAAAACGCACATGCCCCTGACACAGAATCTAGCTGCTGTAGGCGAAGCCCAGGCTGTCTCTGAAAACTGGTTCCTCTCCAAGCTTCACCCCATCAACCCTTCTCGGACTCCAAGCTTCCGCCTTTGCCCACGCCCCCACCTCAGCCCTACTCCCACTGCAAGCTTCTCTAAACCGCTACATCTCGGTCGCCCATCATTGACAGACCACTCCCTTGCCACAAGCTTTAAATCCCCCGCCATCCCTTATTAGCAAAATGGTAGATAGTCCAGTGGGTGGTACGGATGTGGGAGGGGACCCATGGCTGGACACTACATCATCCTATACGTGCCAGGGAAGCACAATGCCGGGCACTGCACTTGATGAGGGAGATTGTAGCATCCTGGAGCGGACACATGTGGTGGAAGTCAACAGGGTTGGATTGGGGTTAAAAATCGGCCCGGGTACAAAAAAAAAGTATCCCATATTTGCATATTGCCTTTGCAAAACACTGCTTTGGCGAAGTTTTATAAAAAAAAAGAAAGGGGGGGTAACAAAATGCACATATTAGCTTGCACTGGTGAAACACACCTGAATACAAGTGAGGCCACTTTTGCTCCGGCCGCTTGTCCCCGCTCAATAAGCATATGTTAATGGGCCGGTCCCAGCGAGAGAAAGGGAGTGACACCTCTGTCCGTCGATAAAAGGGAGGTAAAGGACGCCCATCTATCTCCAGAAAGGCCACTCGGGCACCCACTGGGCATCTGGCAGGCATCCAACAATACAGAAACCACCAAATCACCCCCCCCCCCCCGACTGCTAAAAAAAGCAGCCCACAGCTGGTCTGGACACCGGCCCTTCAGGCATTGCCCGGGTGCCCGCATTACCAATCCAATGCTGGTGGAAGAGGGCAAATGCCCCCCTTCCTTGAACCCCCAGGTTCCCCTTTGATCCTCCGCCAACACCCGCTGCTGGAGTGTACAGCGCATTGCATGTAGGTGCAGGAGCACCAGGCCAAAGAGTGCATGACACTGTTTATGGTGTGGGAGGATCCCCCTGGAAAGTGCGGGGCATTGCAGTGCTGATTCAATTCCACCGGCTTAAGGGCAAAATCAATTAGCAATTCTGCGTTATATGACTAGCGATAATTACTAAATTACTCAAATCTCGCTGGCTGAATTAAAAATTCTGTCCACCACTAATCGAAATGGGTTAGATGATTGAAAAGGTATACCCTACTCAAAAGCCCGAATAAGGATGCAACCTGCCTTGGGATACAGGGAGGGCCTGGTCAGGCAATTCGGGCTGAACTGCTCCTACTGGAGGAGGGTCGAGATTCGAATGATTTGAGTATGCCTGGGCCTAACCTGACGGGGCATAGTGGGTAAAAGGACGATAGCCTGGATTGCTACCCTGAGCGATTACTAGTGGTTTGACTTATTGCAAGAATTTCCCCCATCGCCTTTTGTGTATTTGAGAGTTAATCCGAGTCCACTTGCTTTGAACACAAAAAAATTGTTAGTACTATAACTTTGTCATGTAAAAGCAAGCAGCCAATATTTCTGATATTGCCCTACACCGTCCACTGTATCGAAATCAACAAGTTACTCTGAATCCAGAACCCAAATGTGGCATACATAAAATGTGTGCCCTCCTCAGCGCGTATTAGTCCATATGAAGAAAAATATCAAACACTTGCTCTAAAAGAATCCACTTTAAGACTTCAGTCAAAGTTTAAATTTGAGCTTCTTTTGATCCTTTTGAGATAGCAGTAATGTAGACAGTTGTGCTTCCTGTCATGCGAAATGAATGCTAGCTAATCTAAGCATCCTTTAAGCAACCGACTTCAAAGATCTGCTCGGGTCACGGTCATCAAAACATTTTCCTGCACAGGCTGCCTTGTGACAGTGAGAGGCAGGCGCCTCGGGCCAGCCTAGAATGGCCAGATTGTGGCTAGAAACCTCAGCTATTGCACCCCTGCCAGTGCAGGGGATGGGGGAAGGGCGGGGGAGAACGGTCATTTCGTGCGGGGCGCTTAAATTCCTCGCAGCAAGATTTGTGCTCACCTCAGGGGTATTTAAAGCTAGAATCGTAGTTTTCACTAACTGGCAACGCGCCCAGCCCCTTTTCTGGGGGCAGACGTGTTTATCTTCCAAAATGAATTGACAATGAATCTCAGTTTGGGAGTCGTGAAGCTATTTCGAGGAAAAGGTTTCTGCGCCTGGCCTTTCCCAATGTCTGAAAGAGCACTGCAGTTAGTTTAATCTTTTTAAAAAGTCTGCATTTTCGTTACCGAAATTACAGAGTTAAAACTATTACGAAGCGTCTGCCTCTGCAGTATCCTAGCAATTATCTTAAACTGCCTCTTGCTTCATCTTGATTTTCTTGTAACATTAACACTGTCTGCAGCTGTAATGACAGCAGTGCACAACTATAACCAACGCAGTTGGACGTGGAAACAATTTTGAACAGGCTTCTTTCTATACACTGGCATTTTGTAGTAATAGCAGCCGTGAATCGACTGCCATGGACATAAGTGTCCTGGTCTTTGCTGTCAGGGCACAGGAAATCACTTCACAAAGGCCTGCAAAAGAAGCAAACACAGGAAACGCTTTGAAGCAACCATTGAAGTTTAGCCATAGGATGTGTGCACTCCTACCACGCGCATCACTGATTACAGCCTAAAATTACAGCCATCAACACAGCTCTGCCAAAGACACTATGGGACATATTCACAGACGGCTAACTACAGCATAATCACATGTCTGCGGTAAGAAACAAGGCAGGCATGTTAACACTGGCATAATTTTCAAAATATCAAGTTGCACACTAGGCTAAGCAATTGGCCACAGACTGCGTAAGGAAGGTGACGTCCATACCCAACACATATGAACAAGTAAAAAGGGAAGCAAATCATAAACTCAACCCAGTTTTTCCAAATATTTTCTCTCACAGCAGAACAGAAGACAAGTGGAGTGTGTGCATAAGCAAGGTGTACATGTGTAAAATGTAGACAATCCATACCCTCACGCAGACAGGTTCACTTTGATGACAACAGTGTTGTCCCCTGGCGAGTGAGTAGTCAGGGTAATAAATAGTAAGACATGACCCCATTTTTGTAATGGTACCTCAATTTGTGGTTTGCTGGGTTCAAAACTTCATGCAATTTACCACTTCTAAAAAAGTAGTAAAGTGCTGATGCTTCCCTTTTAAAACATGTGCTGAACAATTGGAACTCCCTATTTAACTTCCAAATACTTACATTGTAAATGGTGCCATAAGAACATTTTGATTTGTTCCGCATTCTGTCCATCATTTGTGTGTATTTTGCTTTCTCACCCAATTGTGCTTGGGTATGCCCAGACGTGGGTCCTAGGCTTACTGTGCGACTGGATTCAGGCTAGCCTGAATGATGAGGGGTGAATCACTGAAACTGGTCCCAGGATGCTTGTTTCTGGTCCAGGGAGGACCCTGCTTGACAGTTCGGGCTGGACTGTTCCCATGAGGAACAGGGTCAAGACTGATTTGCATAAGGTTGGGTCTAGACTGGGGTGGCATGGTTAGCAAAAGAACGACAGATTTAACCCAGATCTCTTGACTGAGGGTGAATGTTTTGATTTGTCTCGCATTCCGTCCATCATTTGTGTGTCTTTTGCTTAAATACATTCATGGCATGGAAAATTAAATGTCATATGTAGGCTGCAGTGTGTATTTACACCACCTACATGTATTCCCAAAGTATATCTCTGCTTGGAGCACCACTGTGCTCTGGGTAGGCTGCAGTTTACATGCACTGCAGTGAAATATGGATGGAAAAATGCCTGTTCCATTTAGGAAACACCTGTTTTTATATATTGATAAGTCACACATAAGGTGTGCCTTGTAAGCCCATTAGCAAGGTGGTAATATATAACAACATAGGACATTACTGATTGAGGTTAATATTCCCAAACAGTGAAATAAAACTTTGTTTCCCACCATATCTTAGGAAAGGCCTAGAAAAAAATGTCAACGTGATTTCCTGCTAAGTTTTTAAAACGTGATTTAATGGTGAAATCTGATTTTTTTATAACTTAACATTTGTAAAAATGTACTTTAGACTACCTATGTCAGAACTGGCTTAAAGCCATTTCTAACACTCATCACACCTTCAGAGCTGCAATAGAGATCCATGGCTGGGAGAGTTTACGACTGGTTCAGAGGCCTCTGGGCCCTAGCAAGGCCAATGGGTGTTAACTGCTGAGCATCAGGTAGTGGAAAGGAACAATTGACAGAACGAAGGGCAACTGTCGTACTACCTGTTTAGGCTTGGCGATGCCAGGGATGGATTCTCCTGTTCATCTCTAGGTCCATATTAGACAATCAGGAGCCAACCACAGTATGAGAGAAAACCCAGTTAGACCCTGTCAGGCTAAGAAGTGGCAAGGAAGCTGATAGCAGGCCATCCTGGTGGCAGTTATATACTGCCATATTGAACATGGGGCTCCTTTGCCATTTTACCATAGAATAAAGACGAAGGGCCACAAAAGGAGATGGGGGTTTTAGAGAAAATAGTTAGGATTGATTGATAGATATTTTACAATCATTGGCTAGTGCACAGAGAAATCGGCACCTCAAGCACCACACGTAGAAATTGGGTATATTGGTTGATGGGGGTGGAAGCCACACTCGGGCAACAACCACAACCCTTGTAAGGTGAACCACAAAAGTCTCTAAATTAAATTGTGCTTAACCCTTTGGTAGCTTGGCACAAAAGCAGTCAAACTTAACTTAGAAGCAAATGTATAGTACTTATGCAGTACTAAAAGAGTAATAAAGTGTAAACACAACACAAATAAAAATCCCAAACAAATTTAGAAAAATAGAGTACATTTTAATAAACACAATGACACCAAAAGGAATTACATCTAATACAATGACACCAAAGCGAATAAAATCCAATCAGTAGAATCGAAAATATGAATCTTTAAAATTCTTAGTGCAAAACAGTGCCTACAAATTCAAAGCGCAAACCCCGGGTATCTCGCCATTCAAGACCAAAGCAAAGTCAAAAGTTAAGGCCAACTATTAAGCAGTATATTAGGTGCCTAGCTTGAGATGGACCCACGATACCTTTTACTTGGAATCTCAACTGAGGTAGATCTCCCGCGATATAAATTGCTGTTGGCTAACCTGGGATTAGTGGTAGCTAAAAGAGATATAGCTCGCTACTGGGGTGCACCCCAGCTCCCTACACTCCAGGAATGGAGGAACTGTCTGAATCTGTATTTAGTAGCAGAGAAAGTGACCTGCACGGCAAGGGGGTGTCCTCGAAAGCTTTGCAAGGTATGGACTCCATGGTTACAGCACTATGGTTTGGAACTAGAATCAGAGGGAGAGGAACCAGCTCTGACATTGGGGGAACTGGGAAAGGAGCCTTAAACTCCGTATTGTCTGACCTACTGTGTGTATCTCAGACGAAGTGTTGTACTACTCATTGTCTTATCCCAATTGTCAGTATCTGTTGATTATTTGATCTTGTGCACTCATGATTTTTATCTTTTTGACTTTTTATGTCACTGCTTAATAAATATAAAAATATATAAAAAAAAAGTTAAGGCCAACCACGATGGAGAATGTGTCAGTTACATGAGGTGGATTGGGCCCGGCCTCAGCTTACCTTCGGACTTAGGAGAAATTTTGAAGAAAATTTTCTGAGAAGGCAGAGTTCATCAGGGCAAGGCAATAGGCAGTGTCCAAGGAAGAGGCATTGTTTAAGTCATCGTAAATATTTTTACCTTCGAAACGTAGTCACTTTTTTACAGACAAAAATCTCCAGTTGGATGAAGCTGCTGGCTGTGGCCAACAAGGGATCCATAAGGCAAGGTACCTTCACTGAAAGGTCCAACTGAACCTGATCTGCTCTTGTGGAGAATAACGCTGCTGTAGGTACCCCAAAGTCAGGCCGATCGCCAATGATCCTTGGCGGATCGGCTGGCAGGTAGGTCCTGGTCTTCTGTTGGTTCTCAGGGCATTTTTTATTGAAAATTGTTCATAAGTTTTAGGGTTAGGCAGGAGCAGCACATCTAACATCACTTGATAGGGTCCAGGACTGGAGAAGCACCACTTGGTGGGGTAGTAGCTTTTTATGTTACTGTAGCACACAAGGAGGCCAGCCCACTAGCCCTTGGAGTCATGTCTGGTAGTCCTGTGTTCAAGGAATGGGTACAGATCTCCTTCAAACAGCAAGGCAGGCCTCCAAGCAGCATGGCAGTCGCCTGGTTGCAACAGGTCTGTCATCTGGGTGTCCAGGCAATCCTTCTGAAGTCTTCCACAGGCCCAGGAGTGTACTGAATACGTTTTGGGAGTGACCAATATTTATACCTGTGCCAGACATGCACTTGAGAGCTATGGGGACGCATTGATGGCACTGCCAGACTTTTGTCCCCTAGAGGCTAAACTCACTACTGAGACCCTATGAGCAAAGTATATTTCACAACTCTATTGCTGCCTGGTTATTTACTCCCCTGAGCCTCACTAAAGCTAAAGGAAATGTGGGAACTCAATCTAGGAAACTTGGATGACGACAACTGGATTGAGTCAAGGATGGCACCTGGGGTGCTAGCTATTTCGGCCTGCCTACATACTATTCAGTTGAAATACGTACACAGATAATACTATAATCCTGTTCACCAATGGAAATGGGAAGGGCCAGATCCCCAGGCTGCCAAAGGTGTTGTTTCCCTCTTCGCATGTATTTCCATATGATGTTATGTTATGTTATGTTAAATTAAATTTATTAAGCGCGTGTACGCCTGTAGGCTTCATGGCACTGTGGAAAACTGGCAAAACATAACATGTGACAGAGAAAAAACGGAGTTAACTAAGGATAAGCTTGCTTAAAGAGCCAAGTTTTAAAAGCCTGTCTAAAGGCTAACAGATCTTCGTGAAGCCTTAGCGGCAATGGCAGAGAGTTCCACAGGGAGGGGGCCAGGAAGTGAAAAGATCCGCCTCCCTGGCGTTGTTTCCTGATCCGCGGCACCACTAACAAATTCTTTTGACCAGAGCGGAGAGCACGAGAGGGAGTGTAACTGACAAGCAGGCAGCTAATGAATCCAGGGCCCTTACCTTGTAGAGCCCTGAAGATAATGCATCCCGCTTTAAATGCTGCTCTCTGCGCTACTGGCAACCAGTGGAGACTGGCCAGTCCCGGTCTGATGGACTGCCACTTAGGAATCTTGCAGATCAACCTGGCCGCTTGGTTCTGGACCAGTTGAAGTCTCTTGAGCTGCCCCGCTGGAAGACCCAAATACAAACTGTTGGAGTAGTCCAGACGGGACAGCACAAGAGCGATAATGACCTGAATCAGAGCAGGGTGGGTTAAAAGGTGGGCGATCTTCTTAATCTTGCGAAGTTGAAAGAAACTTGCAGATACCACAGTCCATACCTGATTTTTGAGCGATAGATCTTCGTTAAAAGTGATTCCAAGGCTCTTAACTGTTTGGGACTTAGCCGGGGGGTCTCCCATTTCTGGAGGCCAAAAGTGTGGTCCCCAGTACAGTTCACTCTTCCCAGGCAAAATCAATTCAGTTTTGCCTGGGTTGAGTTTTAGGTGATTTAGGCCCATCCATCTCTGAATGTGGACCATGGCCTCCCGAAATTCGGTGGCCGCGCCAGGAGAGTCCAAACAGAAGATCAGTTGCAGATCATCTGCATAATTAAAAATTAAGGCTCTGAACTTTTTTAATGAAAATAGCAAGGGTCGTAAATACAAATTAAATAAAAGTGGGGACAGAGACGAGCCCTGAGGGACTCCACATTCGTTTTTGATTTTAGGGGCTGTAAAGGTTCCTAATCTCACTGCCTGGGTGCGTTCCGAGATAAATGACTTCAGCCATCTAAGTGCCGAGCCTCTCAGGCCAGCCTGTTCGACACGGTCGACCAAGATGGTATGGTCAACCGTGTCGAATGCGGCCGACAGGTCAAGAAGTACCAGTGCTTGGTGAATGTCCTTGTCTGCATTGCATCTTAGTACATTCTGGACCGCCAGTGTCACCATCTCGGTTGAATGCCCCGGTCGAAACCCGGCTTGATTGAGCTCCAGGTATCCAGTAGTTTCAATGAAGCTAGAGAGACAACTAGCAACGTGTGCCTCCAGAATTTTTGACAGGAATGGCAGCAAGGATATCGGGCGATAGTTGGAAGGATCATGAGGATCAAGACCGGGTTTTTTGATCAGGGGAATCAATAGAGCATGTTTAAACCCTGCAGGTACCTTTCCCTGGTCAAGAGAGTCGTTAAGCAGAGAAAGGATCCCATGAGGGATGGAGTGCCCAATCTCTGTAAAGATGTGGGGTGGGCAGATGTCATCGGGTGAACCAGACTTGACCCGTGCCAGGAGAGTGCAAAAGGTTTTAAGGTCTATAGCAGGAAGGGTATCTAATGTAATAGGGTTATTAAAAATATCATCCAAAGGAGACGATTTAGGAGAGCTAGCAATGTTGCGTTTTATAGTTACAATTTTTTCTCTGAAGAATTCATTCAGAGAGTTACACAACTTCTGGGTGGGGGCTATTGAAGAAGCTGTCCTATCATCGTCACAGAGTTCATTGACTATGTTAAAAACAACTTTAGTTTTGTTTGAAGAAGTTAAAATTTTCTGGGAGAAGTAATTGGATTTATGTTGGAGCAAGATTTTCTGGTACTCCTTTCTTGCGGTACAGTACACTATCCTGGCTTGAGAGGAGTAACCTTGTCTCCATTTCCGTTCCTTCTGTCGAACCCCCAATTTAAGTTCTTTCAGTTCTTGGGAGAACCATTTGTGAGCTTCATTCCCTCTAATATTAGGGACCAATACCAGGGGGGCTGAGAGGTCAGCTGCGTTGAGTAGCCAATTAGACAGCGCTCTCTCGCCGGTGTCCAGGTCATCATGCGGTGGTGGTACGGTTTTACTTAAAACGTCAATAAATCCCGGGAGGTCCATAGATTTCCACTTACGGAATTCTTTGCTCTTGCATGGCTTGGACTTGACATTTCCTCGTATTTCTAGTGTGAAATAGATAGTAAAATGGTTCGACCATATACATGGACTAATAACAGGGTTAGATAGAGATAGATTATGCGTCCAGATCTGGTCCAAGCTGTGGCCTTTCTGGTGAGTAGGTGCATGAATTTGCTGGTTTAGATTGAGATCTGTAAGCAGTGATATGGCAATGCCTCCGGATAGAAGGATACTGGCACAGCCTGAGCAGTATCCTGGGGGAGTTTGTGGGGAGGTCACTGACTGGATCCTAAGGTTGTAATCCTAGGAATCATGGAACATTTGGGAGGTCCTAGACATACCAACTCCCTTATTGCTATTGACCTCCTGATTAGCAAAAGAGACCTGGCTCGCCACTGGTGAAGGGTGGAACCCTCATCACTAGAGGAATGGAACAGGGGGATGGACTTTTCTGCCATGATGGAGTAAAAGGTTTCCAAGGCCCGTGGGGGGACAAATATACACACAAAAATATAGTCTCTGTGGTTGAACTATTGCACAGGAGTCCTTTATTGTAGATATTTTTTTCAAATAGACATGAATGACTAGGTTGTCATAAACAAACCTGTATCCTTATCTAAAATACTACTCTGCATTACAGTGATTGTCTGCAGTGTTTCCTATTGTGCCAGTGGGAGATCCTTTACTATTGACTTGTATTGTTTTATTCTTGTAAAAATCATTAAAAAGAATCATTACAAAAAATAAATTATGGGGGGGCGTGGCTTGCACGCCGCGGCATCATGGCGGACCCGGTGTGAGCTCTGCATCAACGCGGGACTCCGACACAATCAAAGAGCCTCATTTGGCCGCTATTCCGTTTTTGGGAAGCGGCCCAGGATAAATGAAGGTGCTGTGAGGCTCGACGCCGCTTCTGGCATTCCGCTTGTCTTTTGTGGACCCGAGAGCCGCAGCGGTGATTCCCACCTCAGCGAGACGCGGGTGCCTGCCATTTTGATTCATGGCACCCTCGTTTTTTCTTGGTTTTTCTCCTGTTTTCTCCTTTTCTGCCCGTCTTTCCACACGGCTGGATTATAATGACTCAGTTAATATTTCATGATATTTACAAGTAACAGTTGGATTACACAGTCTTTAAAAGGTCACGTTCTTAATAGCATATGGATGAAAATAATGTACTGGAAAGGAAAATGTTCCATTTAAAGCAGTGCACCTGCCTAGTGCATCAGCTATGTACCTTTGAGCTTTTAGATACTATTTCAGTCTTCTGAAACATTTCAAGACACTAACTGAACTATCAATGTGCCATTTTTCATCATATTTTGTAACGTTTTGGCAATGCAACATGCAACATGTTTCTCTCCTCAGCAATTACTATCTTGGTTGTCTGATGTAATTTCTTCAATGGTCCATTATCATTGTACATCATAGGATCTGTTATGTGTTTGAAAGATTCGACAATATACCTTCTATAACATAATTATACCTCATAGATTTTTATGGGACGTATTCAGCCACCGCTAATTGTTACAAACCAATCCTGTCCGCAAGCAACAATGGCTAGTGATTCACATATTGCTAAATCATCCTCCTCAGGCGCAAAACCAAAAAGGCATAAGAATGATCCGCCTTCTCTTATTCTCTCCTCACACAATCCTGTTCTGGACTCTATATTAGACAAGGTGCATGGTCTCCAGCCTTTTATGTCCACTACCAACGAAACATTATTGAAGAGGGAAAGGTTCTAGAACTTGAACAACGGGTTAGCGACCTTCAAGATGTTTCTTCAAAGATTCCTTTATTAGAACAAGAAATCCCAAAATTAAAAATTCATGCTGAGGACCTTGAAAACCGTAATCGAAGAAATAATCTGCTCCTCTATGTCCTTCCAGAAAATATTGAAGGTCCTGACATGGTATCATTTCTGCAGAAGTTCCTTCCGGAACTTTTAGACCTTCCATCATCCTCATCCCTCAATATACAAAGAGCGCATCGTCTTCGCCATCTGCACCCTAATTCAAACAAGCCACGTGGAATTATAATGCTGTTCCTGGAATTCACCGAACTTATGCAGGTTCTGAGGGCAGTAAGACTCAAATGTCGTCTTGTCTGGTCGGGCCATAATACTTTCATCTCTCAAGGTCTTTCTAATGCAACAAATGCTCGTCGGAAAGAATTTCTTGCTCTGCGTCCTCAAATGAGACATCTTAACATCCAATATGGAATCCTTCATCCATGCCTTTGTAAAATCACACATGAAGGATGCTCACACTCTTTTGATGATCCTGAGAAACTTAAACTTTCTTCATCACATTTCCTCTCGTGGCATGGATACTAACATTTGACTTTTCTTCAATTACAGGATCGTTAATATTATTCTAAATGATTCATTTATGTGATGTTTTTGATTATTCGATGTTTTCTTCTTTATGAGGTTCTAATTTTATCCAGCTTTTGTCACCGTTGTCTGCGTCCTTCGACGTCACCATGCTCCTCTCAATTCGTCTACTCCTTTCGTTGCAGATCTGGATTTCACTCCTTGATCTGTTTACCTCTTCTATTTTTCTATCTCTTTCCTCTTATCTTTTTCTCTTTTCTTTCTATTTCTGTCGCTCCCTTCTTTCTTTAATTTTCTCTTACAGTAATTGTTCTATTTCTTGTAAAGTTTCTTCTTCATCATATATTAATATTTGTCTTTCTCTTTCTGTTTTGTTGGTCTTGCAGTGTAGTGTTCCTGTTTCCTCATGTACCCCCTAATCCATTATCATGTTCAATGTCGTCTCATGGAACGTGCGTGGTCTAGGACATCCTGTTAAACGTCAAAAGGTATTGTCTCATTTAGCTAAACTTAACGCCCAAGTTGCTTTTTTACAGGAAACTCATTGCAATGATGTGGAATCTCTTAAACTTAAATGCCAATGGGTCAATCAAATTGTTTTTTCTCCTGCTATTGATCTTCATGGTAGTTTTGCCATACTATTTCAAAAGTCTATTAATGACCAAATATTGTCATCAAAATGTGATTCCAATGGTCGTTGGGTGCTGGTGCATGCTCTCATAAACAAAATGCAAATAACCTTTTTGAATATTTATGGACCTGTTAAACCTGATCCACAATTTTGGCACTGTATTAAATTGAAATGATCCTCTATTTCTAATCCAAATATAGTTGTTGGTAGGGATTTTAATAATTGGTTGCACCCTTTTTCTGACAGGAAATCTAGCAGTAAATTTGAACCAGCTAAGATCCATAAATCTTTTCAGTTTGCTATTACATCTCGTCCTTTATATGATGTTTGGAAAATATATAACCCAGATGCTGATGAATTTACTTTTTTTTCTCCTGTCCACCACACTATGGGGCCTATTATGATTGCGGTTTTTTCGCATCCTCCGGGCCGGCGGAAGCCACTGCCGGCCCGGAGGATGCGGAAAAACCGCAGCGGACCCACCAAAGACCCACCGCCACATTAGGATGGCTGGTGGGTCCTGGTTTCCGTCCGCAGCTTTTCCGCCGCGGTTGGCTTACAACCGCGGCAGAAAAGCTCTAATATGGTGGCGGTGTCTCTCAGACACCGTCCGCCATATTAGGAAGGGCTTTAAAACATGCTTTTCTCGGCGGGTTTTCTGCCGTGGAAAAGCATGTGTAACTTCACTGCAGGGGCCCGTTGCGGGCCCCCTAGGTGAAGGGGGGTTGGGGGTGCACATGGGGGGTACCTATGGTACCCCCCTGCATTTGTATGCAGAAATCGGCAGGCACCGCACGGTGCCTGCTGTTTTCTGCATACAAATGCAATGTATGCATTTTTACCATTGCGGCGGATGCAGCTTGAAGCCGCACCCGTCGCAATGGTAAAAATAGAGGATGTGACCGCCAGGGTGGCGGTCACATCCTAATTGCACAGGAGGGAACTCCGCAGGCAATGCGGAGGTTCCCTCCTGCTCTATGGTGGCGGACGGACTCAGGTCCGTCCGCCATCATAATCGGCCCCTTAGTCTCGTATTGGTTATATTTTAATTTCAAAACCATTACTTCCTTGCCTCCAATCCTCTGAAATTGGATCTATTTTTATTTCCGATCATGCTCCTGTTTGTGCCTCTATTGATGTGTCTCTCTCCATTTGCAAACAAGGTCGCTGGCACTTTAACAATCACCTATTATCAGATTGAACCTTTATATCAGAAGCGACCTCTTTTATTAATGAATTTTTTCTGCTTAACAATTCTTTAGACACTTCAGTTCACAATAATTAGGATGCCTTTAAAGCATCATTTAGAGCCTTCACTATTGCCTATTCTTCCAGGAAAAAAAGTTATTGACTGCCAAATATAAAGAAACCCTGCAACAACTTAAAATTCTGGAACATAATTATTTTTCTTCTAAATCCACCTGCTCGCTACAAGAGTTGATAACAACTAAATCTACCCTGAATAAAACTGCCACTGTGGATGCCTGTAACATCCTGCTTAAGATATAGTCAAAATTTCACAGGGGCCAAAATAAAGCAGGAAAAATGTTAGCTAATTATTTAAAAATTAGATCAGAACGTAAGAACATTTGACCTATCCTCTCAGAAACAACCAATAAACTCCTTTCATCTGACTCTGACATTGTAGAGACATTTCAATCTTATTAAAATTTATCATATATAGAGGATACAAAACCTTCTGACGGAGATTATGAGTCCTTTTTCCAAGATATTCCCAAACCTAAACCTCTCCCCGAGACAGTCTTACAGTGGAAAAATATATTTTTCTTCAAGAAATAACTGATGCTTTTAAATCACTGAAAAAATCCAAGACTCCAGGTCCTGATGGCTTTTCAGTTGAATTATTCTTGGCTTTTTCTTCAATTTTTGCCCCTAAATTATTAGAACTCTTCAATTCATTCCTTTCTAATTCTAAAGCCTGTGGTTCTTTTTTAGAAGCTCTTATTATTGTTATTCCCAAACCAGATAAAGACTCCACCTTTTGCAAACATTTCCGCCTACTATCCCTAATCAACTATGATTGTAAATTTTTTGCAAACATTTTGGCTTCCCGATTGCAGAAAATTATCCCTCTTCTCATTAAACCAGACCAAGTTGGTTTTGTCAAAGGCCGGCTGGCTTCTGATAGTACCAGAATGTCCTCCAATATTCTAACCCTTGGAGGGAAGTACTCCTCTTCTTTAGCTGCCCTCTCACTTGATGCTGAAAAAGCTTTTGACCGAATAAATTGGAAATTAATGATCCACACTCTACAATGGTTTGGATTTGGTCCAAGGTTTATTTCATATGTCAAGCTACTGTATACTGCTCCAAAAGCGTGTGTTTTTGTTAATGGTCTTTTCTCCTCCTATTTTCACCTCCAAAGAGGAACATCTCAGGGTTGTCCCCTTTCCCCATTACTTTTTCTCCTATATTGAGAACCGTTACTTGAACGTATTAGAAATAACCTTCATATTACTGGTTTTACACTGAAATCCCACCAAATTAAACTTTCTGCTTAGGCAGATGTTATTGTCATTTATATGTCCAATCCTGACACCTCACTTCCTCCCTTTTTACAAGAGATTACGTTATTCTCTAAGGTTTCAGGTTACAACTAAATGTTTCCAAGACTGAGATTTTACCTTTAAATTCATTATGTTATCGCTATATGTTTGATTCAACCAACTTTACATGGTGTCCCCAAAAATTTTTATATTTAGGAACATGGTTTTCCTTCAACATTCCTGATACTTTATGTCATAATTTTACTGCTTTAAAACTTAAAATTAATAATTTGTTAGCCTCTTGGTCTCCTTTATTTTTATCTTGGTGGGGCAGACTAGATACGATAAAAATGACGATTGTTCCCAAGCTATTATTCACACTTTCAATGTTAACTTTCAAAATCCCTAATTATTATTTTACACAAATTAACTCTAAATGTACAAAATTTTTATGGAACAATAAGCGTGCTCGGATTGCCTTATCTAAATTGATTTGCCCTAAAACTGAAGGTGGTGTTCGTTTTCCTGATTTTAGAATCTACCACAATGCTTTTTTAATTCGTCAATTTTATGCTATGTGTAAAGACTATCTTGATTTACCTAAGCCATCTTGGGTTAATGTTGAACGTTCATTGTTAAATGATTTTTCTATACAGGATGTTATGTTTATGACTAATTGTACTTTTATCTCTAAATACCCCATTTTGAAATACTTTTATTATCTTATACAGACACTTTTTTTTAAAGAATTTTTACATATATCAATCCTTTCTCTCCTCTTCAGTATGTTTTAACAAATATATTAAATTACGTCATAAATCATTTTACTTCAAATATTGGAGAGAAAAGGGCATCTTTTATGTTAATCAATTGATAGTTAACAATTTGATCTTGCCCTTCCATCAATTGCAAGAGATATGTATTCTCCCTGATTCATATATTCAACAATATAACATTTTAGTACCTGCTCTCCAAAATAGTTTACAAACATTCATATCTAATCCAATCCTAACATCATTTACACCCGATACACCCTTATTCCGAATTTCACCTGACATACTTCCAAATGCTTCCTTTATATATAAAACATTAGCTTCATCTACTACCGTACGGAATAAGTCTATTATCGAATTAGGATGGGAACAGGATTTATTGAAAACACTTTCTATTCATCAATGGGACCGAATATGGCAAAAGCTTTTCAAGACATCCAAAGCTGCCAATATCACACAATCTCTATATTTTATTTAAAATAGAGTAGTTATTACTCCCCTCTTTCTTCATAAAATTGACCAATCTGTATCACCACTTTGTTGGTCTTGTCACTCTGCTCAGGGATCATTAACACATTTACTTTAATACTGCCCCAGGGTTTATGATTTTTGGAAAGCTATTTGGTCAAATTGTCTTTTGATTTTTTCCTATGGGGTGCAATTTAACATCTATAATGTATTTTTAGGTACTCTATCTCCTGATTTCGACCAACTTACTTCTAAATCTATTTTACTTGATTTATTTATTGCTGTCGCTTTTAAAGTTATATTAACTTACTGGAAAGACAACTCTAAACTGTCCTTTTTACTTTGGTGGAATTTAATTTGTGATGAACATAGAATTGCTTCTGTATCTCATTCATCAATCAATTTAAAGATCAAGTCTGATCTATTGTGGTTACCTTTCACTACTTTTTTATCATCACATTTATCTTTCCTATAATTTCCTTTTTTATTCATCGTTTTCTATTTCTTTTTTATCTTCCTTGCTTCTCTCTTTTCTCTTCTATCTCCTTTTCATTCTTACTTCTACCTTTGACTGTTTTTCTAAAAATGTACTAATATATCATACTTTCTCCTAAATTCTATCAGAACACAGTATTATATTATAATGTTCAGTTCTCAAGTTGAATAGTTTTGTAGTGCTATTACAATATTGTATTTCTTATATTCTTATATTTTTAGTATTTTTAATCGCCTTTATTATACTATTGTATTGTTTGGGTTTCCACTTTAAGATTGAAAATATATTTTGTATCCCAGTGTTCTTTTTCCTCAAATAAAAATCATTTAACTAAAAAAATAAAACAAAATAAAACAAATTATAAACTCATTTCCCCGGTTCTCTGTAACCTATTTTGATGATCATGGTGCCTTTTAGCTCATTACATTCTTCTTGATTTTTCTAAAAGGGTTTGGGAATTTTATTGTTTTTTGTTCTTTACTTTGAAACAGGTGCTGCTTGAACTTTGCACTAAGTGGGGAAGTAAACAAACTAACAGGGGCAATTGAATCAGAGCTGAGCCAAGAATCAAGTTTGGCTATAAGTTCCAGTGCCTTAACAGAGCTTTACAAATATTTAACGGGTAAATGATCATAGAACATAAAGTCATCTTCAAAATTCAAAAGAGGTGTATTTCTTTAACACACAGCAGCATTTCACCTTAGCACATCAGCTTATTTTACTGCATTAAGAAGTATTTATAAAAATTGAGAGTTTTTAACCATGAACTGAGAAACATATCTGCCCCACCTCAATGACTCTGCCATTAGTAAACTAAGAGGCAAATCAGGGGTCGTGTGTACCCTATATGTGGGCTTGATTTTAATTACACAAGGAACAAAATTATAGTCTATTAAATCAAACAAAGGTTTATATACAGCATGCATCCTGAACTTACATATTTAAACGGGCTCTCATATGTGATTAAAACAAAAAGGAGGGTAGGTGAAATAAAGCATTTGTCTACGGTTGCACAATTTAGTCAAGCTGGGAAGCCAGGATTGATACCAGACTTTCCAATTTCATGCTGTACATTTCTGCCACTATATGGGTATCTTTTTCTGACATCAAATATTAATGCTTTGTCCTTAATTCTTAGGGAATGAGATTAGAATCCACATTTTACTTTTCGGGTCTTTTACATAGTGTGAACCTTGTCCAAGGACATGAGAGTGCTTCGCAACAGATACAGAATATGTAACACAGTTTTTCTTTTCAGCACAGGGAGACTTGCCGGGTTTAGCTATTGCTTTAGCTACTCGGGGTGGAGCAAATATTCTCTGAAAAGTGCGGTGACCCCCCTCCCAAATTATTAACCTAATTTCTAACAGAAATCCATTGCAAATAGGGCACTGGATACTAATTAGACAGTAGTACTGAGTATTCACAAATGCCATGGCATGCAATCCCTACACATATTCCCTACGTGTATCTGCACTTATTGTATACACCGAAAAGGTTTGGGGTGAAGTTGTACAGAAAGTTTGAATAGTTTGTACCGTCATCTGTCATTTTGTAGTCTTCTCCTGGGAGAAAAGATTTTATTTTATTCTGGAAAGAGAGTTGGAACCATGCTGTATTATTCTTTTAGGCAATGTGTTCTTTGAGTGTGAGATTCGATTTCAGGGGAATTCCAAAAGATTTATCTTTTTCTGTCAGTTGCGGTGTGAAGCCGATTAGGGTCTCATCAGAGGTCCATAAATGAATCAGAGAATGTTTGGCATTGTGGGCAAACAGGAGGAATTCGGTGAACATGGATGTACCATTAGGCAGATTTGGTGATATACAGGACCGCGAGCCAAATGTAAGACCGTTATTTGGGGTCGCAAAGGGGCCCCTTTGCAACTGCAAAATAGGTCAGTCCAATGTACTAATCCTATTTTGCAAGTCCCTAACCTAATAGCGACTCGCAAAATAGGGTTAGCGAATCGCTGTTAGGAATGGGAGTGCCAAGGTCGTCCCTTCCTAATAGCGAGTCTTTACCCAGTGTATGATTGGCAGTTTACCACCCTTCTCAGAAGGGTGGTACGGCACTCGCAAAGGGGAAGGGGTTCCCAGGGGACCCCTTCCCCTTTTTGAATGGATGTGCAAATATTTTTTAAGAGTAGGCAGTGGCCCCAGGGACCACTGCCTGCCCTTAGAAAATGAAACAAAAAGTGTTTCATTTTTCTTTTTTAAATGCATCCCGTTTTCCTTCAAGGAAAACAGGCTGCATTTTTTTTTAAAACTGCTTTATTGACCAAGCAGTCCCAGACATGCTGGTCTGCTAACCCCAGCAGGCCACCATCCCTGGGAGTTCCAGCCATTCCCAATGGGGTCGCAAATTGCAACAGCCTCATTAATATTCATGAGGCATGCAATTTGTGACCCCATTGGGAATCGCAAACAGTGTCTGAGACACTGTTGTACATTGAATTTTGTGACTCACAATTTGTTGCATTTGCGAGTCGCAAAATTCAAAGGTTGTACATTTGGCCCCGAATGCCTTAGAGGAACGTTTTGATTTTCTTCTTGTCGGCAGTTGAGGAGAGAGATAATGTTTGCTGTGGTGCAAAAAAATAAGATACTATGACGAGTTATTGGTGTACATTTGATCTGGTACCTGAGGGCAAATTAACCACTTTATTCTTACTGATGAAACTTTAATATGTTATAAATATTTATTGTGTCTTTTTTGACCAGTTAATGGAAGCATACGATTCTCTATAACTTGCGATTCTGAGAGACTGAGAATATGAGCCTTGTAAGCAACCCATGCCAGAAATGGACTATTATGCCCTCATAATTGTGGAGGCATTGAATTAAAACTACATTGCCCATAGTGGAAGAGTAAGATTATGACTTCTGATTGGTCATAGTCAAGAGCTGCTTATAGGCCCTCCCCAATATACGTCAGAGTGGTTTTGGTGGCTCTTCCTTGTCTGAAACTAGACTGCTGATGTTATGCTACGTTATGTAATGATTTGATCATAGAAAAAGTCCAACTCCTCACTGTGCCACTGAAGCTGGCCAGTGACTTCCCTTGCAAGACACTAGCCTTAACTGTAAGGTTGTAAACTACATCCGTTCCTTGACATTTGTCTTATATAATAATGTGGGGTTTTGCTTTTTAAAAGTCATCTGGGATATGTTTTTAGTGTAAAAAACATTCCCAATCTTGAAACTGATTTATTGTTGCCCCAGCCGATGTACATTTCTGACTGTTCAAGGTTGTGAATGAACAACAGAAGAGTTTAAGTATGCGAAAAAACAAGTACCTCTGGACGTGATGCTAAACTTTCCAGTGCTTTCCAGCCCTGCAGCTCTCATTGTGCACATATTTACTCCCATGAGAAAGGATGTTTGAGGTCATTTGTTTTTTAGCGTAAAACCACGTTTTGTGATCACCAAATATGACTTTACACTTGTAAATAACACTTGAGTGATTACAACTTGCCGTGAAATGGCTTTGTTGCATTCGGGCCTAAAAGTATAGAAACATTCTCCTAGCACAACACCGAAAAACGTAGTTTAAAAGTCACCATTACAGTGCTCTGCATAACATCTAATGCAATTCGGGATTTTCATCAGCGAAGGCAACCGTCTGAAACACAAAATAACAAAGAACTTCACCGATTCCGTCTTAATTGTACTAAATAGAATTTGTTGGAAAAGAGGGGTGGCATTTTAGCAACCGGTTGTTTAAAGAAAAATGCAGGTTTCAAATTTCTTATGGCTTAAATTCAGTTTGTGTTTTAATTCCTAAACAGGCTAGTTTTGAAC
This sequence comes from Lissotriton helveticus, assembly GCF_964261635.1. Taxonomy (NCBI): domain Eukaryota; kingdom Metazoa; phylum Chordata; class Amphibia; order Caudata; family Salamandridae; genus Lissotriton; species Lissotriton helveticus. The sequence goes on along the minus strand of NC_136065.1, from coordinate 965,982,090 downwards.
ATTGTATATGATTATCGAAAGCAACATATTGTGATGTAGCCATATTTTAGGCACTTAGGTTGTAATGCCCTTTTCGTTTTACTGATTGATAATTACTAGTTTAATGCATCAGTCGAAATCCAATTTGCCAACTCTGCAAGGGAAGAGCTGAAGGAGCTGAATTTAAGCGATTAAACGCATTCCTGATTCGCCAAAGCAATCTTTATTTAATTTTCAAAACGGATTACAGCCCACAGCGGAAGCTCTTTTTCAAAACAAGATTTATCTTTTTGAAACTAAAAAGGCACTTATATTCTGGGAAGCAAGCCAAGTGAAAAACCTCACAGAAGCCGTCTATTTGACCAGGATGATCACCAAACAGTGTCCGAGGTTGAACTAGGGCAGAGCAATGGGCGCTCTGAAATATTTTGCAAGCTGTGTTTACCTTCCAGCATGGTCATCTAAGTGAGAGACTTGCTTTGGAGTGAAAATAAATGTAGACACTTTAAGCAGTGGATGCTGCAAACGTTAAAATGGTTAACTGCATTAAAAAACAAGCATTTACAATGCAACGGTTTCGCCTTTGGAAAAGTTAGAGCTATTGGCATTGTAAATGACAACATTTGTATTTATGTGTTGGTTTTGAAAACAGATAAATAAATGGCATTGTCATTTACATTGCCAATAGCTTAATCTCTCGCAAATGTGAGACCTATTGTACCCTACGGACGAGCTCAGCAGACAGCAATTACTACCACACACACACACCCAGAGCCAGGCACACACACCCAGAGCCAGCCACACACACACACACCCAGAGCCAGCCAGCCACACACACACACACACACACCCAGAGCCACACACACACACACACACACCCAGAGCCACACACACACCCAGAGCCAGAGCCACACACACACCCAGAGCCACACACACACACACACACACACCCAGAGCCACACACACACACCCAGAGCCAGAGCCACACACACACCCAGAGCCACACACACACACTCACCCAGAGCCACACACACACACACCCCCAGAGCCACACACACACACACACACCCAGAGCCACACACACACACACACACCCAGAGCCACACACACCCAGAGCCACACACACAGAGCCACACACACACACACACACCCAGAGCCACACACACACACACACACACACCCAGAGCCACACACACCCACCCAGAGCCACACACACACACACACCCACCCAGAGCCACACACACCCACCCAGAGCCACACACACCCACCCAGAGCCACACACACCCACCCAGAGCCACAGCTATTCGTTTTAGACAACTGTCCAGAGTGGTCATTTTCTGCAACTCTGTACTCCTGAGAGGTTCCACAAGACATTGATGTTTAATGATATTAGAATATCCATGTGATGTTTTCAGTAATGGGTGCCATGTTGTAGCGTGCTTGCCAGTGCCCCAAATGCAAGCATGAACCAAGTGCCCCATGCATCTGAGCTAGTGTTAAAGGACAGGCCTCCTCGGGGTGAAGGGACCCCAGTGCCACTGTACCTGCTGCACAAAAGTTAACTATGTTTTTGAACGGGGGTGGTTATTCATATCCAACTTAACAGAACTCATTTTGTTGTCCTGTGTGGACTGAGACTGTGTAGACTCCCTGCTGGGCATCGAGCCTGTGACCTCTTTGTTAAACATTCACTGAGTTCCTTCCACACTTTGCCGCCTGAGAGCCACAATAATATTGTGCGTTCGGGACCGTTGTATGGCATGAGCGTCAAGCAAGACATTGGCATTTAGTTCTCCGGCCGCAATTTTCTGAGGTGGATCCTTGACTTCCGGTTTGGGAGAACGCCTTCCTTGCAGTCCCTAGCACTCGCCGAACGTAGGCACTGCCTGGGGAGCGGAGGTAAAACCCATCAACAGCCGGAAAATTGTAAAGCTTCACAGCAGGAAAAGAATGACTGCGGAGGAGGAGGATTCTTAAATGCCATGGTTGCGTGGGAGTAACAGGTGAACTTGTACTAATAATGCATACTTTTCAGAAAGCGTGGGAAACTGAATCTACACTTGGGCCAAGAATGGAAGAAAATGTTAAACTAGTCAGATTTGTGTTTCTGGTGTTAGCTGTGACTGCGCTGTAATCTGGAGGTCTGTGGTTGGTGTAAAAAATACACGACACCACACAGACTCTCACTAGCAGGCCGAAGTCACCAGTTAAACGACCCCCGTACCTGCTTTAACTCCGGTCAGCGTGAGGTCTTCATCCGAGTTCCGACTCACTTCCAGGCCGTCGGTGCATGTCTAGTATCCGGCCCTCCCTGCGAGACCTTGCAGGACCACTAAAATCGCACAGCCTACCCCTTCCAAAGACACTTTGAAAATGACCAAAACATGACGGCCCAAAAAAAAAAAAAAAAGCTTCCGCCCACCGCCGCAATGACGTTCACAGAGGGGCGGAGAGGGGGAAAAAAAAAACCGCCGGAACGCCCACAAATCGCCTCGGACAATAACGGCCGCATCTCTCTTCCAATGGCTAGCCTCCATTTATGGAGCTAGCCAATGGAAAAGAGAGGCGGGACAAAGCCACATACTGTCCTCAAAAGATTTCACCTGAGCGAACGCTGCTGCGCAGCGGATCGCCATACAAAAACTAAAAATGGGGTTATTGCCCTTGCGCTGGTTTAAATGTATTCACTCTCTCAGTGGTTAATGTGAAAAAAACAAGCATTTCCAATGCCATTGGTCTCGCATTTGTTAAAGTTAGAGCTCTTGGCGTTTAAAATGGCAATGTTTTTTCTTTTGTTTGTTTATTTGCAGTTAAGGAATTATATATGCATAGTTCTATTGCTATTGGTATAAAAAGAAAAAGAAAAAACATTGTACATTTTTAACGTAAACAACTAACTTTAACAAGGGTGAGACCTACTGCATTGCAAATGATGGTTATTTCAGGTGTATGAGCTTAAAGATGTAAACACATTCTAAAAGTGTGTGTGTATATATGTGTATATATATATACACACACATTAAAAATATGGGGAGTAATGTTAGTTGATTACAATTACCTCAATGTTGATTCAGAAACAAAACGAATTCCACCATGTAAGTGACAGGCCTGCCACAATCTGATGAGTAACGCTGCAGGGGGCTGCCTATTCATGCCACTGAGATGCCTTTACTATTTATGTTTTTTACAGCCGTAATTGTCTTTTCATTCTTGTAAGATGTTAGTGGCCGTAAAAGCTTAAACACATTTACTTTTCTAATACTTCAAAGTACAGGATGCTGACAATAAGCAAATGTTTCATGATCCGAGAAAGCTGGACACTTTTAAGGGGTGCCAGAACCTGTTTCATCTCGTCACTGCAACAAGATGACAGCGCGATGTGCAAACTCCCAAGTATGCAACAATGATACATTATGTGCTCAAACATGAGACCTCCAAATGTGCTTCACTTATAGAAAGTGTAAAATAAGCACCAATTCTAGTTTTGTAGTACAGCTGGCCGTGAAAATTGGCACCTCAGCCAGCAAAAACTCCATGAACCTCAAAATACAATAAACCAATCTGCAGTAACTATATAGTTGTTTACGTTTCACTCCCCATCCTCCCTCCCAAACACTGACTTGGAAGTCTTCCTTAAATCAAATTTCTTGCAATTCATTTCATGTAATCTCCGCAAATATAAGGCACCTCTACTATACAATACGAATAAGTAAGGAAGGGAGTCATTACACAGTGGGAGAGCTTTACTCACGACAAAGGTCAACCTAAAAGGTGGGTCGGTTACTGGGGATATATGGACAGGCAGCCCGATACATTTCACTGTGGACGTGAGGGTGTTCGTGTTCAATTCAGAGATTTACTATTCTGACATTGGTATAAGACACTCGGCGGAAGCAGAAAGGGAACCTGTTAGGGATAAAATGAGGGAAAAGCTATGGTAACGTGGTAGATAAACATCAGATGAAAAGAGGGATATGACAATTTATTAAGTGAAGTGGATGACCAAATTAATTTTCCAGTGGTGGGCAGAAAGGACGTGGAGCACTAGCATGAGTTGACATATCTCCCCAATTTACACCTCTTACACCGGAGGCAGCGAGTTAAAATCAGTCTCTTGCCGACAGACGCTGAGTTATCCTCCCGGTATCCTAGCCGGCACAGTGCCACCTTCATAACACAAGCAAATCACGTAGTCACAACCTACAAAACGCCGAGCGCTCACTCACCGTCCTTTTCCCTTCTATATGGCCGGTGACTCTGCGCGGCGGAAATTCGTCACTTCAGCACGCCACAACAATGCGGCTGTGACACAGCAGGATAGACAGAAAAGAGGGACGGCTTCAATGAAGGAGGGTAAATAGCGCAGCCATCTTCGAATGATGCCGCGGTGTACATCGTTAGACACCAGACAAATAATGAAAACTACCTTTCGGACATTGCATATTTAACAGCTGGAAAGATATGACCATTCACTCATCATTTATTCCTTAAGGTGCATTTTCGTTTGGTCACAAATGTAAATATGTTTTAAAAGAATACAATTTTACGAACAAAGGCAGCAATTGTTAGTTGATTGGAATTGCCTCCATTGTTCTGTAAACCTACAAAAAAACAACACTTTAAAAAATTTGCATACTCGTGTTTAGCTCAGAAACGTTCTCTATAACTAGACTTTATGGAAAGCACAGCGTCCTGTAGGGATTCGGGGGCGTGCTCTCCCCTTCCCATTGGCTGGAAGGTAAAATTCCAGCCAATGGGAAGAGGAGAGGGCGTGACTTAAAAAAAGACACGGAAACGCCCCCGAATCGCGTCAAGGCGGGCCCTGAACTCAGTGACGCTCCTCTCCTCCAATGGCTGGCCAGCATTTACGAGGCCAGCCAATGGAGAAGAGGGGAGTTTTCAGGCCCCCATACTACAACAAAAGATTTCGGCTCCGCCCACCCACTGCTTACGCAGTGGGACGGTAGCCGAAACCTAAAAATCTGATGCGTGTGTCTGCATTCTCAAGGGTCAGGGAGTTTTCAGATTTTTGGAATTTATTAATTTAAACAAGTTCACCTCGTTTGTCTTGACTTTCGTCCAGACTCGAACAGCCTTGTGTTTCATCATGAACAACGGTTTTAATTAATTCAACTGTCAGAAACATCTGTTGACATAAGCAAAATATAAAGTCACTTCACTTGATTTTCAGTTCCTGCTTTGCTGTTTTCACACAGCTGCCTGTGCTGGAAAATGCCCTATACCATGTGTGTAATTCTATGCCCTTACAATTAACCAGAGCTGTGGAATTTTGCATATATTGCCTACACAGAGGTGCCTCAGAAGGGAGTTGGATTTTCCCCCTTTGATCTTCTATTTGGCCATCCTATTAGGGGACCACTCTGTCTTGTAAAAGAGGGCTTGGAGAAGCCTCTCCAAGAACACAAACAAGATATTGTGGACTATGTACTAGGCCTAAGGTCCAGAACGGCAGAGTACATGGAAAAAGCTTCCAAAAATCTTGAGGCCAGCCAGGAACTCCAGAAGCACTGGTATGACCAAAAAGCTGCACTGATGAAGTTCCAACCAGGGCAAAAGGTTTGGGTTTTGGAACTTGTGGCACCAAGGGCTCTCAAGGACAAATGGAGTGTCCCTTACCCCATCTTAGAGAAGAAAATTGAGGTCACCTACTTGGTTGACCTGGGCACAAGCAGGAGCCCCAAGAGGGTAATCCATGTGAACCACCTTAAGCTTTTCCATGACAGGGCTGACATTACCATGCTGATGATGATTGATGAGGATCAGGAGACAGAGATTGAACCCCTCCTTGTCTTCCTCTCTTACAACCCCAAAGATGGGTCAGTGGATGGAGTTGTCTATTCAGACACCCTCTCTGCCCAACAGCAGGCTGACTGCAAGCAAGGTTTGCAGCAGTATGCTAAGCTCTTGTCCTTAACCCCTGGTCAGACAAACTAGTGTACCCATGATGTGGACACTGGAGTCAGTGTACATATCAAAAATAAGATCTATCAACAGTCTGATCAAGTTAAGGAGAGCATCATAGCTGAAGTCAGCAAGATGCTGGAGCTAGGTGTTATTGAACCCTCGGAGGGCCCCTGGGCCTGCCCAGTGGTTCTAGTCCTCAAACCTCAGCCACAGGGTAGAAATAGAGAAAGGAGGTTCTGTGTGGACTATAGAGGACTCAACTCTGTCACCAAGACAGGTGCTCACCCTATCCCAAGTGCTAATGAATTGAGAGACAAATTGGGTGCAGACAAATTTCTAAGTACCTTTAACTTAACTGCACGGTACTGGCAGATTGGAATGGCATCAAGAGCAAAAGAAAAGACAGCATTCTCTACACCTGATGGGCACTATCAGCTTACTGTTATATCTTTTTGTGTAAAGAATGCCCCTGCCACCTTCCAAAGGTTGGTGAATCAAGTCCCTGCTGGATTGGAGGCCTTTAGTTCAGCATATATAGATTATATTGCTGTCTTTAGATCCACCTGGAAGGATCACCTGATCCACCTGGGGAAGGTTTTAAAAGCCTTGCAAACTGCAGGCCTAACTATCAAGGCATCCAAATGCCAGATAGGGAAGGGAACAGTGGTATACCTGGGCCACCTCGTTGGTGGAGGCCAAGTGCAACCCTTACAACCCAAGATCCAGGCCATCCTAGACTGGGTAGCTCTAACGACCCAAACACAAGTCAGGGCATTTCTTTGCTTGACTGGGTACGAGAGGAGGTTTGTGAAGGGTTTGTGTCCATTGTGACTCCCCTCACAGAACTCACCTCCAAGAAAGTGCCCAAAAAGGTAAACTGGACAGTTAGCGGTCAAAAGGCTTTTGACACACTGAAAGAGGCAATGTGCTCAGCACCAATTCTCAAGGCTCCAGACTATACCAAGCAGTTCATTGTGCGGACAGATGCCTCTGAGCTGGGGATAGGAGCGGTTCTATCCCAGACCAATGATGAAGGCCAAGACCAACCTGTTGCTTTTATAAGCAGGAGGGGGAACATCACTTACAACGCAACTTTGACCACGCAGTGCTTTTACATCGCAGCTTTTACAACGCAAACCATTACAACGCATTGCGCTGGGGGGCACTTTAGGATAGGGAATATATTTAATTTACTATCCAACACCTTCCCTACTATCCACGGGGACTGGAGTTGGAATAGTAAATTAAATAATTCACTATCCAGCGCCCCAAAGCACTATGCGTTGTAATGGTATGCGTTGTAAAACTCGCGTTGTAAAAGCATGCGATGTAAAAGCATCCGTTGTAATGTCGTACATCCAAGCAGGAGTGTTACTCCTCAGGGAGCAGCGTTTGAGTGCCATTGAGAGGGAGGCCTTTGCTGTGGTTTGGTCCCTGATGAAGCTGAGACCATACTTGTTTGGTACTCACTTCCTACTTCAAACTGACCACAGACCTCTCAAATGAAAGGTGAAAGTCCTAAACTTTTGAGGTGGTCCATCTCCCTAAAGGGAATGGGCATTATAGTGGAACACAGACCTGGGACTGCCCATACCAATGCAGATGATCTTTCCAGGTTCTTCCATTTAGACACTAAAGACTCTCTTGGGAAAGGTTAGTCTCCTTCTCTTTCATTTGGGGATGGGGGAGTTGTGTAAGAAAGTACCCTCTTTCTGCATGGTTGCCCCCACGTTTTGCCAAACTGCTGATGTACTTTGACTGAGTGTGTCCTGGTTTCTTGCCAAACTACATTAAGACAAATAATTCCATTGGCACTCTTTGGCCACATGTCAGTCCCTTGTAAATGGTACCATAGGTACCAAGGGCAGTGTGGCCAGGGAAGGCCTCTAAGGGCTGCAGGGGTAATTGTTGGAGTTGCGTCGCAAGCGCGATGCTGCCCCAGCAATGCTCTGGGGGCCCTATATTTACAATGCTGCGTCAATCCTTATGCCTGCTTCAAGCAGGTGCAGGGTTTTGACACAGCATGGGCTCAAAAGTGACTAAGGGAAATCTTGCAAATTTCACTCAGCCACGTTTGGAAGGCGTTCCTGCGCCGGAACGCCCCCCCCGCGCAGGAACGCCTACTTCTGGCGCAGAGCTTTACAACGTGACGCATCTCCCAGATGCGTCATATTGTAAATACCCCGCAGCATGGCGCATCTTTTGCGCCGTTGCTGCGTCACAAAAGTGGTGCAACAGCGGCATAAAAGAGGCGCAAGGGGCTTGTAAATCTGCCCCAGAAAGAGCAGTAGTGCCATTAAGAGTATATGGTGCTGGGAGTTTGTCATTACGAACTCCACTGCACCATAATGGCTTTACTAAAAACTGGGAAGTTTGGTATCAAACTTCTCAGCTCATTAAACCCACACTGATGCCAGTGTGGGATTTAATGATAAATGCACGCATAGGGCATCTTAGAGATGCCCCCTGACAAACGACCTAAGTCTAGTGTCCTGGCTGAGTGGCTGCTCGCCAGCTGCCACCACCAGACATTTTTCTGGACCCCTGGGTTGAGAGCCTGCTGCTCTCGGGAGTCTGAAATAACCCACATCCTGAAACGAGGTGCCAAGACTCCTCCCCTAGGATGGAGGATGTCAAAATAGGGGGTGTACCCACCCCAAGGAACAGACCCATTAGTCCCGACCTTTACTTACCTGTACCACCCCTAAATTCAGTATTTGGGGGCAACCTTGAACCTTGCCTCCTCAGACAAGAGCCGACCAATAGAAGAGAAGAAGAAGGACCGAAGAAACCGCGTTGAACAAAGAAGAGGAGGATTCCCACTGACTTGGCCCCAGCCCTACCGGCCTGTCTGCACCTCGAACTTGCTCCAGCGGAATCCCGGTATGTCCTCCAGCCAGCAGTCATCAAGAACCCGAAGGAAGTGCCCTGCCTTCCAAACCCAAGACTTTGTCTCCTGTGAGCACCGGATTTGCTCACCAACAGACTCTAGCACCAGCCAAAACCGCGAGCCTGCACCACTCTGCAGCCAACGCCCATGGCCTGAGTGGCCAATCACCACGAGGAGGTCTCCCCGGTGATCCTGACCTGAGATCTGGTTATCTCTTACCTGCTTCAAATCTCCAATCGACACCTGCAGCCTCTTTCTGGAGGATCCCCTGACCGCGACCAGAGCTGGTAAAAAAACCCACTGTCTAAAGACACCTTGCACCAGACGTCCCACGGCCTTGTGTGTCCCTACCAATGCTGTCCCAGCACCCCCGGGCATCCCAACTTACCTTTCCAACTGGTGGTCACTTCCAGAAGATCTTCGTCCCCGAGCCTGAAGTCTTTGTTGCAACCAGTGAGTCCCCATTGAAAACAACAGGGCACACAACGGCAAAACAGCACCCTGCACCCAGCCGCACCTGCGCCGCTGCTGGTGTACTTTGGGCGCTAACTCGTATCCCCCTTTGCCCTGAACCTATCATCAGAAGCTTTGCTTCCCACAACTTTGTGGCTTGCTCGTGAGCAGCCACCAACCAGAGGCCTCCTATCCACAATTGGATAACATTGGGCCTCAGCACTCTGCACCCGACCACCCTGGTGCTACTGAGGGTGCTTTGGGCGTGCATCCTTGACCCTGGGGGAACCCTGGTTCTAACTCCAGAAAACCATCTCCCAAACCCAAGTACTTACCTTGAAACCGGTATCCTCATTCCCTCCCTCAGGACTGCATTGACTGCTTTCTTGTGAAAAGTGTGGAGTTAGTTTTGTATGATAAGTTGAAAAACTATAAATATCTAAACACTGCTTTACTTACCTTTTCTCTAGGATATGTCCCAGTTTGATATCTAGGCATATCACACTGAGCAGAAAAAGTAATACATAAAGTAATCAGAAAATTAATCAAAACTAATCTAACAGTAATTTCCACTGTATTAAAATTGTTTACAAGCCTGTAACAGTCATTTTCGTTCAGCTTGTTTGTATTGTTCAACCTGCCTTGAAAAGTGCCATTTACACTTACCTGTACCAGGCTTGCTTGGTTCTAAAAAATAAATATAACTAAATAATATTTGTATACAAACACATTGGTCTGAGTTCAGTCTTTGAGTGTGTGACATCATTTGGACTCTGTGCACACTATACCTTATTTTGGTATAGTATATACAGAGCTAGCTTTCTACAATAAATAATTATAATTGTGATGTATAAATATTCCCCAATTGTGGCCAATCCCATGCTGGACATGTCATTTGACCGTGGGTGGCATGGGGTTGGCAGCTCACGGGGGTTAGAAAGCAGGGCAAGTCTGCAGGCGAGGTTTTGCACCCAATCCCTGGCTGTGTATGGCATTTGGTTGTGCACATGTATACAAACACATTGGTCTGAGTTCAGTCTTTGAGTGTGTGACATCATTTGGACTCTGTGCACACTATACCTTATTTTGGTATAGTATATATAGAGCTAGCTTTCTACAATAAATAATTATAATTGTGATGTATAAATATTCCCCAATTGTGGCCAATCCCATGCTGGACATGTCATTTGACCGTGGGTGGCATGGGGTTGGCAGCTCACGGGGGTTAGAAAGCAGGGCAAGTCTGCAGGCGAGGTTTTGCACCCAATCCCTGGCTGTGTATGGCATTTGGTTGTGCACATGTATACAAACACATTGGTCTGAGTTCAGTCTTTGAGTGTGTGACATCATTTGGACTCTGTGCACACTATACCTTATTTTGGTATAGTATATATAGAGCTAGCTTTCTACAATAAATAATTATAATTGCGATGTATGAATATTCCCCAATTGTGGCCAATCCCATGCTGGACATGTCATTTGACCGTGGGTGGCATGGGGTTGGCAGCTCACGGGGGTTAGAAATCAGGGCAAGTCTGCAGGCGAGGTTTTGCACCCAATCCCAGGCTGTGTATGGCATTTGGTTGTGCACATGTGGGGTTGGTGTTACGTAATGTAACAACATATTACTTTACATTAAGCAAACCCAAGAAATTCACTGAAAAAAACACAGGTTAAAGTGACGTTATAGTTAGGTATGGTAATAATATCTTTCTTTCAAAGAATTTTTTTTTTGAGAATTCACTGAAATAATGCCAGTATAAACATAATGTTTCAAATTAACAAAACCAATGAAATTCATCAGTAATAGTTATAGTTATCACAAATAACTGTAGCTCATGCCTAAAACTAACCATAACACGCACTCTTACCATGCACTGCTTATGACCTCACATATTACATCATAACATGGTCTATTAAGATAGTTGATAAAATCACTGCAAAATCTGAAACAAAATCATTGATGACAACTCTCTGCATGGGTGGGGCCTTGGCCCTGACCTACCACAAGGGAATAAAAAAATTACGGTGCCCCACATTTTTAATTTTTATTTTTGTGTTTGTCCAGCGCAATGCCACGGGGACAGCAAGGCACAGCACTGTATCTCATGGAATTGCTGAGGGACCCGCAGCACGGAATGTTTTAATTTTGGCTACTGACCACCGCCCATAGTTTTGCCCAAAATAGCATTTTTGAGAACACCTCGATTTATGTAGACCCCTTTCTCTACCCATAAGTAAGGACCTTGAGATCTTATATCAAAGATACAAAGGTTTTCCTTAAGAGAGGACTAACTTACATTGGGAACACGCCTGTATTATGGTATGTTTAGATGTAGAAAGCCTATACACTTGCATAAGACACAGTGATAGCTTGCAGGCATGCAAATATGTCCTGAGAGCTAGGAGTATTAACTATCTATCACACATGTTATTGCGAATGATTGAGCTATGTTTAACTGAGAATATATTTATGTTTGAAAACCACTTCTACAAACAGATACAAAGGACAGCCACGGGCACCGGTTTCACGCCAGCTACGCCAATCTGTTGATGGGCTGATGAGAGGAACAGGGGCTCTGGGCAATGAGATAACACACTGGACTGACGTATGGCTGAGATATATTGATGATGTGTTCTTTTTGTGGAATGATTCTAAAGGGATTTATTGACATTTGGGCAATCCCTTAACGTCCCAGTCAAGCATCCAATACAAGTGAACCTATACTGATCTTTACTTAGTTCAGCACACAGTCATGGAAACTAAAAAGAATCCTACACAAAAGACGGGGTATTTTGGCACAAGAACCAACATTGAAAGAGATAATAGGCACCAGTCCCTCTATAACGTATCGGAGGAATACATCATTAAGAGATATTCTTGCACATAGCTCCTTGCCACCTAAGCAACCGATTTAGTGAAAGCCAGAGAAGGGATTTAGAAGATGTGGCAGTTGCATGGCATTTAAACAAATTGGTAATGTTTATCACACACAAGCTCTACAACGGATCTGGCCCTGCGATCCTTAGTGAAATGATCACTCCTTATACAGCAACCAGATCGCTACGATCTCAAAATGAGAATCTGGTCTGCATCCCCAGATTCAAAAAAGCCCGAACAGGAGGTCGTCAATTCTCAGTTCAGGCGGCCAAGGGCTGGAACGCACTCCCTCGCGCCCTCAGACTGGAATCCAACTTCCTTGCGTTCCGAAAAAAACGAAAGACCCATCTGTTCCCCAAATAATACCCCTCGGCTACCTACCCTCTCAATTGGGATTCAAGTTAAATAGCGCGGGGATGCCCTTGGGTCACCAGGCGCTTTAGAAATCGCTAAAATAAAATAAAAAAATAAAAAAATAAATGTATGCCGAGGTGGTTCTACCTCACACAGGAAAATTGTGGAAAACCCCCAATCATATTCCTTGTAAGACTAATTTCGTAGTCTATGCGATGACATGCCCCTGCAAAATGTGATATGACTTCTGAGCAAACTGTAAAGTGTAAAGTTTGAAATATTTATGATCTTGAGTTGCCTGGGTAACCAGTTAAGCAACGAGGAGCCACAATAGCGAGTAGGGTATAGCGCGTGAGCTGCCAATGGCTACTTTAGCCTAGATTGGTTTTGGAGCAGCTAGTTATCAACTGTGGTTGTGTATATCAGAATGTAAGGTATTCACAAGGGTGCAGCACCAGCAGTGTAAAAATGTTTGGTTACTACAGCCTATTATAAGAAAGCGTAACAGTGTACATTTGAAATATCCATGAGGATATGTTACCTTGGTGACAAGTCATGCAGCAAGGATACATTGTAGACAGTTTGGTTTGGAGTGAGTGTTAGGAGCCAATGGTTACTTCAGCTTAATTATTTTGGTAAAATAAATGAGTAATGTCTGTTTCCATTAAAATATTCGGAACTGAAATATGCTCCGCATTTAAAATGATACAATGCATCTATGTGACCAAATACGAAGATGAAAGTATACCCCACTTTACCAGATGCAGGTTCTTACGTTTATGTTTATTGACCTAGACGATATTAAACAGTCATGAACAGGACCTCGAGTCATGTTACCAAGACATGCTGTGGTTGAAAAGCATCATCTATTTGTTTGTGGATTGATTAAACAAACTCAAATTCTGCTGGGTCTGAAGTGGCACATTTTTCTCTAAAATTGGCAGTGACAGTTTTATATAATTATATATCTATATATATTCACTGAAAAAAACATAGGTTTCAGGCTCGTTATAGTTAGAAATTAGCATTTAAAAAACCTTAGAAATTCACTGAAAAAATCATAGGTTTCAGGGACGTTATAGTTAGTTGGACTTTTCACTCATAGAAAACCATAGAAATTCCCCTGTAATAGTTAATTGAGCTAACTATAACTCGCGCCCCTGCAATGCACTGCTGATGACCTCACATATTACATCATTCATGACATGGTCAGTGACATCACCGATGACATCACTAATGACATCTCAAATGACATCACTGATGACATCACTGATGACATCATCCAGCGACTATTTGTTTCTATAAAATGTAAATATGTTTTATGTATATGTGCCAAGGTGTATTGAAGAATGAATGGGTATATAAGAGTCAGGATTGATGATTCAGTAAGTGTGTGACTGACTGTATAAGTGAGTGATTAATTGTGTCTTACTTAATGCATGTGTTAGCAACTGATACAGACATTCACACAGTTTAGGTTGTCAGATGGTGTGTAAGCGGTTGCATGGTTTGGTTAGCAGCTAAATGAGGATCTATATGGGCTATTGATTGATCGGCTGAGTATCTGTATGGGTGCCTGAGTGTCTGTGTGGGTGGGTGAGGGGTGTGACTTTGTGCATAGATGTATGAGTGGATAATTTACTGTGTATATGTGTTCAAGTCTTTATCTGTGAAGGGCTGTATGGCTGGGTGAGTTTGTTTATGGGTGTCTTGGTGAGTGAATGGATGCCTCAGTGGTACATGTGTGAGTAACTGCATATGTGAAAGGCAGTATATGTGAGTGTTGGACTGTATAAATAACTAAATGTGAGAGTGAATGATTGGGAGAATGCCTGTATGGATCAGTGTGTGCTTGTATTAGCTATTGTATTCGAGTGAAAGTATGTGTTAGTATATGTTTAAATAAGTGAAGTGGTATGTGTATAACTGTACAGGTGAGTAAATAAAAGTGCGATTCATAATTTCCATTACTGACTAGGTGTGTGAAGAACTCTATGAATGAGAGGCGGTGTGTGAGCGTCTGTATAGATATGCGACTGGATATGATAATGCTGTATTGATGACTGACTGTATGTATGAGTGACTGTATGGGTGAATAAATGGATGTGTGTGTAGACGTAGGAATTAGTCAGTGGATATGTACTAACTGGTATTGCTGTGTTCATAGTTTCGAAAATTATAGTCTGCGTTTTAGAGTGGGTGTATCAAGTGTTATATTAGGGTCTGATGAGGTGCATCAGATTTTCATGTGGATGATGTCATCAGTGATGTCATTTGAGAGGTCATCAGTTATGTCACTGACCATGTCGTGAATGATATAATATGTGACTTCATCAGCAGTGCATTGCAGTGTCGCGAGTTATAGTTAGCTCAACTAACTATAACAGGGGAATTTCTATGGTTTTCTATGAGTGAAATGTCCAACTATAACGGGCCTGAAACCTATGTTTTTTTAGTGCATTTCTAAGGTTTTTTAAATGCTAATTTCTCACTATAATGTGCCTGAAACCTATGTTTTTTTCTGTGCATTTCAAAGGTTTTTTAATTGATAATTTCTAATGATAATGTTCATTAAACCTATCTTTTTTTCTGTGTTTTTTAATTATCATCCCATTCTCAACTTGGTGTAAACTGCAAATCTCACCACTCTTCCATCAATACCTTACGCCAACAAAATCGCCACAACTAACGCTGATGATATGCAAAGTAGGCATTCCTGTGCAAAGAAAACACGAAAACACCACTTCCCCATATTTTCCACGACCAGCCAAATCTGCAATGCGATCCAAAAAGCAGGCGATAAGCCGAGTTAGCAGTAACAAATTAACATCAACCTTTAACTGGTGTAAGGAGGTCGAATATCTACTCCGTGAATTGGACTCAACTCACAGCCACATCTAAAGACCAACACGTGATAGAGCTACTGATCATGCAGCTCCGACATCCAACAAGGCCACAACACCCAGCGCCACCACCACCACAACCTTTCCCCCACCTGACCACCCCCCCTACTACCACCAAGGCAGCGCAAAACAGGATAATGGACCTTCCCAAAATGCCATTTCCTCAGCCACACAATAGCTGAATGTTGGGAGATGTGGCAACCAACTATATATGAAGGAGGCAAGTCACCCATCAATAATAAAGCACACAATGCCAAGTGTAACGCTGATGTGCTGCACAGACCTCACTATGCAAAGCACAAACCTCTCTATGTCGAGATATACTATTGATACTTGTAGTGTAGTGCACAGTGGACGCAACCATGTTACCTCAGGCAGTGGGGAAAATATTGGTCATGTAGCAGTGTTGTCCCCCCCAGGAAGTGGAAGCGGAGTGGACTGCTCCAACGTACGCCACTCCAGCGTAGCAGTATGAATAAATAGGCCAGGCCCTAGGCGTGGTTCACTTGTAGGCAGACCAACGACTGTCAGAGCGGCAGCCCTCCCCCGGCACATGGCTGCCGCCATGACCACTGGCCTGCTCGATACAGGACCCCTGCGAACCCAGCGGCACAGCACCGCAGACTTATGTCTGTACCGACTACTGCCTTTGATCTACACTGCTGACAGCAGGGCTCACAATTCAGTTGCAGTGGTGATTGCAGATGACGCAGTCCTGTTCGCAAGACACGTTGCTCCCAGTGTGGTACGCCTGGACCATGCATCCTCGCAGGGTGGGCACACATTGTGTGCTTCAGGTGCTACTAACTCACTGCGCCACAAGTCATCGCCACAACCCTTATTAAGGCAGAATTCATTAGACAAATGACATTTCTCCCAGTGCGGCACGCCAGGACCACGTATCATCACAGGGTGCACACATGCTGTGTCCTTCAGGTGCTACTAACTCACTGCACCATAAGTCATCGCCACGTGGCTTTATCAAGGCAGAATTAATTGGACAAAAGACATTGCTCCCAGTGCGGCCCCCGGCACCACGTATCATCGCAGGGTGCGCACATGCTGAGTGCTCCAGGTGCCACTAACTGCAGCTCAACTCAACACCACTTGGCTGTGCGCCCATCCTGACCGCTGCCTCCGCCCTAAACTGGGGTTACACGGTTCACAATTCAAGATTAGTAGCGACGCAAATTGTGTAAGAGACTATAATGGGTTAAGAAAACCAAATGCCCCCAATCTGTGGAGCTCAAGTCAACGTCACCTGCCTGTGGGCCTTTGCTGACTGCTGCCTCCGGCCTACACTGTGGAAGACCGGCGACACGTGGTGCCAACTAACCCTGTTCAACACAAGCCGATCCCACATGTGTAACTGTGACCTGTGTCCTGAATGGCAGCGACCACGGCACCAGACTCCCTTCGATCAGTGAGGGGTATTTGCATATGGAAGGCCGGCGACACATGGTGCCACTGAACCTGCACTATGCAGGCCGGTGGACGTGGCTGTGAGCCCTTGCTCACCACTACCTCAAGCCTACACTGTGGAAGACCGGCGACACATGGTGCCACTAATTGTCTTCAGCACATGCCGATCCCACATGTGGAACTGTGTCCTGAGTCCTGAATGGCAGTGACCCCAACTCCGTGAGACAACCACAGCACCAGACTCCCTTCGATCAGTGAGGCATATTGCCATATGGAAGGCTGGTGACACGTGCTGCCACTAACTCTGTTCAACACAAGCCGATCCCATGTTTGGAACTGTGTCCTGAATGGCAGTGACCCCAAGTCCATGGCAGCGACCACAGCACCAGACTCCCTTTGATCAGTGAGGCATATTTCTATATGCAACGGCGGTGACATGTGCTGCCACTAACTCTGTTTAACACAAGCCGATCCCACATGTGGATCTGTATCCTGAGTCCTGAATGACAGTGACCCCAAGTCTGTGGCAGCGACCACAGCACCAGACTCCCTTTGATCAGTGAGGCATTTTTCCATATACAAAGCCGGCGACACATAGTGCCACTAACTTTGTTCAACACAAGCCGATCACACATGTGTAACTGTGTCCTGAGTCCTGAATGACAGTGACCCCAAGTCCGTGGCAGCAACCACAGCACCAGATTCCCTTCGATCAGTGAGGCATATTTCCATATGCAAGGCCGGCGACACGTAGTGCCACTAACTTTGTTCAACACAAGCCGATCCCACATGTGTAACTGTGTCCTGAGTCCTGAATGACAGTCACCTCAAGTCCGTGGCAGCAACCACAGCACCAGACTCCCTCTGATCAGTCAGGCATATTTCCATAAGTAACGGCGGTGACACGTGGTGCCACTAACTCTCTTTAACACAAGCCGATCCCACATGTGTAACTGTGTCCTGAATCCTGAGTCACACTGACCCCAAGTCCGTGGAACCGACCACAGCACCACACTCCCTTCGATCAGTGAGGCATATTCCGATATGCAAGGCCGGCCACACGTACTCCCACTAACCCTCTTTAACATAAGCCGATCCCACATCTGTAACTGTGTCCTGAGTCCTGAATGACAGTCAGCACAACTTTGTGGCAGAAACTACAGCATCAGGCTCCCTTCAGTCTTATTTGTTGTTCTTTTCTTTAAATAAATTTTTTATATGTAAATCTATACATGACTAAGATTCTTCTTTGTCCAACTGCACAGGGACACTTTCGGGCCCAAGAAGGTTGTTGGGGGTATGTTGGTGATGTGGGAAGAGGGTGTGTTACCTGCTGATGTGGGGAGAGGTAGTGTCAAAGGGGTATCTATCACAGAAAGAACTCCGATATGTTTTCACAAATGCCTCAGACAGATTAAGCTGGAGGAATGAATCACAAAATGATTTTTCAATACTCATGTAGTGTGAGTTATAAACAGTTCGCACCCAGGCTCGCAGAGGACCAGCTGCAGCCTATGCACGCAACTCACACACGCAGTACTACGAGCCATCCGCGTCATTGTAGCTATCCCTACCCTGTTCCGTTGTATGCCACGCCACGTCAATTGCGTTCCGACGTTGGCCCCACATAGCTACCTGTCGCAGGCGTACTGGCTGTTGGTGTGCAGGTCAGTGGTCTAGTTCTCAACATCTCACGGCCACTCCCTGAGGGCAGGTTTGCACACACACCACACCCATCCGGCACATGCGTCACAGGCCATGTGACCACCCAAATATAATAGATCGACAACGTCACATCCTTTATTGCCGATGCTGACTTGCTGGCGAACGCTCCACGGGTCTCTACCATAAAGAGTCCATGAAAAGTTGCGCAAAAGGTTAGTCGCACCCTAAGTTGTATGGCTGTCAGCGGCCTGCCATCTTGTTGGCGCGGACTTTATATGCATAGGGTTAGTGCCACCCCAAACTCATGTGGCCATCAGGGACCTACCACCACATGGCACGGAGCTGAATTCCACAGGCTTAGCGGCACCAAACCCTGAAGTAGTCTCCACCATTGACGACTCACGACTCAGTGACATGTGTGAGATCTGCTGGACCGCAGAGAAGCTGATGTGGTCTCCACAATTTAGGACTCAGCGACATCTGACAGATCCACGAAGAAGCTGATGTGGCCATTCAGGACTCAGGAGTCAGCGACATATGTAAGATCTGCGCAGAATATGATGTGGTCTCTGCCATTCATGACACAGAACTCAGCAACACCTCTAAGATTGGTGGGGTTTTGACGGGCACGTGCAGTCCGCCCACTGCTGCACACTCCGCTGGCACCAGGTAATTATTTGCTCACTCATACGCAGAGGCGACAGTCTCTCTCTCACTCTCTCTCTCTCTCTCTCTCTCTGTCTCTCTAACTTCCCTCCCTTCACTCTCTCTCACACTTTCTGCATTCCTTTCCTTCTATCTCACTCTCCCTTCTCCCTTTCTCACTCCCTTTCTTTCCTTCCCTCTCTTTTTCTCTCTGGCTTGTTTTTCCTTCTCTGTTTCTCTCTCTCAGTCCTTTGATATGCGCATTACACACGTCCTTATTTTGTGCTTTATTTTCCAGGCTCTGTCGTCGACATCCATGGTCCCCACAGGAGTCTTCTAACTTGTTGTTTTCTATTATTTTTGTAACATTTTGTTTATTCAGGAGCTAAAAATGACAAAGGAGTAACCTCAGAGAGATGAGATGCACTTTTGGTAATGAATGATTGCTTATAACAAATTAACTAAATCATAATTTTCAAACCCCAACCTTTCCCCTTGTCATTTCCCTGCCCGCCCTTTCCCCTTTCCCCGCTTCCCCCACCTTTCCTTTTACTTGCCTTTCCCCTTGATTTGGTTTGATCTGCGAATAGAGTTGTTTAAAAATGTATACCAAATAGGTATTATGGGTGAAACACAATTTG
Organism: Lissotriton helveticus; assembly: GCF_964261635.1. Lineage (NCBI taxonomy): Eukaryota > Metazoa > Chordata > Amphibia > Caudata > Salamandridae > Lissotriton > Lissotriton helveticus. The sequence goes on along the minus strand of NC_136065.1, from coordinate 965,962,332 downwards.
GCAAAATCTGCCTTTAAAATATAGGTATTAAATGAACAAAATACAAATGCCCACTGGAGGGCATGATTAGGAAATTAAAAAATTTAACAATTTAAAAATTTATAAACTTAAAAATGTAAAATTTAATTGTTCATTACTATTTTGAATAAGGTGTTTTATCCGTAACAATCATGTGGAAATGAAATTTAATTTCATGTAGAAAGAGAGCCTTGGAAATGCATTGATTTGGGAAGCAAGATGGCGGACTGAAGCCGCCACAGTGAGGACGCTTCTGCAGGATCTCCCGACCTCCGTGGAGTGATGTACTGAATCGGGCCGTTTCGGGCTGAACTGATTTGAGCGCATGAAGCAGAGATATGCTATGTGAAGCGTTCGGTCACAAAAGCCCCTTTTCTGCGGAGACCCGGGAAAAAACAAGCACTTGTGTGATTACAAGACTCGCATCGAGCTTGGGTACTATCACGCGGGACCTCAACGGGGGACTCACAGCGAGCACGGCAGTCATTAACTTTACTGTAACTAGCAACTGAAACGAGTAAACGGATGCTTTAAGGTATTACTCACATGTGTCCTCTGGTTTTCATCATCGGAGTGGGCGAGTAAAGCAGGCTCCACGGAACTGGCAGCGTTGCACTGTGATCCTCTGAGGCAGCGGCAGTGGCGGCGGCGGCAGCAAGAGGCGGTTGCTGAGGCGGAGTAAGACAGTGCAAGGGGTGTAGGCAGCCAACCGGCAACAGCAGCTACGCGAAGCGAGACCTCTAGGGAGCGGAGTGGAGCAGTGTTCTGCTTGCCGGCAACTGAGTGATCCCGTGCTCTGCTAGGTGAGAGATGAAAGTAGACGAAGCAGACGGAATAGCGGCAGCAAGGGGTCAGACGAAAGCCCCGCTGTGGCAAGGACCAGGAGCAAGAAGAGGCTGGAAACCAGCGCAATAATGGCCCCCAAGAACGCTTCCAAAAACCCCCCTCGGCAGAATAAATCCCAGAAGGAGACCACCGAAGGAAAAGAGACTTTGGAGCCAGCAGCAGCTAAAGAGGCAACAACACTACCAGCAACAGCAACAGCAGTAGTAGCAGCGATTGCTAAATCTGGTACTGCACTCTCTCTCGCCACACCATGCAAACAAGGCGGTAAGCAAATGATAATACGACCACCAGTATTATTGATTCCTGGGGGTAATGAAATAGCAACAAGTGTTTCTAAAAATGCATTAGGAAAGAACGCTACTGTGAATAACAAGGGGCCAGCTAGCCCTCAGGTCTCTCGTAATACTATAGGCCACTCCAGCGGTGGGGGTCATAACTTATGTGATAATTCACTTGTGCCGATGGTTAATAATCACACAGACGCTGGCGCCCCTACTACTAAGGGAGTCACTATTGCAGCTCCCTCAGCTGTTACTACTAAGACAGGTCGGTCTGAGGAAAACTCTGGAGATACTACACTAAACGACGCAGAGACTTACCAACTTTCTGAGGGGGCGAGTAAGGCAGCACAGACCCTAGCCTTGGATATGGATATAGATATGGAGAAAGCTAAGCTGATCACTGAGGATGACGTTTTGAATCAACCAGGTTCACCAGCTGTGCTAAGTCAATGCTTCACTAACATTGATATAGATATCGAGACGGAGAACCAGACAAATGTAAATGCAATAAGTGCATCGGATGAGACTTTAATTGGGAAAGGAGAGGACTCAGCTAAAAATGACCTCTCACCGGTGGATTCTAATGAGGATGACTATGAGGACCTGGTTATCAAGGATGGCCTCGAGGGTGACGAGACTGAAGACGACTCTGCAATAATGATGAATGGCAAAAACATGGGTTTACTTAAAAGGAGAGGGAAAGCAAAGACCAAGGCCAAGAAGGGCAGAAGTCTGAACTTTAACACTTTGTCATCAACATTAACATCTGCCAATGCTAGTGCCCGGGAGAAACTTTTGAAAGATCAGAGGCCACTACGTAAGTGGATACAGGCTAAAGGAGGTGTAAAAACTATAGCTATGCGTCTCTCTGGCAATAGCCCTACAGAGGGTATGAATAACCCTAAGATTTCTGCTAATAGCAATGCACTTACTGACCCTTTGCAGGCAGCAGCACCAAAAGCAGTAAGTAACGATCCTGGCCTTCCCAATATAGAAGGTGAGACTGCCGGCTCTTCATCACTCCTTTCATCCGGTTGCATAGAGTCCAGCCAAGCATCTCATTTGGCATCATGCTCAATATCGACACCAATCTTACCTCAACAATCATGCCCAGTAACTGCTGTACCCGCAGCTTCCCCCGCGGGAACCTCTTTGGATTTAATTCTGAAGACACTTCTAGAACATCGCCAAGAGGTTCTACACAACTTTTCTCAACTAAGGGAAGATAACTGCAAAATGCAGAGCTGTCTGCAAGAGGTCACAGGCAAACTGCATAATGTTACGGAGGAGATAGTTGAAATTCAACAGAGGATTGTCACTGTAGAGGAAACTCTGGCCACCAATGTCATATCCTCAGATTGCCAGGATAGAGATATTATGACACTTAAGAGCAAGGTTGAGGACCTGGAAAATCGCCAAAGGCGCCAGAACCTGCGTTTTTTTGGAATTCCCGAGGGGTCAGAAGGGGCCGAGGCCCGAGCATACATGGTTAAGCTTTTGCATAAAGCTTTCCCAGATTTATCCGATTGGGATTGGGATTCCCAAATACAAAGAGCTCACAGATTGCCAATGTTTTCTAAAAATATGGATAGTAGATTCCCTAGACCCATTCTGATTTATTTGGGAAATTTCTTATTAAGACAGGCAATCTCTATTAAGGCTAGACCCAACTCCCCAGTGACTGTGAATAATGTTACATTTTTTACGAAATCAGATCTTAGCAAGGCCACAATGGACAAGCGGTGGGAACTGCGCAAACTGATAGATCCTTTAAAATCTATGGGTCTATCTCCAGGAGCCCGCCAGGCTTAAAGTTATAAAAGCAGGCCACACCCGTATATTCAATGACTTCAAGGAAGCCGAACAATTCCTGGCCTCATTAGCAGCTGATCGCTAACCACCAGAAATACTGTTTTTTTTGATTGATCACAGATAGCTGATTGGTTATTCTTTTTTTTTTCTCTCTTTTTTGTTTCTTATTTTTACTCATATTGCTCATGCGCTCTACTCCTTCAATATGATACCTGTGTATGATTTAACATGGAGGGAGAGGGTCCTTGGGGAGCTCCCACTGACTGGCTGCCCATCCAGCGGCAGCAGAAGATAGGGTTAGACTTCCGGGTAGGTACAGGTTGGGGGGAGGGATTTAAGTTTAGGCCAGGAGGAGGTTGTGGGAGGGGTGGGGGGGCAACTGAAAAGGGTGACACAAGCAGGCACGATGTGTGGTACACATTTATAATCTTAGAATTGGTATATTTTTTTCCTGAAGCAGTTATTCAAAACATCTCTGAATTAAGACATGTGTCAAGTTAACTGCCTTGCATGGAATGTTTCAGGGCTCAATAATAGAAGCAAAAGACAGCTTGTGTTTGAAGAGTTAAGAATGTACAATCCTCATTTTGCATTATTAAATGAAACACACATACGATACCAAGATAGGAAAATGCTGGAGCAAGGGGGTATGAGCTTGTAAGCTGTACACCTCTGAATGCGTCCATCCGTGGGGTGGCTATACTTAAGAAAAAATTATTCAAGGCTGAGATCAACAGGGTAGCATCTGATAAAGCCGGAAGATGGGTAATCGCTCAAATCACGCTATCTAGTCTCAAATATACCTTATGTGCAGTATACGGATCTAATTATGACGATGCAGCAGTTTCGACCGTCTAAATATTGAACTATTAGGGTGGGAGGGAGAGATACTACTTATGGGGGATTTTAACTGTGTCATAAATTACGCAAAAGATACAACTAAGAGCACTCCCTCACATTGAATGTGCAAGACCATGGCATCTATTTTAGAGCTAGCCCGTATACATAAATTGAAAGATGTTTGGAGACATTTATATCCTACCTTGGCCGGATACACTTACCACTCTATACCCCATAAAATGTATTCACGCATAGATATGGCTTGGGCAACGAGTCATATTTTGGAGAGCTGCAAAATGGAGATTTGCCCAAAGGTAACATCGGACCATAATCCCATAGTGGTAACCTTTAAGATTATATCTAAAAAGAAGGAACCTAGATTATTTTCTTTCCCCAGACATCTGATATCCGATACTTTGTTTATTCCTCTCCTGAAAGCACATATAAAAGAATTTTTAGAGTTTAATATCGACACGGCTAAAATCACTTCAGTATGGGACTGTTGCAAGGCCAGTATCAGAGGTTTTGCCCAGCAGTTTATTATACAGCAGAATGCCAACCGGAAAGAAGAGATCGGTCGTATAACATCAGGGATAAGGGGGCTAGAAGAACACTTGGCTGAGATTGCTAGAAAAGAGGGTGCAGGTGCTTCTCACAACTTAAATAAAGATAGACTGGAACTTAAACTAACCACCCTAGGCTGTGAAACTAAGAAATTTTTAAGAGACAAAGTCACTGCTAAACTACACAAATATAGGACTTCACAATATGAGAGTGGCGACAGAATAGGAAAAATTCTTGCTTATAAAACAGCTGACGACAGAGCCACCTCACTAATAAAGAGCATAAAAGGGGCAGATGGTACTAATTATACTCACCCTGACCAGATACTGCAACAATTTGCTGATTATTACATCAAGCTGTACACCCCTGAGAGTGTACACCCAATGGAGCTTGTGGAAAACTATATTAGAAATAACTGGCGGTCCGAGATTGATACCGGAAGTATGGAAGAACTAGAAAAAGACTTCACTAAGGAAGAACTAAAATTAGCAATTTTTTCTCTTCCATCTGGGAAGGCTGCAGGAGAGGACACTTTGCCTATTGAAATTTATAAAATTTGTTGCGATGAACTTATCTCTGTACTTTGCTTGGTCATTAATCAGATTATCACAATCGATGGGGCCCGACCTCCTGGAATACTGCTAAAATTATCTTCTTCTTAAAGAAGAATAAAACACCTACGGAATGCGGGTCTTACCGCCCAATTTCTCTGATCAATGCTGACGCCAAGGTATTTGCTAAATTAATAGCCATAAGACTCTCTCCCCTTATGACTAGATTGGTCAGTGAACATCAGCATGGTTTTGTAGTAGGCAGGGATACCACTCAGCATGTAAACACGGCTATCACATTGTTCGATATGGCTGCTACCAATCCCTCCCCACTCGGTATGATATTACTTGACGCTGAAAAAGCCTTTGACCGAGTGGGGTGGGCTTATCTATGGACAATTCTGAAAGCAATGGGGTTCAAAATTAAATGTTTAACGAAGATCCAGGCACTTTATTACCTCCCTAACGCTTTAATAGGTTACGACAGCTTACTCTCTACTAAATTCCCAATAAGAAGAGGGACCCGGCAGGGATGCCCATTATCACCTCTATTATTTGCTCTTGCCATGTAACCCTTCATTAATGCCATACAATCCCAGGCGATGATAAAACCATTTACATCTGGGGCAACCTCGCTTAAAATTACAGCTTACGCAGACGATTGGCAGTTCATACAAGTGATGTGATTGAATCTATGGCAGGAATCGCCAAAGAGGCAGAATCTTTTGGAGAAGTTTCGGGATATAAGTTAACTTGGGAAAGACTCAAATTATAGTTAATCACAAACCACTGATGCAAGAAACGGGAATATGCCATGCTGCTACCTATTTAGGCATCAAGATAACATCTAATATTAGGGATATAATGTCATTGAATTATGATGCTTTATTAAAAGATACCCAGGCTCTCCTTAAAAAATGGCATAAAGTGCCTTTAAATCTTATTGGGAGAATTAATCTTATTAAAATGAACATCTTGCCAAGATTCTTGTACTTATTTAGATGCATTCCTCTGAAGATAAATAAAATATTTCTCAGGAAACTTGATGGCATACTGGGCAGCTTTATATGGGGCTTTAAAAAGAACCGCAGAGCACTCTCTTCTTTGAAACTACCATTTATAAAAGGAGGGCTAGACTTCCCAGATTTCAGAATGTACTATTTTGCCTCATTTTTGGGGCGGCTACAGAGCCTGTTTAACTCCAGTAACCCATATTTTTTCCATCAATTCATGCTAGGATCAGATTGCTTACAGTTTTTGGCTAGAATTAATGACCCGAATTACTTTAAAAGAGTGAGGTTCAAGACTGCGAAAGATATAATCAGTATATGGAGGATATTAATGATCCAGAATAAAGTATCATTTTACCATTCTCTTTTAAGTCTTTGGAACAATCCGGGTTTACCAAGTATCTTTAATGATTTAGGATGTAAGATATGGGCAAAACAAGGAATAATGAAATTGGGGGACTTATACAGCTCATCAGGCTTTTTGGAATTCGATACACTAAGGTTATTATACAAGTTACCAGAACACACTTATTTTAAGTATAGACAAATACGCGATTTCCTTATAGGGAAACAAAAACGTAAAGAGATTGTGGGCTCAGATTTTTGGCAATGTATGTATAAAGGAGTGGGGGATAAGAAAGCTACCATCAGCGAAGGATACAGATGCTTTACTGAAAACAAATCAGATGAATGCCCCAAAATAGCACAGAAATGGGCTTTAGGATTTCCTACCGGTATTACTTCGAATGAAATCTCCTCCTTCTTATACAAAATTGACACGTTAGTCCACTCCTCAAGCTTAAAACTACAAGCATACAAAACAATATGCCAACTTTATCATACCCCCTTACAAATAAGTAAATGGGCCTCTAATAATGCTCTTAGTGATCGCACTAAGTGCCCAAAGTGCCACCTCCAAGCTGCTGACTTAGAACATAACTTGGTCCTCTGTCCAGTTCTTGCTCCGTTTTGGGACGGCTTAGAAAGAATTTTGAGATTGAAACAAATAATTGATGCACCATTAACATCTGAAATGATCCTCTTAGGTTTTCAGCTCACTCTCGATGAACAGACAAGTCAACGCCGTTTCTTCATCTTGCTTCAACATTCTTCGCATGCTCAAGAAAACATTTCGCTGGATCCCCACCGAAACTAGAAAAACAGTCACTCACGCTCTGGTCACGAGCCGACTGGACTACGGAAACACCCTCTACGCCGGTACCACCGCAAAAATCCAGAAAAAACTGCAACGCATCCAGAACGCTTCAGCCAGGCTCATATTAGACATACCGCGTAAAGAACACATCTCTGGCCACCTGAAAAACCTCCACTGGCTCCCCGTCAATAAGAGGATTACTTTCCGGCTCCTAACCCACGCACACAAAGCACTCTACGAAATCGGACCCGAATGCCTCAACACACGACTGTCCTTCTACACCCCCTCCCGCCAGCTAAGATCCTCCAACCAAGCCCTTGCCACTGTACCTCGCATCAACAAAACCACCATGGGAGGTAGATCCTTCTCCTACCTGGCAGCTAAAACCTGGAACTCACTTCCCGCTCATCTTCGCCTTACTCAGAACCACCTAGCATTCAGAAAGCAACTTAAAACGTGGATATTTGACAAGTAATTCCCCTCCCTTCTTCAAGCGCCTTGAGACCCTCTGGGTATGTAGCGCGCTATACAAATTTACTGACTTGACTTTACTGACTTGACATTCCATCTCCATTTCAAAATGTAATTGTTATTCTGTTAGCATGCGTAAGGCTGGTTCTAGCTAGAGCTTGGATTGCGGATCACTCGCCTCATGTAAATGAATGGTGGTGCTTGGTCAAAGAGATACATCATATGGAGTTATCTTTAGCTAGGAAAAGAGGTGTTAAAGCAATGACTAAAATAGAGAGAATCTGGGGATGCATGTTTCCTACTTGTGAACTGAACTAATGTGATCTGAAGCCCTGATTAATCTTAATTTTGATCTTACTTTTTATTTGTGCCAATCTCTCTTATTTATCTTATTTTCGTGTCTTTTTTCCTTTGTTAAACTTCTTCTTGTAATATCAGCGCAGATGCTGGATGTATTGTAAAATGAAATACTGTTTTTCGTTTGTGTTAAAACTTGCTTGTGACACCCATAAAATGTTTTAAAAGAAAAAAAAGGAAATGCATTGATTTAGAAATGTTAAAAAAACTCAAGAAATAATTTTTCCAACTACATGTACCAGAATCCTATGAGTGAGAAAACAGGAAGTCATGTGATTATGAACTTTTAAATTTGTATATATGTTAAAGCGTGAGTGGTAATTTCCGACCGTGATCAAGGTGTTAGGCTACACCGAAACGCGTTGGTTGTGCAAGCTCTATTTGGAAAATAAAAGCAGATATTTGGAACAAGTACCCGTGAGTGCGAACCTTTCTTCTATTGGAGAGTAGAAGAATATATATATATATATATATATATTCACTGAAAAAACCATAGGTTATAGACCATATATAGTTAGGAATTAGCATTTACAAAACCTTGAAAATTCACTGAAAAAACCATAGGTTATAGACCATATATAGTTAGGAATTAGCATTTAAAAAACCTTATTTTACTCACACAAAACCATTGAAATTCCATATATAGTTAGTTGCACTAACTATATATTGCGCACCCGCAATCCACTGCTGATGATGTCACATATTACATCATTCATGACATGGTCAGTGACATCACTGATGACATCACTGATGACATCTCAAATGACATCACTGATGACATCTCACTTGACATCAATGATCACATCACTGATGATATCATTCATGTGACAATACAATGCATCTCCTCACATTTTAATATAACCTCTGTTTCACCCAGTGTTAAAAACAGAGTATAATTTTTGAAACCATTGACACACCAATACTAGTTACTACATACGTACTCACTGATTCCTACGTCTACACACACATTCACTCATTCACCCATACAATCATTCATACATACAATCACTCATCTTTACAACACTATCATATGCACTCATACACCTATACAGACACTCACACTCTGCCACTCATCCATGGAGTTACTCACACACCTAGTCAGTCCTGTAAAGAATCAATCACACTTCCATTTTCTACTCTATACAGTTAAACATAGAGCACCTTACGTTTTCAACCATATACTAACACATACTTACTCTCTTATACAATCATTGATACAAGTACACATTGATCTGTACAGAGTCACACACCTCCCATCCAGCCACACACACACTCAGTCTCCCATGCAAATACTTGGGCAATCAATCAATAACCCATATAGTTACTCATATAGCTACTGATCAACACATGCAGCAGTTTACAGAACAACAGACATAATGATGCACAAATTAAGACAGTTTAGTCACTAACCCATGCACTCAGTGAGACACATTTAATCACTCACTCATACATTCAGTCATGCACCTACTAAATCCTTCGTCCAGACACTTATACATCCACTCATTCTTCAATATGTAAGACATATTTTAACTTTACAGAAACATAGTCACTGGATGTTGTCATCAGTGATGTCATCAGTGATGTCATTTGAGATGTCATCAGTGATGTCATCAGTGATGTCACTGACCATGTCATGAATGATGTAATATGTGACATCATCAGCAGTGGATTGCGGGTGCGCAATATATAGTTAGTGCAACTAACTATATATGGAATTTCAATGGTTTTGTGTGAGTAAAATAAGGTTTTTTAAATGCTAATTCCTAACTATATATGGTCTATAACCTATGGTTTTTTCAGTGAATTTTCAAGGTTTTGTAAATGCTAATTCCTAACTATATATGGTCTATAACCTATGGTTTTTTCAGTGAATTTCAATGGTTTTTTAATAGCAAATATCATAAGCTGTCGAATGTCAAGTACGTGGTAAGAATTTTTTTTTTCGTGTTTATGCACACTGATCTGCTTTGATTGCTGCCCCCCACCCCTCATTTCTATTAGGAGTACTCTCTCTTTGCAGATAGTGAAGGGTAGTTAACGCAGCCCTTTCCCCCTTTGTAATCCGTCGTGCCTGCTTCTCTCTCCATTTGATTGATTGTTCTCTTTGGTTCATTCTCTATTTACAAACAAGCACAGAGTCGCAATACTCTGTTTAGTCTTTGCAGATAGCGAAAAATCGTGTAAAAAAACAAAAGGAATCGAGCAAAATCAGTAGGCCACTAATGGGATCTCTTTTGACCTCGCTAAAATAGAAACATTAGGAACAACCTGTTGAAAATAGCAATGCGTATGTATATAAGCGGCGTTCATTTGTGTTCACAGTACCCCTTGTTGATTGTTTCAATCGAGCATTGAATTGTTCGAAGTTAATTCTCTTAACGATCTTCTCTACCTGCAAACGAGGAAGAATAGGAATATTCTATCTCCCTTTGCAGATAGTGAAGGGTAGGTAACGCAAGCCTTTAACACGTCGTACCTATTTCATTCCTCATTGATTGATTGATTGTCCGAACATTGACTGTTTGGGAATTAGTTCTTTTTGGAGGTATTCCCTGTTTGCAAATAAACGTAGGAAAATCTTTGCAAGTAGTGAAAGGGTACGTAATGCGGACCGTTCTCCCCCGTTGTAATCTGTCATGCCTATCTACTCCCCACTGATTGATGCACCTTTTTCACCCGGACCATTTACTAGAGATACGTCATCTGGCCCGACCAGAGAGCACCCCTAGTGAAAAGGACATATGCAATAATAACGAAGTGATCACTGTATCCTGTTAACAGAAACTTTACCATGAAACAACCTGGAAAGAAAAAAATAGGAAAACGAAAATCAGTAGGCCACTGATGAACATGAACTTTTATTAAACAACGAACAAAGAAACGATAACATAACGTAATGATAAAACCTATTAATGTCCTAGAAACAAGAAAACGTTAAAATATGCCAGTGGTGAGAGACCAGAAAAACAGTAAGAGAAACCAAATCACCCCTCGCTGTCCCACCGCCTGCCACGCCAAAAAAATCGATAGACTAGGGAAAATGCAAGTCAGTAGAACATCCACCCCCACTCTGGAAACTTCCAAGGTGGGGCAGGGTTCCGGCTACGCCCAGCCGGGAGCAGCCCATATAAGGCAGGTCCTGCTGCCACGCCTCGGCCAGGAGATCCTAACGTAGGGTGTAGCCGGAGGAGAGGCCGAGACCAGCGGGACCCGGCCAGGGGATTGCCTTTACAACGCTGAACAGTTGCAGGGGGGGGGAATGTCTCCTCGACCCTCCCCTCTCTCTCCCAGTCCGGCCGCGGTGGCCCTTGAGAGTTGCAGGTAGTCCCGCCACATGCTCTTCCGGTCCGACCACCAACGGTCGGGGGGCCGAGGCCGACGGGATCCGGCTGCAGCCGATAAACCAAGAAACCCGTTCATGGGGCCAGAGCCAGGGGCGTCCGGCCGACATCCACCGGAAGCCCGGCCCGAAGACGGACGGGACACTTCTTTCTTTTATAATGGCTGCGACAACACTGGAGGGGGATGTCTTGCACATGCCTCCGACCCCCCCCTCGTCCTCATCGCCTGGTCCGGCCATAACAAATCTCAAGCGAGACGCCGTGGGGTGCACTGGGAGGGAGAGACGGTGCGAACAGGCCTCTCCCGCCTCCCCAGGTGGAGGCTTCCCAGCTGCACCCTCAGCGCTCCAGGCGGTGGCATCCTAACAACTACAGTGCTGCACAGTTTCGGAACGACCTAGATAACGGTTCTTCCACTGTGGCCATGCTGCAACGTCTCGCCCGGCAGGGTGGAGCCCGTCCGCTCATGTGACCCCGCGATCGCCGGTAGCTGCCGAACTCTCAAAATGGCGGTCGACCTGGCAAGAGCGGGCCCAACATAAAGAAATGGCCCGGTCACTGGTTGACTCCACCACCGTAGTCCTCCACGACCTTGAAGATTCTAGAGGAGCCGCGGGAGTCTCCGACCCCCGATGGGGAATGACTGCCATGATCGCCCGTGGAGTGACGAAACTGTATCCGCGGGACGTCGGCGCTCCCATGCTGGCGCCAGCCTCACTTTGAATTACTACAATCCTGCAGACCTTACTTCCGGTGAAAGCACAGTGTGACCCGGTAGGAAAAATTATTGCACCCCCTCCCCTTTTTGACTGATAGTTCAAACCACCGATCCTTTCCTTTGCCCTTTTAACGGAACTTTGGACTGCCTCCCCCTCTTTTACATTTTCTAGAGAAAACAAAACATTAACCACTACATTAGCATAGCAGTTGACACCAGAACTGTTTTCAAATTGAAAACCAACAACATCTTCAACAGAATCCTTTTTGTTTCTGCTGTGACCCTGCTACAGCACAGGCATTGTCCCCAGCAGTAATTCTGCAATGCCGGTAAGAATAGCTGTGGTGCCTACTGGACTCACTCACCCCCGCGGCGCCCCACGCCGTTTTTTGCTGGGCGGCAACTTACTAGACATCACTTTCGTGCCATCTAGATTTCAGCGCGTTCTGCTGCCTTGGAACTATTCGCACAACAGACCGCTACTGACAAGAATATTTCATTATTAGTGCTGTCAATTTCAATAAATCTATTGGATAATTAAAAAGAAATTGCCACGGTCTCTTCGTTGTTTAAATGTTTTTACTGTTTTTGTTTTGTTGTATATATTTATATGTTATTAAAGTTTTATATTCCTACTACTTTGTTGGAGTGCTATATATTTTTAATGTGACACATAATTGTAAAAACTTTGATGTACAAAGAGTCATTCCTGGAATCTTCCGCTTCAGGCTCGGTCCCCTCCCCAATCACAATACAGGATGGTTTTCAGATAGTAGGAACGCGTGTGCTGTGACGGATCACATCGGGTGTGGGCCTTGATCTACTATAACTCCTTTGAAGAGGGGTGATTCTTTACAGCTGGGGCCATAAACTACATCTGCAGGGCTAGCTGATAGCCTAGGACCGGCCTGGACATTCGGACACAGAGGAAGAGGAGTGTCAGAGGGTGCGGTAGTGAATAGGGCGAAAGGGAGGTGTCGGGCGGGCACAGAGTGTGATTCTCAGGGAAGAGCAGCGCAGATGGGGGAAGGTTTATTGCCCATGCATAAGACAGAGAGCGGTGGTGACCAGTGCCTGGGGGAGATGCTTACGAGGGTGAGGAGCCATGCTACGAATCGACAGCGTGCAGAGAGTGGGTCTGGTCAAGACATCTAAAATGGCTGCCGTGCACGACAAAAGTGTGGCATTTCAAAAAAGGCAAGATGGCGCAGACAATGTTTTTCAACACTTCCTCATTTCCTTCGAATCGAACGTTAACAGACGTTGGGGCATATTACCAAAGTTAAGCGATATTTATCGCTAACGATGCTTACCAACCAATTTTTTACCACTAAGCATCGTCAGAAATTATCGAAGATAAACCTTACTATTATCAAGGTTTATCGCAAATGCGATAATAAACGGCCGCAATGCATGAATATCGCTAAAAAGTCAGCGATATTCATGCATTACCGAGCTAATACTCTTAGCCATGTTATCCACCTCCCATTGGATAACATGGCTAAGAACTGCTCAGGGCAGGTGTTACTTTTTGGAGATATTCGCGCTTAGCGCGAATATCTCCAAAAGTTGGTAATAGGAGATAGATATCTTGCATGTTGTAATGCAAGTTATTGTGGTATATGGAACTCATACCATAATCTCTCAGGAAAGCAGAAACTGATCCTTTTGGGACCGCCTAAAAAGGCCTAGGGGGTGAGGAGTACTCTACTTTGCCCCCTTTTCACGTTCCGAACTATTTTATTTTACTCTCTTCTGTAATTACACAAAATACCAGCGATAAGATGCATCGGAGACACACAGTGAGAGAAAGGAGGCCGGAGATGAAGAAGACATGTCAAATACACATTGGAGATAATATAGTGGCAGAAGGGAAGTAAATATGAGTAAACTTACCATGTAACATAAAAATGTTGCACTCTATACTATAAGTCTCATTTTATACTACAATCACTTCGCTACAACCTCATAAATTAAAAATAAAAATAAATAATGTCTCAAACAATTTTTGATTTCTAAATATAAATTTATTCTTCAGAATTTTCTAAATTTGAAACAACTAGTAACATGTCCTCATCAGTAATTTCCTCTTCAATCATCTCATCTGGAATCTCCTCATTAAAAGTCTGCAATGATGATTCTTGTAACTCTATGGTCTCCAAACACTCGATAAATTCGCCATCAAGAGATTGATCAAAAAAATCATTCAAGTCATCTCCTCCTTCTGACAATATTTCATTATTGGTGCTGTCCATTTCAATCAATGTAGTGGAATCATTCAAGTCATCTCCTCGTGACAATATTTCATTATTGGTGCTCTCAATTTCAATCAATGTAGTGGAATCATTCAAGTCATCTCCTCCTTGTGACAATATTTCATTATTGGTGCTGTCCATTTCAATCAATCTAATGGAATCATACAAGCCATCTCCTCCTTGTGACAATATTTCATTATTGGTGCTCTCAATTTCAATCAATGTAGTGGAATCATTCAAGTCATCTCCTTGTGACAATATTTCATTCTTGGTGCTGTCCATTTCAATCAATCTAATGGAATCATACAAGTCATGTCCTCCTTGTGACAATATTTCATTATTGGTGCTCTCAATTTCAATCAATGTAGTGGACAATTCAAAAGAAATTGCCACGGTCTCTTCATTGTGAGCCATTTTATTTTGAAATTGCTTGCTGTAAATTGCAGAAAAAAATAATCACTTTCATTTATCGTTTTTAGTAATACATAATATAAAACTAACTTCATCAAGTATTTAGTATAACAGAAGGACTGCAAATAAATAACAGAAAACATTTTTCAAATTATCTTCAAGTGTACAACATAGTTCCCCTTACAAATTAACAACTCACCTTTTTAAAAGTAGCAGAAGTGTTAGTACTGTGTAAATCAAACACCAGAAATTCACCACCAAAAATTCCTCACAAATGTACCTCAGACAGTAGTATCACAAAATGGCTGTGGTTTCCTCTCATTTGACATATATACATAACCAATTAACTTTCATCACACACAAATACAAAACCAAAGTAACATTTTAATTGGTTCTAAATTTCAACACTTTCAAATGTGTTTTCCCCATGCAATTTTCCATAGGACATTTACATACGTCTACAGCCTGAATGGCTGAACGGAATTACACCAAACTTGGCAAAATGGTACATCAAACCTAAGAGGTCAGGAATGATCTACTATGCCCCCTTATGGTCATTTCCCCCTTCGCTTTGGCCTCCTCTTGTCTCTCAATCCTACCGAGGGACAAGATGGCGGCCGCTACGGACTGTTTGGAATGTTGACAGACGCCGGAGAACCAATCAGCTTCGCAAAGCTCCGTAACGCGAAAAGTACGCGAAGCGGAGCGCTGTTACAGATATATATCTTTTTTTCAACGTTAATTTCTCAAAATCCACTGGAGCACATATATTGAGACCTAGCAAAGGCACATCGGGCTACCAGTCCCTAATATTTTGCCAAGTTTCGTGCAAATCCATTCAGCCGTTCGATTATTATTATTTTGTTTTTTTTTTGCCCCGCGGGGCCCTTTTAAAACCTCCACATCAAACCTAGGGGGTCAGCGAGGATCTACTATGCCCCCTTATAGTTATTTCCCCCTTTGTTTTGACCTCCTCTTGTCTCTCGATCCTACCGAGAGACAAGATGGCGGCCGCTACGGACTGTTTGGAATGTTGACAGACGCCGGAGAACCAATCAGCTTCGCTTCACAAAGCTCCGTTGCGCGAAAAGTCCGCGAACCAGAGCGCTAACCGGTCCGCTGTTACAGATATATATCTTTTTTTAAACGTTAATTTCTCAAAATCCACTGGAGCACATATATTGAGACCTACAAAAGGCACATCGGGCTACCAGTCCCTACAATTTTGCCAAGTTTCGTGCAAATCCATTCAGCCGTTCGGGCTAAAAGTGAGGCCAACCGCCCTATGGAAAACTCAATGTTAAAAACACGTTTTGGGACCCCCCTTTTTTCTCGGCCCCCACTGGACGAACCCCCCCCAAATTTTCAAGGGCTGCTCAGAAACAAAATGTGCCATTTTCCTGAAAATTTCAGCCGATTCCGTCCACAAACGCCAAAGTTATTAGACATAGAATTTTCAAAAAACCCATAGAGAAAAAATCCTAACTATATATACCTACTGGCGACCGCCAGTAGGTAATATATATATATATATATATATATATATATTACCTACTGGCGGTCGCCAGTAGGTATATATAGTTAGGATTTTTTCTCTATGGGATTTTTGAAAATTCTATGTCTAATAACTTTGGCGTTTGTGGACGGAATTGGCTGAAATTTTCAGGAAAATGGAACATTTTGTTTCTGAGCAGCCACTGAAAATTTGGGGGGGTTTGTCAAGGGGGGGCTGAGAAAAAAGGGGGGTCCCAAAACGTGTTTTTCCCATGTTAATTTCCATAGGGCGGTTGGCCTCACTTTTAGCCCGAACGGCTGAATGGATTTGCACGAAACTTGGCAAAATTGTAGGGACTGGTAGCCCGATGTGCCTTTGCTAGGTCTCAATATATGTGATCCAGTGGATTTTGAGAAATTAACGTTCAAAAAAAGATATATATCTGTAAGCGCGTTCCGGGCAGCGCTCCGGTTCGCGTACTTGACGCGTAACGGAACTTCGCGTAGCGAAGCTGATTGGCTCTCCGGTGTCTGTCAACATTCTAAACAGTCCGGAGCGGCCGCCATCTTGTCTCTCGGTAGGATCGAGAGACAAGAGGAGGCCAAAACAAAGGGGGAAATGACCATAAGGGGGCATAGTAGATCCTCCCTGACCCCCTAGGTTTGATGTGGAGGCTTTAAAAGGGCCCCGCGGGGCAAAAAAGAAATAAAAAAAAAATTGTTTTTTTTGCGTGGGGAGCGCCCGGTACGCGCACCGGGAAGCGCTCTGGGGAGCGTACTATAAGGAAAAAACATCTACTGATTGCACACATTGCAGTAGTTCTTGGTCCCAAGTTTCATCCATAAATTCAATGTCATTTGGATCAATGATTTCTTGGTTGGTCTCTGCAAGGACAATTTCAAATGAAACTTTCTGTTCGCCTTCCATTTTGTCTGAAATTTGCATAAAAAAAATATATATTAGTAGAGATAGGGCACTGTTGGGATTAATTTTAGATAGGCAGTTTTTAACAGTGAATTTATCTTTGGGCAGTGTATAGTATCAGAGTGGAAGTAGGAATATAAAAAAGTGTATGTGATTTAACGTAAGTAAATTCATAATTATAAAAGAGAAGTGTAACTCCATCCATAACTATAACAGAGAAGTCTATCTAAATCTATAACTACTACAGAGGGATAGTATATAACTATCAGAAAAAGTTTACCATATTAACTTAAAGTGCACAATATACTTCAGTTTTTAAAATAACAACTTACCTTTACAAAGAAGTTGAAGTTATTAGTGAAAATCCTATTGAAATGTACACCAGGAAGTAGTAGTCAAAATGGCTGTGTTTCCTTCTCTTCCTTTATATATATTCAGGTACATAACCAATCAAATGTCAGGTAAAAAAAAATAGAAAATGAAAGTAACATTTTAATTGGTTGTGAATTCCAACACTTCAGATGTGTTTTGTGAAGTAATTTACCTCAGGGTATTTAGAGAGGTCTACAGGCTAAATGGCTAAATGGAATTCCAACCAAATTTGTGAAAATGGTAGGGATTGGTATGTAGTATGAGCAAATCTATATTTGGTGAAAGTGTCTCCAGGGTTTCTTCTGTAAATTACTTTCCCACCTTTTTTGATGGAGCGCTTCCCGGTGAGCGCCCCGGTACGCGAACCTGCAGCGTTACGGGAGTCCACCATTTTGTGTTTCGGTCGAATTAAAATACAAGATGGAGGGCAAATAATGTTCAGAATGGGTAGAAGGGGGCACGGTAGACGTATCTTGACCCCCTAGGTTTTCTGAGGGTGGCTGAGGAGGCCCATATGTGCGGAAAAAAAACATTTTTTTTTTAAATTTCGCGCGGTTAGCTTCCGGTTCGCGTACCGGGTAGCGCTCCGGGGAGCGTACTTTGTTGAAAATTTGTGAAAAAAGTTAGAGTAAAATAATAATTGTGAGTGATCAGATGTAGGGTAGCTCTGAGAAGAGCTTTTGGGTTTATGGTACATTTAGGTACTTATAAGTATGTACCAATGCACAGTCTTAAATTCAAAATGAAAACTCTGTTGCCCTCATCTGAGAAGTGAACTCCATCTCCTCTGTAGATATCTTGCATGTAGTAACGCAAGTTATTGTTGTACATGGAGCCCATTCCATGGTCTCTCATGTAAGCTGAAACAGATTTGTTTACATGCTTCCTCGACTTCTCAATTTGTGGACAAAATTGGTTCGACCACCTCCATTTCTGTCTTTGGCATATATTTGAATATACCAAGGCAGTTTGAGGAAAAAGTGCCATCAATTGCTCAAAGGTGTCCTTTAAAAGCATTTCCAGACCTACACCAGTCAAAGTGCCCAAGTCATTACCTCCACAGTGCACAATTAACAGGTCAGGTTTTGGCAAATGCATAAAGGTTTTCACCAATGGTATCAATTGGTGACATTTTAATCCTCTGTGGCCAAACCACTTAATTTCCACATCTTGTAAATTGAGGTTAGGTAAATTTCTGTTCTCAGCATACCTTTGAGCCCAGTAGATGTAACTATGTCCAACAATCCAGACAGAAAACATGGTGAGAGAAGGTTCTGCTGCAGTCAGATGAAGTGTGGCAATGAAATGGCAGTTGGAAAAATAAGAGTTTAAAATGAAAAAAACTGTGGAGTTTCTGTGTTAAGGAAGCAGTAGCAGTGATTGGTGGATTTTGATTGCTGAAAACAGAAAGTTAGGGTGCATGGATGTGTTGTTTGAAAGATGTAATTTGAATGGTCAAGAAAAAATCATTTAATGAAAGATTGCACTGGATACGCAGGTGCACTGAGAGTTCAGAGTTCAATTGAAACATTGTTGTGTGAACTTGCAAACATGAGAGGTCTTTCAGGAGGTGGTTGCTATGCAAAAAAGGCAGAAAGGCCAGAGGGGGGAAGGGTGTTGATTTGAAAAAAGTGAGGGAAGAGTTTTGATTGGGTGACATGAGAGATATGTGTGATGAGTTACAGCATTTCTGTGCTTTTCATAGCTACAGACTCTGGAGTGCATACCTTTTGCTCTGCTAAAGACAATTTGGTGTGTTTCTGAGACTGTTTTGAAACTCATAAAGTATTTGCTAAGGTGAGAAAAGATTCATTTAATTTAGGTAGAGAATAGTATGGTTTAGGGAGAAAATTATGAAGAAAGTTGTGTATTTAAAATGTTGCTTTGTGTCAAGTGTTTTACAAATAGATTTTGTTTCTTTGTGTTACATAGCCATGTTAAAAGTGATGCAAAAAAAGTGCAAGGGTCTTACAAAAATGCTTTCATGTGTCTTAGGGTATTTTAACTCACTTCCCAATGTATGTATGAATATAATTGATTTACAAGATGTGTTTAAAAACGTTTTTTGAAATCAATTAGGTTTCTTGATATAAACTGCTAGAGTTTCATAGGTTGCTTGGGGCATATTTTCAAGGCTTTTGACTTCCTTTGATGTAATTTTTCCCATTTTAATTTAAGACCTTTCCCCGTGGTGCAAGGTCCTTGTAAATATGCCCCCATCTGTGCTTGGCAAATTTAGATTTTAATTCTTTGACTAACATAGCCATGTTAAAAGTGACCCAAAAATGTTGCAAGGGACTTAAAAAAAACGCTTTCATGTGTCTTAGGCCATTTTAAGTCATTTCCCCTTGAATGTAGGTATCTAATTGATTTAGTTGATGTGTTTAAAAATGATTTATGAAAAAAATTAGGTTTCTTGATATGTACTGCTAGAGCTTCATAGGTTGCTTGGGGCATATTTATAAGGCCTTTGTGTCTCTCTGATGTTATTTTTCCCATTTTATTTTAAGACCTTTCCCTGTGGTGCAAGGTCCTTGTAAATACGCCCCCATCTGTGCTTGGCAAATTTAGATCTTGATTATTTGACTTACATAGCCATGTTAAAAGTGATCTAAAAATGGAGCAAGGGCTTAAAAAAAACGGTTTCATGTGTCTTAGGGTATTTTAAGTAACTTCCCCATGAATGTATGAATATAATTGCTTTTCAAGTTGTGTTTAAAAACGTTTTTTCAAATCAATTAGGTTTGTTGATATGTAATGCTAGAGGTTCATAGGTTGCTTGGGGCATATTTATAAGGCCTTTGAGTCTCTCTGATGTTATTTTTCCCATTTTAATTTAAGCCCTTTCCCTGTGGTGCAAGGTCCTTGTAAATACGCCCCCATCTGTGCTTGGCAAATTTAGATCTTGATTATTTGACTTACATAGCCATGTTAAAATTGATCTAAAAATGGAGCAAGGGCTTAAAAAAAACGATTTATGATAGGTGTATGCCTCTTTTGCGTCACTGTGCGTCACTTTTGTGACGCAGCGGCGGTGCAAAAGATTTGCTATGTGGTGACATATTTACAACTTGATGCATTTAGGCAGATGTGTCATGCTGTAAAGTCCCGTGGCACATGAAACCGATGCAGCAGTGATGCAAAAGATGCACCATGTTGCAAGACAGGCCTCATTTCATCTCCAACAAGATAAGAAGCTGAATCTTCTGTAAATGTCAAAATTGTTGTATACACTGCTCAACTTATGTGTACTCTTTGATATGCTAGAGTCCATCTGCACTATGAGATACCTAAGCAAAGGAAACACAGGTGATGTGATTGTGAAATGAGGAAAAGAAACTCCACATTTTTCAATTACATCACCTGTGTTTCCTAAGTTTACGAATGACATTGTGCAGATGAGGTTTAGGTCTGTCCACGGACACAGAAGAGGTCTGGCCTTTGTTCAAGAGTGAAGTGGACATGACTTACTTCATTGGTAGGCCTTCACATGTATTATCTCCTCTGTACTCTTCAACAAGCGTAAATTTCATCTGCAACCCTGAGTAGGCCTCCCCTCAAACAAACCTCTGGATAGGCCACACTTTATCGTCATCCTGAATCAATCATTTAAAATGTTAGGGACAGATTTCTGATAGGTGTAAGCTTATTTTGCGTCACTGTGTGTGACTTTTATGACGCAGCGGCGGTGCAAAATATTTGCTACGTGGCGACATATTTACAACTTGATGCATCTAGGCAGATGTGTCATGCTGTAAAGTCCCGTGCCACATGAAACCGATGCAGCAGTGATGCAAAATATTCACCATGTTGCAAGACAGGCCTCATTTCATCTCCAACAAGATAAGAAGCTGAATCTTCTGTAAATGTCAAAATTGTTGTATACACTGCTCAACTTATGTGTACTCTTTGATATGCTAGAGTCCATCTGCACTATGAGATACCTAAGCAAAGGAAACACAGGTGATGTGATTGTGAAATGAGGAAAAGAAACTTCACATTTTTCAATTACATCACCTGTGTTTCCTAAGTTTACGAATGACATTCTGCAGATGAGGTTTAGGTCTGTCCACGGACACAGAAAAGGTCTGGCCTTTGTTCAAGAGTGAAGTGGACATGACTTACTTCATTGGTAGGCCTTCACATGTATTATCTCCTCTGTACTCTTCAACAAGCGTAAATTTCATCTGAAACCCTGAGTAGGCCTCACCTCAAACAAACCTCTGGATAGGCCACACTTTATCGTCATCCTGAATCAATCATTTAAAATGTTAGGGACAGATTTATGATAGGTGTAAGCTTATTTTGCGTCACTGTGTGTGACTTTTATGACGCAGCGGCGGTGCAAAATATTTGCTATGTGGCGACATATTTACAACTTGATGCATCTAGGCAGATGTGTCATGCTGTAAAGTCCCGTGCCACATGAAACCGATGCAGCAGTGATGCAAAACATGCACCATGTTGCAAGACAGGCCTCATTTCATCTCCAACAAGATAAGAAGCTGAATCTTCTGTAAATGTCAAAATTGTTGTATACACTGCTCAACTTATGTGTACTCTTTGATATGCTAGAGTCCATCTGCACTATGAGATACCTAAGCAAAGGAAACACAGGTGATGTGATTGTGAAATGAGGAAAAGAAACTCCACATTTTTCAATTACATCACCTGTGTTTCCTAAGTTTACGAATGACATTGTGCAGATGAGGTTTAGGTCTGTCCACGGACACAGAAAAGGTCTGGCCTTTGTTCAACAGTGAAGTGGACATGACTTACTTCATTGGTAGGCCTTCACATGCATTATCTCCTCTGTACTCTTCAACAAGCGTAAATGTCATCTGAAACCCTGAGTAGGCCTCACCTCAAACAAACCTCTGGATAGGCCACACTTTATCGTCATCCTGAATCAATCATTTAAAATGTTAGGGACAGATTTATGATAGGTGTAAGCTTATTTTGCGTCACTGTGTGTGACTTTTATGACGCAGCGGCGGTGCAAAATATTTGCTATGTGGCGACATATTTACAACTTGATGCATCTAGGCAGATGTGTCATGCTGTAAAGTCCCGTGCCACATGAAACCGATGCAGCAGTGATGCAAAACATGCACCATGTTGCAAGACAGGCCTCATTTCATCTCCAACAAGATAAGAAGCTGAATCTTCTGTAAATGTCAAAATTGTTGTATACACTGCTCAACTTATGTGTACTCTTTGATATGCTAGAGTCCATCTGCACTATGAGATACCTAAGCAAAGGAAACACAGGTGATGTGATTGTGAAATGAGGAAAAGAAACTCCACAAATTTCAATTACATCACCTGTGTTTCCTAAGTTTATGAATGACATTGTGCAGATGAGGTTTAGGTCTGTCCACGGACACAGAAGAGGTCTGGCCTTTGTTCAAGAGTGAAGTGGACATGACTTACTTCATTGGTAGGCCTTCACATGTATTATCTCCTCTGTACTCTTCAACAAGCGTAAATTTCATCTGCAACCCTGAGTAGGCCTCACCTTAAACAAACCTCTGGATAGGCCACACCTTATCGTCATCCTGAATCAATCATTTAAAATGTTAGGGACAGATTTATGATAGGTGTATGCCTCTTTTGCGTCAATGTGCGTCACTTTTGTGACGCAGCGGCGGTGCAAAAGATTTGCTATGTGGCGACATATTTACAACTTGATGCATCTAGGCAGATGTGTCATGCTGTAAATTCCCGTGCCACATGAATCCGATGCAGCAGTGATGCAAAAGATGCATCATGTTGCAAGACAGGTCTCACTTCATCTCCAACAAGATAAGAAGCTGAATCTTCTGTAAATGTCAAAATTGTTGTATACACTGCTGAACTTCTGTGTACTCTTTGATATGCTAGACTCCATCTGCACTATGAGATACCTAAGCAAAGGAAACACAGGTTATGTGATTGTGAAATGAGGAAAAGAAACTCCACATTTTTCAATTACATCACCTGTGTTTCCTAAGTTTACGAATGAAATTGTGCAGATGAGGTTTAGGCCTGTCCACGGACACAGAAGAGATCTGGCCTTTGTTCAAGAGTGAAGTGGATATGACTTACTTCATTGGTAGGCCTTCACATGTATTATCTCCTCTGTACTCTTCAACAAGCGTAAATTTCATCTGCAACCCTGAGTAGGCCTCACCTCAAACAAATCTCTGGATAGGCCACACTTTATCGCAATCTTGAATCAATCATTTAAAATGTTAGGGACAGATTTATGATAGGTGTATGTCTCTTTTGCGTCACTTTTGTGACGCAGCGGCGGTGCAAAAGATTTGCTATGTGGCGACATATTTATATCTTGATGCATCTAGGCAGATGTGTCATGCTGTAAAGTCCTGTGCCACATGAAACCTGCGTCAGTTTTCATATAGGTGTTTTGTTGCAAGGTATGCATTAATTTGCATGAAAGCCCTGTAAAACTAACACAGTGAAATTTAGAAGATTTCACTGACTCAGCTTTATAGCATTGCTGAATCAAATCCTTACGCCTGTTTGAAACAGGCATAAGAAGTGATGCACCATGCAATGTGAGGCTTCCTCCTGTGCATTGCAGTAGACATGTCGCGCTTATGCAAGATTCCTGCAATGTGCTGCTTTTGCGGCACAGATGTGTGACGCATCTGTGCTGTTTTTGCTCAATGGTGCTCCACATTGTAAATGCGGCACACTATGGGTGGCAGTGCAGCGGTGCACATTAACTGGTGCATCCGTGGGGATGCGCCACTTAGCATAAATCTGCCCCTGTACATTTAAGTATGAGCAGGGGACACAGAGTCGGTGAGGCTTATCCAAGGTTAAGAAGAGATGAGTCCTGTTCACTGAAAAGTTGGACATAGGCCTCACCTCCTCAGCATCGCTGGACATGGCTAAATAATAGCTGCAAAATGTTACTCTTGTTAAACAATTTTACTATTATAATCTCTGAGATTTGTCTCTTACTCTGCAACATCTCATTGTTGTTCTCTTTCTTTAAAGACCATGAGTGACAATCAGCAATCAGTTGATCTCGACCTCATCATTGAACTTGTAATTGAAACATCAGTGGAAGTAGATCCCTTGGATGATTTAAATCCTGAGGATGATGAAGAACATGATGAGGATGCCGATTTGTCAGAATTGTATGACATAGGGTGGGAAGCTGACCTGCTTGAGCCTATGGAACTATAAACATTTATTTTTAAAATTTACAATAAATGAAAAGTAAAAATGTAAACCGTTTCGTTTAAAATTAAACACACCTTCAAAAACAGGTTATGTGTAGTGTCTTCAATAAAATATTAAAATATGCTCATAAAATTAGATCAGATTCACATATAAAACAGGACAGGTAAAATGAATAAGAATTCCATTTCTTTTCTGATATTTGTGTATTCTAAATTTGCCAAAGCACTAAAAAATATTCTATGTAAAAATGTCAAGTAGTGTGTTAAGTTTTTGATGACTGTTATTGATTTACTGTTTGGTAATAGTGGTTAACAACATTTTTTATTATATTTTACCACAGATTCAACTGCAGATCATTTCAAATTTTGAGAATGCCAACTAAGGATAGAATGAGAAAGGCTACAAAACGTCAAAGACAGCAGGTCCATCATTTACTGCAGCAGTCCTCTACAATAAAAAATCGTCAAGTCACCAAGAAAGCACCGGGTAAGACCACGAAAACATTCATAAGAAACATTTCTAGAAAAAAAAGTAGTACTACAGAAAATGTTTTTGTCCAGAAAAAGAGAAGCAATTTAAACGGAAAGGAAAGGCCAGTCAAAAATGTTACTGCTAGAGCAAGAGATAACTCTGTGCATGATAGTAGAAGGAAACAACAGTTTAGGGACATTCGTAAACGAATGTTCCGCAACAGGATAATTGGCAATTTGTTAAAAAATATTAAGAAAGGTCAACAGAAAGTTGTTTTTTATAAGAGAAAAAAAAAAGTTGAGAAAGTTATTGATCAGGCATTTGAAATTAAACGAAAGTTATTTATTTTGATAATCAATAGAATTAGAAAGCTAAACAAGGCAATTTATGATTTCAAAAGAAATAGTAGATGGAAGAGAACAGTTAATCGTAGTAATTTTTGTGAAGTTTTTTCTGGAGAATGGATGCATAGTTCAAGCTGTGAGGTATTTTTTAATGAGGAGAGTTATTTCCAGGATAATGATTTGGTGCATGCATTTGACATCAGTGGTCGAGCTTATGAGGTGAAAGATGGTTGTCCAGTTGAAAAAGAAAAACTTGTGACAACAGAGGCAGAAGAGGTGTTAGGTAATGAGGTTTTAGGAAGACGTCCTAAGGGACCTGTGTACACCTGGAAGTGTAGTAGTATTTGCAGTGTGCGACTGGATTCCATCAATTTGCTTTGTGATTTTGTACGGACATTTAATAAGAAAAGTTTGAAGCAGAAAATGAAGTTGTTGCAAGAATTAGATCCTTGCAGAGTGAGAGAAGTGACAGGTTTGCATGGTCATTCACTGGCTTGTCTTTCCAGGAGAGTATGCCAGAGTGTTTTTCATCATTTCAGGATGCTAGCAGTGCATCATAATAAAGTGAGGATATTAGTTAGAATGTTGTATTATGCTAAGAGTCCAGCAGTTATGCTTAAACAATTATGCGCTGCTCTTTTGCATGGTTCTGAAATAGATGTGAAGAATATGTGTGAAGAAATTGAGTTTTGTTACTTTGGAAGTAAAGAGGAGAATGTTGAAATTGACCCAGAAGAAGAGGGTAATGTGGAAGATAGTGTACAGGTTTCCAGTACAGATAATTTTCAGAAGGAAATTGCCACGTTTCAGGTGAAATCAAGTGAGAGGCCTAATTTCACTTGTGTGTGTTGTCGACGCACTTATTATAAGAATCAGACTAAGTTAGTGGATTTATATGCAAAAAGTGAAAGGGAAAATAATAGTGAATGGAAGGATTTCGCAACATACTTGATGGTAGAAAATTGTTTTGATTTGGGATCGGATCAACGTGTGTGTACTTATTGTTGTAATAAATTAAATCAAAACCAGATGCCTGCTAGAGCGGTTCATAATAATCTGGAATTGGTTGAGATTCCTTCTGAATTGAAGGATTTAAATACTTATGAATCTATTTTGATTCAAAGTATCCATCCCTTTCAGGCTATTGTAAGAATGGAGCCAAAGACAGGGAAATTGCCTCCATCAGATTTACAGAGAGGATTAAAGGGAAGAGTTGTTTATTTGCCTCTAGATTTGAAGAAAAACATTAACACAATTGGAGTAGAAAAAGTGGAAGAGGAACCTCTGGTTATCTTAGTTAATGGGGTTCCGACAAAGAATAAGAAAATATGGCAAGATTTAGTAGATGTTAGGAAAGTGAAAAAGGCAACATTGTATTTGAAAAAAAATAATAAGTACTATAAGAATGTATATGTTGCAGAAGAGGAAGTAAGTGAGGAAGAGGATAGCGATTTGTGTGCTGGTCAAATTGAGAAAGTAGAACCCTCTAAAAGTGAAGAAATATATGAACATTATAGTGTTCATCCTTTGCATTCCAAGGAAGTCATGGGGAATGCTATTGAGTTGTTTCAAATGAAACAAGCCAAAGGGAGTCCCATTAGTGTCTGGGAGGAAAGTTTGGAAGCTCAGTGTTTCCCACAGCTATTTCCAACAGGTCAAGGAGGAAGATATGATGAGCGACCTCATCAAATTCCTGCTTCTGAATACCGGACTTTACGATTGTATGCAGAAGATTCTAGGTTTCGACAATGCATTCCCTATTTGTTTCATCTCCTGTTTGAAAGCGATCTGTCTGGACTGTCATATGCAGTGAACCACATCTTGAAAAGTGGTATACAGATGCAAAACATCTCGGCAAGTGACTTTATGGATAAAGTCAATGTCCAAGACAGTATTTTGGATTGTCACCTGATTAATCTCATGGCGTGTCAGCGTGGTACTAATGAGTACTGGTACCGTCGTCATGGTGATTTAAAATGTATGCTGAGGAACTTAGGAACTCCCACATGGTTCCTCACTCTGAGCTGTGCCGAGTATGGCTGGGAAGACTTACTTGAATTTCTACGAGAGGCAAATGGAAACATCGAAAACATTCAAGACACCCGGAGAACTGTGCTCTTTGGATCCAGTGAATGTATGCAGGTACTTTAATCATAGATTTGAAGCTATGATGTCTTTCATCATGAATAAGAAGAATCCACCTCTTGGAGAGGTGTTGGATTTCTTCTGGAGAAAGGAGTACCAAGCAAGAGGTGCTCCTCATATACATATGCTGCTGTGGATCAAGGATGCACCTAAATTTGGAACAGATCCAGAAGACTTAGTGATGAGTTTCATAGAACAGTATTCTACATGTGCTGTTCCAAACGCAAAGGAGGACAAAAGCCTAAGAGAACAAGTTCTACGCTTCCAAAGCCATCGTTGCGGAAAGTACTGTCGTCATAAATTCAGAAACAAGGACAAGTTCTACACCAAATGTCGTTTCGCCTTTCCACGACCGGTGATTTCTAAAGGAAGAGTGAACAGTTTGATGTCTTCGCTGCGACATAATGTGATGAAGAAATCACCTAAAAACACATACAATTTGAAGAGGAATGAAGAGTCCAAGTACATCAACGACTACAACCCAGTGATTTTGTCCATGTGGAATGCTAACATGGATATACAGTTTGTGGCTGATAACTGTATGGCTGTGGCTCGGTATGTGACATCTTACATCACCAAAAAAGAAAAGACAAATTTGAAGGATATGTGGGAGGACATTTCCCATGAAAAGAGCCTCAGTAAGAAGTTGTACAGTTTCAGTCTGAAGATGTTGTCGCATCGAGAAATCGGAGCTTACGAATGTTCTGACCGGTTGTCTTCAGCAAGTCTCTATGCCAAATCTAGGAGTATCGTTTGGGCGAGTCTTGGTCTTGCTGCAACGCGTAATCAAGTTCTGAAACCTGTGCGGGAAATTGAGTATTTGGCGGAAAAGGAGCCAAACAGTACTGACATTTTGAAGACCAACATGTTGGATACATATTATCCAAATCGAAGCAGTCACCTTGAGAATGTTTGTCTGTATGAGGTTCTACAAAATTACATATTCAAGAGGAACATCAAAGAAGATATTGATAAAGGAGTGTATGCTGTAATTGGAAGTGAGGGATGTCTGGTCTAGCAAAGAAAATGCCACTTGGTAAACCATCGAAAATTGAGTGGCGAATCTCCTGAAAAAAAGGAGTTTTTCTATTTAGCACTTTTGCAACTTTTCAAGCCTTGGCGTGCAGAAGAGGAACTGCTTGGAGATTTCCTCTGTTACGAAGACTCTTTCACTGCCGCCAAGGAGACCATAGAATGTCCTGCTTTTCCCAAATATGTAGAAATGTTGAATGCGGAAATCGAGCAGGAAGCAACGATTGCAGCCGAGATTGCCAGAGACAGTTCTCAGGACAGTCAGAGTTCTGTTTCATTGAGTCAGGATCCACTAGGAGGACCTGTTATCGAAAATGAAGCTGCCACTGCCATGAATGAAGTGGAAAGAGCCATGGCACATGCTCAGGAGGATGCGGTTAACTTAGAAGACTTGGAAAGACAACTCAACGTTGAGCAGAGGAAAATATATGACGAAGTTACCAAGCAAATTGATCATGGATTAAGTCATGAGAAGAAAGAGTGCTCATGTACGTCGTTGAAGCCTGTCCGACTGTACGTGAGTGGAGAAGCGGGAACTGGAAAGAGTTTCCTCATTAAAGCAATTTCATGTTATTTGAAGGAAAGGACTGAGTCATCGCTGTCTTGTGTTGTCACCGCTCCAACTGGACTGGCAGCACATAACATTAAAGGTATTACTTTGCATCGTCTACTGATGCTGCCAGTGGAGCATGATAACAAATTACAATACCACAAGTTATCTGGAGATGCTTGTTGTGAAGTTTCAAGAGTCTTGAGGAAAATGAAACTTCTTATCATTGACGAAGTAAGCATGGTTTCCAATGTCATGCTTGCCTTTGTGCATTTGAGAATGCAAGAAGTTCTTAAAACAGAGTATGATGTGTTATTTGGTGGCAAACACATCATTGTTTTCGGAGATCTTCTGCAGCTGACACCACTGAAAGGACAACCTGTGTTCAAAATGCTCACGCATAAAGATACCAGGAAGTGCCTAGGGAGCATTGGCAACGTCAATATATGGTTAAACTTCAATTATGCTTAACTGCATGAAAATATGCGTCAGGCGAAGGATGAAGTTTACAAGAATATTCTACAAGATGTTAGAATTGGAAAAGTGACCGAGCATGGGAAAGAAGCTTTACATGCACGATTACTGTCAAATTTATATCCAGAACAAGACGTTGTGCCTGAGAATATTTTTCAGAAAATTACTGAGAAGAAATCTGGAATATGTTTGATGCCAACTCTTGCAGAATGTGCCATCTTCAACAACAAAATGTTGCATTTAGAAAACCAAGAGATTGTGAAATTGGAAGCTATTGACAGAGTAGAGCATATGGGATCAACAATTATTTTGTCTGAGAATTTGAAAACAAAATTGGATTCATTAGAGAAGACTATATCTAAAACTGCAGGTTTTGAAAAGACTCTGAATGTGTGCTTAAATTGCCGTATAATTTTAAGAAGGAATTTACATGTTGAAAGAGGTCTGGTAAATGGATCAATGGGTAATGTTGTTGATTTTGTGAAATACAGAAATAGAGATGGAATTGAATTTTTAAAAATTAAATTTGATGGCATTGAGGAAGTACAGCTAATTGGTCGTTGCTCTGCTAGATTTTTGCTTGTAAAAGACTTATATGTTCGCCGTAAGCAGTTTCCTGTTTGCTTGGCATATGCGGTGACAATCCATAAATCACAAGGTTTAAGTGTAGACAGTGCATTGGTGAATATTGGCAGTTCTGTGTTCAAGGAGGGTATGGCATATGTGGCATTGTCACGAGTTAGAACTTTATCGGGATTGTACTTGATTGAGTGTGGTGTCACAAACATTTGTGCGGATCTAGATTGTGTTAAGGAATACAATAGGTTAAGAAGAGAGTATGCGCCACATTTGCCTCAATATCCTTTGTTTGAGAAACGTGTGGTAGGCCGGAAACGAAGAAATGTGACCAATACTAGGGAGGTTGTAGCAAAAAGACGAAAAGTTGATGAACCTGAAATTATAAGCAGAAAGAAAAAGGATTCTGTTGAAGATGTTGTTGGTTTTCAATTTGAAAACAGTTCTGGTGTCAACTGCTATGCTAATGTAGTGGTTAATGTTTTGTTTTCTCTAGAAAATGTAAAAGAAGAGATTGTGGTCAATTCGGATCACAGATTTTGCAGTTTGTTAAATTCTGTGTTAGAGAAATGTAGCACTGATAGAACAAAAATAGAAAGTGTGTCTGAAATTCGAAATCTGTTAGACAGATGTTCAGGTCAAACACAATTCTCTCAAAATATTCAGCAAGATTGTCAGGAGTTTTTAATGTATATGCTTGACGTATTGCATGCTGAAGGTGTAGATGTAGATCACCTGTTTGGGCTTTCTTATCAATGGCAGCATGACTGCGAGAACTGTAGGGTATCAAGTACTACTAGTGTAGACTCAGAAAGATTTATATATTTAACTTTGCCAGACAGTAAATCAGTGTCCTTTAATAAGCTAGTAAAAGCAGCTGATCACAACATGGAGTGTAGCCAATGTAAATCTGAAATGATGTCAACATTATTTATACGAACATATGGCCAGTATGTCATTTTAATGTTCCAACGATGTAGGCCTGATGGAACAAAATTGACAACTTTAATTAAAAATTTTGTGGCTTCACAGTTGTCAATATCAGGAAGGACTTTTGTAACTGCAGCAATTATATATCATGACGGTCCTTCAATAACATCAGGACATTACACAGCTTATTTAAAGTCTAGAAACGGCTGGTCATTCTGCAACGATTCTGTTTTAACTTTAAAAAAAAAATTGCGGTATGACCTTAAAAATTCTTACCTGGTGTTTTTAAAACCAAAATGTTAGGGAAAGAATCTCGGGATGTGCTCTGAGGAATTTCAAGAGGTTCTAATGGCTCCTAAACGATTTGGCCTTGAGGATAAGTGTAGTACAGAGACATAAGTTATTTTTGAGTATTAAATAGTTCCTGGAAAAAAAGAAGATTTTCTTACAGAAAGTGGTGGGCACAGATTAGTTGAGGGACAACAGAGTATTTCCCAAAGCAAACGGTCTTCTTACCATAACACTTGACGTCATGGAAAAATAACTGCACTTTGAATGAGTTCAGAAAAACGGTTTCTTTTTTTATAAGCTAATTCAAGCTGCGAATCAAAACATGGAGTAGAGGGAATGTAAGTCTGCAATGCTGTCTAGATTATTGGTCCAAACTTTTGATTATAATGTCATTTTAAAAATCCAAGTATATAAACCTGATGAAAGTAAGTCTTCAACTTTAATTACAAATGTTGTGGCTACACAGTCGTTGATTTTAGGAAGAACATTTGTAACTGCAGCTATTATATGGCATGATGGACATTTGACAAGATCCGCTTATTACACAGCTTATATAAAATGTAAAAAAATGTGCTGTTTCGGAAATTATTGCCATTTGACTACGATACAATGTTGCCTTTTTACTTAAAAATATTCTTACTTTCTGTTTTCAGAAAAGAGAATTTAGGGTAGGTAACTGGCGTATAATGATTCTAGGGGTTGATATAATTTTATCTACTGTTTTATATTGCTTTGTGATTAAAAGTGATGTAGAGAATTAAATAATTGTAGTAGTCATAGAGGTAGTGTAAGTCTGCTTCATAGTAAGCAGTATCGTGTCATAGGAAATGTAGAACATGACTGAGCAAGAAGGGTAAGATATTACTAGTCTAGGATTGTGAAAGTGATCTTGAACGTTTTCTTTCTGAAAGTTGCGGAAATAGAAAATGACGGGATTTGCTTACAAGAATTCCAAGAGTTATAAATGGCTCTTAAATGATTTGGCCTTGTGGAAACATGTGGTAGAGAGCGAGAAGTCATTTATTGTATGTAACATATTTTTCAAAACGATGGAGGTTTTCTTTCAGAAAGTGGCGGGCTGAAAATAAAAACAGCACAACCGAGTGTAAGCTGTTCATAGGACATCCTTCGACGTCATGGAAAGTAAGTTACTTTTGAGGAGTTCTGATTTCTGATTGGTTATGTTATATGGGTTTTTTAAACACAATCATTTTGATTGTGTTTTTTTTTCCCCGCTGTTATATGATGAATACGTTCAAGTCACTGTTTTTAGTGAAATTTGATACATTCTGAGAACAGCAAAAATAAACCATTTAACATGTATAATTAATTCTGTACTGTTTGTATTTATGATGTACATTTAGAACTGTGTAGGAGGCATGGAGAAGGTGAGGCTTCTGTAAGTGTCAAAGTTGTTGCATACAGTGCTCACATTTTACGTAGTCTTTCATATGATAGACTACATTTCCACAATGAGATACCTAAGCAAAGGAAACACAGGTGATGTGATTGTGGAATGAGCAAAAAAAATTGCACGTTTTTCTATTATATTACCTGTGTTTCCTAACATTACACATCACATTGTGTAGATGAGGTTTAGGCCTGTTCCAGGAGACAGAGGAGGTCTGACATTTGTTCAAGAGTGCAGTGGGCATGACTCACTTCATTAGTAGGCCTGCACATGTATTATGTCCTCTATACTCTTCAACAAGCCTAAATTTCATCTGCAACCCTGAGTTGGACTTACCTGAAACAAATCTGTGGATAGGTTACACCTTATCAGCATCTAGAAACAATCATTTAAAATGTTAAGGGCAGTTTTATGAAGGCTGTGTGCCTCTTTTACGCCGCTGTTCCGTCACTTTTGTGTAAAAGATGCACCATGTTGTAAAATACGCCTCAGTTCTTTTCCAGCAAGATACCGTCAGTTTAAAATGTATATAATTAGGACTGTGTAGGAGGTATGGAGAAGCTGAGGCTTCAGTAAGTGTCAAAGTTGTTGCATGCAGTGCGTACTCTTTCATATGCTGGACTACATCTGCACAATGAGATACCTAAGCAAAGGAAACACAGGTGATGTGATTGTGAAATGAGGAAAAGAAACTCCACATTTTTCAATTACATCACCTGTGTTTCCTAAGTTTACGAATGACATTGTGCAGATGAGGTTTAGGTCTGTCCACAAACATAGAAGAGGTCTGGCCTTTGTTCAAGAGTGAAGTGGACATGACTTACTTCATTGGTAGGCCTTCACATATATTATCTCCTCTGTACTCTTCAACAAGGCTAAATTTGATCTGCAACCCTGAGTAGGCCTCACCTGAAACAAACGTCTGGATAGGACACACCTTATTGCCATCCTGAAACAATCATTTAAAATGTTAGGAACAGTTTTATGATGATTGTGCACCTCTTTTGCGCTGCCATTGCGTCACTTTTGTGAGACAACAGCAGTGCAAAAGATGCACCATGTTCCAAGATAGGCCTCACTTCATCTGCATCAAGATACTGTTAGTTTAAAATGTATATCTTTAGGACTGTGTAGGGGGCCTGGAGAAGCAGAAGCTTCTATAAGTGTCAAAGTTGTTGAAAAACTGTTTGTCCTTCAATCTATTCCCTTGTCTTTTCTAATTTTTAAATACATGTTTTAATATTTTTCAAATGTTTGTTCTCTCTTTCACAGATTGAAAGTATAAAAATAACAAGTGACTAAGTTAACGACAATTATAAGGTAAATGTTTTGTACTCTTTTCATTACATTTCTATCACATTTAACTACTATTAGTTCCACTGCTTCATTTATTTAACCCTCACTTTCCTGCCTTTGCTACTTCCCTCATTCCTTTCTCTATTACTTACTTACTCTACTCCTTCCACTCCTTTTCTCAGTCCCTCTCTTCTCATAGTTCCTCACTCTTGTTCACTCACTCCGTCTCTATTACTCTTAGTGTCTTTGACTGATCACTCTTTCACTACTTGTTCATTATGCTTTCTCTGTGTAGTTGAAGCACACTAAGGGGCATATTATGAACACAGCCAATAAAATTATTGCTGTTTTTATCGGCAGAAAACTGCTGCAAAAGCGGTTTTAGCGGCAGTTTTCTGCCGCAAAAGCGGCTTTAGCGACACATTTCTGCCGATAAAAGCTGCAAAACTTTTATCGCCTATGTTGATAATATGCCCCTATGTTATTTACATTTCTTTGCTGTTTCAATTATTCTTTTTCTGTTACTTCTTCTTTTCTGCTTTCTGTTTTTTCTCTCTGTTATTCCACATGTTTTAATCTTATTTTGAACATTCACTCACATTCTCTAACAAACTCTTCTTTGTTATTCTTCTACTCTCCTTTTTTTCTTTCACTTCCTTATCTATTTTGTTTTTCAGAATTATATCCTCTTCCCTCTTTTCTTCGGTAAATAAATCTATTAAACAGTATCTCTGGTTTAGTCCCTATAGCTGTCTTTCTTTTAACATTACTCTCTGTTTACTTCCCTTATACTTACTCTTCTTTTTAAAAAAAAAATTTTTTGGGTTCGCTCCCGGTTCGCGTACCGGCGAGCGAACCGGAAGCGAACCAAAAGAAATAGAGCTTGCAGAGTGCTAAACATTCTAGCAATTTTTTTATAAAGGGGAGGTAGTTCTGAAAATAACTTTTTTTTAATGTTTTTGTTGTTTTATATATTTTTTTATTTTTCTGAACATTTTTTGTTTTTTTTGTATTTTTTGAACAGTTTTATGTTTTTTTTGTTTTTTTGGAGGGGAAACAACAAAAAACAGGCATTGGAAAGGGCTCAACAGGAGCAAAAAAATTTTTTATTTTCTGGGGCGTTTAGAGCACTTGTGGTTTTCAAATGCTCTGTTTATTAAGTTAATGCTCATATTGCCACATGAGAGTAATGTACCGCAATATAAACAGACCATCTTTATGTGGACAAAGTTTTCCTGAATGTTTGGCACTGTTTCCCGTGCCTCTGGCCCCGACAGAGATATCTGTGCCAATGTCCTGGCCACAGGAGTTGGTGGGTTATCCTGAAGGTCACGCATCTCTGCCCGGCTGTAATTTAGTAGATGCCACCTCACCATGTGACGGTGCATAGTATAGTTGCCGTAACTATACTTCTTTTCTGTGCCTCTAGATAAGTCCTCTTTACATATCAGGCACGTCACATATCGAGCATTAACTTTTTTCTGTCCTTCAGGAAAAGAAAAAAACTGCCAAATGAAACAGGTTTTATGATGAGATACCCGGGGCTCCTCTTGTAAAAACTGTGTTCCCTGTATCTCCTCTTCCTCTTCTTCATCCTCTTCCTCCTCTGTGTTGGTAATGAACTGTGGAGGTGGTCCTCTCTTCCTATGAGGAGGTGGTGGTGGTGGTGGGGGTGCACCAGCTGAAGCTACTAATGAAGCCATTGCTCAGTGATCACAAAGGGTCTTCCTCTCACAAAGATGAAAGTCAGAGTGAGGAAAGAAGGAGGGGTTTTCATCATTTTGGAAAAAAAATAGGTCTAAACCAATGAAAAGTGTTATTTTTAGGTCACATGACCTAGCCTTACATCATTAGGAAACCAAAAGTGAAATGAACCAATGAAAAGTTTTATTAACAAGTCACATGACCTGTTACGCTTATGTTACGCGCTGCGGAACGCGCCCCGGATCGCTTCCGGGGAGCTGCGCTTCGCGCCTCGGTTCGCGCTCCGGAGCACTTCCGGGTGCGCTAACGCGGCGCGTCATAAGACGCATTACGCGGCAACGCAATACGTCGCGCTTTCGCGACGCGCCCCGGATCGCTTCCGGGGAGCTGCGCTTCGCGTCTCAGTTCGCGCTCTGGAGCACTTCCGGGTGCGCTAACGCGGCGCGTCATAAGACGCATTACGCGACAACGTGATACGTCGCGCTTCCGCGACGCATCACGATGTTGATTTCTAACGCGGCAGTTGCGCAAACGGAACGTTTACTGGTTCGCGGACCGGGTCGCGGCACCAAATTGAGCTAACGGGAAGCTTCCCGGTTCGCGAACCGGGAGCGAACAAAAAAAAAAAATAATAAAAAAATTTATTAATAAACATATAAAATATATTTTTTGATTTAAAGAAGAATACATTTTACAGCTATAGATATTAGCTTTTAAAAAACCAATGAAATTCACTGAAAAAAACATAGGTTATAGACCATATATAGTTAGGAATTAGCATTTACAAAACCTTGAAAATTCACTGAAAAAACCATAGGTTATAGACCATATATAGTTAGGAATTAGCATTTAAGAAACCTTTTTTTACTCACACAAAACCGTTGAAATTCCATATATAGTTAGTTGTACTAACTATATATCGCGCACCCGCAATCCACTGCTGATCATGTCACATATTACATCATTCATGACATGGTCAGTGACATCACTGATGACATCACTGATGACATCTCAAATGACATCACTGATGACATCACTGATGACATCTCAAATGACATCATTGATGATATCTCTGATGACATCACTGATGACATCATTGATGACATCTCAAATGACATCACAGATGACATCACTGATGACATCACTGATCACATCTCAAAAGACATCACTGATGACATCACTGATTACATCTCAAATGACATCACTGATGACAGCACTGATGACATCACCGATGACATCACTGATGACATCTCAAATGACATCACTGATGACATCACTGATGACATCTCATTTGACATTACTGATCACATCACTGATGACATCATTCATGTGATAATACGATGAACCTCTTCAGACTCTAATATAACCTTAGATACACTCAGTGCAAACAGACACTCACAGACTGTCACTCATCCATGGAGTTACTCACACACCTAGTCAGTCATGCAAAGAATCAATCACACATCCATTTCCTCAACTATACAGTTATACACACCATACTTATTCAAACATATACTAACACATATTTACTCTCTTATACCATCCCTGATACAAGTTCACAATGATCCATACAGCCACTCACACATTTACTGGCTCTTTTGCACAGTTATTTATATATGTCAACTCTCACATGTACTGTGTTTTACATATGTACTTACTTTGACATGTAGCACTGAGATATCCATTCACTCACCAATACACTCATGCACACAGTCAACCGCCCATACAGCTGTTCCCACATGCACTTTTGAACCCATACATCTAGTGAATCAACTGCTCACACATCTATGAACAGAGTCATACACCTCCCAGCCACCCACACACACACTCAGTCTCCCATACAAATACTTGGGCAACCAATCAATAACCCATATAGTTACTCATATAGCTACTGATCAACACATGCAGCAGTTTACAGAACAACAGACATAATGATGCACAAATTAAGACAGTTTAGTCACTAACCCATGCACTCAGTGAGACACATTTAATCACTCACTCATACAGTCAGTCATGCACCTACTAAATCCTTCATCCAGACACTTATACATCCACTCATTCTTCAATATGTAAGACATATTTTAACTTTACAGAAACATACAGTCACTGGATGTTGTCATCAGTGATGTCATCAGTGATGTCATTTGAGATGTCATCAGTGATGTCATCAGTGATGTCACTGACCATGTTATGAATGATGTAATATGTGACATGATCAGCAGTGGATTGCGGGCGCGCGATATATAGTTAGTACAACTAACTATATATGGAATTTCAATGGTTTTGTGTGAGTAAAAAAAAGGTTTCTTAAATGCTAATTCCTAACTATATATGGTCTATAACCTATGGTTTTTTCAGTGAATATATATATATATATATATATATATAATATATATAAATAAAAAAGTAAAATCTGAAAATAGTTTATGGTTTATATATATTTATAAAAAAATTAAGTTTGACAATAAAACATTTATTAACCTTTATGGATGTTTTCTTAACTGCTGTGTGACTCTTTCTTGTTCTTATTACTGTTATTTGTTGGTATCCACCACGGTGTTAAATTTTTGGGGCACTTATCCCGGGAATACTGGTGATCTCTGCAGTTTGCACCAACTTCTGAATGCTGTGTTAAATTTCTCTAAACTTTAGTTGCATTAAAGTGCTGATAATGAAATGCAGAGTAGCCGTACCCGTGCAAAAAGACACGAGGTTCACCTTTGCGATTTATTCTAAATACTAAAATCCTGTATTGAATTGTACTAAGGTAGTCACTGCATCTACAGCGTACACACAAAATCAACGAAGAAATTTCATTGTATTTATATTGATTAGGAATAGTGGGTCAGGTGCTGGATCTTGACGGGATACTCTGCTCAGTTCGTATATTGTTCTGCACACAATAATATCACATCACAACTTTCACAACAACTGCAAAGTGAAAGAAATTCCGGCGATAACCCACGTTACCACCAGGGATTTTACACCTGCTTTCTGCTGGTGTTAGGCAGGACGACTACCTGCAGCATGAAAGGAAACACAGCCAAGCGCCACACCAGAACACCCACAGGTGCCGTAGAGTCAATGAGCATGATACAAGGATACCCATGAGGGCCACAAGACTCATCGCAACAACCTCAGGACCGCCAACACCCCCCAAACCCGCATCTGAATAAGTGTGTCCGTGTGGTCATTGTGTTAGCATGATGGGCATGGGCCTTGCAGCATCACAGTGTACTGTCTTCAGCACACATTACCATGTCACCTCAGCGTTGACAGTGACCCTGGACATGTAGCTACGCACACATCCTCCTGCATGCACAACAGACGTGTGCTGGTCCGCCGTACACAGGTCAGCGCAGGGGTGTGCCTATCCGGCAAGGGAAACGGGGTGTCTCGGACATGTCTGTGTGCAGTAAGTGCGGTAAGTGTGTCTCTGTGTTCTGGTGTGACCTGCCACAAGGGCTGCAGCAGACAATGTTGTAAAGTGGCATGCACCACCACCAAATAGCACTCTCATGGTGTAGTTGAAATGGTGCAGGACTTGCCCGAATAGGCATTAAAAATCTGTATCGTACGAGTGCACTGGATACAACAGCGCACTGTACAAAAGTGTGGGGGCTCGTGAGAGGGAGGAGCAGCTGTTTGACAATGTAACACACAGTGAACCCGCCCATGTGCCACGTGCTGGGCATCTCATCCATGATGACCACGGTCGCAGACATCCCACAACACCCACGACCGGCCTTTGTACACATCCTGTATGAATGCAGCATGGTTTTAACTTCTATGCTCATTCAGTGGTTTAATGTTGGCGGGTTGTATGACTTATGCTCCTTGTTGGTGTGTTTCATTTTGCCCATTGTTTGTCTATACTTGTGCTGTACTTGATTGTGCATGTCTGCCATTGTGCCCATCTCCCCCATCCCCACTCCCTGCTTCTTTCTCTTCCTGGTGCTGTTGTTTCTATAATTGTGTTCCTCCACACATAAATACATTTAAAGAACAAATTAGAATACTTCCTTGATTCTTTTACGTTTCAAAACTTCTCTCTATTAGTTTTTCTTTAATTTTCCATATAAACAGTTTTTTTCACATTCAACGACACATTGAAGTCAGCAGTGCAACGTATTCTATCAACACACTTCCTAGAAAATTCTACAACATGTGCAGGTTAAAAGATCATCAATTTTTTTAAACCTAACGATATTTTTTTGCAACATTTTCTTGAACATTTAACGGCACGTGCCAGTTAAAAGTTCACAATTGTTTTAAGTTCGAACAGTGCCTTCCAAATGCAAGTAGCAGGTGTGGTTGA
This sequence comes from Lissotriton helveticus, assembly GCF_964261635.1. Taxonomy (NCBI): domain Eukaryota; kingdom Metazoa; phylum Chordata; class Amphibia; order Caudata; family Salamandridae; genus Lissotriton; species Lissotriton helveticus. The sequence goes on along the minus strand of NC_136065.1, from coordinate 965,922,171 downwards.
GTTGAGCACATTTTATCCTATAATATGTACTCCACGTTCAAACTGCTTTTTCTTAACCAATCACAAAATGCTTTTCCACAAAACGAATGTGCACCATACTTTTAAAAAACAATGCTTTTCATCTCCCATTCAGGTATCGTTTTGTATGGCAAAAAAAAGTAGTTCCCCATCTACGAAGGAACTGCATGAGCTACAAACATCTTTCCATACCTTCCTGCCAGACCTTCAAAATGCTAGTGTGGATCGTAGGACATAGCTATATTTTCTGGTGGAAGAGGTATGCAGAACAGAAACGTATTGACTTAGACCTAGGTTTACAAAATGTGGACATTAAATGGTTTGCACAGAGAGGATTGAAGTGACACCAATTGTTGCCTTTGGTTAAAATCTGTTCGCATCTCCAACACCCTGACCTCATGATTGTGCACTGTGGTGATAACGACCTAGGCACATTGACTGGGGTAGGTGTGGAAATGCTTATGAAGGACACCTTTGGACAATTGATGTTACTTTTGCCTCAAACTGTCTTTGTATATTCCAATATATGCCAAAGACAGAAGTGAAAATGGTCAAAACAGTTTTGTCCCCAGATTGAAAAATCTAGGAAGAAAGTCAACAAAACTGTCTGCATACCTCAGAGACCACAAAATGGGGTCCATCTACAACAGGCACATTCGTTTTGATATGGCTGATATCTACAGAAGTGATGGAGTACACTTCACAGATCAGGGAAATCGAGTTTTTCTGAATAACTTGAAGCTGTGCATCCACACTTATATGTAGCTCCAACTAATGAACACAAGGACTCTTTTTGGAGCAACCCTATAACTTCCAATTTAGGCCCGCTATTTTTGGGCCAGGTAAAGACAACTCGTGGACCCTCGCCAAAATGTATTCTCCACACAGCTGTGGTGCAGCGGCCAGACCATCTGACTTTGAAGCACAGAGCTCTCGTTTTGATCACCGGCTCTACTCATCCATAGGGTTAAGTAGTTTGCGCTTTAAATACCGTATTGATTTACCTTCGCACTCCCTGTACAACACCACCTAAGCACCATATACAAGTTGGACAGGTGTGGCACAGCGCCCAGAGCACATGACTTTACAGCATAGCACACACAGTTTGGGCTCACGGTTTCATCCCTGAGTCCAGCAGAAGCTCAATTTAGCAGCATGACACTCTAGGCAATCCCTCACTTAATTTCCGTACTCCGCACTTTCAGACCTGTAGGGGTCAGTAGTTCAGTGGCTTTATCCCCAAGTCCGGCAGCAGCTTAGCTTACGCCCCCAGCACCATCAGACCCATAGGAGTGATTAGTTTGCACTTTAAAAATACCAAATTGATTTGATACGCACAAATTTACCTTTGCACTCCCTGTATAACACCCCTTAAGCACCATACACAAGTTACAATGTTCTAAACAAAAGTTCCTTCTGAGTAGGTATAACTACATGCTGACACTACTTGGACCGATGTGGCACAGGGGCCAGAGCACATGACTTCACAGCATATGACACACAGTTTGGACTCACGCTTTCATGCCGAGTCCGGCAGCACCTCAGCTTAGCAGCATGAGACTCTAGACAATACCTCACATATTTTCTATACCCCAGGACTTTCAGACCAGTACGAGTCAGTACTTCGTCCGAGTAGGTATAAAAACATGCTGACACTACATCCACAGCTGTAGTGCAGTGGCCAGGGCACATGACTTCACACCATAAGACACACAGTTTGGGCTCACACTTTCACACCGGTAGGGGTGAATACTTCGCATCGCACCCCCTCTATAGCACACCCTAAACACCCCACAGAGGTTACAGTGCTCCTACCTTCCTCTTACCTACTTTTTCCCCCTTTTTCACCTTTACTCGCTTCAACCGAATCACAAAATGGCAGCCAACACTTCCTAGTTGCAACCACTCACACCGCTTGCAGCCAATAAGCAGCAAGCTTGTGGTAGTAACGCCTCAGCCAATCAGATGGCAGAATTCCCAAATATCGATATCTGTACATTTCGATATTTCTTAAAAACTACTGAACGGATTTACACCAAATAAACATAAGCATGCTTTCTAGACCAAGACCCTTCTCCCTGCCAAATTTGGGGTAATTCCGTGCACCCGTTCGACCTGTCGCCTTGTCTAAAGTTTCCTATGGAAATGAACATGGAGAATCACGTTTTGGGACTCCCTTTTTTCTCGTCCTCCCCTTGACGAATCACCCCCAAACTTTAAACATAGGAGCTGATATGAACAAAGAATTAGTTTGGACAATTTCATGAAGATTCATCAAACGACGCCAAAGTTAATACCAAAACAAAAAATGTTCTTCCTATGAAAACTTGGTCCTAACTGGTGATATATATACATATATATATTCACTGAAAAAACCATAGGTTTTACACACGTTATAGTTAGGAATTAGCATTTTAAAAACCTTTGAAATTCACTGAAAAAACCATAGGTTTCACACCAGTTATAGTTAGCTGGTCATTTTACTCATACAAAACCTTTGAAATTCCCCTGTTATAGTTAGTTCAGCTAACTATAACTCACGCGCCCGCAATGCACTGCTGATGATGTCACATATTACATCACTCATGACATGGTCAGTGACATCACTCATGACATCACTGATGACATCTCAAATGACATCCCTGATGACATCACTGATGACATAATCCAGTGAATGTGTCTCTTTCTGAAAAATAAATAAATATTTTTTTATATATGTATATCTAAAGGTCGATGGAAGATTGAATGGGTAAACACGTCTCTAAATGGATGTTTTTTTTGTAAAATTGATTGTATAACTGACTTATTAAGTATATCTTAGTGAATAGGTGTATTAGCGAGTAATCTTTAAAGATTGAAATATCTCTATCAGTGTCTCACTTTGTATATAAGTGGCTGCATGGGGTGGTGAGTAGCTACATGAGTGTGTATATGGGTTATTAGTTGTTTTTTTAAGTATCAGAATGAGTGTCTGTATGGTTCGGTGGGGAGTATTACTTAGTGCACAGATGCATGAATGACTGACTCACTGTTCGTATGTGTTTTGAAGACAGCATGTGTGCATGACTTTATAGGTGGATGAGTGTGTGTATGGGTGTGTTAGTGAGTGTGTTAGTGAGTGAATGACTGTCTCAAAAGTATCTTTATGAGTAACTACATATGTTGTAATATAGTATAGGTGAGTATTGATGTATATAAATGAGTATATGTGAGAGCAAAAGATTGTAAGAGTTCCTGTTTAAATAAGTATGTGTTTCTATACGTGATTGTTTTAAAGAGTAAGTATGTGTACGATTCTGTAGAAATGAGTGTAGTGGTAGGTGTATAGCTGTATATGCAAGTAAATGAATGTTTGATAGTTTATTTGCATGTGTGAGTAACTCTATAGATGAGTGTCGTGTGTGTAATAAGATGTATAGGTGTATGAGTACATATGATGAGTGAGTACATGTATGAGTGCCTATATAGAACTGTTAGTGAATGACTGGATATGTATGTAGATTTTTGAAACACTGAATAGGTTGTTCTAACTGGAATTGGTATCTCCACTTTTTTGAAAATGTTACTTTCTATTTTTGATCGTGTGTATCAAAGGAGAGGAGGTCTGCCACAAGAATGATGTCATCAGGGATGCCATTTGAGATGTCATCAGTGATGTCATGAGTGATGTCACTGACCATGTCATGAGTGATGTAATATGTGACATCAGCAGCAGTGCATTGCGGGAGCGCAAGTTATAGTTAGCTGAACTAACTATAACAGGGGAATTTCAAAGGTTTTGTACAAGTAAAATGACCAGCTAACTATAACTGGTGTGAAACCTATGGTTTTTTCAGTGAATTTCAAAGTTTTTTAAAATGCTAATCCCTAACTATAACGTGTGTAAAACCTATGGTTTTTTCAGTGAATTTCAAAGTTTTTTTTAAATGCTAATTCCTAACTATAACGTGGCTGTAACCTATGGTTTTTTCAGTGAATTTCAATGGTTTTGTAAATGAATTTTTTTAAATGTAATTATTGTTATATTTTTTATACTGATTTACTACATTATTATAATTTTTTTTTTTAGATATATTATTTTTTAAATTACATATTTTTAATATAAATTAATAAAAAATGTTTTACACCTCTCTGCAACGCAGCCCCCTGACGCGTTTGCAGAGGGGGAACTAATTCCACTTGCATACTGGGGGTCCCTGGGGGGCCAACTAGCCCACCAGGAACCTCCAGTATTCCCCAGGGGGCTGCATTGCAGAGAGGTGTAATGAGGCCACACCCTTTTTTACACCTCTCTGCAGCGCAGCCCACGGGCGCGTTTGCAGAGGGGGAACTAATTCCCCTTGCATACTGGGGGTCCCTGGGGGCCAACTAGCCCACCTGGTACCTCCAGAATGCGCCAGGGGGCTGCATTGCAGAGAGGTGTAATGAGGCTATGCCCCTTTTTACACCTCTCTGCAACGCAGCCCCCCTGGTGCGTTTGCAGAAGGGAAACTAATTCCCCTTTTATATTGGTTGTGCAGCCCCCTGACGCGTTTGCAGAGGGGGAACTAATTCCACTTGCATACTGGGGGTCCCTGGGGGCCAACTAGCCCACCAGGAACCTCCAGTATGCGCCAGGGGGCTGCATTGCAGAGAGATGTAATGAGGCCACACCCTTTTTTTACACCTCTCTGCAACGCAGCCCCCGGGCGCGTTTGCAGAGGGAGAACTAATTCCCCTTGCATACTGGGGGTCCCTGGGGGCCAACTAGCCCACCTGGAACCGCCAGTATGCGCCAGGGGCTGCATTGCAGAGAGGTGTAATGAGGCTATGCCCCTTTTTACACCTCTCTGCAATGCAGCCCCCGGGCGTGTTTGCAGAGGGGGAACTAATTCCCCTTGCATACTGGGGGTCCCTGGGAGGCAACTAGCCCACCAGGAGCCTCCAGTATGCGCCAGGGGGCTGCGTTGCTTTGCCCCGGAGGGCGGCGGTCCCTCGGGCAGTGTGGGGGGGGATTGGGCACCCCCCACACTTCTTTATCACTATGCCCCCACAATTTGGTCCCCCTGGGGGGTAATTTTTAAATAAACATACCGGGTTTAAAAAAAAAAACACTTTTGGCCTTGGGGGTCCTTGTGGGACCCCATGAGCAGGCCTAGGGGGTCAGGGTGCTTCTACCCTACCCGCTTTTTTGTGTTTTACACGTTTGTTTTTCTGCTTTCTTGTGCCTCGGTCTACCGAGCACAAGATGGCTGCCAACACTTCCTGGTTTGAAGTGTTGAAAGCCAATGAGCATGCAGCTCGTGCTCGAGAAGTTTTAGAACTCAAAAAGGGGGAAGGGTAGAAGCACCCTGACCCCCTAGACCTGCTCAGGGGTTCCCACATGGACCCCCAAGGCAAAAAAAAATAATTCTTTTTTGGGGGAAAATCGCGGAGTGCGCGCACCCCGCGATTTTTCATTTTTTTTTTTCCGCCTTGGGGGTCCCTGTGGGGCCCCCTGACCAGGCCTAGGGGGTCAGGGTGCTTCTACCCTGCCCCCTTTTTGAGTTCTACACTTTTTTTTCTGCTTTCTTGTGCCTCAGTCTACTGAGGCACAAGATGGCTGCCATCAATTTCTGTTTTAGAGTGTTGACAGACAGTGGCAGCCAATCAGCGGTGCGCGCTTATAGATATATCATTGATTTTAACTTTAATTTTCTCAGCAACTACTGGAGGGATTTACACCATTTAAACAAAAGCGTGATCTGCGTACCAGACCCTACCATTTCCCCAAATTTGGTGTAATTCCGTTCAGCGGTTCGGGCTGTAGCCGTGTCTAATCGTCCTATGGAAATTAACATGGGAAAAACACGTTTTGGGACCCCCCCCTTTTTTCTCGGCCCCCGCTTGACGAATCTTCCCGAGACTTTCAGAGAAGGAGCAGAGCGGAGCGGGCCATCTTCTTTGAGAAATTCGTGGAGATTCATCAACCGGCGGCAAAGTTATTCCCAATAGAATGTTGCGGATTTCCTATGGAAACTATATATATATATATATCCATCAGCAAAGCGCTCCAATGGAAGATCCCTCGCCTTTGGCCGGGGTGGCTCACGTCCGGCGGAGCAGCCGGTATCAATATTCCTTCAAAGAAGCGGCGTTCCAATTTATGGAGTGAATAAACCTGGTTTTGCTGATCCATAGTTCTTGACCCCGTGTGTGATTTTGTTGACCCGAGTTCTCACTGGAACGCCGTTTCTTTGAAGGAATATATATATATATATATATATATATATATATATATATATATATATATATATTACCTACTGGCGGTCGCCAGTAGGTATATATAGTTAGGATTTTTTCTCTATGGGATTTTTGAAAATTCTATGTCTAATAACTTTGGCGTTTGTGGACGGAATTGGCTGAAATTTTCAGGAAAATGGAACATTTTGTTTCTGAGCAGCCCCTGAAAATTTGGGGGGGGGGTCGTCAAGGGGGGGCCGAGAAAAAAGGGGGGTCCCAAAACGTGTTTTTGCCATGCAATTTTCCATAGGGCGGTTGGCCTCACTTTTAGCCCGAACGGCTGAATGGATTTGCACGAAACTTGGCAAAATTGTAGGGACTGGTAGCCCGATGTGCCTTTGCTAGGTCTCAATATATGTGCTCCAGTGGATTTTGAGAAATTAACGTTCAAAAAAAGATATATATCTAGAGCCGCGCCCGGTACGCGTACCGGGGAGCGCTTCGGGCGCACCACGCGACTTGCGCACGGCAAGCTGATTGGTTCTCGGGTGTCTGTAAACATTCGAAACAGTCCGCAGCGGCCGCCATCTTGTGTCTTGGTAGGATTGAGACACAAGAGGTGGCAAGAATCAAAGGGGGGAAATGAGGAAAAGGGGGCAGGGTACACCCCCCTGACCCCCTACTTTTGATGTGGGGGACATAAAAGGCTCCCGCGGGTGAAAAAAAAAACAAAACGATTTTCGCGGGGGGGGGGGGTGGGGGTGGGAGCGCCCGGTACGCGCACCGGGGAGCTTACGGGGGAGCGTACCAGGAGATAAAAAATGACAGACTTTAAAAAAAAAAAAAAAAAAAGCTTCTTTTTATAAATTGGAGGTAGTTCTGAAAAGAACTTTTTTTTTGATTTTGTTGTTTTATATATTTTTTTTTGTTTTTGTTGTTTTATATTTTTTTTAGACTTTTTAAAACAATTTTATATTTTTTTGGGATTTTTGTCAAGGGAAAAACAAAAACAAGGATTCCAAAACTGCTCAACAGGAGCAAAAAAAATTGAAAATGTAGGGACTGGCAGAGCAGCGGTGTTGCTGTTTCTTTAGGGCAATGAGTTCAACACTCTGCTCCCCATAGCAGAGCAGTTCGTCACACTCCGTGCACAGAAATTTGATGCCTGCAAACACCGGCTGAATGTTAGGGACCATTCTTCCACGGGGTGTCCCGAAGGTGTTGCTCCACCAGTGGAGGTGCTGCCGCCATCTGTGGGTACATTCCGTGCCAGCTCTCTGACACTCTCCCTGGCAAAGTTGTTAGGGTGTCTTCTTTTCACATGCCTGATTAAATTAGCATTTCCAAAACTATATTTTTTCAGAGGATTGCCTCTGGATAAACTACTCCCACATATTTTGCAGGTTACTTTGGGAGCGTTGACTTTCTTTTGTCCTTCAGGGATGTCATAAAATTTCCAGATGAAATGGGTTTTTTTCTTCTGCTGAGGAGGGTCCTCATCTAAAAATCCGTCTGAATCACTGCTGGATGACTCTCTTGCAGCCATTGCTGGAGATCAGAAAAGTAGGAGATAAACAGAGTATACAGAACAGCTCTTGCTCTCTCCAAGTACAAAGCAATAGTGAGAGAAATGGGTGGGTTTCACACAATTTGGAAAAAAAAAAGTTCTGAACCAATGAAAAGTGTTATTTTAAAGTCACATGGTTTGACGCGCTTACGCTACGCGCCCCGGGGCGCGTCCCGGGCGTGTATCGTAAGCGCATCGGGGCACTTACGTTGCGCGATCGTATGCGCTTCCGGGTGCGCTTACGCGGTGCGTCATAAGACGCATCTCGCGGCTACGCGATACGTGTCTTATGACGCAAGGCGTGGCGGCTACGCGATACGTCACGATGTTGTTTTCGTTCGCGGCAATGGCGCTATCGGGACGCGCATCAGTACGCGCCCCGGGGCGCGCCGCAAGATTGCGCTTACCCGTGCGTTCACCTGTCCGCGCCCCGGGAGCGCACCAAAAAGAATATTAAAAAAAAAATGACAGAATTATAAAATATAAAATTCGATTTAAAATGTATTATTTTTATAAAGATTTGCTATTAAAAAACCTATGAAATTCACTGAAAAAACCATAGGTTATAGACCATATATAGTTAGGAATTAGCATTTACAAAACCTTGAAAATTCACTGAAAAAACCATAGGTTATAGACCATATATAGTTAGGAATTAGCATTTACAAAACCTTATTTTACTCACACAAAACCACTGAAATTCCATATATAGTTAGTTGCACTAACTATATATCGCGCACCCGCAATCCACTGCTGATCATGTCACATATTACATCATTCATGACATGGTCAGTGACATCACTGATGACATCACTGATGACATCTCAAATGACATCACTGATATGTGATCAAGGGCATTCCGCCCGAAACGCGTCAGTTTTCTAGTCTCTGTTAAGCGTTGCTTAATAAAAACTCTTGCCTGAATATTGGATTCGTGGAGTTGCCTGCTTTCCTGGGGATCCGGGACGGCAGTTTTGCTTCTTCTTGCTTCGAGATATATATATATATATATAAATATAAATAACATTCTATGGCAAAATGAAACCCCTCATTTTGTTCCTTTTCAAATTAAATGTATTAAGTGTTACCACTTTATTCCAATCAAGATGACTTCGGGTGTGCCATACTTTTGTCATAAGTAAGACTGTTAGCGTTCTAGTTGTTCTTTAGAACACTCTGGGACATTCTGTCATTGGGCTATAGTTGGGCTACATCTGGCTGATATTTGGGCTACATTTGGGCTCTTTTGTCTCTGGTGGCCATCTTGGGAGACTGCATATCAGAATTTTTTTAATGAAATATAAGAGGATTTGAGAAGTCACTCAAAATGTGCCCTAATTTTTCTTTCTTCAGCACTAATCATAATTTCTATGGCAAAATGAACCCCCTCATTTTGTTCCTTTGCAAATTAAATGTTTTAAGTGTTAACACTTTATTCCAATCAAGATAACTTCAGGTGTGCCATACTTTTGTCATAAGTAAGACTGTTAGCGCTCTAGTTGTTCTTTAGAACACTCTGGGACATTCTGTCACTGGGCTATAGTTGGGCTACATCTGGCTGATATTTGGGCTACATTTGTTTTTTTTTGTCTCTGGTGGCCATGTTTGGGCTGCATTGGGCTACATTGGGCTACATTTGGGCTCTAACATATATATAGCCCAATGTAGCCCAATATATATTTTTCAAAGTTAATTTTCGTAAAAACCACTGGAGTATATATCTTGAGACATAGCAAAGGCACATCGGGCTACCAGTCCCTACAATTTTGCCAAGTTTTGTGGAAATCCATTCAGCCGTTCGAGCTAAAAGTGAGTCCAACCGCCCTATGGAAAACTAAAAACACGTTTTGGGACCCCCCCTTTTTCTCGGCCCCCGCTTGACGAAACCCCCCCAAACTTTCAGGGGACGCTCAGAACTAAAATGTGCCATTTACCTGAATATTTCAGCCAATTCCGTCCATGAACGCCAAAGTTATTCAACATAGAATTTTCAGAAATCCCTATTCAAAAAAATCCTAACTATATATACCTACTGGCGACTGCCAGTAGGTAATTATGTGATCAAGCCCTCCAGTAGGGCGAAACGCGTCATGCCACCATGCCGAAGCGTCTGCTCTTTTACATAAAAGAAATCACGGACCTAATTGGAGTCCATGTCCTATCGTTGTTTCCAGTGTGGAGCAAGCAGTGGGAATTCTGGTGTTTTTATATATATATATATATATATATATATATAGTCGTTTGATGATATATACAAAACCACCAAATTGTCCTCAGTTAAAGACGCACTCGAAGAGCAGATGAATTCCAATGATTCTTTCTTTTTTTTTATGGCATTTTCATTCAGATGGATTTCTTTGCCTTACGCGTATTAGAGCAGCAGCTCCTTGGTCAGGGAGCTGGAGCTCCAAAACGCGAAAGGCGAGGAAGGACTCCATATGCAACAATGCCAGTTTGCTTTAAACAAAGAATTATTGCAATTCATCTACTGCTGAGTGCGTTTTCAATTTTTCAATTGAGGTCAAATTGGTGAATATATATAAAAAAGAAGTGTAGAACTCTGGATAATTCTCAAGTTTAAGTGGAAAGCAGCTCCAGTGATTGGAATGGTAAAAGGCTTTGGCCATTTTACAGTTCGGCATTGATAGCACTGTGCGAATCCTATGCTTAAAGACTTTGCTGTAGAAATGGCTATCTCTTTATGGATGGCACTTTGCTAATCCTATGCTTAAAGACTTTGATAGAAAGCAGACCTTTGAGGTGAGCAAATTTAGAGTGTCGCTGGTGTTGAGAGTGCTCTATATTGGAGCTGCTTACCACCTAAACTTGAGCCATACCCATAGTTCTCTGCTTCTTTTTTGCATAATTTATGCGTCACTCCATGCCTGAAAGGGTTTTGTGTTTTTATATATATATATAATTTCAGAACATCAAGGAGGCAGCAGCACGCCGCAACATTTGAAATCCTTTAATCAAACAGATCAGCAGTCCTAATATATTTCAGTCATCATTGTGTGAGCCGGTAACATCACATTAGGGGCAGAGATGAAACAGCAAGTTAATCAATCACTGATCTTTAGGTCGAGGACCGTAAGGCTGCGCTTGCGCAGTCTTCGGTGAGAGATTTAATGTTTCTAGGTATGGGGACTTGAACCCGCCTCTCTCCTCCATTGGCTGGCTTCCTAAACGGAGGCCAGCCATTGGAGGAGAGGGGCGTCACTCCATTCAAGCCCCATCTCTTTCGGATTTGGGGGCGTGTTTTTTGCGTTCTTTGTACGTCATCCGTCACTCAGCATGCAAAAAACACGCCCCCAATTCCGAAAATTTCGGACGTTTGCGGCCGCCATTTTTTGTTGTTGTTGTTGTTGGCAGCCTGCAGGAACAGCCTTGCTGCCACTCCAGGTAAGTTTTCTTCTGCCCCCTGTTCCCTCGTGCTTTCATCGGCAGGAAGGAGCTCTAGCTATGTGACACTTTTACCGATCCCACACAGACCCGTCCTCGTTATCAGTCCCTCCAATTGTCGCTTTCCTCCGTCTCTCCTTGTACCCCTCCCCCGTCTATCCCACCACAAATGGTTTCCTTCATTTGCTAACATTGTTGTCCGCTTCTACAGTGCTCTAGTGAGGCTCCGGAGTGTTTTTTAATTGACAAGAATTTAGTTTTAGCAAAACTGTTTTAACAAAATGAAGTAATACTCGTTTTATTGTGTCCTGTGATATGCCAGGACCATTAGACAGCGTCCAATCCTCATTGCTCCCCCCCCAGCTCAGCAGTTTGTTGTGCTGCGTCACCTAGCTACGTGACACTTTTACCGATCCCATACAGACCTGTCCTCGTTATCAGTCCCTCCAATTGTCGCTTTCCTCCGTCTCTCCTTGCCCCCCTCCCCCGTCTATCCCACCACAAATAGTTTCCTTCATTTGCTAACAATGTTGTCCGCCCGACCCTGCTCAGTTTCTCTCTCTCAGCGCCCAGGGTCGCAGAGCTCGTCTGTTCGACCCTACCGACCCCTCTGAGTGACCGCAGAGCGCGTGCGTGTTATCACCCTCTTCCTTTGGAGTAAGGAACGAGGAGACGGGTAGGCCTGGAGTCCCAGGCGTGAGGGATGGGGCGTCGACATATAGGGCCAGACGACGCAGAGCTCGTGATAGTGGCGAGGGCGCTGCCCCTTCCCGTCATGAAAGGTCATGGGGAAAAGTCAAGGTCACAGCTGGGGGAGGGGCGCTGCAGGGGATGTGACTGCTGCAGGCTGGAGGACTGAAGGACGTGGTCATCGCAGGGCGGCCTCACTACATAGCAGAACCAAGGGCTGTCGGTGTAAAGGAGGGTCATAGACTCAAATCAGGTAACCAAGACACAGAAAGAGATAGGAAACTTGCCTCCTACGCGAAATACAGCATATTTCACTCCACAGCATGAAATGCCCGCCTGAAAGGCCCTGCTGGAATGGGTCTCTCTTTAAGGAAAGTTTACATTCACTGAAAAAAGATACTACTGCAGGGCATAGCCACTACGCAAAAATGGCCACGTAAGGGTCAATGAATGCATGAACTGGTGCAGCTCAAAGGGAAGTATGTGCAGTGAAAGACATACCACTGCAAGACATGGCCTCTGCAGGTTTTGGGCGGTACTGCAATGGCGGGCTGCCTCACAGAAGATAATTTAATTTTAGCGACAGGACCATTTCATAAGGAAGGTCAGACTGAGTAGCAAACTCACGGCAATGATAATTCCATTATAAAAGAAAGATCACTGCAGGGAGCCTACCTGTCCCAGAGAGAAAAGCCCCAATACAAGGGGAGACACAAGGGCAAGGTCACTGCAGGGTGAGTTTACTTGCAAGGAAGTACCCTACATCTGATGGTCTCTGTGAGGTGTCTTGAGTATAGTGGGTTGTCACTGTGATGCGAAAGAGTCACTGCAATGGAAGAGGGGAGATTGTGGGGAGAGCATGTCCAGAAGAAGGTCAAAGGCAGTGCGTTAGTACAGACCTAGTGCTCAAGGTTTCTTTCATAGGTGTAGCCATGAGTGGTCTCTCACTTGGCGCTTGCTAGTACAATTTCAGCATTCAGAAGCTCATTGGTTCCGCCCACCCTGCTAGGAGCCCAGGTATAGATGATGTCATGGGACTGGGATGTCTCAGAGAAGAAGTGTTTGAAGTAAACATATAAAAGTATGCAAAAGAGGACGAATTTGTGGCAGCGGACTAAGTTATTGGCACTTTAGGCTTATGTCCACACTGGCAACTCATGGAGGTTTACATCTTGCAAAGCAGGGGAAGATGTGGCTCACTGCATTTGAACTTCAGTTGTTTGTTTTCATTGTAATTTGTTTCATTATGTTTTCCTCTTCTTGCTTAAAGCAAACTCATACCACAGATGCGGTCAGTATGCTTTTTTAGATTTCAACGAATGCTGTGTGTGGGATTCGTGCTAACTAATGTTTTTGTGGGTGTATTCACAAGGTACGCCAGTACGCTTGTAATGCTAACATTGTATGTATGCAGCAATTTCTTTGGTGGTGTTAAAAAAGGAAATCGTTCAAATGACCCATTTTGGGCTAGGAATTTGATGCAATTGCTGTAAATAAATAAATAACACACACACACACACACACACACACACATCGTAGGAATCCAGGAAAAGTACCATGGTGACCTGTACAAATGGAAAGGCAAAGGTCTTTTGAGCAGAAATGAATTTGAATTTCTGAAAACCGACTACCCAGTGACAGCACAACTGTACCTAATCCCGAAGATTCACAAAGATGATAAAACACCACCGGGAAGGCCGATAATCTCAGCGATAGGCAGTCTGTTTGAGAACACAAGCATATTCATTGACCAGTTCTTGCAACCAGAAGTCAAAAAACTACCTGCTTATATAAAAGACACAGGAGATTTCCTATCCAAAGTGTATGATATTGGATGGAAGAAGGAATATGTGTTCATGACACTAGATGTCCAAGCCCTATACACCAGCATCAGACATACGGATGGCCTAAACGCCATCAAATACTTCCTGGGAAAAAGACCTATAAATCTGTTTGAACACACCCAAATGATTTTGGCAATGACAGAATGGTGTCTTACGAACAACACATTTATGTTTGACAAATTGTATTACAAACAGGTACAAGGTTCGGCCATGGGAACTTGCTTCTCCCCCAGCTATGCGAATCTCCACATGGGCTGGTGGGAGGAGCGGGTGCTGTGGGTACAGCACAGAGAAATCATGGAGAAAAATGTGGTTGTGTACAACAGATTTATTGATGACATTTTCATTTTGTGGGAGGGCGATGTGCAGAGTGCTGTGGAATTCACGGAGAAACTTAATGAGAATAGTTTAAATCTTAAGTTCACTTGCAACACCAGCACAGAAAACATACAATTTTTAGATATAGAATTGTTTGTTGAGCATGATAAAATCCAAACACGCACCTACCGCAAACCGACTGCAGGGAATGGAATCCTACATGCCCATAGTTTCCACCCCACCCCCCTCAAACAATCAATCCCTTATGCAGAATGCCTCAGGATGACACGCAATTGCAGCACTCCTGAGGGTCTTACCAATGCTAAAACAAATCTATTCTCACGACTCCAACAAAGAGGATACACCCCAGAAACGTGCAGAAAAGCTGAAGTGAAATGTGAAACCAAGAATAGAAAGGATCTAATATTGCCAGTGGTAAATGAAACAACTACAAACAGTAAGGCGAGACAACCCCCCAGACTAATAACAGGCTACAACCGATATCACTCAAACCTCCGCAAAATCTTAAAAAGGCACTGGCCATTAATCCACAATGACCCTACTATAGGGAGCGAAGTAGGAGAGAGTCCACTGATATCGTTCAGGAAAGCGAAATCAATGCGGAACGCCCTGGTGGTGAATGCACCTGTTCTTAAACAGAAGAAAAACTGGTTACAGTCACAGAAGGGGTTCAAAAAATGCATAAAATGCAAAGCCTGCATGTATGGCATCAATACCACTGAGGTCCAGTTACCATTCAGAAGAAAGAAATACTCCCTGAGGGCACATTTCACATGCAAAACTGATTTTGCTGTTTACGTGCTAACATGCCAGTGCGGCAAAAGATATGTGGGATCGACTATTCATCCCGTCCATGTGAGAATTCTGCAGCACCTAAGGGCGATTGCGAACTTAGACCAAACGTACCCCGTGGCGCGCCACATCCACGAGGCCCATGGGGGCAATATGGATGGTCTAACTTATTTTGTTATAGACAGCATCCCCAAGAATCCGAGAGGTGGAAATCGGAAACTGGCGCTACGCCGCCTGGAGTCTAGATACATAATTCTAATGAACTCCAAGATCCCGGCAGGTTTAAATGCGGATGAGGCCCTTAGTGTCCACATCTAAACAAACACATCCCAGCGCCTCTCTCTGCCTTCCTTATCCCCAGTACCCGTGAACATATGCATAGTTTTAATCCATAATCACTGTAAATACACTTTATAAGCACTCATCACTACAGGGAGATGACCGACCAATAGATAGTAAACATCACACATTGTGCCACACAGCAGGCAACCCCCACCGCTACGCTCAGCAGCACTTGCTATATAACAATACAATGTCAGGTCCCGCTCGCCATCCTTCAAGTAGAAGGAGCAGTAATCTACATTCAATAGTTTACCTGCATTAGGCTATCAGGCGAAACAAGAAACGCGCGCGCGGCGGTCTCACTGTTAACACTCACCGAGTCTGAACAATCCAGATGCTGCCCACTAGCAGAAGCGCGCCTCAGGGAACTGACACTTTTGAGATTACAGCGCCGGACCAATCCACATGTTTATATGAGCAGCAATGTGCAGCCTGTGTGCATGGACACACGGGATTCGCTGAAGCGCAGATACAAAACATGTTAACTAAAAAAGGCTGAAATTGAGGGTTGCTGTGTCACCAGTAATGCGCACTCTCACAGTAATGTTGGGCACACATTTTTTACACTGTACATATTAAGCACGTAATTGTTTGGTCACATATGCTGCAAGTACCTGTTACATGTGATTTAACAGTAACAGTAGAAAGACTATATGGATGTTCTAAATGTGCAAGTCATATGCTAAAGCAGCGTCATCACCTTGGGTGTAACCGAGGTAACTATAGCAACTGTCATTCAGCATTAACTGAGACTACCCAATCAGTGAGAATGTGCTTTTGTGTATATATAAACCGTAATGTCAGTATGCATTTGTTAGTGATCAAGGCGGCAGGAGTCCGTCGAAACGCGTCTGAGCAGAAACTGAAAAGGAATAAATACGTTTGAATTGAAACTCACGGAGTCAGCGCCTTCTTTAATCAGAAGATTGGTTTGGTAATCAATATATATATATATATATATATATATATATATATATATATATATATAGTGCTTAACTCCGTGATGAGGCGCTAGAGTGCATTTCGGGAATAGTAGCACTCCACACGGGGAATGCATGGTTGGCAGTGTGTTGTATGTGCTCTGATCCTACGTGGGGAATGGTTAGCGGCTCCCCATCAAGGTGCTGAAAATGCTGACGGCCCGGAGCGGACACATCCTGCACCTGAATACCTGCAGCCCCTATCCTCCACGCCTGTCAGTCCTATTGAGGTAAGAGCCCTGGCTATGCTTGCTCCCCTGCCCCCTGGTTGTGCTTGCTCTCCTGCCCCCTGGCTGTGCTTGCTCCCCTGCCCCCTGGCTGTGCATGCTCCCCTGTCCCCTGGCTGTGCTTGCTCTCCTGCCCCCTGGCTGTGCTTGCTCCCCTGCCCCCTGACTGTGCTTGCTCCCCTGCCCCCTGGCTGTGCTTGCTCCCCTGCCCCCTGGCTCTGCTTGCTCTCCTGTCCCCTGGCTGTGCTTGCTCTCCTGCCCCCTGGCTGTGCTTGCTCCCCTGGCTGTGCTTGCTCCCCTGCCCCCTGGCTGTGCTTGCTTGCCTGCCCCCTGGCTGTGCTTGCTCCCCTGCCCCCTGCATGAGCTCGCTGTGCTTGCCGCCCTAGAAAAGTCCACACACATCAAAGGTGTGAGATCTGACATGGTAAAGTTTCACACCCTGTGGGAAGTGCTGGTACTGCCCCAGGAAATGTACAGCATCTCTGCTGTGAAGTGCCGGTACTGCCCTATTAAATGTACAGCATCCCTGCTGTGAAGTGCCGGTACTGCCCTATTGAATGTACAGCATCCCTGCTGTGAAGTGCCGGTACTGCCCCATTACATTTAGTGAACTCAAGCTCTATGAGAGGTGTCAGAACTGCTTTGGGCCATGGGACATCATCGGGAGCTGGCACCAAGACAGATAAGACTCCTGAGGACATGGACACAGATCGGTCCCAGTCTGGTAGTGTACAGATTCTGCATGTTACACCAGGCACCGCTGACGAAGTCGCTTGATGATCTCACTCATGTTTAACTGCTCCACTTTATTTACAGGCATGACCGACAGAAGTCCATTATCATGCCCTTTCGAGCTAATATTGAGATATGGCTTGCTGGTCGTAGTGGGGGGGAGATTGACTAATATTACAGATGAGAAGCCCCCTCGGGTTGGGGCAAAAGGTACTAAATGAGGCATGAGCATGATTGCTTTCATATTCTCGTGTTGAAGATACCCAACAGACTTCAGCTACTCTTCCCAATTGTTCCTCTGTAGTTACTAGAGGGAAATAAGTTACAGTGTAGTTTGGATGGGGGCTAGTTTCTTAGTACCTGTCCTGGGGTGGGGGTGTTGGGGTAGTTCTTTTTGTTGTATGGCGATGTTTTAGGGTTATTGGCGTAACTTTCTAGAACAAGCTGTTCATGACCAATGTGAAGCAGTACAATGGGTTCGATATCTGAATTAAAATGTGTAACTTGGAACATCAGGGCTATGGATACCATGTTACGGAGACATGAAATTCATGTGCATTTGGCGTGTAGGAAAGTCCAATTAGCTTTCCTGCAAGAAACTCACAAACTGCCAAAAGAAGGCGCTGCATTGCAGCGCAGGTGGAGAGGGCAGGTGTTTTGCACGACTTACTCTACCTTCGCACGGGGTGTCTTGATATGGGTGTGGGCGGGAGTACCATTTCAACCCCCACGCCAATTAAAAGACCCTGAGGGACGTTATATCTTAGTGGCGGGCCGGTTGAATGGTAGGAATGTTGGTGCTGGCTAGTATATATGCTCCAAATACAGAACAATCAGCCTTCATTACGCAATTGTCTGGGAAATTCGCTCCATTTTTGACCTGGTCAGTACTCATGGGTGGAGACTTCAATTCCGTTACAGATGTGCTATTGGATAGATACTATCCCCCTCTCCCGGATGCACCTGCTCATACCATCTCAAAGATTAGGCAGGATTGGAAACTTAGTTGGGGACTGATAGACACCTGGAGGGTACACCACCTGAACGCTCTGGATTATTCGTTCTTCCCAGCTCTGCCCGACCTCCATGTTCGGCTGGATTCGGTGCTTTGTTCTCCTGACATTCACGCTGTAGTACAACACAGCGAGTGCCTCACCAGAATGCTGTCCGATCATAATCCCTTGCTGATACGTGTAAACCTGTTACCAGAGCACCCTAAGATTCCGACATGGCGCTTAAGTCCAGAGCTGTTGGAGGATCAGGCATTTCGAGAGGTGGTGGGGACTGGCATTGATAATTATTTTTAGGATAACACTGGCCCTGCCCTGTCTTTAGTGGTGGAATGGGATGCGGTTAGGAGTGTGATAAGGGGGCATTGCAGTGCACATAAGCTGGGAGTATGTAGGACACTATTGCAAGATTTAGAAAGGGCGGATCTGGGACTGTGGGAAGTGGAAAGGGAGAGGCCTGAGCATCCGGATCGCCAGCAAGATTTACTAGCAGCGAGGTAAGAGGTTGCTTTGCAGGTGGAGCGGCTGCGCAGCTTTGACTATAAAAAATATGTGCCCATGCAGAGCCCAATAAATCTGGGCGTGTTTGGCATGGTTAGCTAATCCAGTGAGAAGGGGGGCGATCATTCTGGAACTTCATGCCCCGGATATATGCAAGTGATAAATGAGCTGAGATGTTGGGACAGGACATCACCTTGGGAGAGGTCCGTGGTGCGATTAAACACATGGCCCGGAAAAAGACCCCCGGGGTGGACGGCCTGCCTATGAAATACTACAGTGCTTATGTCGATCTCCTGGCCCCTCGGTAGGTGACGTTATATAATACAGCAAGAAAGGCGTGCCTTTTACCTGCTACCACTCGTGAGGCTGTAATTATACCCCTTGTTGAAGCCGCAGAAACCCCCCCATGATAGAATGGCCTATCGCCATCTGTCAATGTTCACCACGGATTATAAGATTTTAAGACGGATTTTAGCGACCCGACTGCTCCCATTTATGGTCCAACTGATACATACGAATCAAGCGGGGTTTATACCGACTCGGAATACAGCCCAGGATGTACAGCGTCTTCTTAATCTTTTTTTTTTTTCTATTATTGTTTTATTGGGATTTTACAGTACATTACAATATATAGCTCATTTAACATGAATCAACACTTCGCTGAATATTCGACGGGGGTTAAAATTGCGTTACATAAGACGCTGATACCTATCACAAGCCCACTGCTGCTATATTGGCAATAGATATCGAGAAGGCCTTCGACAGTTTGGAGTGGCCCTATCTGTTTCCGGTTAAGCTCCAATTCGGTTTAGGGAAAGGCTTTGTGGATTGGACGGCTCTTTTGTATCGTCAATTTACAGCACGGGTGAAGACGGGAGGGATGATATCGGATGCATGCACAGTGGGTCGGGGAACGAGACAGAGTTGCCCCCTTTCCTCATTGCTGTTCGCCCTGGCCATGGAACCGCTCGTGGCCCGGGCCAGAACGGGACTGCATTATTCGGGACTGCAAGTGTAGGAACAAATTTATCATATTGCACTCTATGTCGATGATCTACTTATGTTTTTGGCTGACACAGAGGGCGCCCTTGCTGGCGCAAAGACTTTTTTGGGGGATCTTAGCATGATTGCCGGCCTTAAGGTAAATTGGGTGAAGACGTGTTTGTTTCCCAACGCACCGACGGCAGAGGTTCCACTGATTACGCAGGGGATATGATGGGAGCGCCAATGTATGAAATACCTTGGCACTCGTATTTACCATACACAAACTGATCTATTGGAGGGTAATGTGGGCAGAGCCATTAGAGGGCTTAAAGGCTGTATTGAGTTCTGGGGCACACTTCCGCTCTCGGTAGCTGGACGGGTGGCCCTTCTTAAGATGATAGCACTCCCTAGGCTACTGTATTATTTAAGGACACTACCTATTTGGATTCCGGCCTTTGTTTTTAAACAACTTCAGTCAATGGTGGTTGGTTTCCTTTGGGCCCAGGGAAGAAGGAGAGTGGCACTTAACACGCTGATGAGACCGAGATCAAAGGGAGGCTTGGCGGTCCCTGACTTCGAGACATATTACCTAGCGGCGCAGTTACAGTGGCTTACTCAGACAATAACACAGACATTTCGGGGCCCAGAAGGCGTAGAGGGGAATCAGACCGAGAGGCGGACACTAGCCAGATTAATATTACAACTGCCGCTCTCTGTTTCTTCTCTCACTCGAGAGGTGGGCACTTTTAAACTTTGCTGGAACAGGAGTCAGCGGCAAGCGCAAATAGCACGGCCGTACGCCCCTGAGATTCCGCTGGTGATGTGCACTGCTCTGCCGCATGGTGGTAATTGGATGGCACTGACTGACTGAGCAGAGGTGGGGCTGGCCACCAT
Source organism: Lissotriton helveticus (assembly GCF_964261635.1). Taxonomy (NCBI): domain Eukaryota; kingdom Metazoa; phylum Chordata; class Amphibia; order Caudata; family Salamandridae; genus Lissotriton; species Lissotriton helveticus. Next base: position 965,901,648 of record NC_136065.1, on the reverse strand, counting down.
GGGTGAGCTCTATGAAGATGGCACTGTAATTTCCTTTGAGGTATTGCAAGACAGATACGAGCTGGTAAGTTGAGACTACTTTTTGCATTTGGTGCTTATAATGGCCATCCAAATGCATTGGAAGGAGGGGCTCAGGGAACCACCAACCTCAATGGCTTGTCAATATATAGTACTAGCAGCTGGCACCATCAAGGTGGTTACGTGCCTGTACCGCCGGATGACGCACGAGAGGTTAACCCCACTGGTATTGCGCCGCTTACGGTGGGAGGAGGATTTAGGTGAGGAGATCCCTGAGAAAGTGTGGGCGGGACTAGTTGAGCGCGCCCACAAAAGCACCAGGAACGCGCATTTCCAATTGGTACATTTTTTTATTCTCCACAGAGCTTACCTTACACCAGCAAAAATCAATAAATATTTCAATGTGAATTCAGCAATGTGCCCCCATTGTAACACGCTGGGAGCAGGTTTTGGACACATGATGTGGAGTTGCCCTCAGCTTGGGACATATTGGGAGGAGGTGGTAACGCTTTTACACAGGGTCACGAATAGAGATGTAGAACCCACTGTAGGTCTCTGCTTGTTGCATTGGTTCACCCACACCTCTAGGAATAAGGTAACGAGCAAGTTCCTGGACAAGGGGCTTTTGTTGGCGAAGAAGGAGATTATGGCTCATTGGAAGGCCATGAAGGGTCCTAGTTTTCAGAGATGGCCAACCGAATTTATCAAATGGGCGTAGTGTGAGGGATCCACGAGGTTGCAACTGGCGACTCGCGTTATTAGCTCCAGAGCACTAGAGATGGTGAGAGCATGGGAGGCATTAGTGCAGTTATTGAAAGTCCTGGAAATGCACTATGATGTGGAATCGGGCGCGTCTGACGCAGATGCGCCACCCTGAAGGACTGTGATTCTCTGGTGGGATGGGGGCGTTGGTTCTTTATATGGGAGTTGCCTCTGACAGCAGTAAATTGCATTCCTATTCGTTGATTTTTATTTCTTCAATATAAACACAGCTGTGTATTGTTGTCTTCAATAAATATGTATAGTTGTTACGCCAAGAGGGAGGGGGGTGGGATAAGAGGGAGGGAAGGGGGATTGCATTTGGAAATCCCAAGAACATGTCTCGAAGATGGATACATTTATATCATACTGACAGGAATGTTTAATATTAGGAGGCTAGCGTCTTGCATTGCAATGATCCAGGCTTGACGACTCCTATGGAGAGTGGACCCAATTGTTATAGATGCCTGTCGGACATGCAAGATATTGTACCATCATAATTCAATCTCATGACATGGTTCTGAATGTAATTGTATTTCACTAGTGTATGCTATTGAGCTGTTTGTTTTAAAATAATAAAAATATATTTAAAAAAAAAAAAATCAGCCAGGATAGCTTGACTCCAGTGGCATGGAGAGCATGGGACCCACGTCTGGGCATACCCGTCGCACTTGGGGTGACAAATGCAGAAACAACAATTGAGACTTGTGACTGGGGGTGAATATTTGCATTTTCCAGCATTCTGTCCATCAATAGCTTCTTTTAGATATGTTGCCTTAAGTTGGAAGGTATGCCCAGATGTGAGTCCTGTGCTCGCTACACCACTGGATTCAAGCTAGCCTGGCTGATGAAGGGTGATGCCCTGAAACAGTTGTCAGGATGCTTGTTTCCAGTCCATGGAGAACCTGACTTGGCAGTTCGGGCTGGACAGTTCCCACAAGGAACAGGGTCAAAACTGATTTGCATATGGCTGGGTCCAAACTGGGGTGTTGTGGTGAGCAAAAGAATGATGGATTTAACCCAGATCCTTGTGACTGAGGGTGAATGTTTGCATTGTCCAGCATTCCGTCCATCAATTGTTTTATTTTGGATATGTTGCCCTATGTGGGAAGGTATGTCCAGACGTGGTTCCCCGCTCACTACACCACTGGATTCAAGCTAGCCTGACTGATGAAGGGTGATGCTCTGAAACCGGTCCTAGGATGCTCGTTTCCAGTCCAGGGAGGAAATGGCTTGGCAGATCGGGCTGGAATGTTCCCACAAGGAACATGGTCAAGACTGATTTGCATATGGCTGGGTCCAAACTTGGGTGGTGTGATAAGCAAATAAACAATGGATTTAGGCCCAGATCTCTATACTGGGGTGAATGTATGACATTGTTCTGATTCTGTCCATCAAATGTTGTTTTTTGCCTTTGTCACTCCGAGTGAGACGGGTATGCCCAGGCGTGGGTCCCGTGCTACTGGAAACATAGGATGGGTAGATGTGACAGAGAACTCTTCTGCATTCATTTGTATTCTGAGAACTTTTCCTGGCCAGGTGGAGAGAGGGGAGACAAAACACCTGAATAGGCAGTGTCCTGTTTCCCACACAATGGGCTGATTACCACACGTAGCTAGTCTGGAGCCAGAGCTGCGAATAAAGGGGGACGTGTGCACTTCAAAGGCCTGCTTTGAAGTCACCCCCACTTCAAAGGCACAACTGGGTATAAGTACTGGGCCACTGACCTTCCCAAGACAGTATACTACTTGACCTGTGAAAAACTCTGCCAAGAGTAGAGACTGCTGAGCTACAAAGATTGCCACTCTGCTTGACTGCTGCTCTGGAAGAACTGCTTTCCTGATTTGCTGTCCCGCTGCCTGCTTAATTTTGCCCTGCTCCTAGGGCTTGCTAGCTTGTCCTCTGTTTTGAAGTTTCAGGGCAATCAAATACTTCCTTCAACCCTGCAACAGCACCTGTACTCTGCCATCTGTGAGTCCTGCCCTGCCAAGTGGTGCCAATCCAGTTCCGATCCCTTGAAAGGTGATTTCTGCTGTGCTGATCCAACAAAATCGATGCACTGACGACTTTGGGGCACATCGGAAACGACGCATTGCGCTATGACAGCAACACAGTTGACGCTGAACAACATCACTTAAACGGACTGCGCAGCTCATCAACGATAGACTGCAAGGTTCGACAACGACGCATCACCTGCATTGTAAAGGGTTTTCTTGACGATGCCTTCATTGACTGCGCGGATCAGAACTGACAGTTCACCTCCATCCACCGAAGCACGACACCTTCTCTGCTCCTCGCATCAAGTTTTCGATGCTTCCTCCATCCGAAGCACTTATTTGGTGGGACCTGCGTGAGTCCTGTCGCCGGCCTGCCTTCCATCGTGGTTGGCTTGAACTTTGGATATACCCGGTCTAGAGCGATCAGGTATTCCCGGTTGGTGCTTTATGACTGTAAGCACTAAATTTTCATTTAATCTTTAAAAATTCACAACTCCATTTCTACCTATTGGATTATTGTCATTTTGGTATTGACTTACTCATAATCAATCAATCAATCGAACAATCAGCACTTGTAAAGCACAGCTTTTCACTCATGAGGGTTTCCACGTGATGGGTTTCTGGGCTTAATCGAAAAGCCAGGTCTTGATTCATTCCAGGACTTGGCTGCGAGGAGGGAGAATGAAAGGCCTCCACTCTGGTTAAGGCAGATGCGTGGAGTCTGTGTGAAGGCGAGTGAGGTTGAGGAAAGGATTCTGGATGGTTGTTGGTAGTTCATGTGGCGGTTCATGTATGCTGGTCCTGGGTCATGGTTGTGGAGTGTTTTGTAGGCATGTGTCAGTATCTCTGGACAGGGAGCCAGTGGAGGCTCCATAGGTGTAGGGTGATGCAGGTCCATTTAGGCAGGTTGAGGATTGTAGGAAGGTAGATCCCTGACTATGGTTGCCCCCAACTTTTTGCCTGGTGTTTTGCTGGTTTTCTGACTTAGTTGACCTGGGGCCCTGCTATTCAGGACCCCAGGCCTACTGCTCTCTCTGTAAAATGGATTCCATGTACCCTAGGTACATATCTAATTGGATACTGAGTCACCTTATCAGTCCCTGTACAGTGTACCTTAGGTACCCAGGGCATAGGTGTAACCAGGGCCTACCAGGGGCTGCAGCATGTATTATGCCACCCCTGGCTGGCCATCCAGATCTGACACAACTGGCTGCACGACAGCTGGGGCAAGGTGGTGTAATCACCCTTTGCTTTAGATATAGTATACCTATATCTAACCCTAAAAATGGAAACACAGATCTCCTATCAGTCACTCCAATGGCAGGCCTTAACAATCCTGAAGGCAGAGTGCTTGGAATCGTGTGAGATAGTGCTCTGGCATGAGCTGAGCCTGTCTGCGGCTTTCGGGATCCATCCCTTAGCCGTTTCCATGATATCGCATACCATATACTCTTAAGTGCATTATATTCCTCGCGGTTATATGCCAACTCTGGTATCGCTTTATCAAAACATGTCGAGTAAGGTGTCATACGAATTGGAATACTAACCCCTCGCCAATTCTGGCGACGGGGTTAGCATTCCACCCTTCTAGAAGGACACGACATGTATGTAACCTGTAACCACGGTTAAAGTTAGACAGAGCCTTAGCTCCACAAAATGGATGCTGCCACCGAGACACAAGTCTGCCCTCCTGCTGCTGGGAGTCCTCCCAGCCCAGGAGGCAAGGACAAAGGGTTTCCTGCCAGGGGCGGTGCCAGCACCGTCCCAGACAGGATTTTGTGTATTCTAGGTAGGCAGGGCTTTAGAGGAAGGTGACTGCAAGTGGCACCCCGGTGCTCACTGTGCATAGGCTGGCTGGAACCAGTTCCAGGGGCACTCCAGCCCCTGGCCTGGGGAAAGCCCGCCAAAGGAGAGGGGTGTAACCACCCCCCTCCTAGTCCCACCCATAGGGCAGGACTTAGTCGCGTGCCAGCCCCTTTTTGCAGGATAAAGGTAGGAATTGGCCCCCTTCCAAATCAGATCATCTTTGAATCCTGAAACTACTTTCCACGAAAGGAACTCAAAACTTCTTCCCAAGATTCTCCCTTGTGACTAAGGAGTAGTCACCCTGCAGCAGCAGGCACCAACCAAGCATCGCGGTTTGTTGCCAGTCTCTCCTTCGGATCAAGACTGCTCCAGCACGACGAGAATTGGCTTCCCTGGCACCTCTGACCTCAACCTACATCATCAGCCCAGCTGTGATCCGTGGGTGCGACGAGACCTCGAGGGACCGGCCATCTTCAGAACTGCACGACGCTTGTCCAGCACGACTCCCGAGTGACCCTCGACTGAGTGCTTTGGGGTAAGAGGAGCCCCGACCCTGAGCAGCTCCAGCACCGAAGTTCAGCCCCCCCTGCATCCACGAGATCTGCGTGGGGCCCTTCTGCTCTTTGCTGCCAACCGCGTTGTCCAGGTCGCTTGCCCGTTGGCTAGTGGCCCTCTCACGACGCTCCACGACGACAAACACTGCTGGTCTGGTTGCTCCAGGCTAGCCCTTGCTCCCCTCCAAAAGAGGAGCACCCTGGACCCTCCTGGTCCACTCAAGACGCCATTTTAGGTCCACCGCGTGGGCCTTGCATTTGCCAAGACTTGTTGCCCAATCCTGGGTCCAGCGACGTCGACAGCAAGAACCTTTGTGGGACAGCTCGCACCTCCATCCTGGTCGCCGACAACGCCTCCTGGTCCGAGAGACTGCAGAGCCCAGCAGCGCCCACTCACCTGGTCGAGGTGACTTCGTCCGGTGCCACCCTGGTGCCCATCTAATCACTGGCTAGTGATTCAGAACTTGGTCCCCTCTGCTTTCAGGTCTTTCTTCTTCCCTGATCCAGGCTTGGATCACCACGAACTTCTTCACTGGTCGCCTGCCAGCAACTTCTTTCTTCAGGCTCCTGGATCTTCAACGAGGGTTTCCGACGCAACTTCAACCCTATGCAGCCGCAGCCCCTGGGCTAGGTAACCTGAGTACTCCGGTGCTCCAGCATAGTCCAACACCCTAAGTGTTCAGATCCACTCTTGTTTTCGACCCACCTAGTCGGGTTCGCCCGAGAACAGTAACTTTGCAACTGCTAGCTTCCATAGACTTTTTCCCGCCTTACGCGTGAGAGTTCCCACTCTGCACACGACGTCCACAGGCCTCCTGCATCTAATCCCAGAGTTTAGAATTGTAGGCCTAGCGATTCCTGAGTCTAGAAAAGTATTACTTACCTGCTAGCAAGTTCGCATTCCACTTACTGTGTATATAGTTTTTCGTGCCCCTAGGGCATTTGTGTAAATTGTGCGACTTAAAGTATTTTCGTAAGAGTTTTGTTATGTGCTTAGCTCCCTGACTCATAAAGAGTTCAGGGTAGTCTTGTTATAAATAAATATCTGTTTATTTTCATAACAACTTGTGTGGTGTCCTTTCACTTGGTGTTCAAGGGGTAATGTGATGGTAAAACAGCTGGCTTAACACGCCCTCTAGAGTCTTAGCCTTAGACTGCTCGTATCCATGCTACTAGGATAGCTGGTCTATAAGGTTGACTTACAACCAATCATCAATAAGGGTTGTTTGGACTGATACATAGTGATCCCTAGAAAAGTGAGCACTGCATATCAGGCCAACTTCTCACAAGGATCAGTCTAGCCACTGAGCTCTGTATCGTCTGGTGCTGCACATGAATTTGGTGGTGTTTCCTACTGAACACTGCATTGCCGTAGTCCAGCCTGCTGGTGATTAAGGCTTGCATGACTGTTTCTCTCGTGCTGACAGGAAGACATTTGAAGATTCTTAAGAGCATGCAGAGAGTATGGAAGCAAGTGGAGGAGACTGCGTTGATCACTCTTTTTATGGTGAGTTTGCTGTCCAGGATGATGACGAGGTTGCTGGCGTGTTTTTTTGTTGTGGGAGGTGGTCCGAGTTTGGTAGGCCACAAGGTGTTGTTCCAGGGAGAGGACCGGTAGCCAAAGATCAGCACTTTGGTTTTGTCATTGTTGAGCTTCAGATAGTTGCCTTCATCCAGTCTGCGACATTCTTCATGCAGTTGTGGAAGCTGGTATTAGTGGTGGTGGGGTCTGCTGAGAGCTAGAGAATGAGCTGGGTATCGTCGGTGTAGGATAGGATGTTGAGATCGTAGATCCTGAGTCATGCAGGTGGTGAAGAGGGTGCAGCTGAGTGATAAGCCATGATGGTCTCTGTAGAGTTTGCTCTTGGGTTCTGAGGTCGTGGATTCTCTGTGTTCGTCCTGTGAGGAATGATGCAATCCATCTGAGTGCACCTCCCTTGATACCAATCTAGTGCAGTCTCTAGATGACGGTGTGGTGGGATATGGTGTTGACTGCTACGGAGAGGTCGTGGAGGATCAGGGTCGCCCATTGTGCCCTGTTCATCAGAGTACAATTGTCCTCCGTGGCAGTTCTCTCTGCGCTGTGGTTGGCGCAGAAACTGGATTGGGAGGCTTCAAGCACGTTTTTCCTCTCCAGGTACTTGGTGGCCAGCAGGTTGATGACCTCCAACAGGACTTTGGCTGGGAAAGGGAGCAGCAAGAGGGGGCGGTAGTTCTGGAGTTCGCTTGGGTTGGCGGAGGCTTTCTTGAGGAGAGGTCTGACTTCTACTTGTTTCCATGTGTCGGGAAAGGGGGCTGTGGCGATGGATGCATTGAGGATGGTGGTAAGTTGATGAATGATCTCCTTGCTTCCTTGGTTGAAAATTCAATGGGGGTATAAATAAATAAAATAAAATTATTGTCTATTGGGGAGCAGAGTGGCTGGGTCCAAACTGGGGTGGCATGGTGAGCAAACAGTCAATGGATTTAACTCAGATCTGTGATTCGGGGTGAATGTTTGACAATTTTCAGCATTCAATCCTTCATCTTTTTGTGCTGCCATAGTTGCCATAAGTGGGAAGGGCATGCCTAACATGGGTCCCAAACTCATTATGCCACTGGATTGAAGTTAGCACGTCTTATGAGTGATGATACCCCAAAACCGGTCCAAGGATGCTTGTTTTCCGGTCCAGGGAGGACCTGTCCTATGGCAGTTTGGCTGGACTGTTCACATGTGGAGCAGGGTCAAGAATGATTAGCATATGACTGGGTGAAAACTGGGGTGGCATGGTGAGCAACAAATGATGGATGGAGCCCTGATCTGTGACTGGTGGTGAATGTTTCACAATGTTCATCATTCCATTGATCATCTTTTTGTAATAGAGTAATAACAATCCACCCTTAAACGACTAATGACTTTTTCTAATCATTTTCACATTATACATCTTTTTTACAATAAGTAAGTCTGTCCCACTGACTTTATCATATTTTTATAATAAACAGATCTAGCTTATATCTTTGGTCATTGGCTTGCCAACAAAGATCTGCTGTATTGAGCTAACACTCTCACAAGACAAACAGAGAAGGACAAACACCATAATTATCACAGTGACATGTGTAAGACGGAAAGGTCACAGAGAAAAGCTGTGCTTGAAAAGGAGCCTGGCTCAAGTAGCTGGATAAACAAACTGTTACAGCTATTTGAGGATAAGCACTATATCTATGCAAGCACACAGCTTTTGACAACTTAAAAGCTGTACTCAGATGAATAAACACCTGGGTGGAGCCACAGTCCTACTCTCTAGTCTTCTTGAAAGCTCTTTTTTATTACAAAAGGTAACACCTGTGCTGTAAAACCAGACCTAAAAGCCAAAGAAGCCATAGATGACCAGTAGGTTGAAATTAGCAAAATCCATGAACGTTTTATGCTTAAGAGTAGTTTAATTGCAGCTTTAAGGGAAGAAGAGGATTTTCCAGTGTTATGGTAAAATAAGAATTTGTTAGCACAAAGGAATAAAACAACAATTCTCTCAATTGATATGTGAAGGAGTTTGGTGGACTTGCAAGGTGTGAACTGTGGGGCATATTACCAACAACTAGCGTTAATTATCGCTATGTTGGCTTCGCGGCAATATTTTTATCGCCGAGCTGCGGCGATTTTTATCGCTTAGGAACCTTGCTATTATCAAGGTTTATCTCCTAAGCGATAAAAATCGGCCGAAATGCATGATTATCGCTGAAAAGTCAGCGATATTCATGCATTACCGAGCTAATGCTCTTAGCCATGTTATCCACCTACCATTGGATAACATGGCTAAGAACTGCTCAGGGGCAGGTGTTAGCTTTTGGAGATAATCGTGGTTAGTGCGAATATCTCCAAAAGTTGGTAATAGGAGATAGCGATGTTAGCGACTGTTTCCAGTCGCTAACATCTTGGCACGCCCACTTTGCATGTCATTAGTGATAAATTTCACTGACATGCAAAGCGGGGCCCAAGATGGTCGCTACCTCCTACTAGCTGTCGCTAACTGGTGTTAGCGACAGCTAGGTAATAGGGAGATCATTTTATCTCCGCTTTCTTGGCTTTTAAAACCAAAAAAGCGGAGATACACCCCTTTGATAATATGCCCCTGTATTCATTGTTTTTGTGGTACTCAGAATGAAGGGTGTACATTTTTTGGATTTATTTGCAATATTTGTGTTTGGCAGAAACAGATTTCTACCACGACATTTGGTCTGCATCTGGATTTAAGCTAGGTAAGGATTAGGATCTTTTCATTATATGGTACTGTGCAAAAACTGAAAATCATGTCAGAAAATAACATCAATAAAATAAAGAAAAATGCATAAATATAAAGCAGGTTGCAGGCAGCATCGTTCCCTTAGATGAAGCACATGCATGTGGTGATGGGGTGAGGGTTAATCAGTACATAATGTTATGATGAAGCAAAACCTGGTAGGGTCACTTTTAAACATGGGCAGTTGCTCCCGCTTTGGAAGCAATTCATGTCAGGACAGCATGAGCAGTTATATGGGGTTGCAATATGATCTTCAGAGGGATAATTCAGACCGAATTATTGGAGAATATGCACCATTTTCAGCAGCCTCTTATGCCTTTTGGATAGTGTGTGCAGTAAAGTCACAGACGAACTTTGGAACATCTAATGAGTTCCTTGTATGGATAAGGCCACATAAGTATCGCTTTTTTGGTCACAGGTTTGTTGACCACAAATATGTTGCTGTTTCCAGACCAAAGTCACATGACTACTGTTGCAACGTAAGCGTGGTAAAATGTTTTATTATACACTTACTCTTATGTACTACTCTAACCGCACTGGGCCAATTATGATTAGACAGTCTTCTGCACTCCCATTTACCACAGAGGCAATGATCCTCTGACAAATCATTCTCCACTGATAGGAAGGGTGGAAATTAGGGTAACCAAACACCACATTTGCTGTCCAATGAAGACTATTATTTGACTGCCAATTCACAAACTGGAGATCAAACTGGAAACCTCTCTTAAAACCATGCTGTTGAAATAAAGGATAGCAACAGGAAGACCCAACCTCCTAAAGAAGTTAAGTCGAGTTAGGATATATGGCCAACTACCGACCGTTGTACCTACTAAGCACCGAATATAAAATCCCAAGCAAGGTACTGGCTAACAAGTTATTGCCCTCTCTGTCCAAGCTAGTTCATATCGACCAAACTGAGTTCTTACCATCACGCAGCACATCGCTAAATATTAGAAAGCTACACCATTTAATGGCAGAGGCCAGAGCCGATAACCACGTGCGGGCTGTCTTTCACTAGATCTAGAAATCCGGGATACCAGAGGGGTATATTGCCTGGCTGCGGCTATTATATAAGGCCCCTACGGCGTGAGCCCATACTGGTAGCCACATCTCAGAGGAATGCTCCATACATAAAGGGACTAGGCAGGGCTGCCCCCTATCACCTCTTATATTCATACTGCCATTGGAACCATTAGCCATAACAATGTGAAAGGAGTTCACAGACCGGGGCATAATGTTGGGAAATACATTGCATTTGTTATCGGCATATGCAGACAACATCATTTTATACCTACACAACCTTAAATGTGCCTCTAGGCCCAATATATGATACGTTTTGTCGCTTTGAAACTGTGTCTGGATTGGCCATTAACATAGCAAAATCACATGCGTTCTTCTTCACAGAGCAGACAGAAACTGTAGGTATAGATTTTGGAGATGCCCAACTGACGGTGGCTCCGACTACCTTTAAATACTTAGGTATACAAATGTATAGAACGCATGAAGATATGCTAGTTGGTAACTTGCACAAAGCAGTCCAAGCTCTGCGATCCAGTATTGTTTTCTGGATGGCATTGCCACGGTCTGTTATGGGGAGTGGGGCACTAACAAAAATGGTGGTTCTGCCAAGGCTATTATACTATTTCTCTAATTTACCATTAATCGTGAAGCAAACCACGTTCAAACTGCTGGACACAATGCTCATTGACCTTATCTGGGGTAATGTAGAAGACGCATAAGCCTGAAGAAGCTGCAAGTAGGCACACGAATGGGAGGCCTGAGTGTCCCAGATTTGCGAGCCTATTACTATGCATGCCAATTGCAGTGGCTATCGTACTGGTCAGCGGGACGCAACTTACAGGAAATAGGGTTCACGGAGACAGACATGGACAACGGTGCACTACACGTCCTATTACTACCTGGTAGCAGACCCCAGAGAGACCTCCCCCCATTGCTGGTCACGGTTCTCAGATGCTGAAATGCGGTGCTGCACTGTACGCAAGCACCCCTGGGATATGCAGGCAACATTCCTTTGCTGGGGATCCCACTAGCGGGAGGCAAACTCACGAAACGCAAATTGACGCCCTGGTGGGAGGCAGGGGTTAGCACAGTGTCGCATCTGTTTGGGGACGTACTACTAATTGACCATGATACATTTGTCAATGAAACTGGGGTTCCAGCACACTTATACATACTGCAAGCTGCACTGCCGCTGTATGTAAAGGCACAATGGGCCCCGCAAAGGCAAATCCCCCCCACCAATGACCTGGTCAAAATGGTACACTATATGGTAAGAAACAGGCACCTTATTAGATGGCTCTACACAGGCATCAGTTCGCATACCAAAGCCAATCTAGACACACTAAGAATTGCAAGGGCGGGCGACATGAATAGGGACCTAACAGATAAGGAATGGGCGAATATACTGGAACACCCAAGGAAGACATCAAGGAACACGAAATTCAAATTTATACAGACTATGTTATTACACCGAGCTTACCTCACACCACGTAAGCTAGATAGAATGTCCCCCAAACACAACATTATTGCCAGAGATGCTTGCTGGATAGTGCAGACCTACTCCACATTTTATGGACCTGCCCAAAAGTGAGGGGATATTGGGACACCGTCAGGCACAGAATTGGAGAAGCGGTAAACCGGGAAGTGCAGAACGCAGTGGAGGAGTGAATTTTAGGGTTGCATAAGCAAACATCCAAGTATAAAGTGCAATACCGTTTTATAGATCTAGCACTCATATTAGCTATACGAAACATTACTATGAGATGGAAGTCGCGGAAACCCCCTGATGTACTGACCTGGCACACGGAATTACTGCGTTGGGGTGCTGCTGAGAGCGCAGCACTGCGTAGAGAAGAACTCAAGGGCTTAAGAAAAATACCAATAGCATTGGAATGGGATGGGATGCTAGAAGCCATAAAGACAATGTATGATGATTAGGGACTGATGTGAGGTGTACAACTGGATGCGTAGAGAGGTAACCATATCCTGTAAACGACGCAACAACAGGGAGAGTTTGGCTATGCACACATGTAACACATGTATATGTCACAAGCCTACATTGAATAATACATATACATATGTTATGTTATGTTATGTTATTTATTACTTGTAAAGCGCACATACGCCCAAGGGCTTCTTGGCGCTGAGGAGAGAATCAAAACATAACAATGCACAAAAAAAATAAAATCACTATTTCAAATAGGCCTGAGTAAAAAGAAATGTTTTCAATGCCTTTCTAAAGGCAAGAAGATCCCTGCTATGTCGCAGAGTCAAAGGGAGGGAATTCCACAAGGAAGCAGCTAAAAATTGAAAGCTGCTACCTCCCTGTCGTTTCTTTTTAAAACGAGGGACCTCAAGTAGATCTTTGTGAGCTGATCTCAAGCTACGTAGGGGTCTATATCTCCTTAGCAGTAAGAAGTACACGTGAGACCGGGAAGGGATGGGAGGAGGGAGTTGGGAACAGTTTGCTGAATTACTAGGTCAGAATAAGACATTCAGCAGTGATCAATATTTCTACGAAAATATGTGGGCTATTAAAATTGCTACATAGCCTTATTATGTACAATTGCACTGCAGCAGAGACATGCAGTAGACATATGTGTACTTATTGTGTCATTTAAGACGATACATGATATATAACGTGATGGTTTGATATGAAAATTGAAAAAGCCAATAAAATATGTTTAAAAAATAAAAAGTCGAGTTAGGATTATACAGACCAAAAGCCCCGTAAAAGCAATGCAAAACAAAAGAAGTAACACCTGATGTTCTGTCACAGCTCGATTTTTCTCCCTACAACACATTAAGGGCCAGATGTACGATGAGAATTAGCTTGCGCAAACGTGTTTGCGACCCATTTGCGCATGCTAATTCTGATAGGACCATGTACAAACACTATTTTTCGAGTCCCAAAAAATTTGCAACTCGCAAAATAGTGTTTTGGGACTCGCTATCAATCAATCAACATTTATAAAGCGGGCTACATACCCGTGAGGGTCTCAAGGCGCTGGGGGGGGGTTGCTGCTGCTGCTACTGGTCGAAGAACCAGGTCTTGAGAAGTCGTCTGAAGGCTAGCAGCTTCTGGGTCTGACATAGATTTGTAGGGAGGGTGTTCCAGGTCTTGGCGGCGAGGTAGGAGAAGGATCTGCCACCGGCGGTAGTTTTCCGGATGCGTGGGACTGTGGCGAGGGCGAGGTCGGCAGAGCGGAGGTTGCGGGCGGGGGTGTAGAAGCTGAGTCGGTCGTTGAGATATGCTGGTCCGCTGTTATGTAGGGCTTTGTGTGCGTGGATGAGGAGTTTGAAGGTGATCCTCTTGCTGACGGGGAGCCAGTGCAGGCCTCTCAGGTGGGGGGTGATGTGGCTGCGTCGGGGGACGTCGAGGATAAGTCATGCCGAGGCGTTCTGGATGCGTTGTAGCCGTCTCAGGAGCTTGGTTGTTGTTCCTGCGTAGAGGGCGTTCCCGTAGTCCAGTCTGCCAGTGGCGAGGGCCTGGGTGACGGTTTTTCTCGTGTTGGAGGGGATCCATTTGAAGATTCTGCGGAGCATCCGGAGGGTGTTGAAGCAGGACGCGGAGATGGCGTTGACTTGCTCGGTCATGGAGAGGGCAGGGTCGAGGATGACCCCCAAGTTGCGTGCTTGGTTGGTGGGTTCTGGGGCTGTTCCTAGCGAAGTGGGCCACCAGGAATTGTCCCAGGCTGATGGGGTTGGGCCGAGGATGAGGACCTCCATTTTGTGTGAGTTCAGCTTCAGCCTGCTGTCCTTCATCCATTCGGCGATGGCCTTCATACCTTTGTGGAGGTTGGCTTATGTGGTGTGGGGGTCTTCGGTGAGGAATATGATCAGCTGGGTGTCGTCGGTGTAGGAGATGATGTTGAGGCTGTGTTGTCGTGCAACGCGGGCGAGCGGTGCCATGTAGATGTTGAACAGCATCGGGCTTAGGGAGAAACCCTGAGGGACGCAACAGATGATCTCGGTGGTCTGGGATCGGAAGGGAGGGAGTCGGACGCTCTGGGTACTGCCGGAGAGGAAGGATGTGGTCCAGGACAGGCCCTTCTCCTGGATTCCGGCGTCGTGGAGGCGTGTTGCTAGGGTGCGGTGGCAGACCGTGTCAAAGGCTGCGGATAGGTCCAGGAGGATGAGGGAAGCTGTTTCTCCTTTGTCCATCAGGGTCCTGATGTCGTCGGTGGCGGCGATGAGGGCGGTCTCGGTGCTGTGGTTGCTCTGGAAGCCGGACTGGGACGAGTCCAGGATGTTGTTGTCTTCGAGGTAGCGGGTCAGCTGTCTGTTGACAATCTTCTCTGTGACTTTCGCCGGGAAGGGGAGCAGGGAGATGGGTCGGAAGTTCTTGAGGTCCTTGGGGTCAGCCTTGGGTTTCTTCAGAAGGGCGTTGATCTCGGCGTGCTTCCAACTCTTCTGGAAGGTTGCTGTCTTGAAGGAGATGTTGATTGTCTTCCGGAGGTGCGGTGCGATGGCTGTGCTGGCTGTGTTGAAGATGTGGTGAGGGCATGGGTCAGATGGTGCTCCGGAGTGGATGGAGTTCATGGTCTTGATTGTTTCTTCAATGCTGACGTTGGACCAGGAGGTCAGGCGACTGGTGCGTGTGGGGGCCTGCGAGCAGGTGGTCTTGACGGCTGATGTGGGGGTGTCGGAGTTGAAGCTGTCGTGGATGTCAATGATCTTGCAGTGGAAGAAGGTGGCCAGGGAGACACAGAGGTCTTGTGACGGCGCAATGCCGTTTGTGTTGGAGCTGGGGTTGGAGAGTTCTTTCACGATGCTGAAGAGCTCTTTGGAGTTGTGTGCATTGTTGTGAAGGCGGTCCTTGAACGCGGTCCTCTTGGCGGTCTTGATGAGTTCATGGTGTCTGCATGTGGCGTTCTTGTGGGCGGTGTAGCTGTCTGGTGTTTGGTCTAGGAGCAGTTTTTCTCCAGCTTCCGGCAGGTGCGCTTGGAGGTCCGGAGGTCATCGGTGAACAATGCGGCTTTCTTGTTGGTGTGGTTGGCTGTGGAGGTCTTGAGTGGGGCAAGGGTGTTGGCGCAGTTGCTGATCCATTGTTTGAGGTTGATGGCGGCGGTGTTAGGGTAGGTGGGGTTGGCGGGTGGTCATAGGGCAAGTGTGGTTGTCAGTTGGTCCTTGGTGACCTTGCCCCAGCAGCGGTGTGGCAGCCGTTAGGTGCGGTGGTGTGTGGTGGGTTTCCTGAAGGTGAAGTGGACCCATCTGTGGTTGTTCCAGTGGGGTTCGGTGGTGTGGTTGAAGGAGACGTGGGGGCTTGTGGAGAAGATGGGGTCCAGTGTGTGTCCGGCGGCGTGGGTGGGAGTTGTCACGAGCTGTTTGAGTCCGAGGTTGGCGAGGTTGTCGATCAGGGTGGTGGAGTTGGCGTCGTTGTTGTTCTCGAGGTGGATGTTCAGGTCTCCGAGGAGGATGTAGTCTGTTGAGGCGAGGGCGTGGGTGCTGATGAGGTCGGTGAGGGTGTCGCTGAATTGCAGTCGGGCCAGGTGGTCTGTAGACAAGTGTTCCTCTGAGGGTGGTGTTGGGGTCGGAGTGGATCTGGAAGTGCATGTGCTCAGTGGTGGTGAGGGTGTCGTCGGTGCTGGTCGATACTCTGAGGGTGTCCTTGTGGATGATGGCGATTCCTCCTCCCACTCCATTGGTGCGGTCTCTGCGGGAGATCTTGTAACTCTCTGGGATGACTATGGCGATGTCTGGCACCGAGGTGGTGTTCAGCCAGGTCTCCGTCAGGAAGGCGCCGTCGGGGGCTGATGAGTCTAGGAGGTCCCAGAGTTCGATGGCGTGCTTGCGAGCGGAGCGAGTGTTGAGGAGGATGCAGCGGAGGTGGTTGGGTTCTCTGGTGGAGAGTTCGGCATGCCGGATGCTGGTGAAGCTGCAGTTCCGACAGGTGAAGGGCCCTTGGGTGCGCTTTGGGGTGGCCTGGTAGCAGGGGTCGTTTTGTCCGGGGTAGAGTGCGTGGACGGTTCTGGAGTCGTAGAGCAGTCTGGTGTTGTGGCGGCCTCAGGGTCCAGGGGTCCTGGTGCTGGGCGTGGTCCAGGCGCAGACGGGCGCAGACGGCTTTGCCTTTGGCGTGCAATCGGCGCGCCCTCTGCGCTTCCGCGCGGTGTCCTCCATAAATGGCGATGGGGGAAGGAGGACCAGCTGGGAGGCGGGAGCGGGATGGCCAATGGGCGGGAAACAGAAAGCAAAGGGGGCGGGGCCACAGGGGAGCAGCGGCGGGAAGCGGGGATCGGGGGGCACAGAAGTAGGGGGAACCGCCAAATACAGGCACAGGGCGAACAATAAGACTGAAAAAACACACTAAAGATTATACACAAGAAAAGGTAGAACACAGATCAGGCAGCACAGGGCTCACCAGCGGAGAACTCGCGGCAGCAGCGGTGAGGGGCAGAAGACACAGGCGCACACGAGGAGCCGTGTGGCATGTGGAGCGACCGGCCCTCCGAGCAGGGTCAAGGGTCAAGGCTATTAGGAAGAGGTGTTCCCTTCTTAATAGCGAGTCACAAGCCATGTACCAATGTTTTGCGACCGCAATTGCAGTCGCAAAACACTTGCAAATTACCACCCTCTTCAAGAGGGTGGTAATGCAGCTGCAAATGGGAAGTGGTCCCTAGGGCACCCCTTCCCCTTCGTGACTTGCTCTGAAATATTTTTTAAGTGCAGGCAGTGGTCCAAAGGTCCACTGCCTGACTGCCCTTAAAAAATTAAATGAAAACGATTCATTAAAAAAAAAATGCATTCCGTTTTCCTTTAAGGAAAATTGGCTGCATTAAAAAGAAAATGCTTTATTGACAAGCAGTCCCAGACATGGAGGTCTGCTGATCCCAGCAGGCCACCATCCCTGGGAGGGCCAGCCATTCCCAATGGGGTCGCAAATTGCGAGTGGCTCATTAATATTCTTGAGCCTCGCATTTTGTGACTCAATTGAGAATCACAATCAGTGTCTCTGACACTGTAGTACTTTCTAAATTGCGCCTCTCAATTTGCACCTCATAATCGAGCGCAAATTGTGAGGCACAATTTACAAGGTTCGTACATATGGCCCTAAGTCGTTAGTAAACTGCACAGTTTGAAAGGAAGAACCAATAGAAAACAATAATAATAAACAACTGCTGAGGTCTTTTTGGAATTCCAGATACACTGGGCGCACACCTGGGTAACCGCTAGATGATGGAAAACAAGAGTAAATGGTGTAGGCAATGGGGCGAGTGGTAATACCTCACAACCACTCAGAAAGACCAGATAACTGGTCTACAATGAATATGAACAACTGTGCCCCTGCACTAACACAATACATGGAAAGCTTCAAAAGTTTGAATAAAATTGTTTACATGTAATAGTGACATTTAGCACATCAATCTAAACAGATAGTGGAGGTACGTAATTCAGTGACAAATGGTCGAGTGAGAAGGGTAAGTCAATGAATAGTCCGTAATTAAAGTGTCCATTTTCTGTTTATTGTTCCGTTTCAAAAGCCAACACGTGTTTCATCGCAAGGAACAAATGCGAATCTTCAGGGCTGGAAAAAGTGGCTTTCGAGATAGGATGTGCTGGTTCGGATAAAACACAAGAAGGGGCGCGAAAGGACCGGTCAGTGCGTGGACAGGAAAATCAAAATTGTGTTTTCATAGATTTCGGTTCTAAGGGTATTTGCCACGGTCGGGGCGGAATCCCAAGTATCGGATTATTGGACAATAGTATCTTTAGTGTAGAGAAACAAATCTCGGTAATTAACAGGTTAGGTGGAGACCGGGAGGAGAAAGGTCTTCGTGGTTTGGGCGGGTGCGCTCGTGACCAACAAAATACCTTGTCCTAGCGGACGAAATTCTCCCTCTTGGAGTTTCCCGGCGCCGTGTTTCAGAAAACAATAATAGGCTCAGACAGATATTTGATTAAATTGGTTCTTGTGTTAGAGATTCAAAGTACATTGCCACGAGTAATTTCTTGAGAAGTTCAGTTAAAAATATATTGTATAGCTGTGCCTATTGTTTAATCAGGCTTTCTTGGATTATTTTAATCAGAATCAACTACAGAGTTACAGAGTCCTACCACCATTAAGGCAGAAGGATAGTTTGTTATCTAACAGCTCAAGTTCGAAGAAGATTGGAAAAGGGTTCAAATCTTAAGTCCATTAAGGGTGAGCCCAGTAGCATAATCAAAGAAATAAAGGAATAAAAATGGAAAGGGTTCAGCAAAGAAGGTTTAGTCCATTGGGTACCAACTATAGCATCAGCCAGGCAGTCCAAAATTAAAGCATAGTTCATCAAAAATCAGCATAGCATCAGGGTTTCAGAGTAGGAAAAATCAGAAAGGTGCTGCCTCTCTTTTTGAGTTTCTTCTTTTATAAAGTCTCTGGCAATATTCAGTGGTGTGGCATCACACCACCATCAAAAGACTATCACGTGTCCATATTGGCATAGTGTCGCCCACGACTCTTGAAATGGGAAACCAAAAGATTGCGAGTCCACATTGGCCTAGTATCGGTAAAAAAAGATACAAAGTAATTATCTTATAGCAATAGCTGAAATTCCGTTTCAACAGGAATATTTCATTTTGAACGTTGAAGACACATTCAGGTATGTTGGGGTGTACACACATACAGGACAAATAAAGCAACATTTTACTAGCAGAAAATGAACCATTGTATTGAATCAGGGAAAAAGGTCAGCATTAGGAAAAAGCATTTAGAAAAGGCCTTTAAGTTAGCATTGCATGTTTAAATTAAATGAGCTCTAAACCAACATCAAATATAAGGAACATATAGAACTTTCACAAATTCTTTTTACAAGGAAATAACTAACATTAGAAATACCCAACTATTACTATTTTACTCAAAATTCATATAAGGGCATATTTTTCTAAACTCATTACAAAACTCGTTTGGAAATTTTCGTAAACTATAGGTGTTCTATTATTATTATGCACAGTTTTATGCTTGTACTTCATTTCTACACATTTTGTGCACCCACTTTTCTAACTGGAACATTCTGACACAAAGCATCAAAACACTGTGGGCCAGATGTAGGAAAATCGTATTTACCGATTCATAAATACCGAATTTTACCGATTCGGTATTTATGAATCGGTAAATATGAAGGAGGGAGATTTAGGAAGAATAGGTAATTGAATTACCGATTCTTTAAAATTCGGTATTTACTGATTCGGTAAATACCAAATCGGTATTTCCTATTGATTCCTATGGGCTTTGAAGCCCATAGGAATCAATGGGAAATACCGATTCGGTAATTACCGAATCTGTAAATACCGATTCCTGCAAGGGTGCAGGGGGTGTCACTTTGACACCCTCAAGCACCCCAAATACAGGCATGTGTGCCATGTGGCACACAGACATGCCCTAAGGGCATGTCTGTCTGTCACATGGCATAGGTGTGCATGCACAAATGTGCATGCACACCTGGATTCGGTATTTTACCACCCAATTGGATTGGGTGGTAAAATACCGAATCTGTAAGGCCTTTGGGACTCAGAAGAGTCCCACCTACATCGGGAAGTTGCCGATTCGGTAAATTTACCGATTCGGTAATTTTACCGAATCGGTAAAATAGGGCCCCTACATGCCAATTCAGGCTCCTACATCTGGCCCTGGGCCACTTCACTTAACATCAAAATGTCATCAATATACATTAATAACCAACATGTGCATTAGAAATTCATGAGTACAACTCGTTTATATGTATCAGTATTATTTTGAATATACGTTTTCTTCATCTAACATTTAAAGCACGCTTTTACTGTGCTTCAACTACACTTGTCTCGTTTTCATGTTTTACTGTGTCTAAAGTGTGCTGAGTGTACTTTCAGCTTTTTGTGTTCTTAATTTGCGATTGTGTCGTGTTTTATGATTTTTCTAATCATGCTACATCAGGCCCCTCTCTCTGATGATGACTATCTACTACATCAGATCTCGTCACAGATTATGGGTGTGTTGTCTTTAACCTCTTCTTTCGACTTTCTTCCAAGGCTTTTAATTCATCATAAAATTTGAATGCTGCATCCTCCATTTCAAGATCAGTTCTTGGCCTATTTAATCTGCGATTATTTTATCTTTTGGTATCTGCAATATTTGATTGACAATATAATCAGCATTGTGCACAAAGAGATCATCACTACAAGTCTCAAGATGGGGTGTTCCATACGTCCATGGAGCCAACCTGTCAGTGAGCAGTGATGGAGCCTGTGTGAGGAGGAGCCGCGATCCAGCCACCTCGCCACTGTTGCATGCTGGGAAAATCTTGAGGCTCGGCAATCAACGCGCTGAGCGGACAGCCTGACAGCCTAACAACCTGAAAGCAGCCGTGGATGCGGGGAGCGGTGATCGAGAAACCGGTCCAGACTCATGTCCACAAGTAAAGCAATGCGAACCTCGCGGAGGCGGATGGAGTTTTGTGCCGTGCTCTACCTGGTCGTCCGCACCGCGTCCTACAAACGGAGTGTGCTAACAGCTGCGGTGTCTGCGGCTCTCTGTATACGAAGACCAGCAATCGCGAGGCAGCAAGTAGGGCGGGCAAACGGGAGCAGGCAGTTAGCGGAGAGGAGGATGACGACTAGAGGTCAGAAAACGAAAACGAAGCTGATCTCGATGCAGACGGAAGGAGAGAAGCCAGATCAGCCGGCGAAAGGTAAAAGGGACTTGGGGACTAAACTGTTGTCAAATCTAACCTCACAAAGGAGGCTGTTTCGGACAATACTGGCCGCTCCCCCTCAATTAGCAAGCATTTTCCAGTATTAAGATCGGTATCAACAGCAGCTAATGAGGGTAGTACGGGCAGTAAAAGTCACCCCAATATTAGCCCCCAAACTCCCCCTGCAGAGATGGTGCCCCAAATACTGTTGGACTCACAAGAAGCGAGCTTAGAGGCATGGCAAAATGATGCAGAAGGTGGTAATGAGCCTCAGATAACTCCCTCAAGAGAGGCCATGGTGGGCGCTGAAGAGCAGGGAGAGAACCCGAAAGCTTTAACCAATTCCGGGGTTCTACCGCCTCAGACACCAGACCCTAGTGCCGAAAATGTTTACTCTGTGTCAGATGGGTCCTTATCAGATACAGGCAAGGAAGGCTCCTCTTCAACTGAAGACTCTCTGTCAGAGGAGAGCCGCAGCGAGGATGAGATAGCTCAAAGCAAAACGGCCGACACTGTTATGAGGAAGAGACAGTCCAGGCGGAAGCGGAATCAGCTAAAGTGGGACTATTCTGACTCCCCAAGCCTACTCTCACTCGGAAACACCCCTAGCGCACCACAATCTGAGACACTCTCATCAGTCCTGGATAGGAGTAGGGGCAATGTGGAGGCGCCTTCTTTGACTTCAATTCTGAACTCCATTAAGCAATTTCAGGAGGAAGTACGCTCAGATAACCTCATCGCCAAAGCTGCCGCTAGGAAGCTGCAAAGTGGCATGAGGAAGCTTAATAAGGCTTGTACAGATATCGGGGATCGGGTAGCAATGGTGGAGACCAGGACCGAGATATTGGAAGAGGAGGCTGCAAAGGCTAAAGAACAGGGAAGTTCACATGAGGCATGCCTAGTGTACTTAATGACCAAACTAGAGGACCAGGAGAATAGGCAACGCCGTAATAACCTGCGACTACTGGGTATTTCCGAGGGGGTTGAAGGAGAAGGCCCCAGAGGGTACATAGTCAATTTTTTGCGAGCCACATTCCCTACAGAGACTAATTGGAATTGGTATTTGGAGGTACAAAGGGCCCACAGATTTCCTTTTAACATCAAGGCTAGACGAGGAGCGAACTACACCAATGATAAGCCCAGGGTCTTTTTAGTCTTCTTTGGGAACTTCCTACTGGGGCAGATGATCTACGATAAGGCAAGACCAAACTCACAGAAATAGGCGAATGGGGTTACGTTTTTTGCGAAACCGGATTTTTGCCACGCAACTGTTGAACGAAGATGGAGGCTGCACCAGTTAATTTCCCCATTCCAACAACAAGGGGCACAAGTTTATCTAATGAACCCGGCCAGATTGAAGGTTCTACATGAGGGAAAAACGCAAGTCTTTCTCTCAGAAGTCAAAGCTGGAGAATTTTTAAAGAAAATCACGGAACGGAAGCGGATGAATGGACTCGTGATCTAGAGTAATGATTTTGAAATTAAGATATCCAGACCTCTGTTGGTTTTTTTCTTTTTTTCTTTTAGGGTGGTTTGGTGGCTGGAACTCACACTTGACATCCATCATACAAGGTCATCTTGACTGCTCAGTAAGGGTGGGGGTGGGGGGTTGGGGGAGGGGACACCTAAAGGTTGTAGGGGGTGGACACAAAGGGCCAGTTTGAAATAGGTTACAGGCTACAAGATTACTTTTTTCGAAAAAGCAGAGGTAGGGAGAGAAGCAGGCAGGAATGCAGGATAGCTGAGAGATTCAGTAACTTAAGATGAGTGGCATAAATAAAATTAAAATAGTATCTGTAAATATCTGTGGACTTAATGATTTGGCAAAAAGGCAGAAAGTGGCACAAGGGTTGCGGACACTGGGTCGGGATTTGATTTGTCTTCAAGAGACACATGTCGAAGGAGCCCAAAAAAATCTTTTTAACTCACTATGGTATAAAGTAATTGGAGTTACAACACAAGGCGCAAGAGTGAAAGGGGTAGGTGTGTTAGCAAATCACAGGCTTTCCTTACAAATAGATAGGGTTAAGTTCGACAGTCTCAGGAGATGGGTAATTGTCGGCTGCTCCCTGACACCAAATTGCACTTTTATATCGTGCTCTATTTATGGGAGCAACCAAGATGATCCAGGAGTAATCAACTGGGTAACAGGGGAATTGGTACATTGGCAAACTCCCATTGTACTATGTGGAGATTTGAACTTGAATTTAACAAGCTGTTGGCAGTCAGATAGGAACTGGAGATACACTGGTAGAAAGCCATGGGTGTTTCAAGCCATGCCAAATCTGATTGAGACACATGGTCTAGTCGACGTCTGGGCAGAATTGAGACCTAATCAAGAAGGTTTTACTTTCTTTTCAGCGCCTCGAGTCACTCACAAGACTAGATTATTTTTTCATTTCTTCCTCCCTGATCAGTTCCGCCCACTCACCCCGGTTTATGTCGGATCACAATCCATTGTTGTTAACCCTGGATGGTTTAAGGCCCGAAAGCCCAAATATAACCTGGACTTTTGAAAAAGCACTTTTGTACGATGTCAAATATAAAGTATATATGCAGGGGTGAATTCAGGAGGTTTTTAAGGCAAACTTGGGTTCGGCTCCTCTTATGATAGTGTAGGATACGTTTAAGGCCGGGGTCAGGGGTGAGACTCTTAGCTTTTCAATAAGGAGAAATAAAACTGAAAAAGAATAGGTGCAGAAGCTGCAGGATAAATTGACAGCAGAAGTAAAAAGACTAGCACAGGCAAAAAAAACAGGAGGAGGAGTAGAGGCAATCCAACACGTGGTAGCGGCAGTTAAGGCAGAGATAGGATCAGTCTTCTCAGAAAGAACGGCCGCAAAGTAGGCTGCGACCCGAGGGAAAATCTATGAATGTGGGGAGCAAATAGAGCATCAGCTAGTGTTAACAATTAGGCAGCAGTCAACAATAAACACAATAACCACAATTCATACCAACGCGGAGGGGGTTACAAAGGACCCGGGGAAAATACATAAAGCCTTCGAAGGGTTTTACAAGGACCTCTATGCCGAGGAAGATGTTAGACCCTCTGAAGCCAGGAGCATAGACATAGCGGAGTATTTAGGTCCTATACCTATGGCTAAACTCAACCCAGAAATACAAGAACAGATGGAGCACCCACCCCACGCATGTGGGAGGAGATTGTCAGTGCACTTAAGAGCCTGCCAGACGGAAAGGCAACCGGCTTAGACTGTATCCCCGCAGAATTCTACCAAGCCTTTGAGCCACAAATTAAAGAAGTTTTTACATCAGTGGTCATCTTAATCTTTGGTGCCCCCCCCCCCTTCATGGTCACTTGCAAAATTTGCGAAAAAAGACAAATCCCCGCTGGAAATGTCATCCTAAAGACCAATAACTTTAATAAATACGGATTCAAAGATATTCTCAAAAATATTGGGCAATAGAATCTCCCATAACATACAGGGTTTAGTCTCTGACTGGCAGCATGGGTTTATCCCTAAAAAAGGAACTACCGAACATGTTCGAAGGACGATTATGCTGTTTGACGCAGCAAAGATAGCAGGAGACCCGATCGCTTTAATACTGTTAGATGCTGAAAAGGCTTTTGTTTGGGTCTCCTGGTATTTTCTTTAGGAAGTTTTAAAGCGGGCGGGCTTTGGTCCCAATATGCTGCAGGCGATTCAGGCTCTATATAAAACCCCTAGAGCCAGAATCATGATTAATGGAAAGCTAACTGAGCCTATAGAAATTTCACGCGGGACGAGACAGGGATGCCCCTGCTCCCCACTGCTGTTTGCCCTTTTTATCAATCCACTGATCATTAAAATAGAAGCAAACCCAGAAATACCAGCAGACATCAGACATGGCATACGCACTAAATTCATGGCATATGCTGATGATTTGGCGATTGTCACTCCTGATCCTAAAAGCGCCATTAAGGCTCTGGAAAGTGAAGCTCAGAAGTTTGGGAAAATATCGGGGTATGCTCTAAACAAAACAAAGACACAGATTATACTGAATGATAACATAGCCTGGGTCAATAGACTAGTTGTCCCCAAAGCTAAATATTTGGGTGTGAGTATTACGGCCAACATAGACTCAATAGTGGAGGAAAATCTGAACCTGTTATCATTAGACATTAAAAAGGCACTTAAGAAAATTGATAATCTACATTTAACTATAATTGGCTGTTGTAACGTAATAAAGATGACCTACTTCCCGAAGCTATTATATTTTTTCAGAACAATTCCCCTGGAATTTAATAATTCAATCCTTCAATAATTTGAACACACATTTTGCCAATTTATATGGCCTACTCAAATACAAGGAGATCATACAAACTACTTTCTTTACCAAAGGAGAGAGGAGGCTGGGCGTTGCCAAATCTTAAGCTATATTGCTGGGCTACTGTTTTACAGTACAGTCCGTTCTTACTACATGAGAACATAGGTCAGATGCCCTTAGGACTACCCTCCCCGTACATAACTTTACTGGAGGAAAACAGCAAGGGATGCCTATGGAGGCAGCTTGAATTTGGGTACTATAAACGTGTTCGGCTAAAGTCTCTAAGGAATGCATACTGGGTCTTTTCCAACTTCCGGAAGCTCTTCGGCCTGGGCAGATTGAATTACTATACCCCTATTAAGAATAACCCAATGCTCCCTTTAATATTTGGTAATTCATATTTGCAGAAATGGTATAGTGCAGGAGTAACTAAACTGGGGGACTTGGTCACCTTGGATGGGATCCGGCCTTTTGCGGATCTCAAGACACTGGTTTTTTTTTTGGTTTTTTTTTCAAGACACAGTTTTTGATCGAGGAAAATCAGATCTTTCTTTACCATGCTGTTAAGAACTTTTTAGACTGTAAGACTGGTGGCCTAGCCGGTTTTGATAAAATGGAAATCACATCAGAATACAGGAAACTAAGCCACTCCGGATTGGAGCGATTTATTCTATCCTGACTGCCAAGATGCCAGACGATCTGGGGAAAATTGACGCAAAGTGGCAGATGAAGTTGAATGCTCGCCAGAATGTTTTGCACACCCCTGAAACTAGCCCATAAATATTTATTATCTACTAAATTGCAGGCCCAATTTTATAAAACAGGTTTTTTTCTTTATATTACACCTAACAAAATAGCGAAGTGGGGAACTGGAAGGGGAACCCTATGCCCCAGATGCCTTGAATTTTCAGCAGACCAGAGCTACATGTTCGCCACTTGTCCAAACCTAAAACCACTTTTAGAACAAATACAACATTTTATTGGGGTGGTATTGGGACAAGGTATGCAACTAACCCCGTCAGTCATCTTATTGGGGATGGATGACCCTACTCGGGTCGGGGGCCCTTTGATATTTGTAGCTATGACTATCTATAGAATCTGCATTGCGGCCCATTGGAAAGACCCGAATCCCCCATCGTTTGCACAATGGCAGGCAAGACTACTGGCGACATGTAAACTAGAGAGTGCTATCTATGCGAAAAAAGATTAATTATACAATGGTTCTGTCGGGTGGAACACAACTGATTTGCAAACGCTAATACATGCAATAGAAGAAACCAACCAACCTCTGACAAAAACACAAACCAGGTTCTTACAATTAATGGAAAGAAAGCCTGTGTATAATTTGTTGTGCTTTTATATTTATCAAATTTCATTCAAAGCAATTCACAAATGACTGTCAATATATTAATAAAAAGTGCAAAAAGTGACAATAGTGAATAGTGATCACATGACAGGAACAGTATATACAATAAAAAGAATTTCAATATGAACAATCTATACAAATATGTACAAGTTTTAATTGCATAAAGGCCAACAGTTGCTTTAATTTTTACAGAATCCTAATCGTTTCCATCGATGTACTAGGGTTCTGAAATTTTTAAGGCCTAAGTGGAAATGTCAATGCAAACGGGCCCCAAAAAATTGGATTGGCGGTAAGGGAGTATTTAGTTAATTGGATAGATGGGGTGCAAGACCAAATCTCTGTCTGACCAAACTATTTTTCCTAGAAAGATAGTTGCTTCTCACTGCAGAATTCTATCTTCTCTCTTGCTTCGCTTCTGTCGATTTTTCTTTCTAATCATTTTGTACTGTTTAGCTGCTTTTTTGTGTCAGAAACAGCGTGGAAGGTATTGAACGGTGTCAGGGTGGGGTAGGGGGGGTCTTAGAAAAAAAAAGTGAAGGAAACTATGTATTTTGACTTTTCTTTGTGACGAAAAAAAAATATAAAACAAAAAAACCAAAAGAAAAACCAAGTCTCAAGATGGAAATCACTAATCCATTTCCTAAATTTCCCAACCAGTTGCTAACATTCGATAATCGTTTGCCTATGGTTTCCAAAACACCATCTGTTTTTAAGTCTTTCATATCTTTGTTTAAGTCAGTAATGTTTTTAATGTAACCTATTAAGTCTTTGCTCCTGTTGAGTATATAAGTGCAACAGGGTTGAACTTTATAGAATCAACAGACTCCGCCCTCCTTTGTGAGAAGAATATCAAGGGCAACTCGATTTTGAATCATCATCGATCTTATCAATTTTATTTTTTCATTTACAACAGAAAACTCCCCCAGCTGTGCTGGTGGCAAGTTTATCAACAATAGTAGATAGCTTTCTAATTTTCTGCAAGTTTAATACTACTCCTTCTGAAGGTATTAGAACTCCATATATATATCTTACTATTTCCCTTGCACTGACACTACCTTCATTTGTTTCCATTATTTCTTCTGGAATTCGATTAACATGATACATTTTGGAATAGCTATTCCCAAATTAAAACTGCATACCATCTTCTTTGCAATTTGTAATACGATCTATTCCCACAAAGATAATAAACTCCAGGGAAAATAGGATCTACACCTTCTAAATATCTTCTCCAGTGTTCCTACAATTCAAATGTATGTTCACATTCACTAAATCCTGCACAAACTGTGTTAATGTTTGATTTCTTTCTGTGTATATACAAAGTTGGCCTTTTGGTGCCAGTCTAAAACTAATGAAACCATTCCCTCTATGATATTGTTTTCTTCTTGCGATATGCTTCAAGGAGTTAATTTAGGCAGTGCACTATTTTTTATTTCATAGTCTTTTTTACTTTGCACTAGATCTATCAAAGTCTTTTCTGTTTCACTAATTTACATGTTGGCTTATTTCTAAGTACATAAGCCATGTCCAAAGATTGAGTTGGTCTAAATATGTAACCCATACATAGTCTCAATTATTGAAGCTTCAGGATGCATATTTCAATGTCTAAGCACAGAATTTTCAGAAAAGACCCGATCTTGATTAGAGTAATAATATAGCAATTGATCAGGATTGTAAAATAAGCTAGCTAACACACTGCAAGTAACTCTGTATGTTAAAGGTAAGCTATAGTAGGTCACGCCTTCATAAAA
Organism: Lissotriton helveticus; assembly: GCF_964261635.1. Taxonomy (NCBI): domain Eukaryota; kingdom Metazoa; phylum Chordata; class Amphibia; order Caudata; family Salamandridae; genus Lissotriton; species Lissotriton helveticus. The sequence continues at coordinate 965,873,188 of NC_136065.1, read as the reverse complement.
CAATGAAAGTACTTGCATACACCAGCATCATAGCATTTACTTAGCATAAACATTTGAGCTACTATCTATTTTTAAAGTATTATTATATAATGAATTGTCATTCATGTCAATTCAATCAGAAGCATTACTGTTAGTGACTCCAGAAGGAAAAGTAAGTTTAGAAGCTTTCACAGAAACATAATGTGGCAGTTTTAAGAAAAAAGAAGTGCAATTAATATCAAAATACTAATAGAAATAATCACAGTATATACATATTTGCATTTGGATGAGATTCCAGCGTCGGGTTGCATGGTTACTCAAGACTCAGACCATTTAACTAAAGAAAAGTAAAAAATAAGAGCAGGGATTTGATCAATTCAACAAAGTCTTGGAACAATTTGTTTTATTGCAACGCTCAAAACAATCTCATATAAGGATAGACTCTCATATCAGCTTCATGATGAGTAGATTCAGGAAAAATTGTGACAGTCCATAAGCTGGGACATCCAGATAAAAATTCAAATCAATAACACAGTTTACTTCAGGGAGGTTCAGGTGGGCATTTAAGAGATGCTTTACAATATGGTGGGAGGAAGGACAAAAATGCAATATCCATATCAAGTAGGAGAGAGAAAAACAGGAATGGTCGCAGATTACAGAACAATTGCACCCAGGAGGGTAATGCAATAAACAGGTGTAGGCGGGCAATGAGGGGGGGGGTCACAGTATGCAGTAAGGAAGAGCCGTATCAGATGGAGGTACAATGGTATTAGGAACAATGTCAACGGGCACGTGAGCCTATCCCTGTTAGGGTAAGAATGTGTTCATTAGGAATCTTTTGGCTTCCAATTTGAATGTTATCGATGAAGACATTCTGCATACTTCCGGTGGAAGAGAGTTCCATATCTTTCGGGCAGCGCCGGAGAAGGCTTGGTGACAACTTCTCTTTTTGTTAAGGATGAGTGGTTTCAAGAGGAAGGTAGAGGCACTTCTTGAGGCTCTTACACCACAGGATAGTTTATTTTTTTATGCAAGGTACATAGGAGTGTTGACGTGAAGGGCTTTGTGCGTAAGAACAGCAATCTTTAAGTTAATTAGTGCTTTGTAGGGCAGCCATTTGAGAGATTTTAGGACCGGAGATATATGTTTTTTTTTCGTTTGGTGTCTGTAACAAGTCTAGCCATAGCGTTCAGTGATGTCCTTAGTGGAGCCAGGGCGTATTTGGGAAGGTCACAGAGGGTAGCACTGCCTTAGTCTAGCCTCGGCAAGACAAGCGCTTGGATCACCTACTTGAAATCATTTAGAGGAAGGAAAGGTTTGATATTTCTGAGTGACCTCTTCAAGTGGTTTGCTCCTTTACATGCATTGCTGATATGATTTTTCATGTTCAGGTGCTTGTCCATGGTGATTCCGAGAGACTTGGCTGAGTCTACGATGAGAGCAGTGCAGTTGAAAGCAGTGAGGTGACTCAGCAAGAGGTCTAGCTTGGGTATGTGGTTTGGAGGGGAGATGAGCAGGAATTCCGTTTTGGAAGTGTTGAGCAGGAGATGGTTCTCCATTAACCAGTTTTGAGTAAACATTAGGGTAGAGTTGAGTGAAATTATGTTTTCCGTGGATGAGATTTTCAGATATAGTTACGTGTCATCTGCATACATGTGGAAGAGAATGTCCATGGAATTTAGTGAGTTCGCTAGAGGTTCCAAAAAGAGGTTGAAGAGGATAGGAGATAGAGCGGACCGTTGGAGGACCCCACTGAGTACAGGAGAGGGATGGGAGAGAGAGTGGTTTGCCTTGACTCTTTGTGATCTGTGATGTAGGAAAGATGAAAATCATTGTAACATCTGCTCAGAAAAACCCATTCTGTTTTGCAGGATAGATAGGAGGTTGTCATGGTTAACCGTGTCATATGTGAAGGAAAGGTCAAGGAGGATCAGGAGGCAGGATTCGTTTTGGTCAAGCATTTTAAAAATGTCATCCATAACATGACTGAGAGCCGATTCAGTGCTATGCCTATTTCCTAAAGCCGGACTGATGCTGGTCTAGGAGTTGGTAATTCTCTATGTGAGCACAAAGTTGGGATTGCACACATTTTTCTAGGAGTTTTGCTAAGGTGGAGATGATGGAAATGGGGCGGAAGTTATTGAGATCAGATTTGTCAGAGTTAGTTTTTTTAATTAAAGGTGTTACCAGAGCTGCTTTTAGGCAGTCGGGGATAGTGCCTTGTGATAGAGAAGCGTTTACAATCCTTGTCCAGGTGGGGATGAGTGCATTCTTGATTTATTTGAAGATGGAGGGGGCAGCGGGTCACTGAAGTGGTTGGAAGGGTTGATATTCTGAAGAATTTTGATGTCATTTTCACTAAATAGGGTAAAGGTGCCCCATTACGCATTGGTCTTGGAGTTCGTGATGGTCGATTTATGCTTTCAGAGGAGTCAATGGGTGAGGCAGCAATGGAAGAAGGCAATAGAGCCTTCTTAGAGGTGAGGTAAGTAGAGATGAGTCTTAATTTCTCAGTGAAGGAAGCGGCAAGATCATCGCATAATGGTGGGTTGCCACCAGGATCAAAGTAGTTAGGACCAATGACTGATTGTTGACACAATTGCAATGGACCGCACACCGCTAGCCCCTCCTCCGGATCGCCCCTAGGGACTCTGGTACATGAAGTTCTTGAGTGGTTCACCCGAGTGGGTGCAAGCAGGCACTTGTTGAACTGATGATCTCTAGACCCGATACATGTCCCGCGTTTTTGGATATCGCCCGAGACATGGCTCGGGTTTTGGGATAACTTCCCTCATCTGTAGAGAAAATAGTTAGGGGTGGAAGAGAAGGCCGCCAAGCAACCGTCAAAGGCCTCGATGCCCGAACCGGCACGCAGGTGCGTTGTCCAGGAGCCCGTTGGCTCAAAGCTCAAGGGAGCTAATTTGTAGACACAATCGCAATGGACCGCACACCGCTAGCCCCTCCTCCGGATCGCCCCTAGGGACTCTGGTACATGGAGTTCTTGAGTGGTTCACCCCAGTGGGTGCAAGTAGGTACTTGTTGAACTGATGATCTCTAGACCCGATACATGTTCCAGATTTTTGGATATCACCCGAGACATGGCTCGGGTTTCGGGATAACTTCCCTCATCAGTAGAGAAAATAGTTAGGGGTGGAAGAGAAGGCCGCCAAGCAACCGTCAAAGGCCTCGATGCCCGAACCGGCACGCAGGTGTGTCGTCCAGGAGCCCGTCGGCTCAAAGCTCAAGGGAGCCAATTTGTAGACACAATCGCAATGGACCGCACACCGCTAGCCCCTCCTCCGGATCGCCCCTAGGGACTCTGGTACATGGAGTTCTTGAGTGGTTCACACCAGTGGGTGCATGTAGGTACTTGTTGAACTGATGATCTCTAGACACGATACATGTCCCGGGTTTTTGGATATCGTCCGAGACATGGCTCGGGTTTCGGGATAACTTCCCTCATCAGTAGAGAAAATAGTTAGGGGTGGAAGAGAAGGCCGCCAAGCAACCGTCAAAGGCCTCGATGCCCAAACCGGCACGCAGGTGCGTCGTTCAGGAGCCCGTCGGCTCAAAGCTCAAGGGAGCCAATTTGTAGACACAATCGCAATGGACCGCACACCGCTAGCCCCTTCTCCGGATCGCCCCTAGGGACTCTGGTACATGGAGTTCTTGAGTGGTTCAACCCAGTGGGTGCAAGTAGGTACTTGTTGAACTGATGATCTCTAGACCAGATACATGTCCCGGGGGTTTTGGATATCGCCAGAGACATGGCTCGGGTTTCGGGATAACTTCCCTCATCAGTAGAGAAAATAGTTAGGGGTGGAAGAGAAGGCCGCCAAGCAACCGTCAAAGGCCTCGATGCCCGAACCGGCACGCAGGTGCGTCGTCCAGGAGCCCGTCAGCTCAAAGCTCAAGGGGGCCAATTTGTAGACACAATCGCAATGGACCGCACACCGCTAGCCCCTCCTCCCGATCGCCCCTAGGGACTCTGGTATATGGAGTTCTTGAGTGGTTCACCCCAGTGGGTGCAAGTAGGTACTTGTTGAACTGATGATCTCTAGACCCGATACATGTCCCGGGTTTTTGGATATCGCCCGAGACATGGCTCGGGTTTCGGGATAACTTCCCTCATCAGTAGAGAAAATAGTTAGGGGTGGAAGAGAAGGCCGCCAAGCAACCGTCAAAGGCCTAGATGCCCGAACCGGCACGCAGGTGCGTCGTCCAGGAGCCCGTCGGCTCAAAGCTCAAGGGGGCCAATTTGTAGACACAATCGCAATGGACCGCACACCACTAGCCCCTCCTCCGGATCGCCCCTAGGGACTATGGTACATGGAATTCTTGAGTGGTTCACCCCAGTGGGTGCAAGTGGGTACTTGTTGAACTGATGATCTATAGACCCGATACATGTCCCGGGTTTTTGGATATCGCCCAAGACATGGCTCGGGTTTCGGGATAACTTCCCTCATCAGTAGAGAAAATAGTTAGGGGTGGAAGAGAAGGCCGCCAAGCAACCGTCAAAGGCCTCGATGCCCGAACCGGCACGCAGGTGCGTCGTCCAGAAGCCCGTCGGCTCAAAGCTCAAGGGAGCCAATTTGTAGACACAATCGCAATGGACCGCACACCGCTAGCCCCTCCTCCGGATCGCCCCTAGGGACTTTGGTACATGGAGTTCTTGACTGCTTCACCCCAGTGGGTGCAAGTAGGTACTTGTTGAACTGATGATCTCTAGACCCGATACATGTCCCGGGTTTTTGGATATCGCCGAGACATGGCTCGTGTTTCGGGATAACTTCCCTCATCAGTAGAGAAAATAGTTAGGGGTGGAAGAGAAGGCCGCCAAGCAACCGTCAAAGGCCTTGATGCCCGAACCGGCACGCAGGTGCGTCGTCCAGGAGCCCGTCGGCTCAAAGCTCAAGGGAGCCAATTTGTAGACACAATCGCAATGGACCGCACACCGCTAGCCCCTCCTCCGGATCGCCCCTAGGGACTCTGTTACATGGAGTTCTTGAGTGGTTCACCCCAGTGGGTGCAAGTAGGTTCTTGTTGAACTGATGACCTCTAGACCCGATACATGTCCCAGGTTTTTGGATATCGCCCGAGACATGGCTCGGGTTTCGGGATAACTTCCCTCATCAGTAGAGAAAATAGTTAGGGATGGAAGAAAGCGGCAAGATCATCGCATGATGATGGGTTGCCACCAGGATCAGAGTGGTTAGGACCAATGACTGATTGTTGTTTGACCAATTGGAAACATTTCTTGGGGTGGTTTGCCGCTTGATCCAGTTGCTGTCTGGAGTAGGCCGCCTTAGCACTCTTGAATTGTTTGTTATAGAGGCTCCTGGCTTCGCTAAGGAGTTTTAGTTGGTCCAAGGAGGGATTGTATCGCCAGGAACGTTCAACTACCCTAAGGTTGCGGCGTTCCGTGTTTACGTTTTTGTTCTACCACGGTTTGGATATTTTTGTTGAACCATTTTTTTGTTGGAGTGGAGCAATATGGACCATGATGTTGGAGATGGTCGAATTGTAGGCATCTGTGAGTGATTGCACCTCAACGAGGTCAACTTGGGAGGAGAGGGCAGATTTACAGTGGGCAGAAAGTTCGTCAGAGTTTAGTGATCTGAGGTCCCTTTTCCATATCTTTGATTTCAATGGTTGAGCCTTCCTCATCAACACTTCACTGTTAATATAAAAGAGGATGCTGTGGTGGTCAGACCAGTCACATGGGGTAATGGAATCTAGGGTGATAGTCAGCCCTTTAGAGATGATGAGGTCTAAAGTTTAGAGTCAACATTGCTAGAGATGATTTCCATTAGTTGCTCAATGAAAGGGAGATTGTTTCCCGGGGCGGGGGGGGGGAGGGTAAATGTGTGAAGTTTGCACACAGGTAGGTTCATACTTGATATGCTGAGACAGAGGTATTCACAGGAGGAGGGCGTTGAGGACTCTAAGTGAGAAATCGAGAGTGTGTTTTTGTGAATACAGGCTAGGCCACCACCCAACTTCAGAACTCTGTCTAGCCTAATTATGTTATGAGTGGGAGGTACTAGGAGGTCTAAGATAGGAGTGGAAGCGGGGTTTCGGTAAATTTCAGTGAGGATTATAATGTCTAAATCATTGCGTTAAATGAGGTTGAAGATATCGTAGGCGTGTTTACTGGCTGATCTGCAATTAAGTAGTACACATTTAAGTTGAATTGGATTAGGGGGAAGGAGTCTGTGTGACGTTCACACGGGCGAGGTTGTCAGTATTGCTGCATCTAAAATTGCGAGGAGGTTCTCTGTTCGGGTTAGAAAGGATGGAAAGTATTCATCTCGGAGGGGAGATGTTAGATTTGGACAAAGTAGATCTAGAGTTGTGAGAGTCATGGAGATCAATGGACGCAGGGTGGGACTCAAATACTCTGTGGCTGGCGTGGCATTGGGTAGGGGAATGGATTTCGGGGTGGAGGGGGCTAAAGGCTGATCCATGTGATCACTATCTCTAGTGGACGCTCTAGGCCAGTTCGCAGCGGTGAGGAGAGAGCTGATCATGGGGAAAAGATCATTTGAGAAGGCTTTCTGGTCATGTAGCTCAGAGGTGATAAAGTGTAACTGTAGAGATATATCATCAAGGCGCGCAGCCAAGTCTGAGTGTTGGGCGAGGGGAGGACGGAGTGGGGGGAAAGCGAGTAGCAACGGGGGGCCTCGGTGTAAGCCTGATGATGCCTGTGGGAGAGATCCTTTCTCAGACTCTAGTCTAGCATGTGGCAACTTTATAGGGATGGGGAAGGGGACATCATCTGTTAAAGGAGAAGACTGTAGGACTTGAGGGAGCCTCTCAGCTCGAAAGTCATCCTGTATCAGACTGACAGTCAGTGAGGAGATTGAGCCCATAGAACCCTCAACCCGCTGAGAGGGTGTTCTAGTGGGTTGACATAATCCGACTGGGGACAAGGAGTGTTGCCCAGACTCTAGTCTAGCATGTGGCAAAGTTATAGGGATGGGGAAGGGGACATCATCTGTTAAAGGTAAAGACTGTAGGACGTGAGGGAGCCTCTCAGCTCAAAAGTCATCCTGTATCAGACTGACAGTCGGTGAGGAGATTAAGCCCATAGAACCATCAACCCACTAAGAGGGTGTTCTAGTGGGTTGACATAATCTGACTGGGGACAAGGTGGCTATGGGATCACAAAAGGAGTTGTGGGGTTTAGGAAGAGTGGGGTATTCACAACTGTTAAGTGGGGAGTACCTCCGGACATTACTCCTGACGGCCCGGGGTACCGACGGATAGAGCGGGGCCCCCTTCCCTGAGTAATGAGCCAGGCAGAGGTGAGGGCGACACCCAATCATTATGGGTTCCGGTTAATGTACCTGTAAAACCACTCAAGTTGGACATTACCGGTGGAGTATATGTACTTTATAATACAATTTTGCACTATTATAATATTTGTTTATAGCCTGGTCCTGAAGAATGCCCCGATACAGTTAGATCTCCGCGAGGGCAGAAACATGTCGACCTTTCACTTTGTTTGACGTCTTGAATATCTTGAGCGTCAGCATCCTGCTTTTTAATAATGGCAAGGGGACTTGATGAATAAAGTTGTGATAAGTACTCCTTAGTCATTTTTAGAACACCACTTTTTTCCACTTTATTTTGCGCTGCACTTTACCCACACTCTTTTGATCCTCTCACCTTCTCAAGTGAGTCTATAGATGTGAGCAAGTACTTTGTGGGTTGACCAGTCATCCTGTAGCCTTCCTATTAGTCAAAGGTTTTTTCCGATCAAATATCAAGATCGGTTTTCCTTGATAGGTTGGTACCTAAACCCAGATGATGAGACATCACATTGGGTGATTGATGGGTCTTGGTAGAAGGATATCTCGTTCCCACTCCAAAAAACTGGTACCCTAGTTTTTGCTTCATTTGGCTGACTCACTTCTCTCTCACTCTTCTTGTGTAGACCCAGGGTGTTCTGTATTGATTGAGTACTGGTTAAGCCCAGCAAAGACGTGGTGGTTGAATTGGGGTCAGTGGCGTTGCCGTAAACCGCTTTTCTGAGAGTGGGGTAAATATTGGCCATCTTAGCTAGGTTGATGTCAGAGGCTTGGATTAGGATAATACCATTATTGTAGAGGGTGATAATGGTGGTGGCTTTGAGAGTGGACGAGGGAGACGTTGTTAGTTTGAGGCTATGTGCGATCCTGTTATTCGAAGCATGGAATAGAGCACAGTTCGCCAGCAAGCCCGTTTTATAGTATAGAGGATGAGGTCATTAACCAGAGAACCTTTGTTGGTGCAGAAGTAGTGGTCTGAGATTAGGGTTTCTGGTCTAGCTTTGAGTATGCGATGTTTGTATTTCTTTGCCGCATTCTTGGAGAGGTCAGTTGGGTAATTAATGATTAAGGCATTGGAACCATTGGGGTTGGGACTTATCTCCATTGTGAAGAAGAATCATAGTGGGAATGGGAGCCCAGAAGAGGAGAATCAGGGGGTGTGAGAACACAACATCACTCCTGGGTCTCTCAGTGGAAAGGTGGGGGGGGGGGTAATGGTAGCACATTGTGAGGCATAGAGATCTTGCTGTGCAGTGTCAGTGATTATGGCTCTTAATTCACTGCAGTCATGGCATCCCTTAACTCGTCTCGGCTCTAAAGACTTGCACTGGACCGTACACAGGGTTATGGGAGGCCCATCTAGGAAGATATAGGCGGGGAGCAGAAAAAGGTCTACTCTGTGACCTAGGCACAAGACTACTAATTTAGTATGAAAGGTACCCGATAGATGCCATTTCATGGACATGCAGTAAGGCCCCAGGTCTTCTGCAATCGATGTGGGAATGCAAAAAATGGATCAAAATGGATCACCCTAGTAATGAATACAGTGGGGTGGTGGAGTACACCTCATGGTATGCAGGCCTAGCATCAAGCCCATTGTTTATAAATAAGCATAAACCTGAAAAACACCCGACCAAAGCCATTTTATGGTCCATCAATCGGTTCCTAAGGCACTTGCAGCCATTGTGTGCTTGACAAAGGAAACCCCTAATAAAAAATCAAATGTGTGCATGAAATGTAGGAGCTGCAACAACACCACTATTTACAAGCCTGGATTTCCACTCTCGATATAACTAGAGAGGGAACAGTAATCACGATAAATTTGAAACGCCGTCATTTTAAAGTCAGGCAATGTCAGGCTAATGTGATGTCTTCGTATTTCCACCATTTTAAAGACAGGCAGTGTTCAGCATTCGAGTCAAATGGACTTTAGGAAGCTGTAACTGTTACCGCGCTCAAGCAACAATGCTGCCCATGGGATCACAGTGCCTCACGGAAACGTAGGATTTCAGGGCGGAAATCTCCGCCGAAGATGCTGGTCTCAGGGAGGGCTCCCACAGGTGGTACTGGCTTCTGGGGGGTTCAAAATGCAGGCCAGCTCTGGTGATAACACAGCAGGCTGCCGTACCTCGGGCAGGACCCAGGCGAAGCAGAGACAGCAAAGAGACCGATGCCGGAGGACAAATGTCATCGGTGACCATTGCCGAGCAACATGGCTCAAGGCAGGTCAGAGCAGTAACATCGTTAGAGGCAGCAAAAATGGAGTCAGAACCTAAAAAAGAGTCGGTACTCCCAGCCCCCTGTTGGCAACAGGCGAGCTATCGGTCGTTCGGGAGCCCACCGAACAAGCCGCGTCTGGAGGGCTCCAATCAGGTCCTTGTGGACGGAGATCACCGGCCAAAGGCAGGAACACGTTGCAGACACCTTTGGGCAGCAGGAGAGTCCATGCGAATGGCGCCTGTCCAGAGAGTTGCCCTCGGGCACCAGGAGATCTCTAATATTTGGAGCCATGCGGTGCAGGATCGGAGGAGCCAGCAGCTGCAGAAAGCAAGGGCTTTCTGCATTGTATATCTCTCCCACAGCAACGGACTGGTCCCGGAGCTAGGTCGAGCAGTGATGGTGCCCAGGCAGTGTAGGCATGGACCGGGGCAGCTGCGGCAGTCAGTCCAGTGGGTGAGTAGAAGACGGATTCAGCTTCAACTGTGTGCCTCGTGGGGGTGCAAAGTCCGGTCCAAGAGCATGCGGGGAGGAAGGCCGGTAAGACGGTTTATATGGGGATAACTACCAAATTGGTAATCCCCAAACCGGGAGCTCCTCGGGAGGCTCCTACTCGGCGGCCATCTTGACCCACCTTTGACTTGGTACTTACAGTTTTTTTGATCTCCTCAGAGATGTTTGCTTAAAATCTGTGTCAGTTTGTTCTGATGGTTCAGAGCTTTCTGGAATAGTTGGTAGTATTTGCCCTGAGGTCAGACAACTCCTCAGAATCTCACTTCTTCTGGGGCAATGGTCTTCGCATACAACTTGCTTCCTTTCTGCAGGATGCCCTTCGTTGGGGTCTGTACTTCTTGTAGTCAAGTCTCTTGGCTGCGACCCTTTGCAACCTACAGTTAACTTTCTAGGACCCTCCCTCAGGCCAAACAAGTGCTGTCACAGAGGCTTGCTGGTCTCCAACAGCTTAGCTAACCAGATCCCACTGCCTAATTGTTACCACTGGTACATCAGGAACAGGTGCTGTTGTATTGTTAAGAGGACTTGGGACTCTGCAAGCATGTAGCCAGATCAGGAGACCCTCACACTTGACCATGGTATTGGGGATGAGGATCACCTGGATCACCTCCAGCAAGGTTCCACACACGTTCTGTGTGCGTGTTTCTTCACCATTACCCAGTCCCCTGGACTAAGGTCATGGCACTGCTCCTATTGAACTGCAAGGGTAACTTCTCTAACCTGGTGAGAGACAGAACGTACCACATCAGCGAGTCCCTTACGGAAGTCCCAAACCATATCATCCATTATGATGACCAAAGTATTCACAGAAACATCTGGCAGCCTAATCACATGTCCCATGATATTCTCATGAGGTAACAATCCTGTCCTCCTACCTGGAGTACTTCTCAAACTCATCAATACAAGATGCAATGCATCTGGCCTGTTCAGAGACATAGATACACATACTTTCGTCAATCTGGATTTCAATGTGCCATTAACTTGTTCAACCAACCCAGAAGACTCTGGTCGTTGACTGCAATGGAGCTTCTGTTCAACCTGTAGTGTTGAACATGGCATTTTAATGACCTCATTATTAAAATGAATGCCGCGGTCTGACTCAAGAGAAGCCTGAAATCTTAAATAAGCTCCCCTACCAGCAATTGTGCCACAGTCACACTCATTCATATGAGTAGGATAGGGTTCAATCCATTTTGAGAAAATACACACAATGACCAAAACATATCTTAAATCACTGCAAAGGGACATCTCTATGAAGTCCATTTGCATTCGGTTGAAAGGACCTGCAGACTTACCAATGTCACTCATGACAAGCTGTGTTTTACTTCCTGGGTTATGTTGCTGATATATTACATAATGATGCCATAGCGTATCTGCAGTTACTCTAAATCTGGAATTGTACCACACCTGTTGGAAAAGACGCATCATTGCATCTCTCCCAATATGTGCAGGAATATGATAGTGCCTTGCCATTGAGGACAATAAGCTGTCAGGCAATCCTGGTCTTCCAACTATGTAAACCCGCATGTCATATTCTCTCTTGATACAGACTGCTCGCACCCAACTCTGATGTTCTGCTTCTGTCACCTCATCCTGCAGCTTCTGAACATCTTTTCCAGGTGTCTAAGGCTGACAACATCAAATTACAATCTGTGATGTTGAATGTGTTTTCCAAATCTCTTCATTAAATGTGTGTGCATTCAAAGCACAATATCTTGCCATCTCATCTGCATAACTGTTGCCAATTGTGACATAGTCAGAACCTTGTTGGTGAGTGACACATTTCACAACAGCAATTTGGGCAGGCAATTGTAGGGACTTCAAAAGGTTCCTCATGCACTCACCATTTCTAATGGAAGAACCAGAGTACGTCATGAACCCATGCTGTGATCACAATTGCCCAAAGTCATGTATGACTCCAAAGCCTTACTGACTATCGGTGTAAATTGTAACTCGAAGCTGTTCTGAATTGGTACATTCTTGTGTCAGACGTATGAGCTCTGCAACTTGTGCAGAGAAACCTCCTTGAAACCATGACGCTTCCACAACACCTCCAACTGTACACAGAGCATACGCAGCTTTCAGATTCCTTTATTGTCTCTCAAACAGGAACCATCAACAAACAATAAATGATCAGATTCAGGCAATAGCTCATCAGAGATATCAGGACGCAGCTTCATACACAACTCAGTCACGTCCAAGCAATCTGGCTTGACTTCACCAATCATATTCTCATTTTCAGGCGATGGCATCAAAGCAGCTGGATTCAACATTGTACATCTCTTCAGAGTCACATTCTGTGCACCCAACAAAATCTGCTCATCTTTAGTCAGAAGACTATTGGTTAGATACTGTGTTCATTTATGAGTCAACAGTATCTGAAATTAAATTAAATGAAATGAAATGAAAAGACCATTTATTAAGCGTGATAGCTACCCTCAGGCATCCTAGCGCTACAGACAAAACGCGTATGGATGGACAGTTGAAGGCTATTCTGGTTTATTAAAAAGCAGGGTTTTTAGGTGTTTGCAGAAGGAGAGTAGTTTGGGCTCCGATCTCAGCTGGAGGGGAAGGGAATTTCAGAGCCTAGCCAAGTTATGGGAGAACGAGCGGCCTTCACATCTGGCTCTCTTGATCCTAGGCACCACGGCGAGGAAAGAAGATGCAGATCTGAGCTGTCTGTTTGGGTGGTAGGGGGTTATCAGAGATTGGTTGATGGCAGTGCCCGTTCCCCAAAAGGCTCTATGGACGATGCAAAGTGCCTTAAATTCGACTCTTTCTCTCATTGGGAGCCAATGGAGGCTCTTCAACCTGGGTTTGCCTGGGAGTCGGTGGGGAATCTGAAGGGGGTTCTGGCTGCACAATTTTGAATGATCTGTAGTTTGTTCAGGGTGGCCTGGGGGGGCCGTGAGGGAAGGGCGTTCCCAAAATCCAGACAAGACAGAATGAGATCCTGGACCATTATCTGTCTTGCATGGAAGGGCAGCAAGGGGAGGATTTTACGTAGAAGCCTAAGTAGGCCAAAGCAGGTAGCTGAAAGTTTAGCTGCTTGACAGTTAAAATTAAGGGACTTATCTAACCAGATGCCCAGGCTCTTGATTGTGTCCTTAGGCATGGGGGCAGGTCCTTGGTAGGTAGGCCACAGTGAGTCGATGGTGATGTTGGTGGGCTTACCTAAGAGCATGAGCTCGGTTTTGTCTCCGTTCAGTTTGAGACAGGATGATGTCATCCACTCAGTAACTGCTTTTAAGCAGCACTTCAAGCAATTGGTCTCGGTGTTCGGTGGATTGAGAGCCTCCACTAGCTGAGTATCATCCGCGTAGGTGATAATTTGTACCCCGAAGGGGGGGACAATCTCAGCTAGGGGGCTCATGTATATAATAAATAGCGTAAGGATCAAGGAAGAGCCCTGCGGCACACCGCAGCCAAGAGGCTTGCTAGGGGAGGTGCAATCGCCCTCAAAAACCTGGAAGGAGCGGTCGGAGAGGAAAGATTCGAGCCAAGCAATTGCCTTCCCTGAGATTCCCAAACTGATAAGTCGATGCAGTAGGATGTTGTGGCTCACAGTGTCGAAGGCGGCACTTAGGTCAAGGAGGATGATAGCTGCAGAACCTCCTTGGTCCAAGATCTTCCTGGCCTCCTCCGTCACTGCGACTAGGGCAGTTTCAGTCCCATGGAGGGGGCGGAATCCCATCTGGGTGGGGTCCAGCAGGTGGTTGGAATCTAGGAACTCTGCCAGTACCATATTGGCATGTTTCTCAAGAATCTTACTTAGCCAAGGTAGCAGGGAGATTAGTTGTTAGTTGGTGTGGTTGTTTTGATCCAAATTTGATTTTTTGAGGAGGGCTTTGACCATGGCTCGCCTCCAAGGGAGCGGGATAGTGCTGGCAGATAGGGAGGCATTACGTAGATCAAGGATGGTGGGTAGAATGTGGCCAGTGGCTGAGAGTAGGGTACGTGGGGGTGCCGGGTCATTGGGGGAGCCGGATTTTACCTTGTGCATAATAGATTCTAGCTTGGTGGGGTCCAGAAGAGGGAAGCAATAAAGTGTGGCTAAGGACTGAGGCCCTAATTCAGATGGTTTGGTGAGCGGCGTCTGGGATGGGGTGAAGGAAGTATAAATGGTTTGTATTTTGTGGAAGAAGAACTCTGCTAAGTTGTTACAGCGAGTTTGTGCATTTAGGGAGTTTTGGGTTTTTTCTGGAAGCTTGAGGAGGGTTTTCGCAATGCGATATATTTCCTTGGGCCTTGAGGCAGCTGTGTTGATCTTCTTTTCGAAAAATCTCAATTGCACCTGTTTAATTTTGGATTTGTAGGTTTTCATTGCTGCTCTATATGCAATTTTCCTGGAGGGAGAGTAGTCCAAGCGCCATTTCCTTTCCAGGTTTTTGCAGATACGTTTCCTTTCACGTTGTTCCGAGGAGTACCAGGGGGCGGTCCCAGTGCTGCGTTTGGGTTTGGTGAGTATAATGGGGAGTACAGAGTCTAGTGAGTTGGAAATCCATTTGTTATAGTTCTTTTTAGCTAGAGTAGGGCCAGAATTGCTGGGTGGTTTGGAGATTTCAAGACCTGCCAACCATTCAGCTTGGGGGAGTTTTGACCAGTTTCGATCTTTACGAATTACTGTGGAGATGGGGATCTGGAATGAGCCAGGAGAGGGGGATCAGGAAGTGGTCCGACCATGTAAGGGGTGAGGGATTTCCTACTAGGAGATCTGGACAGTTGCAAAAGATGGGATCAAGGAGATGGCCTTTGGTATGGGTAGGTTTAAGCACTAGTTGTTTAAATTGTAGTGCTGAGAGACTAGTGATCACTTCTAGGGTGATGTGGTCTGTGGGTCATCAAAATAGTTGTCAAAATCCCCTAGGAGTGTAAAATTAGATGGGCTATATGCCAGGTTAGCTATGGTGGATGGAAGGGTGTTAGAAAATTGTCCCAAGATTCCGTGTGGGTGGTATAAAAGCATCCCCGAAAAGGTGCCGGTGGGAGAGAAGTCTATGGCGAAGGGGAAACCTTCGCAGTCTGGTATTGGGTTGAGGGTGCTGTGACACACATAACAGTCTTTATAGATGACTGCTCAACCACCTCCCCTTCCTGTTCCCTGAATGGGGCATGAATACTGTCAGTGGGTGACACATGACAATACTTTCCCACTGCTCAAGACTCACACAAGTAGATGCAACTGCTTTTAAACATCCAGGTAAAGCAGTTGCAACAGCGCCATGGGCTGCCGGGAAGTAGGCGATAGGCCTGCAATTTCTTCCATGCATTTGTGTTAACACTGAAAGATCTGCAGTCTCACTGCAGAATAACACAAAGCATTTATTATAATCAGGCATTCCCAAAACTGGTGCCCTACAAAGGCATTCTCGCAGCTCTGTGAAGGCATCCATGCAATTGTCATCCCAGGATACCAGATCAGACACATCTTAGTGTGTCATCCTCTGAAGAAGTTTTGCTGTCAGAGAACATTTCAGAATCTACTGTCTGCAATAGCCACCATTCCTAAAGACATGCAGGATTCTTTTTGGGTCACTTGGGGACTCATGTTTGCAGAGATTCTTTCCTGCAACACTTTCCTTGCTCCTTTCACAATGTGATGTCCTAAGTACAGGATTTCAGTTTTCACAAAACTGTAACTTGATCGGGGATACTTTATGTCCATTGTGTGCAAGATGGTTTATTAAGGCAATAGTGTCAGTGTTGCAAGCTTCTCTTGTAGTTGGCACCACCAATAAATCATCAATGTACGGGACTAGCAATGAATGATGAGCATTACCAGAGACTCAAGATTCTTTTAAAGGATCTGATTAAAGATTGAAGTGCTCTCCCTATACCCCTGTGGGTCTCTGCACTATGCCGAAACATGACTGCTGAAATGGAAATCAAATAAAAATTGGCTGTCTTCATGCAATGAAGGAGGATTGAAAAGAAGGCTTGGCACAAGTCAGTGACTGAAAACCATTAGGCCTCACCTGGAATCTGAAATAAAATCACAGCTGTATTCAGTACCACTGGGCAACATGGAACAACAGATCCTGCACAATGTGATACTTGACATTCGGTTTCTACAAACCCACAATGGGAGAGTTACACAGACTTCCCATTACTCCTTCAGAATCCCTTGCTCAATCATTCAGTCAATAGCAGGAGTAATTCCAGCAATGGTATCTGGAGACAAATTGTATTGTGGGATTCTTGGGAACCCTGCATTTGGTTTGATTGTAATTATGACTGGACCACACCTTTGATTCATCCGATATCTTTACCTGTAAAGTCCCAGACTTCAGGTAACACTGTATTTCTCATTCAAATGGCAAATCCTCACTCGTAAGGAGACGATACATCCCCATATCGGACTTCTGTTGGGCAAGTTTGATGACAAAATCCTCCTAGGGAATTTAATTCCTCTGGCTGTGCAATAAATTGAGCAATTCAATTTACAAAGTAAATAATGTCCAAGCAGATTCACAGGACTTGTGTCACACACCACAACAAATAAATTACGATCCTCAAAGGATCCTACTTTAACAGAAACTGGTTCTGAAATTGAGGTAGACAACTTCATATTAGGAACTCCTATAACTTGTATACTTTCTCCAGAGAAGGGTAGGTTTGAAATCTCTGCTGTTCTTACAGTAGAGCGGGTAGCAGCAGTGTCGACAAGAAAGAGATAGGATTCCTATCCACATAGGGGCCACTCTGGTCTACCTCTAGAGCTGCACCAAGCATGTAGTCCTCCTCCCCCTCAGGCACCGTCATGTTAACAGGTCGTGGTCACTGTCATCCAATCCAATCAAATATAAATATTGTTGTGCTACATTCTGATTTTGGTAAGAATTTCGATTCACATTGTATCTTTGTACCTGAACATTCTGTTGTGGCATGGAAGCTTGGGGCATTTGCATTTGCTGTGGTATGCAAGCAACACCTCAATACCAGTCTAGGATCTACATGATTACCACGCCCTCTACCTTGCGACTATAAATTCTGCTGTTAAGAGCCATTAACACCGTGCATTATCGGAGCTTGACTATAACTTGTCTGTACCTGACCTGTATTATCAAAACACATCTGATTTTGACCTTTCTGCATCGCTTTTATCTGTGCAATAATTAATTTCTCCTTGATTTTCTTGTGTCTCATCTCAATATTGTCTGCACAATATTTTGCAAAATGCAAAATTTCATCCAATGATTTTCTCTGCCAGTAAAGTATTTGCTGAAATGTCAGGTCTCAAACCCATAATGAACTTGTAAACAAATTGTCCCACATCTTTCTCTGGAATAGTGTCTAATCCACTATACCTTAGCAATCTCTCATAAAAGGCAGATTTTTCAGCTCTTGGGTTGTTCTGTTAATCTGCATCCAGTCAATTTCTTTAAGGTCTTCAGGTGACTTATTACCTATTGGTATTTCCTCATTACCTCTGGAATGGTGCACCTGTTCTAGAATCCCTTTCTGCTTCTTATTCTTGCCAGTCCACAGTGATCTTACATTCAGTCCACAAATCTGTTGGTACCACAATCTCAAACAAATTATTCAAATCAATCAACAAAACCTCTGAAATGTTCCCATATAGTTCAACTTGTTATACCATTCTACTGGTGTTTCTCTCAATCTAGAGGAAATGTTTGTAAGTGCCAACAATCTTGTCTTGTCCATGGTGTGTGAATATAACCTTCTCCAGGTACTTACCTCATAGGGAGCCTTTGTAAATCCCCTTTGCTGTCATCAAAAACATCATGTGGTGACTGCACTCTAACTCACTTTGTTTCCTTCTTTTTCTACAATTTGCCTTCCCATGTTTCTCTTTCCTCCCATTTTCTGATTATTTTCATAAGTTCTTTTATCTGTAATTTCTTTCCTGGTGCTCTCATGTTTTCAATGTCTTGGTCAGCAAAATATAACCTGTATTTTGCAAAATATTTGAATCTCTAATGTCTACACTGCCTTTCTGAGCCAATTCTACCAATCTCTCATATGTCAATTTTGCTTGTCTTGTAACATCTTTACAGAGAAGTTATAGTTCCTCCTCCTGGTAGATGTCTAATCTTGAAGGGCTAAGTGCCCCCTAAATAATTTCTTCATATTCAAAGTTTAATTGGCTCACATCCATGAGTGGTTTATGTTTCTGAACTCAATTTTGAACTGAACTTGAACCTGTAACCAAGTCTGAAGTGTGGGCTGAACGAGAAACTGAAGTTCGAAATAGAACTGAATTCATAGCTGCAACTGGAACTGAAGCTGGAAACATTGCTTAATTTTGATTATTCGGAATACTGTATCCTTTAAGTCATTCTTCAAGTTATTGAGGAGTAAACCCTGATTGCTCTCCTGTACTATTTAAATGTAAGCTTCCATTAGTAAAATGTGCTTTCGTTCCAGATTATGCATTTAGTATGGAGGTATCTGGGACTGAAATACCAGTGGCATCATCATATCAGGGCGTGATAATTCATTTCAGGAGGTCCACTCGGGTTGGAACAACAAAAGGGTGGAAACCTCTGCACCATTCTTTGCGTCAGATCAGCTTGCGTCTGATTAGGGACAACATTCACAGCAGCAGCATTATTAGTCCAAATCAGAACAATGGGTGTGTGAATCAGTGATTTTACTGTCAGATCTGAGGATCTCCCATGTATTGTATTTACTACAGTCAAATTGTGAATCGTATTTACATGTAACCCAGACTTGTAAAGGGGCACAACAGGTCCAATAGTAACAGAAATAGTCAAAGCATCTGGAGTATTTGAATCAATCAGGTTTTTAGGAGCTGGCATTTCTGTCCTTCCGCTCAGAGGAGAAATAAGCATTGATTCCTTTGGTACTTCAGGCATTAAGGGAGCACAAGTCTTTCAGGTGTACTCATTTGTAAGCATGGGCGTAAAATCCGCTCCGCTCGCGGATTTTTCGGATTTTCGGCAAATTCGCAATCCGCGAACTCTCGCGAATTTGTCGAAAATCCGTGAATTCGCTTGCGGCGGATTTTTTGCTTGGTGATACAATATTGCGGCGCGCGGCGTGGTTCACGGCGTTCACTTTCCGTCATTCAGCGTTTGCCGAGTTGTTTTTCTCGATCATATTTTGCGAGTGCTGCGCCATTTTGGATCTTGCTGCGGGATCCCGCGGGAGTTTGGCGCCCGCGAATACGTAATCGCGCTTGCCACCTTGCACAGCACGCCTCGCGAGAGTTCGCAATTGCGAACACGTAGTTGCGGGGGAAAGGAACAATCTCGCACTCGCGAAATAGAGATTTAGCAATTCTGCACAAGAAATCCACCAGCAAACAGGATAAACCTTCAGAAAATGATGATTTTTATCAGAATCACTCAGGTTGACATTTGCATGGCCTTTTTTTTTGCAAGGAGTCCATTTTTGGGGGGGAGGAAGGAAGTGCCCCACAGTCTCCAACTTCCTGTTCCTGTCCAGCAGGCTCCTCCCAGTGCTTTCTTCATGTGCTGGTCACTTTCATTTGGACCTTGACCTGGAAGGATTACTTTTTGTGGGTGCTGCTGGATATTTGGATTTGAGGCCTTTTTGACTTTCTTTGGATCACTTTTGGATTAGAAATCAACTTTCACAAGTAAGTTTGTTTGGGGCATTACAGTTGCTGCAACTACAATTTTGGAACTTTTTCAGAACGTTAAATAAAATATATTGTGGGTAGCCACAGTATCCAGTAGGACCAGTGTTGGTTATGGGTGCATGATACAACTGTTTTGTTGAATTTAAACACCATTGAGGCCATGGATGGGCTTGGATTGTGCTGATTTTTGTTGTTTTTGTCGTTTTTTTGGGCTGCTGGTGGGGCCCTTTGCCCAGGGGTGGTGAGTGTTGCATGGGCCCAGTCTTTCTGTGGGGTGTCCTCTTGAATTTAAACACCATTGAGGCCATGGATGGGCTGGGATTGTGCTGTTTTTTGTGTTTTTTTGTCGTTTTTTTGGGGCTGCTGGTGTGGCCTTTTGCCCAGGGGTAGTGGTGCATGGACTGAGTGTGCCTGTGGGGTCTCACTCTCGTTAAGGTAAACATCCTGGATGGCATTGGATTGTGGTGATTTTTGGGTGTTTTTCTGTTTTTTTGTGGTGTACTGTTGATGTGGACTGGCCATGTGGGTGGTGGTGGTGGCCATCTTGAGTGCTGGCTGGTACAGGCAACATGTGCTTGGGGTGCAAGGGGCCATTTTGAAGAGAGGCAGTGTCTGTGGCCTGCACTTATTTAGCCTACTTTTCATCCATTATCCCCAGGGGTAGTGAGTGTTGCATGGGCCTAGTCTTTCTGTGGGGTGTCTTCTTGAATTTAAACACCATTGAGGGCATGGATGGGCTAGGATTGTGCTGAATTTTGTGGTTTTTGTCGTTTTTTGGGGCTGCTGGTGGGGCCCTTTGCCCAGGGGTGGTGAGTGTTGCATGGGCCCAGTCTTTCTGTGGGGTGTCCTTTTGAATTTAAACACCATTGAGGCCATGGATGGGCTGGGATTGTGCTGTTTTTTGTGTTTTTTGTCGTTTTTTTGGGGCTGCTGGTGTGGCCTTTTGCCCAGGGGTAGTGGTGCATGGACTGAGTGTGCCTGTGGGGTCTCACTCTCTTTAAGGTAAACATCCTGGATGGCATTGGATTGTGGTGATTTCTGGGTGTTTTTCTGGTTTTTTGGGGTGTACTGTTGATGTGGACTGGCCATGTGGGTGGTGGTGGTGGCCATCTTGAGTGCTGGCTGGTACAGGCAACATGTGCTTGGGGTGCAAGGGGCCATTTTGAAGAGAGGCAGTGTCTGAGGCCTGCACTTATTTAGCCTACTTTTCATCCATTATCCCCAGGGGTAGTGAGTGTTGCATGGGCCTAGTCTGTCTGTGTGGTGTCTTGAATGTAAACATCATGGATGGCATGGGATTGTGCTTATTTTTCTGTGTTTTTCCATTTTTTGGGGTGTATAACTGAACTGATGTTCCTCTGTCTTCCATTGCTTTTAGGTGCACAAGACTCTAGAGAACCACCAGTGCCAGGAAGAAGTCCTGCAGCGGTGTGTGTGTGCAGCATAACGTCACGCGACGTCACGTCTGGACACAGACAACTCTGCAACTCGTGCAACTGCTGCCTGCTGTTCTGATGAAGATGGCCCCAAAAAAAGTTACCCGTAGCTCCTCTAGCAAGAAAGTTGCCAGTAAGGAGCAGAAGAAGCAAGTTACCAAGGAGACTGGTGTGCCGGCCGCCCATTTTTTTGGGAGTAAAAAAAAAGTATGCCTGCAGCAGCAGCGGGATCTGCTGGGGACCAAGCTGGGAGCAGCACCCCCGCTCCATTGGGCTCAGTGCCACCACCACGCCAACTTAAGTCCAAGCCCTTCAGTGCTGCAGAGGCACTTAGTCTAGTTGTTCAATCACCATCGACCAGTGATGTTGGCTCATCGCAAGAAAGTAGCAGCAATGTCCCTCAATCAACACAGGTTGTTGTAACTCATCTGACGAGTGTTGAACAACCACAGCCGCAACAAAAACCACATGTGCAAGTACAAGCCCAAGTACATGTGGAAGGAGAGGCAGCGCAAGGAGATGCGCAAGCAGAGGTGCATGGAGGGTCACAAGTGCCCACAATAGTTGTTCCTCCCGAAGTAGGGGCACATCAGGAAATCGACAATCAAGGCGAGGTATCATTTGAGGAAGACACTCCTCCTGATGATCATTCATTGTCTTCCACACCCCTAGCAAGGAAGCGATCAAGGGTGGTGTCTACATCTTCTTCAAGCACACCTCCTTCTGATGATACGGATCAAAATTGGGAACCAGCACCACTGCCGTCTGAGAGTGAGGCACATGATCTGACAAAGGTAGTTAAGCGTAAAAGGAAGCTCGTCCAAAGTCTCAGAGTTATGGAGTGTGATGATGAGGCTCAACAAGAAGTGGCGGATACTGCTGCTGATGAAGACTCTGACAACGACGACCCAGTCATCATAAAGGTCACTGCAGCCCCAGCGGGCATGCAGCAAACAGACATTTTGACCCTAGCCCGAAAAGCTGCTGAGCGTGATGATGATGATGTTGTCGACGAGGAGGCAGTGGAAACACCACAATCATTGGAGTTAAGTAGTACACCAACTCGTACCGCTTCCATATTTCTTTCTCACAAGAAGGGACCTCCATCCACCTCGACCTTAATTAGTGGCGGTGAAAGTGCACAACGTACAAAAGTTGGGCAATCCAGATCCTCCACTTCATCTGGCATTAGCAGCATGACCACCACCACCAGTATCGCCGCCTCCTCCGGCCCCCACAGACACTTCAAGTCCCCAGTTTGGGACTTCTTTACTGTTTGCCCAAAAAGGGAAAAGTTCGCCATTTGTACCATTTGTAATGTTGCAGTTAGTCGTGGTAAGTTTGGTACCAACTATGGTACCGGAGGCCAGAGAGGTCATCTTAGGAGACAGCACACTGTCCAATGGTTTGCGCACCTAAAGGCGATCAAGGAAGCCCGAATTGGAAGTCAAGAAAACGTTGATGTTGCATCTGATGATGACGAGGAGGAAGAAGACGTGTCAAACACTTCACTTACACCCAGTACCCCTGTCAGCAGCACACCCCATGTGAGGCACACTAAGAGTATTGGAGCGAGTGAGACACCAACGCGCAAAGGTTCACCAGCGAGCATAATTGGATCAACGAAGTCATTATCATCCCGTAAATGCTTGGTCCAGGGCAACATTAGAACCATGTTTTCTTCAGACGCGCCATATGAACGCAACCACCCACTGACGCGTCTGTATAACACTAAGCTGGCTAAAATGCTAGCTGTGGACCTTCTCCCTTTTTCTTTTGTAGAAGCGGTAGGTTTTCTAGAATTAGTGGCAACGCTCTGCCCTAAATGGAAGGTTCCTAGCCGGTTCTATTTTGCCAGAGTTGCGGTTCCAGCACTACATGAAGATGTGCTGGAGGCGATTGGGGCAGCTTTGCAGAAGAGTGCTGTTCACACAATACATCTGACAACAGACATGTGGACCAGTGGCGCAGGCGCTGATTACATGTGCATCACTGCACACTGGGTCTCTTTTTCAGGTGTTAAAGCAAAGCTAAACGCAGGTGTTGACCCGGACCAAGTTTTTAAAGCTGCTCGTAAACATGCAACACTAGCCATGTTTGGCTTGGAGAAAAGTCACACATCACAAAACATTTTGGACGAGTTTAACAAAAAGGTCTTTCACTGGCTGTCCCCAAAAAAACGCAAGATTGGTTATGTTTCCACGGATAATGGCGCCAATGTAGTTAAGGCCATGGCGCTGGGTGACTATTTCAGAGTGCCGTGTTTGGCGCACTGTATCAACCTGGTAGTTCAAAAATTCTTGAGTGATAAAGACAGTCCAGCGTGCGAGGTAATGGCCACCTGCCGCAAAATGTGCAACCATTTCAGCCATTCTTTTAAGGCCCGGAAGCATCTGAGGAGCCTGCTACTTGAACGTCGAATGCCAGTGAAAGCACTCATCCAGGAGGTGGTAACACGTTGGAACTCAACCTTCTACATGCTTGAGCGTCTGTATGAGCAGTATACGGTACTCGATCACTATTTCTTAAAAGAGGGTACAGCTCAGAAGGACCTGCGGATGGGTGCGGCGCAATGGGACATAGTTAAAAGCCTGACAGACATGCTTCGTCCTTTTGAGTTCTTCACGCGTGCAGTCAGCCAGGAGGACTGTAATTTGGGAAAAGCTATCCCATTGTTGTGCATGCTGGAGCACCAACTGAAGGCGGTGTCTTCTGAATTAGAAAAAGATGAAAAAAACAAAGACCCTTTTCTTTTGTCGGAGAAATTATTAGAGCGCCTACATGGTGATGAACGTCTTAATAAGATCAACTCAGAACAGCATTACATTTGTGCTACTATTCTGGATCCACGCTACAAAAAGGCGCTGGCAGGCCAAGCATTCTTTCCTTTTGCTGATGAAGATGTTAAAAAGTACAAACGTTGGCTAGCCTGGTCAGCCAAGAGGTTTGAAAAAGAACGGCAGGATATTGAAGGAGAAGGCAGTACATCAGCATCAGCATCAGCAGGCCATCCCCAGTCAAAAGAATCCACTTCTGCACCTGTGGCTGTGGCACAAGTGACCTCTCAGCCGTTAAAGACACCGGCAACCGGATCATCTGCACCACACACAAGAGTAACAGTGGCTGCTGAAGCGGATTGGCTAACTTTGCTTGGGTATGGTTCTCAAAAAAAGGTCACAGGCACAGCAAAAAGTAAGCAAAGTGGAGGAACCGTTGAGGACCTTGAGTCGATGGTGCAGGACTATCTGAATGACTCAACAGAGGTCTTTCTTAATGATGAGCTGTTGAAAATTAGTACGTTTTGGTGAACATTATCTGCGCCATCTTGCCTCTTCCCCTGATGCCACACTTTTGTCGTGCGCGGCCGCCATTTTTTTGCCCCGATCAGAACGAACCCTATTGCATGCCGCTGGCCCCTGACATAGCCCTTCGCCTTCACTAAGCCTGCACGCTGACCACCCCCTGCTTGCACCTGCCTTGAGTCATAAACCCCTCTTCGGCGCTGCTCTGCCCCAGGCCCTCATCCTGTTCCCAGCGCGACACCTCCCTGCTTCCCTTTTATGATCTCCGGCCCTTAGATGCAAACCCCTTTTTTTCCCCGTGTGCCCGTTTTGTCTTCCCCGTTCCCAGGCCGACACCCAGCTCTGCCGATGCCATCCCTTGCCCCTCCCCGTACAGTAGAAAGCTTCCCCCATCAAAGGATCCCCGGGTTGATCAAAGCCCCCACTCCATGAGACCCGATCAAACCCCCCACATTCCGTGAATCGGCGGAATATCCAGCTGCGTGATACTCATCACCTGTTGTGACTAGGGGGGGGACTTCAACTGTAACTGTGTGTGGGAACGGGCCCAAAGGGGAGTTCCGGGAATGTCTTTTCCATACATCAAAGCTTTAACATGAATGTGTAATCTACAATAAAGTCATAAACCAGTGTATAAGAGGCCAGGCCTCAGAAATGTATCTAGAGCACCTCAGAACGATACCTTCTGTCCGTTTCGTTGTGTTCTCCTCCGGAGAGAATAAAAACCTTGTTTCCTGCTTTCCAGTCTCCAGCGCCTGCCTCTTCATTGATTAAATAACTAGAGGGTCACAGAGGCAATACCGCCGGGCAAATATCGATTGTCCCCGACCCGACTCAGGTTTTAACAATTGGCGTCCCAAGCGTGGGGCCCATCAGCGACTCGTGGATCCAGTGGGAGAGGTCCCGACGACAGAGTGAACGACTGCAACGATCGGGAGAGCTCTTGCCCAATAGACCCTCGTCTGGCAGCCGATCATCCGAACTTCACTAGTTCCGAACAGACCTCTCTCGAGTGATCTACGGTCCTGACTGGGGACCATCAGGAGTGCCGTGAGAAATACGAGAAAAAGAGGACGATCGGGCGCTGGATTCGGAAGACAAGAAACTGTCCACATGGTCCGGGTAAGGTCGTGTAATCACGACAAGTTGCGAAATAATTGCTTGATTGTTTGATTGGTCAAAAAATACTAGTATTGCTCTTTATTTATTTGGAGATTCACTGTCTACAAACGGAGAAACAACGGGCTCTCTCTTTGCAAGCAGTGGAGGATAGGTAGGGCAGCAGCCGTGCTTATTTTTTCTCCCCCACTCAATAATTACTTGAAACTGAACTGTTGTTCGCAAAACTATTGTTTCCTGGAGATTCCCTGTCTGCAAACAGGGAAGAGACCACCCTTTTTGCAGATAGTGAAAAGGGTAGGTAACGCAGATCTTTGCGGACCTACTCATTCTCCCCATTGTTATTTATTGGTCTTTTTGTTATTTTTGATCCATGAGGTATTCACTGCCTGCAAACAACGGTGAATAGAAATATTCTGTCCAGTCTTTGCACCTAGTGATAAGATAGGCAGTGCTGACTTTTTAGTCCCTCGTTACGAGCCGTCATGTCTGTCTTCTCCCCACTGATTAATAGCCTGTTTAGCCCGGACCGTGTATTAGAGGTGGACCATATAGCTCCACTAGAAGGCACCCCTAATAAGGACATGTTCATAAACTATGGATTAGTCACCATAGCCTATAATAAATTGTGGCACAGGTATACCGAAGAGAGTCAAGACAAACAGTGGCCACTGGCAGGATCCTTTGACCTTGATAAAATAGAAACGTTAGAAATAGCCCTTCGAAATAATAAGACAACGCCAATTATGCTCGACAGTCTCGGTATGTGGCGCAGAGAGGCTATGCAACGACAGAGAAAAGACGAGGACAAACCAAGTAGAGAAATATACCGACAGGACAACCCCAGGACACCGCTACCCACAACTTATCCCCCGACACTATGCAAAAGACGACCAGACTTAGGGCCAGACCAATGCGCTTTCTGTAGGTATGTCGGACACTGGAAAGCCCAATGCCCGACTCTACTGAGCGTGAGTAAAGGCAAAGGGCCGACAGGAACGACAGACCAGCAGTACAAGAAAAAGCGCGAGACAAAGAAGAACCCGACTTACATAGACAGACCAGACAGAACCACCACGTTTGATTATGCCCGATGGCACAGATTTCGCCAGGATAATTTCAGCGGCATGCTCAAGTTCTCCTAGGTCGGGCAACGTCAAGACGGGAACCCAGCCTCGTTTCAAATTCACAGACGGAAAGAGATAATTATGACCAATAACTGTTTTATATTCGTCTTGGGTCTTTGTATGTCGTACTTGTACTGTCCCCCGTCTGAGTTTGTGTGTATGTTATGTGCAAATCTGCGTCATCCCTCTACACGTGTTTCCGTGTTACTCAACCTCTGTTAGCAGAAACTTAGCATAAAAGCAACCTGGAAAGAAAGAAATGGTAAAACAAAATCCGTAGACCATTAATGAACTTGAACTTTTAATTTAACACAACAAACAAGGAATAATAACGGTAAACTGTAGAAAATGAAAGTCAAACAGAACATTCGCCCCCCCCCCATTCTGGAACCTTCCAAAGTAGGGCAGGGTTACGGCTACGCCCAACCAACGGCAACCCATATAAGGCGGGCCCGGCCGCCAACTCTTGGTCAGGAAATCTTAACGTATGGGGGAGCCGGAGGAGAGGCAGGAGCCAGCAGCCTGGGCAGTTGTAGGTAGTTCCGCCACATGTCTCCTCGGCCAGCCGCAACGGGCCTGGATAGACTTAAGTAGTCCCGCCACATGTCCAGAGAAGAACGAGGCACCTCTTCCTTTACTCTTCCGTCACAGCCGCAGCAGCCCTGGACGGCGGGATGTCCTGCACGTACCTCCACAACAATTTGTCCAAGTTGGGCTGGGAGGGAGAGGCGACGCGGACGAACCTCTCCCACCTCCACCGATAGGAGGTTTCCCAGCCCCCGGCACGACGCCGAACACCCCTAGTCAGGCGATGGTGCCAATACTTCCACAGCACCGAACACACCATGGTGGCACCCCAGTACTTGCGCAGCACCGAACGTGCAATGGTGGCCATGCTCCCACAGCACTGAGCACAAGACTTGGGGAACACCGGATGTGGAGAGGCCTTCATGCGGGGCGATGAAAAGGAGCGGCATGGGGTGCACCGGGAGAAGGAGACGATGCGGACGAGTCTCCCTCGCCCCCCCCCCCCCGGGGTGGGGGCATCACAGCTGCACCCCAGCTGAACGTCCCGCTTTCACAAAACAGGGACCTCTTCCTTTCACTCCGAAGGATCTCTCCCACTCTTGCAAACTCGACGAGAGTGGCCCCTGTAGGGCCTCAAAATGGCGTCTGGGTCCGCTGGAAGGCGGGCCCCGGCCACTAGAGTAACTTTGACCAGCAATATAACTCGAACATTTGCCCCCTGGAGCTTGAGCCCCCATCTCCGACAGCATCTCCGCAGCCTTGAAGATCCTACAAAGGTCCCCGGCGGAACCTTCGGCCTTTGCAGGCTTCCGGTAAGGGACGGCTGCCTTGATCGCCAACGAAACAAACATGACATTGCCACTCCTTCTGTTAGCATGAATTCTAGAACTGCCGAAAGGGACTCTGGTCCAAACTGCCAGTAAAGGGAAACATTTCCCCCTGATGCTGCTTCCGGACTGAGCCGGCCCCGCCCAAAATGGCGCTGGTATCAATCGGAACTTACGAACACCTCGTGGTGTTCCTTCGCACTAATATAAACTTGATGTTCTGAGATTTTATATGATCCTTTGTACACTTGGCTAGAAAAGACAAGGAGAACTCGCTCGACGAACAGTATGAAAAGATCCCCGTTACAAATGTTGATTACAAATGTACAATGTATTATATTTTTATAACTGATGTGAACCTCATTTGCGACGCACACGTACGGTATGCATATAGGAAATCTGATTACAGCTATTATGATTATGCTTCTAAATTCTGAAAATAAATGCCCCCGAACCCCCAGCCAATTAATAGACGTTTTAGTTTCTTACAAATAAATGAGTAAAACTTTCCGATGTTTTTTTGCTGCAAACGACGCCCCCCACTGTACGCACTTTAGCCATTGCCACGACCGGCCAAATACGACCGCACCCTCATAATCCACATGCTGAAATGATTTTGCAAAATAAAGTTTTTTTGAAACTATGGACGGGTATTGCATGCTTTATTTTAAAAATGTGGGATCGGTGGGAACGTTCTTTTCTGTGCACCCTACTCTGCTCTCTCTTTAAGGTTAAAAGAAGATGGTTGCCCAGCCCTGGAGGACGGATCGGATCGACAACACGACACTCCGCCTTCAAAGTACGCGACTGACTCATGAACTCTCGCGTAGAGGAAGACCTTGACTTCCAAGGATGGGTAAAACGAACGGTGTAAATGAGGGAATGTAAAAGGAGGGTGAAATGAAATAATGTAAATGTGATAAAGTACAACGTTCCAAAGTATCAGGGAACGGAGCTGACCCAAGAACCGAAGAGCCTTAGAACGCCACAGCGTTGAAGGAGGTTTAAGGATCCCGATAATGAGATACATCCTTTGACTAGATACCTCGCACTAAGCACCTCTGGTTTCCTTTTTACGTTTCCCCGCACACGACCTATATGGACACACTACCCCCCCTCGACTCCAGAAACCGTATCCCCGGGGACCCTGCCCCGAGGAGGAAAGACGAGTAAGAGGTAAGTAAAGGACTTATGAATCCATGTATTTGAATATGCGCAAATGCTGTCTCCCCCACCCCCCCCCTTTTTTCCTCCCTCTGCAGGTTACATCAGAGATTACAGCCGAAGTGTGGCGAAGATCTGAAGCCTTGCCATGTCTAATACACGAAGCGGACTAGCGCCGCAAGGTGGTGTCTAAGCACGCCTGCAAACTGCTCACGTATCGAACAAACCCGAAAAATTAGCACAACCTGATAAAAAGCGATCACCCTTAAACCAGACCGAACGAATGAACCCATGTCACGTATGATGCGAAACTGTGGGGGAATGTGTGTGTGTGACTGAGGCGTCGACCCAACTGGTCGAAGGACCGAGAATGCGAGAAGTGCGACAAAATGGT
Source organism: Lissotriton helveticus (assembly GCF_964261635.1). Taxonomy (NCBI): domain Eukaryota; kingdom Metazoa; phylum Chordata; class Amphibia; order Caudata; family Salamandridae; genus Lissotriton; species Lissotriton helveticus. The sequence goes on along the minus strand of NC_136065.1, from coordinate 965,843,680 downwards.
ACCTCCTTTCTTCTCTCCTTTTTCTCAAAGCACGTCCCCTCTACCCTGTCTAATGCTCAAACTACATGATTACAAGATTCTAACGCAGACCCGTGAATGCCCTTTACTGTGTAATGCACTAAATAGCCTTTCTTGAATACACTGCCACCCTCTCTGTTGCACGTGTACTATTTAGCCTGCCGTTGCACTCTCTCTCTCTCTCTCTCTCTCTCTCTCTCTCTCTCTCTCTCTCTCTCTCTCTCTCTCTCTCTCTCTCTCTCTCTCTCTCTCTCTCTCTCTCTCTCTCTCTCTCTCTCTCCCTCTATTTTTGCACTCCCACTCTTCCGAGTGATTAGCCCCGAAATTGGCAGATCGCCACCCCTAGCACACCACCTAATTGGCTTCAAATACCGTCAGTATTTGCACAAAAACTTGTCTTTAATACGATCACCCTGAGACCGCGTCATTACCTCTCCTTTTCCGCTAGAAGTCAATGAACCAAGGTTGGGCCGTAAGGGAAAGGACAGGTAAGACGACAGAGGTTCCCTAATCTGACCCGAAATAAGGGAACTACATGTCAACGGCTCCTATGGTATAAAACAAGGACCTCAGAATACGCGACCCTCCCCGCCCCGAATTGTCACAATACCCAAACCAGAAAAATGATCACCCCTGTTACCTCCCCTGTATCAGCCGCCCAAAAACCTGGAATTATGAAACTACCCCTCATTTCCGGTTGTGAGAGATGGGTCGATTTATGCCCTTACCACAAGTTTCCTATGTCCCTGGTTGTTTCCCATAAAACCCCTGTCCTTCCTAATTAAGTAATCAGGCTGTAAAAGGTTACGTAGGATCCAGAGCGATGTTTTACAAGGTTAACAGACTAGTCCAAGGTAAAGAAATCATCGAAATGAACCCCGTAGTAGTTGAAAGGCAGGATGCATCGATAGAAAGGAAATGTTTAGCCATGTTCATCTCTCAGCAAAATACCTGTGTAGTACCATGTTGACGACTCACAGTACCCTTTGTAAATGTAAAACTCTAGAGAACAGCATATCTTTGCCAGGTTCGTCTCACGAAGGTGGGTCACCATCAGATGAACTGTCGTGACTGTAATAAATAATTGTAAAGGAAAGTCATAGTAAATCCAACAGGCCCGTCACCGGTCATTCATATGCCAGTTGTGAACACTAATATACCGGGCATTTTTCATTCTTTGCCTGGAGCTGGGAGAGAAATAGACTTTTTGATTATCTTCATCTGCAAATTCTCTAAAGACTGTCTTTTCAAACTTGTTTAAGGGTACTGCGGTTGAAGGAGAGAAGGACCGGATGTGGGAGCACGAGGCCTGACTGCAGACTAAGGAACACCTGCGACTTTAGCCAAGGCGAGACCACGACAGAAAAGAGCTGCAGGACGAGGCACTGTTTTCGACAACATGAGGAGAAAGGGTCGACCTGATGCCCCTGCTCGATGACCAGTGTTTGTCAACAAGTCCCCGCTCTCAGAATTCTGTCACACGCCCGCCTATTTGAAGTCTCTCGTTCCCCTAGTTTGTTCCTAATTTGGCCTTGCTCCATCCCCCTTTTCCTCTGACCTACCCTATGGACTGTTTTGTACGCTCTTCTTCCATCTGAACTTTCTGACAATCCCCTCAAAGGACACAGGGCGAAAAGGACCTTTCCGACCAGAAACGCGAGGAAAGGGTCGTGCCCTGCAACGCAGAACTTAGAACAGAGCTGGACTCGTAGCTCCACCGCCGGTGCTCAACAGCGCCAACGAAAGGCAACAAAGAACATTTGACATCCCCAATCGCCGTTTCTGCTAGACCTCATTTCTCTCCCAGCCGCCATTGTATTGATCATGCTCCAATCCGAACCGGATATATATGTAATAACCTGCCAGTATGGAATATACTTGCTGCTCTCGCTACAGAATCGTTTTTGTATTGCATTCCTATGACTTTCCTGCTAAACAAATTGATCAAAGTTTATCAAATAGGCCCACCTCCTAAAAACTAGAAATGTTAAAATGTATTGTTTACGACTCTTTTCATCTAAGGGTTCCTGCCGTTTTCTTTCTCATGCCCACCACAATAGAACCAAGTAGAAAATGAGCCAGCAAGATGTCTTGAATATGTTAAAGGGAGGACTGTTGAAAATTAGTACGTTTTGGTGAACATTATCTGCGCCATCTTGCCTCTTCCCCTGATGCCACACTTTTGTCGTGCGCGCCCGCCATTTTTTTGCCCCGATCAGAACGAACCCTATTGCATGCCGCTGGCCCCTGACATAGCCCTTCGCCTTCACTAAGCCTGCACGCTGACCACCCCCTGCTTGCACCTGCCTTGAGTCATAAACCCCTCTTCGGCGCTGCTCTGCCCCAGGCCCTCATCCTGTTCCCAGCGCGACACCTCCCTGCTTCCCTTTTATGATCTCCGGCCCTTAGATGCAAACCCCTTTTTTTCCCCGTGTGCCCGTTTTGTCTTCCCCGTTCCCAGGCCGACACCCAGCTCTGCCGATGCCATCCCTTGCCCCTCCCCGTACAGTAGAAAGCTTCCCCCATCAAAGGATCCCCGGGTTGATCAAAGCCCCCACTCCATGAGACCCGATCAAACCCCCCACATTCCGTGAATCGGCGGAATATCCAGCTGCGTGATACTCATCACCTGTTGTGACTAGGGGGGGGACTTCAACTGTAACTGTGTGTGGGAACGGGCCCAAAGGGGAGTTCCGGGAATGTCTTTTCCATACATCAAAGCTTTAACATGAATGTGTAATCTACAATAAAGTCATAAACCAGTGTATAAGAGGCCAGGCCTCAGAAATGTATCTAGAGCACCTCAGAACGATACCTTCTGTCCGTTTCGTTGTGTTCTCCTCCGGAGAGAATAAAAACCTTGTTTCCTGCTTTCCAGTCTCCAGCGCCTGCCTCTTCATTGATTAAATAACTAGAGGGTCACAGAGGCAATACCGCCGGGCAAATATCGATTGTCCCCGACCCGACTCAGGTTTTAACAGAGCCATTGCAGTATTGGCATGGGAAAAAACAATTGTGGCCACAGCTCTCCAACCTGGCTATAAACTATTTGTCTTGCCCACTCGCAAGTGTGTCTTCTGAACGTGTTTTCAGTGCTGCTGGTGGCATTGTAACTCCCAAACGGAGCCGCCTCTCACCCAAAAATATGGAGAGGCTAACAATGATCAAGATGAATCAGCACCTCATACCACCAGATTACAAAGTACGAGAAAGCACGCCGCATGAAGACGAGGAGGACGGCAATGTAGATGAGGGGATTTGTTCTCTGTTCGGTGACGCTGACCTCATCCTGCCTGAATTCGCAGAGTATGATGACGAAATCTTCTTCTTATTCCCTGACACCGAGCCCTGAAAATGAGACAATGAATCAATAACTTTCTTTTTCGTCCTTATTCACTTTTATTCCTGTGTGTCTGTCTTTCTTTGTTTTGCACAGTTAATTTAATTCAAACTTTAATCACCTAATCCCAAAAACAAGCCCATCAGCAGAACTGTCTTTACTTGTTTGCTTATTGATTTGAAGGTGCCGCATTCTACATTCCTCAGGTTCACAAGTTCAGAAGAACATGCTCCTCTATCCTCCTCCTCCTATTTCCCTCAAAGCAGAGGGCTGGATTACGCCCAATGAAGAAAGACTCAGCACTTGTGGGGGTGTTCTACTTCTTTGCGGGTGAGTTGACGGCTCTGGGCCCATTGCTGTGAAGCTCTAATAACAGATAAAAGTGTTTTGGACCAAATATGAGGTGGAAATTTCTTGCAGTTTTTGCTGACTTGCTTGCCTTTGAGGTGCTCTTTGGCGGGGTTCCGGGTGTTTGTGGGTGAGTTTTGGGGTCTGGGAGCACTGCTGCGACAGTCTAATCTTGATTGCATTTGCTTTTCAGGAAATCCGTGGTGGAAAACAGGAGTTATGATGATGACCTAGCTGCACAGCGCGTTTGGACCGAAGGCCGAGAGATATTGTAAGTATGAGATTTTGCTTTTTGGCTGTTTGGGGGTGTTGTCGCGTGCTTTTTTGCGGGTGGGTTGGCGGGTCTCTTGGGGCATTCCTGGGAAGGTCTAATACCGGATAGAAGTGGTTTGGACAAAATCCATAAGGAAAAGCCTTTTTTTGGCTATTTCTTCTGACATCTTGCTCAATGTAGCGTTTTTGGGGGCCTGTTTGGAGGGCTTCCTGGTGTTTGTGGGTGGGTTGCGGGGTCTCTGTCGAAGCACTGCTGCGACAGTCTAATCTTGATTGCATTTGCTTTTCAGGAAATCCGTGGTGGAAAACAGGAGTTATGATGATGACCTAGCTGCACAGCGCGTTTGGACCGAAGGCCGAGAGATATTGTAAGTATGAGATTTTGCTTTTTGGCTGTTTGGGGGTGTTGTCGCGTGTTTTTTTGCGGGTGGGTTGGCGGGTCTCTTGGGGCATTCCTGGGAAGGTCTAATACCGGATAGAAGTGGTTTGGACAAAATCCATAAGGAAAAGCCTTTTTTTGGCTATTTCTTCTGACATCTTGCTCAATGTAGCGTTTTTGGGGGCCTGTTTGGGGGGCTTCCTGGTGTTTGTGGGTGGGTTGCGGGGTCTCTGTCGAAGCACTGCTGCGACAGTCTAATCTTGATTGCATTTGCTTTTCAGGAAATCCGTGGTGGAAAACAGGAGTTATGATGATGACCTAGCTGCACAGCGCGTTTGGACCGAAGGCCGAGAGATATTGTAAGTATGAGATTTTGCTTTTTGGCTGTTTGGGGGTGCTGTCACGTACTTTTTTGCGGGTGGGTTGGCGGGTCTCTTGGGGCATTCCTGGGAAGGTCTAATACCGGATAGAAGTGGTTTGGACAAAATCCATAAGGAAAAGCCTTTTTTTTGCTATTTCTTCTGACATCTTGCTCAATGTAGCGTTTTCGGGGGCCTGTTTGGGGGGCTTCCTGGTGTTTGTGGGTGGGTTGCGGGGTCTCTGTCGAAGCACTGCTGCGACAGTCTAATCTTGATTGCATTTGCTTTTCAGGAAATCCGTGGTGGAAAACAGGAGTTATGATGATGACCTAGCTGCACAGCGCGTTTGGACCGAAGGCCGAGAGATATTGTAAGTATGAGATTTTGCTTTTTGGCTGTTTGGGGGTGTTGTCGCGTGCTTTTTTGCGGGTGGGTTGGCGGGTCTCTTGGGGCATTCCTGGGAAGGTCTAATACCGGATAGAAGTGGTTTGGACAAAATCCATAAGGAAAAGCCTTTTGGCACTTTTTGTAACTTAGGGTTCGTTAGGGTTAGCCCTAGCAGCAGGATTGCATGTGATTCGGGGTGTTCTAGATTTTTGCAACTGAGTTCTGGGGTCTTAGAGCACTCTTGGAGCAATGCTGGCTATGGATACTTTTGCTTGCTTGCAAGTGGTTTGAATACAATCCACGGTGGGTAAGGGTGTATTTGGGCCTACTTTTACTTTCAAAGTACGTTTTGTCACCATTTTTCTGCTAGGCCTCGTTTTTTGAGATCTGATTGGGGGTCTTCTACATTTTTGCGACTGGCTTTAGTAAGGGTCTTGGTGGGAGCATTGCTGGGAAGGTCTAATTTTGTTCTAAAACACAGTTTACAGTACACCTAGCTTGACGGGAAAGATCCGCTAAATTAATTTGGCCATACTTATTTATCCTTAAAAAGGTGACTCAGACAGATTACGCAATTTCAAAAATATTGTACTGTCTATTAGGAAAATCAAAGTGTGACTTTTTGCACCACACAGCGTACATACCTTATATTTATTTATCAGTGGTATTGTAATAGCACTTCCTGTTTTCCGTTCAATAATTACAGGCCGGGTTTCAGTCAACATCTGCCAGGCAGGCAGTGGACAGGGTGTCTTCTGTCAGTGGTCACTGGTCACCAACATTGATGGACGAAGCGTCAGCTGGAATGGAGGAGTGCCGCTAATAAGAGGAATTGTTTGCTGCATGCAACTTACTTACCAAATTCAACAGGACAACTCCAACAACATACAGAATACAGATACAGTATCCATTGTTTTCTTCTATGAGTGTGACTGCATGTGGTTAGCTTTAGTTTGTACCCAAAGATTTCTTTATCTTCAATTATTGTTTGTCCATGCTGTGCTTTTTTTTTCTTCTCTAAACAAAACCTACCCAAAAAGAAACCCCCATTCCCATCCATTTTCCAAACCCTAACCCTCTTCCCCCGGGCTGTGTGGTTTTGCTTGATGTCTGACTAAATGACATCAATAATTCCACACACTTGCTGGGGAGGATAAGGTCATAGCAACAGGCTGGTGAAGGAATACGAGGATATATTCTAGACTTACTCAGCTTCAGTACTATTTCTTGTAGTAGTAGGAGCCAATGTCAAATAAATTCAACGCAAGTACTAGTTATACTTGCAATACTTTACCATTTGTTAGGCTACATTGTGGCACTGTTCTAGTGTACTGTCACCTGCTATATTCTCTATCGTACCGTAACCGTTGTAATGCTACAGTAAGGACAAACCAGGTTTCGTTTTCTTTTTTTCCATAGGCATGCAACTGCCACTGTGTCACACCACTAGTACCACCGCAACGAGGAAATTTCATCCGCCCAGGATTGCCAACCTCAATCCCCATTTCCCGTGGAGCCAGCCCTGGGCCTAGCCCTAATTTCTAACACAAATTACAGGTAAGATAAGCGTTTGGTGGGAGGTAGTATAATGGAGTATTAGGACTAGACGAGAGATTGACGGTAGTACTACTAAAGTCCTAGGACTCTTCAGGAAAACAAACTTACTGTTAAACCCCCACCCACCAGACTGAAAAGCAGTAAAAAACAGGTATGGTCAGATAAAGTTTAAAAAAGTATATTTATGTAGCCCTAACAAAATAATCTCCCTCAAGACCCTCCCTAACCCCAACGATTGTCTTTCAAAAGTCCCAAAAAGAACCCAACTCCCAAATCCCACCCCCCAAAAGGCTCTAAAAAAAGGGCAAGGGACACTCCACTACTGGAGGGTGCTGGTGAATTTTGCGGCCAGGGCATCATACTCCTTGCGGAGGGTGGCATGGTAGAAGCGGAGGCCCTCCACCAAGTTCTTATAGTTATGGACCTCCTGCTCCAGGTACGACACTCTGAGTCCTAAGCGGCGCTGGCGTGCCTTGCAACTCCTGTGGGGGGCAGCTGGTCTTTTTGCTGCTTGGCGGTGGCGGTTGGCTTTGTTAGCCCGGCTCCGTACCGCTGGAGCACTGCGCTGGCTGGCAGCCCGTGGGGGCACGGAGGAGGATGCAGCTGTCCCAGTGGAGGATGTTGTGGTTCCACCGGTTGACTGCGTGTCCTCCTCCTCCAGGGCCACCAGCCGCCGATATTCGGCGACAGTGGCATCCAGCCTCCGTTGCCGGGCCATTCGAGCCTGCTCCCTCCGTGATGTCGATTTGGAAGGAGCAACTATATGAAGAAAGAAAGACATAGTCTGTAACCAATGCTCCTTAACATTAATAACACAAAGTGATTGAGCCGAAAGTTGTGTCACAGTACAAGTAGCAAATTGAAAGCACAGTACATAACTATTGAGGACAGTATCTATCTAACCTCCCACTTCTGCATCCTTGCTCTAACATTAGTGGGAGTTTAATGAACAAATTCTACGACCACTATGGACTTCCATTACAGTCGACTATGACAGTACACCAGTCTTATTCTTATTCTTCTCTCTTGTTTAGGAAAATTGGTACGTTATCTTATGCAAGCCGGCAGAATGCCAGCGCAGTGAACTTGCACCTGAGAAAAACAGACGCACACAATGATGAGTGAGACAGACTTGCGTTACTGTACCGGTCCAGTACATGCAGGTGGTGAAGCTATTACTTTTCTATTACGGGTGGCACTGAGAATACTCTGTTACAAGGGCTACTGCTTAATTAATTTACCTTTCACCCTACAGTGCAAATGAGTACTAGAAAAGGAAAATGAAGAAGCTAAATAATTTGATTATCTATCACTTCACATGGGATGTATTTGATGACATATGGGATGACTTTAGGTGCTTTGCTTATTATTGAGTGAACAGTGATACAGCCACACATGAATGACGTACTACTACTAAACTAAAGTTATTAAGAGAGGTACGGAGTGTCCACCATAATAACCGGATATATGCTGTGCTTGCAGTTGCAATACAAACTACTGCTACTATTCATGGTAGTATTGGACAAATTTACAATTTCTTTTCCTTGCCTTCCCTACACTGGAACGGACGTGCGGGTGCGGTGTTACATGCTCTTCAAGGTAACACTTAGTTCATCCAGTGACCATCTACTCTCTCTAGATACACATGTGCTATCTAAGAGTCAGATAATACCATGCTCCAGGCATCCATCCATTCAAAGTATATGCACACATACAGTTTCTGTTTCACCCACCCAGGCTGTTGTCCTTCCACCCATCCTTGCTTCATCATTGACCCAGCCATGCACCATACCATATTCTTTCCTTCCCAGCCACCTCGGGGGCCAAGCAAACACATATCATTCTTCTTTGCCAGCCATCATAAAATTTCTCGTCCTTCCACACTTACTTACACCCTTCTTTCGCTTTTCGTTCATCCCATCCATCAAGTTCATCTAAGATCTTATTGGGATTCTTCTCACCAAAAACTTCACAGCTAAGTCGAAGTACATTTAGAGGAGGCTACTACCTGGTTGATTTATAATACACCCGTGCAGAAAGCACACTATGCAGTCTTCAATCTCAATAAGTAAGGAATATATAGCTTACCTCTTCCCGCCACCACCGTGCGAACCCTCACAGGAACGTCCGGCACTTGCACCGCCTCCTCCCCAGAGTCCTCGCCCAACACCATCACCTCCGCGCTGGCCCCGCCACCAGATGTTCCACCTACAAAGTACATTTAAGAATGTTAGAATACACCACTCACTACTATATAATATTTGGTCTAGGAGGAATAAACAAATGTTAAAAAAACGAAATACAATGTAATAATTTGTAACTGTCTACTCTAAAGTAAAAATGTCCCTTTTTCCACAAGAAATGTGTCCAATTAATCGTTAGCACTAAGCACTTTTCCATTTTCAGTTAAATGTTTACTTTTATGACAAATTTGATTTTAATAAATGTGTTTACTTTTAATAAAGCTTTTAAACTTAAATAGACTCTGTGGTTTTTGGTCCTCCAGACTAGAGTGGATGAGCTAAAGGTTTTGGAATTTTTGCAAGCATGAGTGCCTCTGGCACTTCTTGACTCTGACTCCGCACTCTTGTCCTGCGTTGGATAATCTAATGATCATTGGGGATCAATCATCGGTGACTTTGGGAGCTAAATGACTCTGCCACACTATCTAGTCAGTAAGGAGATTGGGGGTTCTTCAAAGTCTGATATCACTGAGGTATGTGGAAAGAAAGTCTACCTGCGCCTATTATAATTGATAAACAATGCACTATTTAGTGTTCATAGTTCGGTTTGTGCAGATTTGTCCCTGCAACAGTAGTAGAATGGATTGTCCTCCTATCCAAACCAAAAGTAAAGTAGTATCTTATTCTTTCTTGGTGGTCATTCACCTTTTTATTGTTGGCAATTGTCAAAGCATAAACATTTAGAAGACTTGAAAATACATTATGGACAATCCCAGAGGACTACACTCAGTGCATAGAGCTATTGCTGACTAGAATGGGAGTCCAATGGAATTGCCAAATGTGCAATCTTAGTTAGCTACACAGACAGACTAATAAGAATAATCTAGTAATACCACAGGGAGTCATAGTCGAGGCAGGATAAGAATTTAGATCCAGTCTACAAGAAGATCAAAGACGATTTATAAAAAATCGAATGAGGAACGCTAGGAAAAAATAGGTACTCTATATTAAAATTAAAACTTACTGGGGCCAGAAAAGGAGCCCTCGCCTGCCCGATCCTGGCCTGCATCCTCCTGAACAGCACCCTCCTCCTCCTCCTCCTGTGTCCTCTTGCCCTTGGGGGGAGCTGATGTACAACATGAAAGAAAGAAAGACCAGAAAACATGGATGAGATTTGTCAACCAAATCAAACATTTCAAAAGAACAATAACAAAATATTTTGGAGAAATAGCAAATAGATAGACAACTATTCCACGGGATATATTGACCTATCTCATGTGGTATACTACGTTATTCGTATTGCCTGATTTGCGGACCGTTGACTTTGAAAGTTCCTATGTAACTCACTAAACAGACTACTAAAAAGCTTTGCCTAGGCCTGGCAGGCAGCAGTCCGCAGCACGCGAAGTGACAGACAAAGTCCATCCTGCTTGCAGATCAGTGAATACTCAAACTATCAATCCACCGACCACCACCACTATTTCTTGGTATAGCCATGTGTCTAAAGGAAGGACTGGACTTCAGTCTGTTGGGGCTGATTTAGAAGTCCCTTGCGGCTCATTTTCCTCCATTGTTGCGTGACTTTTGTGACGCAGCGGCAGAACAAAAGAGTCGCCATGGTGCGGCGTATATATAAAAAAAAACGCATATGGGAGATGCATCACGTTGTAAAGCCCTGCGCCATCAGGGGGTGTTCCGGCGCAAGGGAGGGCGTTCCTGCGCAGGAACGAATCCTAAAAGTGGCTGAGGGAAATCTACAAGATGTCAATCAGTCACTTTTAGGACAATGATGCGTGACTCAAACCCTGCGCCTGCTTGAAGCCGACGTACGGCTTGATGCAGCATTGGGGAGATAGGGCACCCCAGAGCATTGCTGGAGCTGCGCCATCGTTGGCACGCAACTCCAGCAATGCGCCGCCTTTACGGCACAGATGCGTAAGGCTTCTGTGACGTTTTGGGCCAATGGGTGGTGGTGGCATGGCGCACAATTACTGCCGCATCCCTGCTACTTTGCAGGGATGCGCCGGTAATTGAAAATATGACCCTTAGTGTCTAGCATTACGCAGTTCTTTACACTACACTCATACATAATTTCTCAGGCCAATGAAATGAACACAAAATACAAACAAATAAGCATAGTAGCAAGCAAGGCTACTGAGAAGGAGAGCAGTGCACCTGAAATGCATAGAAGATTTTGAAATATAATTTACCTACAATGTAATCGGCAGCATTATTGCTCTTGGTAAAGAACAAAGATTTGCAAATAACAGAGCCGGATAAAACAGATTAGTGATGAAATAGCTAGAAATAGCTACTACTACTCACCAAGCCCGGGGACCTCTACGCCGAGCGCGTCCAGCAAGTCCCGTTCCCGGTCCATGACATCCGTCCAGCGGTGGGTGGCCTGGTTATAGGTGCGCCGGACCCCAGAGAGCTTAAACATGGCCCGGCACACCTTCTCCCACCGCTTCCGGCGCTCCCGGATGCCATAGCCGGTTGCGATCTTGCCGCCTCCCAGGATGGTCTTGGGGAGGCGGCGCTGGACGCGGAAGATGAGTGCGGCCACCTCCTCCGCGCTAAAGATCTCCCGTGGCATCACTAGCTCCCCCCTCAAACGCCCGCACGGGAGCCGGGCACGGGAGCCGGGCACGGGGTGCGGGACCCTTCCCCTTCTCAGGGTGCTTCCCGGCTCCCTTTACCATGGTCTGGGCAGAAATGAGTTAAATAATAAAGAAGAAATAGAATAGGGAAGAAGAAAAGAAAAGAGTTTAAAAAAGTAGTTTAAAATTAACAAAAAGTAGCAGAAAACACAAAAATATAGAGCTAGAAAAATAGAGGGATAGATAATAAGTAAAATAGATCAAATAAACTTCAAACAAGCAAAGGATGGCAGAGATTCAGAGAGGATACAGAAAGCATGCCCAGAACCATAGCAATGAATGAGAAACAAGATGGCCGCGCCCATTCACGACCGCGTGGGTAAGTTCGCGCGAGATTTTCCTCGCGATCACGCGCGAAATTGTACTAGCGAGCAGCACACTTTGCGAGATTACACATAGCGGCCGGAAACGGAATTACGTCACGCAAACAAGATGGCCGCGCCCGTGTACGACCGCTAGGGTAAGTTCGCAAACATATAGCTACAAGCGCCTTGCGAACACGCAAAAAATCACGCGAACATACACGCCGCAAAAAAAAAATAGTGTATTCGCACGCATTCGCGGCTTCCGAAATCGATCTCGCACGGATTCGCGCCCCGCAAATCGCGCGAAATTGCAGAAAAACGATTTTTGCTAAACTGAAAGCAATCAGCAGGTGCAAAAGTTCAAACTTAACATTAGTAACCATTCACTCTAGTGCTTCCTGAGGGGCCCCTCCAGAGTTCAGTTGCCTATTTGCAACTATTCCGTGACCCTGCTATGACCCAAACAGCAGGCTCATAGAATAGCTACAAGTAGACCATAAAGGTCCTGTGAAAAAAAATTGCACTGCAACAGAAAGCAAATTACAGATAAGGAAGGAAGCAGGTGCCAGCCAGACTGGAAGTTTCAAAATTACTGACACATTAATCACCCCCTAATTAATTCATGGCAGTTGAAGAAGGGCAGGTGTGCTTGCTTTCACTGCAACAGAAAGCAAATTACAGATAAGGAAGGAAGCAGGTGCCAGCCAGACTGGAAGTTTAAAAATAAGTGACACATTAATCAACCCCAAATTAATTCATGGCAGTTGAAGCAGTGCAGGTGTGCTTGCTTTTTTTCACCCCCATAATCTACAGTGATAAACAAACCTAATGGGTGGCAGTGAGGATGTACCAGAGGGTGGCATGGGTGTACCAGAGGGTGGTAGTGGTGAAACAGAGGGTGCTGTGAACCTGTGATGATAAACCAGACGTAGAAACAACATAGTTGCGGCCGTTGCAAGCCGAAAAGTAAGTTCGCAATTGCGAAATGGTCCACAAATCCTCGCGAACGCTCGCCAACACAAAAAACGTAAAAATCCGCTAATCCGCGAGAGTTCGCGGATTTTGCGGATTGCGAATCCGTAAATACGCAAATTCGCGTACGCGAGATCCGCTAGATCCGCCCATGCTTACTCATTTGTATAAGGTCTCTACTCGGTGTTTCATTATAACGTGGTCAGCGATTTAGTAGTAAATCATTCAAAAGTTTGTCATCTATGTTACTTTCTTCTCCCTATTTCCCTGTATCAGTTTTGTCTGTCTATAAATGCTTCTTTTTCTCCTTTCTCTTGACCTTAGCGTCTTCCTCAACCTCTACCACCTGATACAATTGTGTTCTGTGTATTATATCTGCTCTCCACATTTTCTGTTAAGAATCCAATCTAGATTCTGCGTTAAGATCCATTGTTCTCCTATACCTCCCTTGCTATTTCCCTTTATCTTTCTGTTGAGCAATATGCTCCCAGGTATAAAAAGCCTCAAGAACAGTGGGTCTAACAAGGTCTCTAATTTCTTATATTTTCTTCCTTATATTTTCTAAAATCCCCAAATTAAATGTCCCATAACGAGGGAACTGTAAGTCCTCATCCTTCTCAGTAAGTGTGTGTAAAACACGAGCCGCAGATATGTATGTAATCCTTTGTCCATCATGACAATGTTTCCTGGCATGCCCTCGGGAGTTACCTCTTCCTGCATTTTGGCAAATACGGTCTCATCTTTCTTTAACTTCAGCATTTATTTTTCAATTCTGTGTCACAAGTGATTTCCGTAAATCCAGGAAATGTTATTCTCCCACAGTTCACCTGTTTGGCAACCTCAACCAATGGCAGCGCAATACTTATGATGTTGTCAACCAATCCCAGCATGGCTTTGCACCAGCCGACCAATCACAGCGCAGCATACTGTGACGTCAAACTTGTAGCAGCTCACCCTCCTTCAAAATCTTCTCCTGCACATTTTTCTCTAAGCAAAAAATGACAATACAAAGCAAGCAACAAATAAAACTGACTGCTCCACTAAAGGATATTCACTTTCACAAGGTAACTAAACTTTCCATTCTCATTCGCTTCAAATGAAACCTCCACCAGTGGGATTTCACCCTTAATTGATATAGTTCATCCCTGTGCACTTGAGACCAACCATTTACCACTAACACACAAAGAGAAGCCTTACCATGGTGTTGTCGATGATGTCTCATGACCAACACCACAAACCAGCAGACAACTTACTCAGTGTCTTCTACACTGAGACAACTTGCAGGTAAATATCTCGAGATCTTAGGCCACGACGGACCTGTTTACAACTTCAACTTTGCAAAAGTACCACAATCATACATGGACTTAAACCATTTCATTCCGCTCAACAACACAGCCATTTTGAAAAACACAATCTTAGGCAAAAGCAATAGCAATGTGCATCCCTTTTGATACTCACACTCCTTTGCTGCTAGTCGTTGATTCCATCTGGAGTGATACTCCATCAGCACTCCATCAATCCTTCTTTTTGCTGAACCAAAAACGTTTTGGACTCTAGGACTTGGGCAAAAGAATATTTTCAGCATCCTAAAATCTCACTTCACTAGGAAGAACCATAGTTCTGCGACCAGATTTGTTACAGCGTAAGAGTGATACAAATTGTTATTATACACTTACTCTTATTTACTAACCTTATTGAGCCCTCTACGATTAGACAGCCTACTGCACTCCAGTTTACCACAGAGGCAATGATCCTTTGACATATCTTTCTCCGCCGATAGGAGGGGTGGAAATTAGGGTAACCAAACTCAACATTAGCTGTCCAATGAGTACCATTAATTGCCAGCCAACTCACAAACTGGAGATCAAATTTAGGTGCAACAATCTTAAAGCCATATTGTAGAAATAAAGAATAGCAACAGGAAGACCCAACTTCATAAAGAAGTTAAGTCGAGTTAGGATTTTACAAACCAAAAGCTCTTCAACAGCAACACAAAACAAAAGAAGTAACACCTAATGTTCTGAGATTAATTTGGTTATTGTATTTAAGATTCAAAGTTCATTGCCACAAGTAATTTCTTGAGAAGTTTAGTTCAAAAATAGCACAGCTTGTATAGCAGGGCAAACATTTAAGCAGGCTTCCTCGAATGATGACAATCAGAATCAACTACAAAGTTACAGAGTCCTACCACAATTAAAGCAGAAGGATAGTTTGTTATTCAACAGCTCAAGTCCTACGAAGATGGAAAAAGGGTGAGTCCATTAACAAAGAAATAAAGGAGTGAAAAATGGAAATGGTTCTGCATAGAAGGTTTAGTCCATCATCTATAGCATCAACCAGGCAGTCCAAAAGTAAAGATTTTTTTTTTTTATTCTTTTTATTATCATTTTCAAAAAAAGACATAACATGCCTGAAATGACCAAACTTACAAACCATCGTACTACAGCATCCATCATCCATTTACAAGAGGTATACAATAGCATAGTAAATATAAATCACCACAAAGTGCGAACAAGGAAACGACGGACACATTTGGTAAACACAGTTACGCAATCGGGTTTGCATTTAAATACTCAGTTAAATATTTCCAATAGTCTCTTGGACGTGATCCGGTGGGCAATTCTTCTTCATAAGTTTTTAATGTGTCTTGACAGTAAGCCATGTCACGAAGCCATTGGTTACATTTGGGAGTGTCTTTACTGTCCCAACACAGTGAAATCCTACGCTTCGCCAGGAGCAAGGCTACCATGCAAAATTTACGTTTAGCGGCTCGGACAATGCACAGAAACCCCAGTAAGCAAGTTTGAACAGTGCAAGTGATTTCAATGCCCACCATCTCACCCAGTGATTTAGTAACCTTTTCTCAATATTCCTGTACATATGGACAGAACCATGCAAGATGTACAAAATCAGCCATATCAGTCCCACATCGCCTACACCTCGCATCTTGACGTAAACCATATTTATATAGTCTAGCCGGGGTATAATAGGTTTGGTGCAGATATTTGTAATGCAGTATCCTCAAGTTGCCGTTGGGGGTTAACATTTCTGTAATGGAACAGGCTACCTGCCATTCTTCTTCCGTGATTAATTCATCCAGGACCTCGTTCCATCGCGCAAGCGTTTTACTTGTTGTGTTGGCAAAATCCTCTAGCGCTGCATTATACAGCCTAGATACTAAGTGTTTGTTATTGGGGGAGGATATTATCAATTGCAACGTATTTAATTGCGGAGAACCAGTCGGATAAGTGGGATATAATTTCCTAATCGCCCCTTGAAGTCTATGATATGTAAAACGAAACAGTAGTGTTTGGTTGCTGACATAAGTTAGATCATGTAGTGTTTTAAATACCCTGTTGTGATAAAGATCTCCCATAGTGTCTATGCCCACCTGTTCTAGCAGTCTTATGCCCACCTCTTCCCCAGTGACCGAAAGTTCGGGGGGATGAAGTAGCGGTAATGCAGGTGCATATAAAGGTACTTTACGCGCTAAGCTTCCCAGCGCCTACGGCCTGGTCACCCCCACGCTCCTGTGCTTGCTGCCGCTGCCGCAGCCCCAGCCTCCCGAGGGTCGCCGAGCCCACACCAGCTTTTCCCGCCGCCCCAGCCTCCCGAGGGCCGCCGAGCCCACACCAGCTTTTCCCGCCGCCCCAGCCCGTGGCCCCGCCCCCGACAGCCGATTGGCTCACGCTCCCGCCTCCCCGCAGACCCTCCCGACCGGCTCCCTTCTTATGACGTCCCCAGAGCGACCGCGCAGCGGACGCGCGCAGCGGGAGCACCGATTGAGCGCCGAAGGTGCGCCAAAGGTAAGCCCGTCTGCGCCTGTCCGCGCCTGGACCGCGCCCATCGCCAGGACCCCTGGCCCTCGCAGACCCCAGCCCACCCGCCGGACGTACGACGCCGCCACCCTCAACGCACTCAACGCCAGCCGAATCCCCTGGATGCTACCGAGCTACCCCGAGACGCACCCACGGACCCTTCATCTGCCATTCCTGAAAGTTCTCCTGCACCCGGACCTGCACTGCACCAGCACCCACCAAGCCGAACTCCAGCAGCACCCACCTGAAGTGCATCCTGCTCAACACCCGCTCCGTCCACAGACACGCCGTCGAGCTCTGGAACCTGCTCGACACCACAGCCCCAGACGTCGCCTTCCTCACGGAAACCTGGATGAACGCCTCCTCAGCGCCCGACACCGCCATCGCCATCCCGGACGGCTACAAGATCATCCGGAGAGACCGCGTCAACCAGACAGGAGGAGGCATCGCCATCATTCACAGGAACACCATCCGCATCACGACCAACACCGACGACACCATCGCACCCGCCGAACACCTGCACTTCCAGATCCACGTCAACCCCAAGACCACCCTCAGAGGCACCCTCATCTACAGACCCCCGGGACCACGCACAAAATTCAGCGAGGACATCGCCGACTTCATCAGCCCGCTCGCCCTCCCCTCAGCCGACTACATCCTCCTCGGGGACCTCAACTTCCACCTGGAGAACAACGACGACCGCAACACCACCACCCTGCAGGAAAACCTCGCAAACCTGGGACTCAAGCAGCTGGTGACCACCCCCACCCACCTCGCCGGACACACTCTCGACGCCGTCTTCTCATCCAGCAAAGACATCGCCTTCAGCCACGCCACAGGACTCCACTGGACGGACCACAGCTGCGTCCACTTCACCTTCAGAAGAACGACGACCCACCACCACCAGCAACAGGTTGCCCGAAGAAGCTGGAACAAGATCACAGCCGACCAGCTCACCGCTTCCCTGAGTCAGCACCCTCCCGCCAGCTCAGCGAACCCCAGCCAGGCCGCCGACAACCTCACGAAGTGGATCAGCAACTGCGCGGACGAACTCGCCCCTCTGAGGACCCCGCCCAGCAGATCCGGCAGCAAGAAAGCCCAATGGTTCACCGACGAACTCAAGAGCTCCAAGAAGAACTGCCGAGCCCTCGAGAAAGTCTGGAGAAGGGAACCAACACCGGACAACATGACCACCCTCAAGCTTGCCACCCGGAAGCACCACCAACTGATCCGCGCCACCAAGAAAACTGCATTCAAGGACCGACTGGACAACAACGCACACAACTGCAAGGAACTCTTCAACATCGTGAAAGAGCTCTCCAACCCCAACGCCGGAAACAACGACATCACCCCATCGCAAGACCTCTGCAACTCCCTCGCCTCCTACTTCCACAACAAGATCGCGGACATACACAACAGCTTCAGCATTCAACCATTGCACACAACGACCGCAGCAACGCCGCCCACCACCACCCTCCGCGCCTGGACTCCGATCAGCACCGATGACACCGTCCGCATGATGAACTCCATCCACTCCGGATCTCCGACCGACCCCTGCCCTCACCACGTCTTCAACAAGGCCGACGCTGTCATCGCACCCCACCTGCGGGACATCGTCAACACCTCCTTCGACACCGCCACCTTCCCGGAGAGCTGGAAGCACGCCGAACTCAGCGCTCTACTAAAGAAACCAACAGCGGACCCCACCGAACTCAAGAACTACCGCCCCATCTCGCTCCTCCCGTTTCCAGCCAAAGTCATCGAGAAGACCGTCAACAAACAGCTGGCCGCCTTCCTCGAGACGAATGGATCCCTCGACCCCTCACAGTCTGGCTTCCGAGCCAACCACAGCACCGAGACCGCCCTCATCGCTGCCACCGATGACATCCGAGCCCTGATGGACAACGGAGAAACAGCGGCCCTCATCCTCCTAGACCTCTCCGCGGCATTCGACACTGTCTGCCACCGCACCCTAGTGCAGCGCCTCAGCAACGTCGGAATTCAGGAGAAGGCACTGGAATGGATCGTCTCCTTCCTCGACGGAAGAACACAGAGAGTCCGTCTACCACCGTACAAGTCAGAGGCCACCGAAGTCATCTGCGGCGTCCCTCAAGGATCCTCGCTGAGCCCCACCCTCTTCAACGTCTACATGAGCCCCCTCGCGCCCATCGCACGCCAACACAACCTGAACATCATCTCCTACGCCGATGACACCCAGCTGATCCTCTCACTGACCAACGACCCCGCGGCTTCCAGAGCCAACCTTCACGAAGGGATGAAAGATGTAGCCGAGTGGATGACGACCAGCCGCCTGAAACTGAACTCAGACAAGACGGAAGTCCTCATCCTGGGCTCCTCGCCCTCCGCCTGGGACGACTCCTGGTGGCCCCCCGCCCTGGGCACCGCACCCACACCGACAGACCACGCACGCAACCTGGGCTTCATCCTGGACTCCTCCCTCTCCATGACCAGACAAGTCAACGCCGTCTCCTCGTCATGCTTCAACATCCTGCGCATGCTACGGAAGATCTTCCGGTGGATCCCCACCGAGACCAGGAAGACGGTCACCCAGGCCCTCGTCACCAGCCGACTGGACTACGGCAACGCCCTCTACGCCGGAACCACCGCCAAGCTCCAGAAGAGACTCCAGCGGATCCAGAACGCCTCAGCCAGACTCATCCTTGACATCCCCCGACGCAGCCACATCTCCGGACATCTGAGAGACCTGCACTGGCTCCCCGTCAACAAGAGAATCACCTTCCGTCTCCTCACCCACGCACACAAAGCCCTACGCGATCAAGGCCCGAGCTACCTCAACAACCGCATCAACTTCTATGCTCCCAAACGCCACCTCCGATCAGCCAGTCACGCCCTCGCCGCCGTCCCCCGCATCCGAGGAACGACAACAGGAGGAAGGTCCTTCTCCCACCTGGCCGCCAAGACCTGGAACTCCCTCCCGACCGACCTGCGCCTGACCCAAGACCACCTCTCCTTCAGGAAGAAGCTCAAGACCTGGCTGTTGGAGCAGTAGCAGCACCCCCCCCCCCCCAAGCGCCTTGAGACCCTCCGGGTAAGTAGTGCGCTCTATAAATGTCCTTGATTGATTGATTGATTGCTTACTCCAGGCCGCATTTGTGGCATCGATGGTGTTAATATCTTTGGAGTGTAGTGGTGGCCTTCGGTGAGTGATGATCGCCGTCAGTGGGACTGGAAATGCATCCCCTTCCTCAATTGCTGTATGTGTTAAATAGGGGACCTGATGATACCAATAGTGTGCATACGGCGCTTGTGCGCATAGGTAATATAGCAGAAAATCAGGTACTTTAAACCCACCCCTGGAGTATGGTAGTGTTAGAGCTCGCAATTCTATGCAGGTTTGTTTACCTGCCCATATTAGTCTAGTCACTAATGATGACAATCGACAAAAAACTGCTGTTGGGGGAGAAATTGGAATATTATTAAAAAGGTAGAGGAGCTTTGGTAGGATTATCATTTTTACTATAGCAATTCTTCCTGTTAGTGATAAGGGCAGTTGGAACCAGCAACCAATGTTGTCTTTTAGCATGCTTATCACTCTACCATAGTTAGTTCTAATGACAACCTCCGGATCACGATGATACCAAACTCCCAGGTATCTTACCGGTTCTGTTTGCCATTCTAAAGGGAATTCTTTGGGGTGAGGGTGTGTGGTATCTGTAAGCGGGATAATTAAAGATTTTGCCCAGTTAATTTGGAGACCTAATTGCCCCCCAAATTTAATATATTCGCGCAATAAGGGGTTTAGGTTGTGTTCGGGATCACGGACGTGAAGCATCATATCGTCCGCATACAGGGAGATATGTAGGGGTCTTTGTGGAAACTGAAGAGCTGAGTAGTGATATCCTTGCCTGATTTTACACGCCAAGGGCTCAAGGGCTAGTGCAAATAATAAAGGGGATAGAGGGCATCCCTGCCTCGTCCCCCGCACTATAGTTATTGTGTCTGAAACATAACCATTAATACGAACGCGAGCTATTGGTTTTGTGTACAGTAGTTGGTCCCATTGAATAAATATAGAGGGGAAGCCCATCCTCCGGAGTACCATCAGCAAATACGACCATTCTATAGAATCAAATGCTTTGGCAGCATCCAGCATAACTGCAGCTGCCTTCGTGCTAGGAATCATGTAGTGGGAGAGTGTGAACAGTGTCCTAGTATTGTGCGCAGTTGATCTAGTCGGCATAAAACTGGACTGATCCGGGAGGACCAAATTGGCCATAAGGGGCTGCAATCTTGTAGCTAGTAATTTGGCCAATATTTTGGAATCTACATTGAGGAGTGAAAGTGGTCGGTAAGAATCGCAACACTCTGGGTACTTAGCAGGCTTAACAAGGGCAACTATTACAGCTTCTCTTAGGGAGGGAGGAAGTACCATCTTTTCAAACGCATCTCCATACATGGCAACTAGATGAGGGGCTATCAATTCCACAAATGTCTTATAAAATTTGCATGTAAACCCGTCTGGTCCTGGGGCTTTACCATTAGATTTAATAATCTCTGTGACCTCTTCTACAGTAATTGGCAATGACAAATATTTCCGTTGTGTGTCCGATAGCCATGTATTTCCACGTCTGACAGGTATTCCATGATCTCTGCGGATGGGGCCATATATTGGGACTTGTATAGTGTGCTGTATGTTTTAACAAATCCCTGCAATATACCCTTCGCCTCAGTCCTCACACTACCGTCCTCCCCTCTAATTTGCAGCACAGCCTGGGGTGATCGGCCTTCGCATATTTTTGATGCTAGTACTCAGTCTGGTCGTCCCCCTTCACCGAAAGCCCTAGCGGCAGGGCGCTTTGTTATGTATTTAAGTTCGTCCTCAGCAAATGATTGATACTTGTCATGACAGTTCTAATGTTCCCTAATATCTGAGGACATTGTGTAAGTTCGTATTCGCTCTCTAAAGGATTTCAGCTGATTTTCGCATCTAGAAAGTTGTCCACATATGTCTTTCAGAATACCTGCATTTGTACTGATACATACCCCCCTCAATGTGGCCTTGAACGCCTCCCATAATAAACAAGGATCATCAGTAGTGGGCACGTTTAACGAAAAGTAGTCTGTGATGGCTGTGGTGCTCATGTCTTTGTATATTGTGTCTGACAGGGCTTTCGCATTGAATCGCCAGCTGTAAGGAGGTGGGACATAAAATGGTACGTTAACTGACAACAGTATGGGATTCTGATCGGATAATGTCCTGGGTAGGTGTGTTATATCCTTTGTCCAAGGCAGTACCTCTTTCGACCCAATCAAATAATCTATACGTGACCAGCTATTGTTTGCTGCCGACGCGTGAGTTGCTCCCATATGTCCTGGTTTTAGGGTTCTCCAGATATCATGTAACTGCATTTCTAACATGATATCTAGTACCTTGGCCATCCCCCTACGGTGTGGTTCTGTAGTGGTACCTGATCTGTCCAAGCGCTCATTTATCACAAGATTAAGATCCCCTCCCCATATCACGGTCTTACCTAACATCCCATGTAATTTCTGCCAAATCTCATGATAGAAAGCCGGCTCATCTGTGTTTGGGCCACATGTATTGATAAGTGCGATCTGCTGCCCTCGAAGTTTACCTGTAACAATAATATAAAGCCCTTGATTGTCAGCTATGGTGTCCTCAATTGCAAAATTCATACCCTTTTTTACCAAGATTGTGACCTCTCTAGAATACGAGGAATATGTTGAGTTGTGAATAGATTCAGCCCATTTACGACCCAAGGGATCACCAGTACGTGGAGCGATATGTGTTTCTTGCAATAGAGCAATATCAATATGTAATCTATCAAAATATGCGAACATTTGTCTTATTTTTTTGGGGTTGTTAAGCTCCATAATGTTCCACGTGAGCAGATTTAAATGTGTGTGTTTTGATTCAGTATTAGGCATATCTATGACATAAAGTCATAGTCCAGCGGGTCGTGACTTCTATGAAGGGTACCATCTGGGTGCGATGTCTGTTGTGTGGAAGAATATGAATCATATCATGCAAAACATAAACAGTTTGGATATCAGCGATGCATCTCAAGTACTCTGGTCCGCAGAACAATTCCCAACCCCTGCCCATCCACCCCCCGCCCACTTTAGCATCCCAATCATACCAAAGACAAACCCTAGAATAAACCACCCATCCCAGCAAAAACGTCATGGGAACTCCCTCATGAGGGTCCGCCATGGTCACACATCACCATCTAAGTTAATGGATGTGGTCTGGACTCTACTGTAAATGCAGACTAATCGTAATCAAACAGAATGTTAGAAAGTTGACAGTAGCTCAAACCTTACATGCAACGTTGTGTCACATTTCGTCTAGTAAGTGCTTGTGTGTGTACATTATGCCACTAAAGCGTATCAACATTAGCAGTTCTCACCCCCACCCCCCAAGGGGAACGTGGTATTGTCGTGCAAATATATAGCTAACATAAGTGCCAAAGGGCCTATACAAGTATATATCACAGCTCAAATTACAGCTTGTCATTGGATGGATGACAATACAATAAAACCACTTCTTGTTGTCTGTCACAGAATGCAATGAATTCACTCCCTGGAATGAAAGAGCGGCCCTTCTAATGCTCTGGTACAAGTCGAGAACATAATATGCAAAGCAGGTCAAATATGAAAGGCCGAGCATTGGACATACACCACAACCTGATGTACCGCCATCAAGTCCGCTCCGGCCGTCCATAGCGGAGCATAGATCAGAGGCGTATTCTTAATAGTGAATGTCACATAGTGGTCCTTCTTTGCTCAGGGAGGTTAGCGGGTCTGCAAGAGAAATATAAAATGTTCGTACATTATATAATAACCACCTCCCCACCCAAAGCCATATCGGGACCCGATGGCAGGTACTTCTTCTACGCATGTGGCAATTGCGATCAAAGTTCCCAGAGGAGTTCTAGGTCAGTCTTTAGAACCATATATTGTTCCCAGTTGCCCATCTATATCGTGCCCTCCGTGCTAACGGGTGCGAAATCTCGCCACTGGATCACAACCGTCATGAGCAGCACATGACCTTGCAGCCTGATATATGACATGGTTATTATTCATGCACAGTACTCACCACATGCAATTATAGCAGTTTAAATGCAGTCTACAGCATTCAGGCCATCAGGGTCTAATGGCCCTAGCATAGACCAAGAATTACCTTCAGATGGCCAGCGCTAGTCAATGAGACAGTTCTTTATGGTGACATCTTAGTCCGATTCCTGTTGTTGGTCAGCGCACTTCTGGTCTTTACGTTTGGTGAGAATTTTCTTGAAGAAATCCTGAGCAGCATTTGGTGACTGGAGGATCGTTGGGCACCCATCCCAGTTCACTTTCAATCGTGCTGGATAGAGCATGGCATATTCCACATTCAGCTCATGCAACTTCGCATTGGCCGGAGCATATTCCCTACGAGCTTGCTGTACCGCCATCGTGAAGTCCGGATAAAACTCCAGGTTATTACCTTGATATGACACCTGTTGTTTTTCACGAGCCATCTTAAGGACAATGTCCCTATCTCTGTAATTCAGGATGCGAGCCACTATGGGCCTAGGAGAAGCACCCGGCGGTGGACGCTGTGTTAGTGACCTATGTGCATGTTCTACGATAAATACCGAAGAAAAGTGTTCTGCCCCAAAGATCGTGCGAAGCATCTCCTCAACATACGTTTCCATTCGGCCGGTGTTGGTGGATTCCGATACACATGCGATTCGAACATTATTCCAGCGGGATCTCGCTTCCAAGTCCTCAGCTTTGTTTTTTATCACTTCTAGTATCTTTTCCATCCCGGCACACTTACTGGTCGAGGCATGGGCCTCGTCCTCCACCGCAGCAATTCTAGTTTCAGCATCATCCAAGCGTTTCCCTTGCTTGTCTAGTGTCGCTGCCATGTGGTCTATGCGTTGAGTGAGGTGATCCAGCTTTCCATTAATGTCTTGTAGACTGGATTGGATAGCTTTAAGAACGGATTCCATAGCATTGCTAGTTGTGGCTTCCGTTTCCAATTCAGTGTCGGAATGGGCAGTTGCATTCTTTGACTGCCTCCGTGATTCAAACGTGAGTTTAGGCTGTTGTTGTCTGGTTTTCCCATGCTTAGGAACGCCAGTACTGCCCGCGGATGACACAAAAAATCACTGTCCACTATGATCTAGAAGGGGCTCCGCACAATATCCGTACCCCGCTGAGTGGGCCACTCCCGCTTATGACACACCCCTTTTCAGAGCAGTAGTACATGCCAGTGCAAATGCCAGGCCGCAGAAAATGTATATACCTAGGTGTCGGGGGCAGTCAGGGCAGAGTGCTTCTATGCATCTGAAAGTAGTGCTTAGCCTCAGGTCTCCATCCACCAGCACCGTCACACAGCAATACCCCCAGGACGTCCAGTGTCAACTGCAGAGATCACCGGCTAAAAGATGGTGCTTGTTATAGCAACAGTCCTCTGGAAGCGTTGCATCAGCAACGAGAACACTTGTTAAATGATATGGTCTAAGGTATCAGCTGCGCAGCACCATATCATAGACAGAATCAGATTCCAGGACCTGCAGTTAGCGCATAGCTTGCGTTTTTTCCTTTACGTGTAAGACATGCCTCTTCCTGTCAGACAGTCCAACCGTCCAAGACAACTAGTGAAGTGCGACTTATGAATGGGCGAAATACTTCCACATGTCCTCAATAAGCATTTTAGCGCCGCAGTCTGCACCCCTCATCATGCCGCCTAGGTGGTCGCCATTATCTTTGTTACTGCTTCTGACATCACAATACATACATCAGCGTCATAGTGCAGTACCAGTATCAGATCACATGCTTTCTGCCCATAGCTAAATCAGAGGTCTATAATCCTGCCTCAGTTGCACGCTTTCAACGGCCGTTCTAATACCAGTGCTTCGTAGTAGGGGATTAACACAGTGGAGGCCGCCATTTTGCGCTGGGCGTTCGCACTCATTTACGGGAAGCCATTAAAGTCCCCACGCCTCTGCGCATGCATATATACAAATCCAGAGGAGCTAGGGGCAGAGCATAAATATTAGCGTTCTCGACTCACAAATTAAAGCGCTCGGCAAGCGTCAGTTGCGTGCTTAGTATGATGCACAGAGGTCGAGTCACAGCACCAGTCCTGGCGCCGCCATGTCATCGCGGCCTTGCGTATGTCTCTCTTGATGTGCACTGCCACTGATCATCGCATCATCCCGTACTCCATCAACTCCCCGCAGGATAATATCACACTCCGCAGCCAATTTCAGTTCCACAAGCCAGCGTGCTATAATAACCGCCCCGTCATATCACTCACTGTGTCCCGATAATATTCAGCGCACTGGCAGCCGCCATCTCGTTAAGCGCCATGCTGGCCTGGCCGTTGTTGGACTTTGGCCCTTAGGGCAAGTTCACCCCTAGACTTTTTGCTTGAAATGGTGACCTGGCAATGGTGATTTTTGGGGTTCTGCGCACTTTCACTGTGTCCCAGTGGAAAGTGCGTGCGCACTTTGAGTGCATGTGCTGAGCTAGGCCTGCCCGTCCATAGGAATGCATGGGGAATGTATGTGTCCCTGGTAGTTCCTGATGCATGGGGTGTACAGGCTCGAGTTTGGTATGTGTGAACTTGTGGTAATGAATGTTGCGCAACGGTATGTGCGGCTTGTATGTGTCTAGTGGGGAAGTGTCATTCCTAGACATGGCTGTACGTGTGCAGTGAGGGTGCTGGAGTGTGATTGGCTGGAGCTGGCTGGCATGCCAGGCTCCAGGAAGTCTGGATGGGTCTGCCCGGTGGTGAGTGTGAGATTAGCATGAGTGATGTGTGGGAGGAGTGTACCTGTGTCCTGGATGGGCTGGGTTTTCCCCACACAATGCTGGCTCCGCCCCCCTGTGGTGTGTCTAATGACCCAAGCCCTGCCAGTGAATAGAGAGGGTGGTTGAGGTAAACAGAGTACTCAAGAACCAGCTGCGACTGGTTCCGCCCCCACCCTGCACCTTCAGACAAAGGAAAACGGTGTATAAAAATGGGGCTGTGTCCCCACAGAAGTTGTTCTCTTCTAGGATCCTGAGGGGGCTGTTGCTGCTGCTGGGCCAGAGGACCGCCACTTAGGGTGTCTCCCTGCCTGGAGACCCAGTGAGCTGGCTCTGGGCCCAGCCTTGCCCCCTGCCTGCCCAAGGAATTGCTGGAACTCTGCCCTGCTTGCTGAGGGCACCTGGGAGCGCTTTATTTTACTTATAGCGCTTAAGAGCGCTTTATTTGGCTTGTAGCGCTTGGGAGCGCTGTGCCTTCACCCCAGCGCTGAAAGCGCTTTACTTTTCCTTTTGCGGCTGCCCACGCCGATTTTAACGTCCCCTGGCAGGTGCCCACCCCGCCAGGGACCTTGCGCTGTGTTTACCCCACAAGCGAGTGCCCACCTCGCTTTTATTGGTGAGTTACGGCAAAAGAAGATAGCTTTTGCCCTCCGCAGCGCGACCCGGAGCCTGGGGGCTCGTTCGCAGGGCCGCGCTGCCATTGGCTGCTCCACCAGCCTATTGCGTGCCTAGCCTGGCCGGAGGGTTGCCCGGCAACGGAAGGAGCGTCCTCGAGAACATCGGGGAAAATGGCAGCCTAATCGCGGCTGGGGCGCCGGCCGCACGTACGGCCCAGGAGGAAGAAGGAGCCCAGCGTCTTGTCCTCGGCAAGGCTCTCGAGGGTGAGAGAGCCCCGCCCGCGGCCCAGCAAGGAGGAGAGCCAAGCTCCGGCCGAGGAAGGAGACCGCCAGCGTCCCCGCAGCCTACGGAGAGACCAGACCGGGTGAGTGTAGTGTTGCCCAGAGAAGGGGGAGCACGTTGCCGGTGCCCGCCTCCCCCAGTGCTCTCTCCCTGAGTGAGAGACAGTTCTGCTTCGTGCGCAGAGCGGCCCCGGTTGCCAGGGGGGCCGCTCCAACCAGTGAAATCCTTCGAAATTCCACAAGTCATTTGGATGAACTAACCTACCTCGAGTCCCTAGAGGTATGTGTTATTTTAATAAATTGTACATAGGAGGAGACTGTAGCGGGTTGATGGAAGCAGCTAGCACTAAGTATCCATTATTTGTTATGTTTTCACTTTTAGGTTTAACAAATGGGGAATGGAATTCATTTGGCCCTGAAGAGAGTTTGAGAAGAACCCTCACAAACTCGAAACGCATAGGCGGATAGGATCAAGTCCTGTAAACATTTAAAATTGTTTATGATTCAAACGCCTATCAACATTTCTACCGAGAGGTTGTCGTGTTGGTTTTTGGAGAACCACTAAAAAATCTCCATTTTTTGCCAAATATTGCATTTCAATCTTGAAAAAAACTGTTGGTTCATAAAAAATGTTAGGTTTTTTTAAAAAAAACATGTGAATAATTCTTCCCCTCACTTTATCTGTGAAATGATATCACATAAAGACGGTTGTGTACTACTTTTGCACAGTTTCACAATTTATGTATGTTTTGTTAATTTGTTGTTTAAATCACATTTTTTGCATTGTAAATATTGAATCTTTCATTGTAAATATTGGACACTAAATGGCCGTTACGTTTAAGGCTCTGATATTTCTCTTGACTATAGTGACATGTTCCCTTTTTGTGAAAATTGATGAATAAAACTGGCGCAACTAATCGCCAAGGTAAACACATTAAATAGTGCTTATCTTTTTTCATCCCTAAAAATATATGGTGTGAAACTCATTGAAGTGTGGGTTCCTGTTTTTCGTGTAAAGCTCCAACCAGTGGGGCATTTCGTGCTGAGGGTCCTGAGAGGCTTAGGGTGCCTTTGTTTGTATTTTGAGTCCCCCACGAGGGACTCCAATGAAGGGGCAAGTGTTCTTAGAGCCCCGAGGCTCTTGGGGGCATTGCTTGATGTTAAGAGCCCTGAGAGGCTCCCCCAAGGCGCCCCAGTGTTAAGAGCCAGAGAGGCTCTTGAGTGTCATTCTTGCAGGAGCCCAGAGAGGCTCAGGGGCCATTTGTTTCATGAGTCCAGAGAGGCTCAGGAGACAGTCAGTTGGGCAGAGCCTAGAGAGGCTCCCACGTTGGCCCCATCAATTGCGCCAGTTGCCCAGCACTTTGTGGGCAACTGCCACGTTTAGGACCCTGACACTTTGGACACAGGGCGTCCTAGCCCCAACAAGGCCAGAGGGCCTAGGGACAGTCACAGGTGGTGACTTACGTGAGTTTGGCGCAACTGTCTTTTATTGCTACACCTCTGAATGTATTGTGATGCATCATGTGTTTTCCCTCCTTACACCTCTGAATGAATGTTATGCATTGCATCATGTGTTATGTTCTTACACCCCTACAGGTATTGTGATATGTAGGTTGTTGTTTTCTCCCTAGTACAGGTGGTGCTAGTGAGGTCCTGTTACCAGTGATTACTGGTTGTGTGCTCTATTTTTATATTTTGTGTTACAGTGATTTACATTCTAAGTGCTATTTCTGAAAGTGTTACTTCTGATTCCTGACAGTGGTCCAGGTGGCCCTGTCTTGTAAATAATCCCTTGTAAATTCTGCCCGTGCCTCTGGCACATTGTAAAGTGTGTGTTTTATCTAATGTGTTTTGGTGTAATACAAAGGCTATTTTTATATAACCTTGTGTGGAGTTTCCTTTGTGGTGGGTCCTGGGTGTTGTTGCTGGGGTGCATGCGCAAATACTTAACTTACATCGCCTCCAAGTTTAGCCTTGCTGCTCGCGCCACTTTACCTAGAGGGTGAGCAGGAGTTATCTTGGCGTGTAACTCCCTTGCCCTGACTTGGGAGTGGTGGTCTCTGACTGACTTTGGCGAAAGCCCTGGCCAGCCGGGGATCCCATTTCCAACATTGGCGGCAAGCGGTGAGGATAAGGATTTGTGTTTGCCTTGTACCTTAGTAGCAGCTGGCTGCACCACAAAACTCTGTATTTTAGATGACCACATTTTAGGGGATTGTTTTTTTTGAAGTTTCATATTTTCTTCTCCTGAAGGTATCATTGTGCAATTGTGTCCAGTACATTTGTTCCCCCGCCCTGCGCCCAGAGTTTGGTACCTGTGTCACGTGTGGTCAGGTTGAGGAATCAGGGGTGGTAGAAACTGCCTTACCAGTCCGAGGGGAGGGTTGTGTGTGGATGAATGGTGTGTGGCACTAGGCAAGTGAGTAGGAGTTCTCTAGGGTAGAGAGCTTGCTGAATACCTTGTGAATTGTGTACTCCTGTGTTAGCTCAGACCCCTAGGTTCCCTGTGTGATCTTTTCTCCAGAACGTCCGCCAGAATGGAGCCTGCTTTTGATTTCTGTGTTCTGTTTAGATACAGTATGGGAGAGTTGGTAAGGTTCTGTGAGGAGAGAGACATAGGGGTGGATGAGTTAGACACTCAGTCCGAACTTAGGAGCAGCCTGATCCTATGGCAAAAGGGTCAGTGGGATCTTGAGCGCAGTGAGGAAAGGGCCCGGGCTTCACACCAGGAGGGTGGTGGGTCTGTGGGGAGCCCTGAAGATTCAGAAGAGGAGGAAGAAGATGACAGCACAGGGACGCCAGCAGATAGTGAGGACCCCATAGATAGGGAGTCCCTTGCTGGGTCCAGCGTAGGAGGCAGCGCCTCATCCCTTTACCTGTCCCCAGAGGAGCTGGAAGATAGGAGGAGAGAAAGGGAGCACCAGCTGGCTTTAGAAAAGCTCAGGTTGGAGCATGCCCAGGCTATGGCACAGCTGGGCGTTAGAAAGCAACAGCTGGAGGTTAAGAAGCAACAGCTAGAGACTGAGAGGGTCTTAGCACAGGAAAGGATAGAGGAGGCTGAGAGGGCCACCACCAGAGGCAAAGTAGCTCTGGAGGGTAGACTATCCCCTGCGTGCAGTGTTGAGTGTCTGGATTCCCCAGGGAGGGTTGAGTCCAGTGGTGGCAGCTATTTAGGTTTCAGTGTAGAAAGTCCCACTCCCAGTTCCCCAAGCATGGTACCTGTGTCCCGAGAAGAGGAGTATTGGTTGAAGTTCAGGAACCTTAGGAGACTGTCTCACCAGTCTTGGGAAGAGTTTGAGGATGAATGTAATGCGACACTGATTGATTGGGTGCAAGTTCGCACGGAAGATGATTTTGATGTATTGCACGCAATGATTATCAAAGAGCAGTTGCTCAGTGTTTGTTGTCCAGAGTTGCGCCAACACCTGTTGGAATATGGGTCTTCTTGTTCAGAGCAGCTTGCCGCGGAAGCAGACCGCTGGGAGAGGGCCAGAGGTTCTCTAGAGTCATTGGTGAGTGACTCCAAAAGTAGTGGTTCAGGTATCTTCCAGCCCAGCGTGGTGGAAGAGGCTCAGTGTAGCCCAGCTAGGTCCCAGGATAGCGAGGAGGGTGTAGGGGCTTACTGCCTGGCTCAGTGGAGCAGGAGTAAGTGGGTGACCGAGGGTCCCCAGGTGCCCGATGCCCTGCCTCAGGACTTGGATGGTTTCTGTAGGGAACACCAGGTTGGGGACCTAGGCTGTCCTGTTAGTCCATTTGAGGAAGATCTCACAGTGAGTAGAGGACCTGGAGCGTCTGTAACCAGAGCTCCTGTGGTTCTAGAGTCTGGCAGTACCGCTCCGGTATGGAGGGTACAGGAGTCCAGAGTGAGGAGTGAATGGGGGATGAGTTTCCCAGTGGAAGAACCAGTGGGTCAGGGACTACCCAGTTGGGCTAGGTTCCCGTGTAGTGACCAGGGTGACGCCACTTCTGGTCTGGGGGATCGTCACGCACTGTCAGGTGGACAGAGGGCGGGAGATCTGCGCCAGACAGACAGTCACACAACAGATGTGTCATTTGTTAGCCTCAGGGGGATTGTGTGTGAGTCCCCAGAAGTCCTGGAGTGCCAGGCAATTGTTCCACCGAAGGTTTTAGACCAGAAGTTGGAAGGCCAGGTTCAGGATCAGCCTGACCTGAAGGGTAGGACGACTGTAACCAGTGTCCTGACCGGTTCTTCTTCCAGAGGAACTTCTCCAGGTGGGAGAGGGCAGACCTCTGGAAGGGGGTGCAGAGGGTGGGAGAGCCCACCTCTGACCCCGGTGCAACCTGAGGGGTTAAACCCTGGGTTGGAGTGGCGTTGTAAGGGTACCCCTCGCAGGAGGAGGAGGAACCCTAGAAGAAGAGGTAGGGGGAGGAGAGTCTTCCCTGAGACTCCTGGTCCGCCTGAGGTTGTAGACCCTAGGCTGGAGAACCAGTGGCAGTCTAGTCCTGTCTTGCAGACAGGGAGAGTGGAGAATGGCTACTATGTGCCAGGGGTTACTACCCCCCGCTCTGCGAATAGGCAAGGACCAGTGGCACCTGGGTGGCCCAGGGCCTGGTCCTGGCCGCGGACAGCTTGGGAGTACCAGTGGGGTAGCCTAGTTGGTCCAGACAGTGTGTTGAGAAGGAATCCCATGGGTTCACCGTGGCGTAGAACAGGAGGGTGTCCCTGCAGTTGCGGGCCCGCGTCCGTGTTCTATCGCCCCAAGCAGGGAAGTCCATCACGGTGGTGATTGTTCTACCCTGCGTTTTGGCTGGAAGGGGGTTGTGTTGGACTTTGGCCCTTAGGGCAGGTTCACCCCTAGACTTTTTGCTTGAAATGGTGACCTGGCAATGGTGATTTTTGGGGTTCTGCGCACTTTCACTGTGTCCCAGTGGAAAGTGCGTGCGCACTTTGAGTGCATGTGCTGAGCTAGGCCTGCCCGTCCATAGGAATGCATAGGGAATGTATGTGTCCCTGGTAGTTCCTGATGCGTGGGGTGTACAGGCTCGAGTTTGGTATGTGTGAACTCGTGGGAATGAATGTTGCGCAACGGTATGTGCGGCTTGTATGTGTCTAGTGGGGAAGTGTCATTCCTAGACATGGCTGTACGTGTGCAGTGAGGGTGCTGGAGGGTGATTGGCTGGAGCTGGCTGGCATGCCAGGCTCCAGGAAGTCTGGATGGGTCTGCCCGATGGTGAGTGTGAGATTAGCATGAGTGATGTGTGGGAGGAGTGTACCTGTGTCCTGGATGGGCTGGGTTTTCCCCACACAATGCTGGCTCCGCCCCCCCTGTGGTGTGTCTAATGACCCAAGCCCTGCCAGTGAATAGAGAGGGTGGTTGAGGTAAACAGAGTACTCAAGAACCAGCTGCGACTGGTTCCGCCCCCACCCTGCACCTTCAGACAAAGGAAAACGGTGTATAAAAATGGGGCTGTGTCCCCACAGAAGTTGTTCTCTTCTAGGATCCTGAGGGGGCTGTTGCTGCTGCTGGGCCAGAGGACCGCCACTTGGGGTGTCTCCCTGCCTGGAGACCCAGTGAGCTGGCTCTGGGCCCAGCCTTGCCCCCTGCCTGCCCAAGGACTTGCTGGAACTCTGCCCTGCTTGCTGAGGGCACCTGGGAGCGCTTTATTTTACTTATAGCGCTTAAGAGCGCTTTATTTGGCTTGTAGCGCTTGGGAGCGCTGTGCCTTCACCCCAGCGCTGAGAGCGCTTTACTTTTCCTTTTGCGGCTGCCCACGCCGATTTTAACGTCCCCTGGCAGGTGCCCACCCCGCCAGGGACCTTGCGCTGTGTTTACCCCACAAGCGAGTGCCCACCTCGCTTTTATTGGTGAGTTACGGCAAAAGAAGATAGCTTTTGCCCTCCGCTGCTCCACCAGCCTATTGCGTGCCTAGCCTGGCCGGAGGGTTGCCCGGCAACGGAAGGAGCGTCCTCGAGAACATCGGGGAAAATGGCGGCCTAATTGCGGCTGGGGCGCCGGCCGCACGTACGGCCCAGGAGGAAGAAGGAGCCCAGCGTCTTGTCCTCGGCGAGGCTCTCGAGGGTGAGAGAGCCCCGCCCGCGGCCCGGAAAGGAGGAGAGCCAAGCTCCGGCCGAGGAAGGAGACCGCCAGTGTCCCGCAGCCTACGGAGAGACCAGACCGGGTGAGTGTAGTGTTGCCCAGAGAAGGGGGAGGCGTCGGGGCACGTTGCCGGTGCCCGCCCCCCCCAGTGCTCTCTCCCTGAGTGAGGGACAGTTCTGCTTCGTGCGCAGAGCGGCCCCGGTTGCCAGGGGGGCCACTCCAACCAGTGGGGCATTTCGTGCTGAGGGTCCTGAGAGGCTCAGGGTGCCTTTGTTTGTATTTTGAGTCCCCCACGAGGGACTCCAACGAAGGGGCAAGTGTTCTTAGAGCCCTGAGGCTCTTGGGGGCATTGCTTGATGTTAAGAGCCCTGAGAGGCTCCCCCAAGGCGCCCCAGTGTTAAGAGCCAGAGAGGCTCTTGAGTGTCATTCTTGCAGGAGCCCAGAGAGGCTCAGGGGCCATTTGTTTCACGAGTCCAGAGAGGCTCAGGAGACAGTCAGTTGGGCAGTGCCTAGAGAGGCTCCCACGTTGGCCCCATCAATTGCGCCAGTTGCCCAGCACTTTGTGGGCAACTGCCACGGTTAGGACCCTGACACTTTGGACACAGGGCGTCCTAGCCCCAACAAGGCCAGAGGGCCTAGGGACAGTCACAGGTGGTGACTTACGTGAGTTTGGCGCAACTGTCTTTTATTGCTACACCTCTGAATGTATTGTGATGCATCATGTTTTTTCCCTCCTTACACCTCTGAATGAATGTTATGCATTGCATCATGTGTTATGTTCTTACACCCCTACAGGTATTGTGATATGTAGGTGGTTGTTTTCTCCCTAGTACAGGTGGTGCTAGTGAGGTCCTGTTACCAGTGATTACTGGTTGTGTGCTCTATTTTTATATTTTGTGTTACAGTGATTTACATTCTAAGTGCTATTTCTGAAAGTGTTACTAGTGATTCCTGACAGTGGTCCAGGTGGCCCTGTCTTGTAAATTATCCCTTCTAAATTCTGCCCGTGCCTCTGGCACATTGTAAAGTGTGTGTTTTATCTAATGTGTTTTGGTGTAATACAAAGGCTATTTTTATATAACCTTGTGTGGAGTTTCCTTTGTG
This sequence comes from Lissotriton helveticus, assembly GCF_964261635.1. Taxonomy (NCBI): domain Eukaryota; kingdom Metazoa; phylum Chordata; class Amphibia; order Caudata; family Salamandridae; genus Lissotriton; species Lissotriton helveticus. The sequence goes on along the minus strand of NC_136065.1, from coordinate 965,809,212 downwards.
GTGGGTCCTGGGTGTTGTTGCTGGGGTGCATGCGCAAATACTTAACTTACATCGCCTCCAAGTTTAGCCTTGCTGCTCGCGCCACGTTACCTAGAGGGTGAGCAGGGGTTATCTTGGCGTGTAACTCCCTTGCCCTGACTTGGGAGTGGTGGTCTCTGACTGACTTTGGCGAAAGCCCTGGCCAGCCGGGGATCCCATTTCCAACAGCCATCAAAACCCGAAGACGATTTCTGCTTCTCTCGCCTATCTGCACAACGTGAAATTCAGCACCAGTGAGTCACACCATCTTCTAACGTGCAGTGATGTCACAAAATCGAAATTTGGAGTCCGCTGCATATTCGTCGATCCCTGCGCCTGACCGGCGGAGCTGTCACATCAGGCAGCCATCCCCCAGTGCGCCCTCTAGCGCCCCCTCCCCAAAAGTAAAGATTTGATAATCAAAAATTGATCAGCATACCATCCGTGTCTCAGATTAGGAAAATCAGAAAGGCGTTGCCCCTCCTTTAGGGTTTCTTCTTTTATAAAGTCTCTAGCAGTATCCAGCGGCATGGCATAACACCATGATCGAATGACTATCACATGTCCATATTCACAAAGTGTCACCTAGGACAATGAAAAAGTGAAATGGTTTCCCATGCTGGTCATGGGATATTAGACATTGAGGTTCCACATAGGCCTAGTTTTGGTAAAAAAAGATTCAAAGTAATTATCTAATAGCACTAGCTGAAATATTTCACTGTGAACGTTGAAGAAACATTCAGGAATGTTGGGGCGTACACACGTACAGGACAAATAAAGCAACATTTCAGTAGTAGAAAATGAACCACTGTAGTAAGTCAGGGAAAATGTGAGCATTAGAAAAAAGCATTTTGAAAAGGCCTTTAAGTGAGCATTGCAAGTTTAAATGAAATTAGCTCCAAACCAACATCAAGTATATTGTAATTAAACCAATTCAAAACAAAGAATATATAAAACTTTCACAGATCTTTATTACATGGAAATAGCTAACAATAGAAATACCCTACTGTTACAATTTTTCTCAACATTCATATATGTACATATTTAAAAAAATATATATATTTAAGTGTGGGTGGTTAACTCCGCTCCGTCAGTAGAGTTTGGGGAGTTTTTAGCACTCCCCACTCCGCTCGGAGAGCAAAATTTTGCAAAAAACTCTGGAACCTGCCATGGAGCAGAGTTTACCGGTACGTCCCCAAAATATGCATTTTGCCTCACACTATGATGGGACCTCCTCGGGACAGGCTCTATCTGCATGCAGTTTGACATGTGCACTAGTTGCTCCCCTCACAGTTCTTGCCGTTGTTAGCTTGCTTTCTTTTTCTTTTTTTAAATCTTTTTTCTTTTATTTTATCATATAGTATAACAGTACATTGCAGTAACCATATAGCAGGTCGCAAATATTCAATAATGAACAGTTTCTTAAATGATCACATGCATTAGGCAATAAATATATCCATCTGGTATGACATACAATTGTGACACATTTCTCACACAGGTGTGGTATTTTGTGAGCATAGTTGGAACATCAGATGCACAATTCTGCCCTAGTCCATAACAACCCAATTCCGTACCTTGTAGAACCCATGCCCCACATTCCCCAGCAGTAACAGCACCGGGCACATACTCTCAGGGCGTCAAGAGTAATAGGAGGCTTCACATATCCGTCATGTGTTATTAGCGAGAGCGGTGTCCACCTCATCCGAATCACACTGGAGGAGGTAGCCTTGAAGAGGTCCCAATATGTCTTTAGGTCTGGACGCCCTAGGAAGAATTTCCGCATATATAGTTGCTTGTTCTTGAAATATAGTAAATCTCAAAACACACAAGATGATGGATGGAATGTTGCACAATGGCAAAACATTCACCCCCAGTCACAGATCTGGGTTTAACGATGGATTAAGCCCAGATCTGTGACTGGGGGTGAATATTTTGCCATTGTGCAACATTCCGTCCATCATCTTGTGTGTTTTGCTGTTCACCCTATGTGGGAAGGATATGCCCAGATGTGGGTCCCATGCTCACTAAGCCACTGGAGTCAAGCTATCCTGGCTGCAGATGGCTGATAGCCAGAAACCGGTCCTAGGATGCTTGATTCCGGTCCAGGGAAGACATGGCTTGGCAGTTCGGGCTGGACTGTTCGCATGAGGCACAGGGTCAAGAAAGATTTGAATATGGCCATGTCTGAACTGGGGTGGCTTGGTGAGCAAAATAACAATGGATTAAACCCAGATATGTGACTGGGGGTGAATGTTTTGCCATTGTGCAACATTCCATCCATCATCTTGTGTTTTTTGCTGTTCACCCTATGTGGGAAGGGAATGCCCAGACGTGGGCCCCGTGCTCACTAAGTCACTGGAGTCAAGCTATCCTGGCTGAAGACGGCTGATAGCCAGAAACCGGTCCTAGGATGCTTGATTCCGGTCCAGGGAAGACATGGCTTGGCAGTTTGGGCTGGACTGTTCCCATGAGGCACAGGGTGAAGACGGATTTGCATATGGCCATGTCTGAACTGGGGTTGCTTGGTGAGCAAAATAACGATGGATTAAACCCAGATCTGTGACTGGGGTTGAATGTTTTGCCATTGTGCAACATTCCGTCCATCATCTTGTGTGTTTTGCTGTTCACCCTATGTGGGAAGGGAATGCCCAGACGTGGGTCCCGTGCTCACTAAGCCACTGGAGTCAAGCTATCCTGGCTGAAGACGGCTGATAGCCAGAAACCGGTCCTAGGATGCTTGATTCCGGTCCAGGGAAGACATGGCTTGGCAGTTCGGGCTGGACTGTTCCCATGAGGCACAGGGTGAAGACTGATTTGCATATGGCCATGTCTGAACTGGGGTGGCTTGGTGAGCAAAATAGCGATGGATTAAACCCAGATCTGTGACTGGGGGTGAAAGTTTTGCCGTTGTGCAACATTCTGTCCATCATCTTGTGTGTTTTAATATAGTAAATCTGCCAACCAATCTTTGAACTTTGGGGCCCGCCCCTACCCCATCTGCAGGCCACTCTGCGTTTGGTGAGCAATAGTGATATGGCTAGAAATTTCTGATATGATTTGGGAATCTGCGCGGTGTAGTTCAGAAGGGCCATCATGGGGTCTTTCTCCAGCGTGCTTTTTATCATTTTTCAAAGCGCCTCATAAACTTGTTCCCAGAACTCCTGCACTGCCGGACACTCCCACGCCAGATGTAAAAAACCCACCCCTGTCCTACCACATCTATCGCATCTATCATGATCTTGCAATTTAAAACAGTTTTTTTTTCGGGTGTGTAATATAAGCGGTGCAGGAAATTATAATGTATCAGCCGCAGTCTGCAGCTGGCAGAGATTTGGGACGTTTGCGTACAGCAGTAGTCCCATTGTTCATTAGTCATCTCCTCTCCCAGCTCCTCATCCTAATGCATGCGGGCTGAACTAGGGGTTTTCTCCTGTTGGGCACGTATGCATTTGTATAGGCCTGACACTAGTTAATTCCCGCCTGTGGATGCCAGCAAAGAATGTATTGTATTGTATTGTAATTGCATTTATATAGCGCTTACTACCCTTGACGAGGCGTCAAAGCGCTTTTTCGGTGAGTAGCATGCTACTCCGGGACCCATAGAGGATTAGTGTTGAATTAGTATAGTGAAACATGCAAGTACATTTTAAGTGGTGGATAGGTTAGTCAGTTATTTGGATTTGGAATGATAGCCGAAGGATAGAGGAGGAAAAAAAGGTTTGTATTTATACAGCGCTTGTTACCCCTGATGGGGTGTTAAAGCACGCTATTCAGGAAGCCCATAAAGGATTAGTGGTGGAGTGGGTTGTATCCCCTGAAATAAGTGTTCTGAGGAGCGGAACATTCCCTCATGGAATAAGTCTCCCCATTCATTGATATGTATACGGTTGCATAAGTTCTGAAATCCGTTTTCCGGTAGCAGGGACACCGGGGGATGATATGTCAGCGGCAATCGTGATGAGTACAAGAGTGGCAAAGAGAGGCTATCGGTTATACGGTTCCAGGCATCTACTGTGCTTGTGACTGTGGTGGGCAGTGTTGCATGTGTGCGGCTGGGGCCATGTATAATGCCATTTAGTGGTATAGGGTCTGCAAGCCAATCTTCGGTGGCTACCTGTGGCATATATCTAGGGGGATAGATCCAGTAATATGCATAATGGGCTTGCGCGCTTAAATAATAGACCTCGAAGTCTAGGATGTCAAACCCACTGCGTGTTCGTAAGGCCTGTTGAGGGTTGTCCACTTGAATCATGGTTGTTTTCCTCCCCAGAGCAGTCTAGTCAATTCTGCGCGTAGGGTTTTAAAAAAATAAGGTCCTGGATGATTGGGTATATTTAGGAAAAGGTATAGGAATTGCGGAAGCACAATCATTTTTATAAGGGAGGTACGTCCTGCCAGTGACAGAGGGAGAGCGATCCAGCGTGTGACATTGCTGTTAAGCCTTGTGATAGCTGTACCATAATTAAGCCGGATCGTATCTTCCCTGTCCCTGGTCACCTGTATGCCTAGATATCGTATTGCTCGCCTTCAAGGAATCCAGAATGCGGTGGCTCGCGCCCTGCTAGCACTGCCCAAATCGTGTTCGGTTGCGCACCTTTTGCCTAAGCTGCATTGCCTGGCTGCCGATAGCGAAAAGAATTCATTTTAAGTCTTTGTGTGTGGCCCATAAAATCTTGAGAATGTCAGGGACCGCCGATTTTAGCGGATCTGCTGGTCCATTATGTGCCAAATCGCTCTCTGCGATCGACCAACTCTGGTTCGGTCTGCACTCCCTGTTTTCACAGAGCCAGCGCAGGCCGTCACTCCTTCAAAGTTCAGGCGGTGCGCCTCTGGATCTCTCTTCCGATCCCAATTTGAGGACTTCAGAACCACCTGGCTTTTCGGAAGGCTTTAAAGACCTGGCTCTTTGCAGCATAGGTTGTTCTCCATCTTCCAGAGTGGTCTTAGCCCTTGCTTAGGTAGCGCTGGGATCCCTGTCACTGGGGCAGTTATTGCGCCTTACAAATCTCAAAAATAAAATAAATAAATAAATCGAAGGTCTGCGTCGCACCACTCCATTGGAAAGTCAAGTTGGAATATGGGGACCGCGGGCATAAGAGGAAAAACTTGAGATTTCCCCAAGTTAATATTAACATCGGACAATCGGCCAAACACTAAAAATTCCCGCAACAAGGGATTGATATTGTGTTGAGGGTCCCTGATATATAATGTCATATCGTCCGCATATAAGGAGATCAGAATTTGATGCAAGCAGCAGCGGAATGCCTTTTCTTGGTGGCGTTGACGAAGCATGGAGGCCAGTGGACGATTGCTATGGCGAATAAAAGTGGGGACAACGGGCATCCCTGAAGGGTGCCCCTCGAGATGGAAACCATAGGGGACATGTTCCCATTGATCAACACTTAACTGTGGGTTGATGGTGAAGTAGTTTAATCCACAATATAAATAATAGTGGGACTCCCACACGCTGTAACACTTCAAAGAGGTAGTCTCACTCCACAGAATCAAACGCCTTGGTGGCATCTAACAAAACTTCAGCCAGTGGGAATTCAGGCGCCACTGTCTGAATCAGAGAGAATAGGGTGCAGAGGTTATGGGAGGTGGCTCCACCAGGAACAAAGCCTGATTGGTCAGGTAGTATGAGCTAATCCATTAGAAGAGTTAGGCGGTTAGCCAGTACTTTGGCCAATATCTTTGTGTCGCAATTGATCAGCGACAGCGGTCGATATGAATCACACAATCTGGGGGGTTTCCCGGGTTTCAATAAAGACATAACTAATGCCTCCCTCATCGAAGGGGGGAGTATCCCAAATTCTAGAAATTCCTCATACACTTCCTTAAGGACCGGTGCCATTATGTCTATGTAGCTCTTGTAAAATTCAACGGGAAGCCCTCTAACCCCAGTGCCTTCCCATTTTTCAGTTGCATAATTGCTTCTCTAATTTCGTCTGTTTCGAAAGGCAGACTGAGGAATTCCCTTTGCGTGTCACTTAGCCATGCAAGTGCTTCATCCCCCATGAAGTTGTCTAGTTCTACTGTTCTGTGTTGTTGTGAGGTGTATAGTGTTTTGTAGTGTGTGGTGAACACCGTAAGTATGTCGAGTGTGTCGCGATGCATTATCTCCCAGGGCCCCTCTATCTGTAGTATGTGAGTCGTGAATCGGGACCTTCTCATCACTTCTGAAAGCGCCTTTCCCCTTCACCATATTTGCGAGCCACCCAATATCTTCCTTTAAATTTCCCTTCCCTTGTCGCAGCCTCTTCATATTCCGACAGCTTTTCTCGGAACTCTTTCTGTGCCTGCCCTGACTCTCCATTCCCCATCCTCCACTTCAGTTCTTTCAATTCCTGGTCCAGTTTGTGGATCGTTCTTTGTATGTCTCTAAGTACACCAAAGCTCTTGGATATACAGTACCCTCTTATTGCAGCTTTAAACGCCTCTCAGATTACTTCCACACTGTCCACTGACCCTTTGTTTCTAACAAAGAAGTCTTTAATTTCGTCTCCCAGTTCAGCTTGAAAGAATGTATCCAACCGAGCGTGAGGCTGAAATCTCCAGCAAGGTCGGGCCTATCGTATCCGGGCGGGACAAGTGTTAGCTTCACAGGACAGTGGTCTGAAAAAGTCCTGGCTGGGTGAACAACATTACAGATGGTGGAACCCAATCCCCTTGAGAGCAAACAATAATCAATACGTGCTCATGTCCCTGTGTGTGACGTGAAGTGTGTGCCTTATTTCACCTGCGGATGGGTGTAACGCCAGCTATCTATTAAGCCGCCTTCCTCCATTATTCCCTGCATTACCTCTTGGGAGTTGTTGTAATGGTGCTTTGCCGGGTTAGACCTATCGTGGGCTGGGTTCAGGGCCACATTGAAATCGCCTCCCCCAATTATATGAGTGGAACCTATGTTGAGTATTTTCCCCCATACTGTAGTGAAGAATTTAGGAGTATCTACATTAGGGCCATAGCAGTTTGCCAATGTAACCGACTCTCTACTGAGCCACCTGTAGGAGAGTAGGTTCTGCTTCCTATGGTCACCCCCACTTTTTGCTGTGATTTTCATGTCGGGTTTCGTCGATGCTTTCAATGGAGACCTGCAAAGGAAGTGCTACTGGTGGCCGAAGGAAGAATGTCCGGGTGGAGCCAAGGGTGGATCAAGGAGCTGAAAAACCTGAAAGCAGAGGGGACAGAGTCTGGGTCACTAGCCAGTGACCAGGAAGGAACCAGGATGGAACCAGGTGATGTCGCGATAGAAACAGGTGAAGAGGTGAAGCTTGTCTCTGCAGCCACGAGGACCAGGAGGCGTCGATGATGACCAGAAGCTGGAGTAGAGCTGTCCCACAAAGGATCTAGCTGCCTGCGGTGTCGGTATCCGGATTGGACCCAACATGTCTTGGTAACCGCAACCCACGCAGGAAATGAAGATTCGCTTCAGGTCAGATCAGCAAGGTCTGAGGCGTTTTTTTTTTTAAGGAAGCTGGAGCAAAGCCCAGAACAACCAGGCAAGCATTGGAAATTCAAAGGATCATCTTCAGGGGGCTCACTAGTCAACGGGCTAGCAACCGGGAAGACATGTTGAGCTGAAATGCAGGAGCAGGCCCCATGCGGTACTCGTGGAGTGTGGAGGGCTGAGCTCCGGTGCAGATGTTGCTCGGGTCGGGGGCTTCTCGTGCCCCAATGCACAACTGCGAGTTACCTCAGGAGTCGATGCAGTTAGCAATTTGCAGGATGTCCAGGGAGTCTGGTCCCACGTCTCTCGTGTCCGCCACGGGTATCAGCTTTGCTGTGGATGTGGGTCAGAGTCCAAGAAGTCTGGAAGTCAAGTCCTGAGTAGCTGAGTGGTCGGGTTCCGTCGGGAGAGTCGGCAAAGCAAACTGGCAAGTTACTGGTGGTGCCTGTTTGAACAGGGTGGTCACTCCTTGACCACAAGGGGGATCTTCTTCAGTCTTCTAGTCAGTATAGAATGTCGAAGTCCAAGAGTTCTGTTTCGTAGTTTCTGTCCAGGGTAATCTGATGTCTCTAGACACAGCTCCTAACTTTATACCAAACTAAGGGGCTGGATTACCTGCTAGGTCCCTCCTATGGGTGGATCCTGAGAAGGGGGTGGTTACACCCCCTTCTCTTTGTCCAGTTTTGTGCCAGAGCTGGGGCTGGAGTGCCCCAGCAACTGGTTTGAACCGGGCTATGCATGGAGCACCTTGTGTGCCCCAGGCAGTGTCTCATTTTGCAGCCCTCCCTGCCCCAATACACTAAAAGCCTGACTGGGGGGGGTGCTAGCACCTCCCAAGGCAGGAAACCTATTGTCCAGGCCTCCCCTGCCGGAGTTTCGTCCAGCAGCAGGAGGTCAGACTCGTGTCTGTGGCAGCAGCATCCATTTTGTGATGCTGAGGCTCTGTTTAACTTTAACCGGGTAAAGCAGTAACAACATGTCTTCTCCCTCTAGAAGGGTGGAATGCTACCCCTGCCGCCAGAAATGGCGGGGGGGGGGTAGTATTCCAAAGTGTTTGACACCTTACACGACATGTTTTGATAAAGCCAAACCAAAGTTAGCATTAACCGCGAGGATTATAATGCACTTAAGAGTATATGGTATGGCTATATCATAGAACAGCTATAAGGACATGGTTCCGAAAGCTGCAGAGGGGCTCAGCCCATGCTAGGGCACCCTCTCACATAAAACCAAGCACTGTTCCTCCAGGACTGTTAAGGCCTGCTATAGGAGTGACTTATAGGTACATGTGTGTCTATATATACGGATAGATATAGGTATACTATATCTAAGCAAGGGGTGATTACACCACCTTGCCCAGACTGAGTGATCAGCCTGTGGTGTCAGTTTGGATGGCCAGCCAGGGGTGGCATTATACATGCTGCAGCCCCTGGTAGGCTTTGGATGCACCTATGCCCTGGGTACCTACGGTACACTATACAGGGGCTCACAAAGGTGACCCAATACCCAAATCAGCCATGTACCTAAAGTACATGGTATCAATTTAGATAGAGAGCAGCTGGGCTGTGGGTCTGATAATCAGGCCCACAGCCACACTAAAGTCAAAAAACCAGAAAATCACAGCAAAAAGTGGGGGTGACCATAGGAAGCAGACCCTACTCTCCTACACAACCCCCCCCCCCGCCCCCAACGCAGGGACATTAAACTAACCTTGACCAGTTGAGTCTTCATGTTCTAAGTGGAAATATCTGAAGAGTCCATCTGCATTGGCATGGTCAGTCCCAGGTCTATGTTACACTGTGAAGTCCATCCCCTGTAGGGAAATGGACCACCTAAGCAGTTTGGGATTTTCGCCCTTCATCTGATTTAGCCACAAGAGGGGCTCATGGTCTGTCTGAATCTTGAAGTGAGTACCAAACAAGTATGGCCTCAGCTTCTTCAGGGCCCAAACCACAGCAAAGGCCTCCCTCTCAATAGCCTTCTGCTAATAAAAGCAATGGGCTGGTCTTGACCATCTTTATTCAATTGTGAAAGAACAGCTCCCACACCCAACTCAGAAGAATCTGTTTGGACAATGAATTCTTTGGAGTAATCTGGACTTTGCTGAATAGGTGCAGTGCGCATGGACTGTTTCAGGTCATCAAATGCCTTTTGACAGCTTACTGCCCACTGAACTTACTTTGGCATTTTCTTTGAGGTGAGGTCATTAGTCACAATGGACCCATAGTTTTTAACAAACTTCCTGTAGTAACCAGACAGGCCCAAGAAAGCTCTGACCTGTGTCTGGGTGGTTGGAGGAGTCCAGTCCTTTATGGTCTGGATCTTGCTTTCCAGTGGTTGAACATGACCCCCACCTACAAGGTAGCCCAGGTATGCAACCTTACTCTGCCCTATCTGGCACTTAGTAGCCTTGATAGTTAGGCCTGCCTTCTGCGGGGCCTCCCAAACATTTTTCAGGTGGATCAGGTGATCCTCCCAGGTGGAGCTAAAGACAGCAATATCATCAAGTTAAGCTGCACACTAGTCATCCAGGCATGTGGGAACTTGGTTCACCAACCTTTGAAATGTGGCAGGTGCATTTTTCAGACCAAAGGGCATTACCACAAATTGATAATGTCCTCCTGGGGTTGAAAATGCTGTTTTGACTTTTGCATCATCAGCTAGTCTGATCTGCCAGTAGCCAGCTGTCAAGTCAAATGTGCTCAAAAACTTGGCAGAAGCCAATCTGTCAATGAGCTCATCTGCCCTTGGTATGGGATGGGCATCTGTCCTAGTGACAGCATTGAGACCTCTGTAGTCTACACAAAACCTCATCTCTCTCTTACCATCTTGGTTGTGAGGTTTAGTCACAAGGACTACTGGACTGACCCAGGGGCTCTCTGAGGGCTCAATAACTCCCAACTCCAACATCTTTTGGACCTCTGTCCTGATACAGTCCCTGACATGATCAGGTTGCCTGTAGATTTTACTCTTCACAGGCAGACTGTCACCAGTGTCCACCTCATGGGTGCACCAGTTTGTCAGACTTGGAGTCAGTGAAAACATATGTTTATAGGACTGGAGAACTTGTCTGCAGTCCTGTTGCTGTTGATCAGTGAGGCTGCCTGCCAAGGCTACACCATCAACTGACCCATCGTCAGGGTTCTGAGAAAGCCGGTCTGGGAGAGGTTCACTCTCCTCCTCCTGTCCCTCATCTGTAGCCATGAGCAAGCCCATGTCTGCCCTGTCAATATATGCCTTCAATATGTTGACATGAAGCACCCTGTGGGGGCTCCTGAGAGTTCCAAGGTCAACCAAGTAGGTTACCCCTCCCTTTTGCTCAACAATGGTGTGGGATCCAGACCATTTGTCTTGGAGTGCTGCTGGGGCCACTGGCTCCAACACCCACACTTTCTGTCCTGGCTGGTAAACAGTCAGCACAGCCTTTTGGTCATGCCAGGCTTTTTGGAGTTCCTGGCTAGCCTCAAGGTTTTTGGATGCCTTTTTCATGTACTCATCCATCCTGGAGCGGAGACCAAGTACATAGTCCACAATGTCTTGCTTAGGCTTTTTGAGAGGTAACTCCCATCCTTCCTTCACCAGACACAGGGGTCCTTTTACAGGGTGTCCAAATAGAAGTTCAAAAGGGCTGTAGCCAACCCCCTTCTGTGGGGCCTCTCTATAAGCAAACAAAAGGCAGGGCAGCAAGATATCCCATCTTTGCCTAAGCTTTTCAGGGAGTCCCTTGATCATGCCCTTTAAGGTCTTGTTGAATCTTTCCACCAGACCATTGCACTGCGGGTGATAGGGTGTGGTGAACTAATAGTTCACTCCACACTCCTTCCATCGGATCTCTCCGCTGCGTTTGATACGGTCGATCATGCCATCCTTCTCGACCGTGTCGGCGCAGCGGGCATCCAGGGCACTGTCCTCTCCTGGATCGTGTCCTTTCTTCAGGGCAGATCACAGGCAGTTCACCTTTCTGATTTCTCCGCACCCCCTCTCCCGGTCACCTGTGGGGTACCCCAAGGCTCCTCTCTTTCCCCTCTTCTCTTCAACCTTTACATCCGCCCTCTTATTTCTTCCCTCCTCGAGCTGGGGGTCTCTGTGTATAATTACGCAGATGACCTCCAGCTCGTCTTTGATCTATCCTCTCCCACTCACTCTCTTTCCAAGTTCAGCTCTACTCTTGTCTTCATCTCCCAATGGATGAGCTTTAATCATTTAAAGCTCAACCCTGACAAGACTGAGCTTGTCCTCACCGGTGGTCCCTCTAACCCCTGGTCCTCTGCTCATTGGCCCCTTTCCTTTGGTCCCCCCCCTTCCCCAGCCTCCTCCGTCCGGACCCTGGGCATCAAGATCAGCAATGATCTTTCTATGCATGCGCATATCAGCTCCGTTGTTTCCGCTTGTTTCCTCTCCCTCCGCCTCATTCGTAAAATTTCTCGGTTTTTTTCTGTTGATGCCCTTAAAACTATCATTTCTGCCCTTATCACATCCCGCCTGGATTATGGTAATGGCCTGTACGTAGGCATTCCGGCCTACGAAACTCGCCGCCTCCAGGCCATCCAGAACCAGGCAGCTCGTCTTGTTTTTCGTCTTCCTAAGTTTTCCCACATCACTCCTGTCCTTAAATCCCTCCACTGGCTCCCTGTTCACTTCAGATCCCACTTTAAACTTGCCTGCTTGGCTTTCCGGGCGCATGCCCGCTCTGCTCCTCTCTTTATCAATTCTCTAATTTCTTCTCATGCCCCTTGTCGCTCTCTTCGCTCGTCTTCTCTCTCTCTTCTTCACGTTCCCCGTTTCCGCAAATCCCGCACCGGAGGCACTCGCTTCTCGGTGCGGGCTTCCCAGATCTGGAATTCTCTCCCCCTCTCGATTCGCTCTATTCCTATCTTTTCACACTTTCGTAAAGCTCTCAAAACTTTTCTTTTTCTTCAGGCTTTTCCTGGCTAATTCCCCCCGGACCCCCTGGTAGATATGGTTGTGATCCTTAGCGCCAGGAAGCCGCTTGGCCGCAGTGCGCTCTTATAAATATTTGTTTCATTTCATTTCATTTCCACATAGCAGTCAAATATCCAGACATAAAGTTTGCACCTCTGTCTGAGACAACCTCTTTCGGAAAACCCACTGTTAAGAAAACTCCCAGGAGGGCTCTTGCCTGTGGTCCTTAAGGGAATAGCTTCTGGGTATCTGGTGGCATGATCCACTACCACCAGAATAAACCTGTGCCCAGAGGCTGTTTGGGGATCCATTGGTCCAACAATGTCTATCCCAACTCTTTCAAAGAGAACCCCCACCACAGGTAGTGGTATTAGGGGCGCCTTTGTGGTGTCACCCGATTTGCCACTTGCTTGGCAAGTGACACAGGAGCGACAAAACTCCTTGGAATCTTCTGACATGTGTGGCCAGTGAAAGTGAGGGACAAGCCTGTCCCAAGTCTTGTTCTGGCCAAGATGTCCTGCTAAGGGAATATCATGGGCTGAGGTAAGAAGGAAGCCCCTGAATGCCAGAGGTATGACCAACCTCCTGGAAGCACCAGGCTTCGGGTCTCTAGCCTCTGAATATAGGAGCCCTTTATCCCAATACACTCCATGGGTACCTGTAGCATTCCCAGCAGCCTCAGCAGCAGCTTGCTGTCTGAGGGGTTCAAGAGAGGGGCAGTTCAGCTGCGCCTGCCTCAGATCTGCCCTTGAAGGTCCCCCTCTCCCAAGAAACTCAACCTGATCAGGCTCAAGCTCTTCTAGGACAGTTCCTTCTTGGGTCTCACCATCAGTTACCTCGGAAGGCTGATCCTCATTCTGAGGCAGGGGGAAGGCACTGCCTTACCCCTACTGCTCTTTCTCTTGGTAGGCAACTGGTCCATAGTTTCAGGATCCAGTGCCCGTTCAGTTTTGCACTTTTTGGCCTGTGACCTGGTCACAGCAAGGACATGTGCTGATATACCTAGCATTTCTGCATGAGTCCTATACTCCACTTCAGACCAGACTGAAAATTCCAGATCATTACCCAACAAACATTCTACAGGGAGGTCTGAACTAACAACAACTCTTTTGAGGCCAGTTAACCCTCCCCAGGAGAAATTAACAATTGCCATACTATGGGTGGTAGTGACATTGCTTGCATTGGTCACTAGGTAATTGTCACCTAGTATTATCTGTCCAGGGCCTACAAAGTTAGGCGTCACCATGGTGACACTGGCACATGTGTCCCTGTAGGCCTGATCCACTTTGCTATTGATTAAAGGTGTTTGCCTGTACTTGCCCAGGTTATTGGGACTCACAGTAGAGGACATAGCCATGTCCACATCACAGACAAGAACAGCTTGAGTTGGTATTCTGAGTAGGCCAGAATCCATCTCATCTCAGTACCCAGGGTTAACCCCACTATAGCCTTGGGTTCACAACCACCACTGTTAACTGTACTAGGAGGTGCAGGTGCCTTAGGGGCAACAGTGGCTGGAGCTGTCTCCTTCTTGATGCAATCACTAGTCCAGTGAGAATTAACCTTACAAGTTTTGCGCCAGGGTTTCTTTGGGCCTTCCTTTTTCTTAGATTGTTGGGAACCCCCATCATTAGAAGCTTTTTGGGGACCTTGAGAAGACTTCTGGTCTTTTGCTTTCTCCTCACCCTTTTGGTTTTGCTTCTTCTGATCACCACCTTGGTTCTGGACGCTCTGCTTCACCCTGGTTCTGACCCATTTGTCTGCCTTCTTTCCCAATTCTTGGGGAGAGGTCAGATCAGAGTCAATCAGGTGTTGATGCAATAACTGGTTCTGACAATTATTAAGAATTTGCTCTCTCATAATCAAATTATACAATCCTGTATAGTCTTTGGCCTTACTGCCCCGTACCCAGCCTTCCAGAGCCTTAGTGGCACAATCTACAAAGTCAGTCCAGTCCTGAGACTGTCTCTTCTGGGTGTCTCTGAACAGCAACCTATACTGCTCAGTGGTTAAGCCAAACCCATCTATTAGAGCACTCTTCAGGACATTGTAGTTGTCAGCATACTCATCACTAACTGTGAGGAGCTTGTCTCTACCTTTTTCTGAAAAGGAGAGCCATAAGATTGCTGCCCACTGACTTTGGGGTACCTGCTGTACTTTGCAAGCCCTTTCCAAAGCAGTTATCCACTTGTGGATGTCATCCCCACTCTGGTAGAGAGGGACAATCTTACTTAGGTTTCTATGGTCATTTGACCTTTCCCTACCTCTAGGGATGTTGCTGCCACCAGTGGAATCTAATCCACTCAACTTTTGCTCTCTAGCAAGAGCCAGGGTCTCTTTGGCAAGGGCAATTTCTTGCCTCTTGATCCTAAGATTGACTTCCCTCATCCTAGCCTTATGCTCTCTTCTCTGAGGTAAAGTCATTCTCATCACTGCTGAGGTATTTGACCCTACTGAGTCATCAGAGTGGTGGGAGTCACTGGAAAGTGGCCTCCTCCTTCTGTGCTCAGTGTTAGGCCTACTTGAGGCCCTGGATGGGATTCTCTCCTGTCCAGCCCCAGGTAGTCCTATGTTGACCTAGTCCTGTTCTTCAACTTGGACCTGATCATTATCCTCCTCATCAGATAACCCTGGATTGTCATCCTGGGAATCCTCTGTGGATGGATGGCCCCCTTCCACTACCAGTCTGATCTGGGGCTGCTGCTTTCTCAGCATCATACTCCATTAACAAATTTATACGGTGTCTTAGGGTTGGACTCTGTCCTTGCCTCAGTCTCCTGAGTGAACACAAACTTCTAAGTTCATTGAAAGTAAATGTGTCATAGTGGGAAGGGACCCTGGGAGGGCCCACTTCCTCTGGGAGAAACACACTAGGCTCTTCTCTCAAGGACATTCTCTAGTGAGGTGTGGTGTGTGCACCTACCTACACTAAGTGTTACCTACTAGAACCTCTCTAGGAGTTGTAGTCAGGTTGTGCTAGGCCCTTTGCTCTACAACAACTAAGTTCAGTAGAGCTCAAGTATTATAAGACTTGATTTGTATGTACCTCTAGGTACCTTAATGTGATCTTTAAAATTATATCTGAAGATTATATGGTAAAACAACAGCAAGCTCTTATCCCACCACTGCCACCAATGTGAGAAGTTAGCCTGGCATATGTTGTCCACTATTCTAGTGGGCACCTTGCACCAGTCTAAACGACCCTTATGGTGATGGTTGTAAAGTCAACCTTATAGACCAGCTATCCTAGTGGTAGCATGGACAAGCAGTCTTAGGCTAAAACTTCAGAGAGCATGTGAAGCCAGCTGTTTTACCATATATAATCCCTTGAATACCAAATGAAAGGACACCACACAAGGTATATATCAAATGTATATGTATTTATTACTAAAACAGCCCCTCTGCACTCTTTATGGTCCCCACGCTATAACAAACAGTGTCTGATTTTTTACCAATATGGCTGTCCTTCGGGCGTAAGAGGAATAGGAAGCATAACGCCTAGTGTTTGCCCAATTGCTGGCGAACCTGTTTGGGGCTCTTGGCTTAATGTGTGTTTCTTGTAGCTGAGCTATTTGTATCTGCTGTATGTCCAAGTATGCCAAAATTTGTCTACGTTTTCTCAGATCCCCTAAGCCCCTGACATTCCACGATAGTACCTTCAATATACATTCATCTGCCATAGTCATCGCGCCATCCCACACAACATGATGAATGTAGTAGTAATGTGACAATGTTTGATAGTTGTCTGATTAATGAACCATAATACCTGAATACAGTATACCTGCTAGCGACATCAAAACAGTTACCTTCCCCCCGCCTCCCCCACCCACTGAAGCATCCCAATAATGCCAGTTTCATCCATCCCACCGAGTACCTGAAAATCCATCCGTTACAATACGTCTCCAACTTATCCCAGAATAATTCTGAAATTGAGACAACTAAAAACAAAAACAAATACTTTTGAAAGAAAAGTAGAGGGGTACACCCTTTTGGGGATGTCCTGCTGTGTGGGCCACGGGTACCTCTCGCCTCTCCAGGTGGCCGGCGTCGCTGACCAAGTTCCTGGGTAAGCTCCGAGGTTGTCCAGCTACTTATTAACTGTACGTCCTAACCAGTAACAGTGTCATTTCATGAGCAGCGGGAACCCTTTATAAATCTCCTGCCATGGTGAAGTAGCGCTTTGTTCATGTGGATAATAGAAAGAGTGTTTGTATAACGTCTTCTGTTCCTGCTAGTCATCATTCCACATCCAATGTGTGTGCTCCTGGAGATTCGTCTGGCGCAGGAGACATACTTTTCTGTTTCTTGATCTTTTTGAGGAAGTTTTCTACTTCCTGAGGTTTGGTGAAAAATGGTTGGGTCCCTTGATGTGTGATGCGATGGTGAGCTGGATAGAGTAGGGCATAGTCTATTTGGGGCTATCTCCATTTTTGTTTAACAGAGATAAATTTACGCCGCTCCTCTTGGACATGTATTATATAATCCGGATACATGGTAAAGGGCACTCCTTCATCATGCAGTTGTTTTTTCTCTCTGGCCACTCATAAAGCTGTATCTCTGTCTCTATAATTCAAGAGGCGCGCGATGATACGTCTGGGTGTGTTCCCAGGGGGTGGTCTTGGCCCTAATGAGCGATGGGCCCATTCTACAATGAAGTGTGGGGACAGTGCTTCTGTTCCTACCACCGCTCTGAGAAGCTTCTCCACATACTCCTCCATCTTGCCCGTGTTCGTACTCTCCAGTATTCCCAAAATACAAATGTTGTTTTTTCTGCTTCGCGCCTCTATGTCCTCATTCTTGGTTGCTATAATTTTTAACAGCTTCTCTATTTGTGTAACTGTTTCTTGCATATGGGCCGTAGTGTCTTCCATCTCGGATATTCGCTGTTCGGCATCCTTTATGCGTGTCTCATGCCCTTCGAGTTTGCGAGCTATCGCATCCATGCGTGTCGTCAATGTGACCATCTTGTTTGCGATAATCGCGAATCCTTGTCGTACCTCCGTTAGCATTGATTTCAGATCTTCACCTGATCCTGTTTGGTGGTCCTGTTGCACACCCTCTGCCCCATTGTCTTCTTCTATCGATTGCTGCAGGGTGTTTTTCTTAGCCTCGAACGTAAGACGTGACTGGCGTGTGTCTGGTTTCCTCATTGTAGCACCTAGGACTGTCGGGGGGCACACTGCGAGGGCAGGAGAAGCAAGACGAGTGCTTTGTGTGGTTCACTTTTTTTGCTTTCTTCTGTGGCGGCGTGTGGGCTTACATAGAGCAGAGCAGATGTGAGTCTGTAGTGCGGTCTATTGCTTGGTGTTCAATTGCTATACTTCCAGCCCGCACGTACTCACGGTGCAGTGGTTATTGTAATCATCCACAGTCTGTATCCTCTTATCGATATCTTTGAGTTGTTGTGTGTACCCTGTTGGTCCAGTAGTTTATAGTGGCATTTCTTGTATCTTTATCTTGGGTTGGCCCAAAGTACGCTGCAGCAGTTTTTATTGCATGAAGTGTTGCTTTCCAGCCTATTCTCGTGCTCTACACCATGCACGCTATAGATCCCTGCTGGGAAGGAGTAAGTATTCCAGCGCCTGTTCACGTGGTGGCGTACGTGCTGTGGTATATTATTGTGGTCGTGCGCAATGCTGTTCTTCTGGTCTGCCTTCGCGACTGTTAGTGAGCGCACTTTAGACCCCAGTCACGCCAGTTTGCAATCCACTCGATGCAGTAATTTATTTATTTAGATTTCGCCTGTCTTGTGCCTATTCCCGGCCTCCCCAGCTTGTCTTTTGGGTGGATGCATGCCACGCTCCCAGTGTAGTGTTTCTGGCAGCTCAACCTGATGCCGCCTTTATATCGCCGCTTATGACCACCCTGGCAGAGGATTTATTAGAGCTCTACATCGCCTGTATCTGCGCTTACCGCCTCATTGCAATGTCCCCACGCTGTGCTCAGGTTTCCCTGATTGCGCCTCGTGGTCCAGATAAACAGGCGCCGCATCAGAAATAGCCTTGTTACTACCTCAGCGCCACCATGTTATCTTGTCGACTGACCAGTCAAGCGCACACAACAATGTTTCTCCTGTCAAAGGAGATCCATACAGAAAGAAACCAGCCGACACGTGTTTCGTCAGTAAGGGTGTTAACCCAATGACTCCTCAGGGCTGAAAAGGTGTGGAATATCGTTTGACAGGAGAAACATTCACATACTTATTAAAACAGAAATGGAAAGAACATTCGTGTGCGAT
Organism: Lissotriton helveticus; assembly: GCF_964261635.1. Lineage (NCBI taxonomy): Eukaryota > Metazoa > Chordata > Amphibia > Caudata > Salamandridae > Lissotriton > Lissotriton helveticus. Next base: position 965,790,583 of record NC_136065.1, on the reverse strand, counting down.
CTTATCCTTTGAAGACTTTAACTCGATTACTCATATCGTTTACATTTGTTGTGTGCGCTTGACTGGTCAGTCTATTTATCATAAGGGTTAGCCTTCTCACCCTTGGGTTTCAGAGTTTTAGGGTTCTCTCTGAACAAGCAGCACCATACAACATTACCCCATCGTGACTACTCAACCACTACATGTTGTGCGCCATTATTTCTGAACACTGATAACCCTTCGCGGAACTGTAATGTTATCTTGTCGGCCCAGTCACCGCATGTGCGCCTCGGATCTTGCGTGCGGGCCGTGCCCCACTCACTGCTCCAGGAGCTCCAGGGGCACAGCCCGGTCGTAGCTGCACCTTGCTGTTCGCCACCTTAGATAGCTGCAGGCACCCCAGAATTCAGCTCCGCTCCTTCCTCATGTGTTCTGCTTCGTTTACCTGTGTGCCCTCAGGTATAGCAAAATATGTGGACGAGGATAGACGAAGTGTTTCGGCCGAACTCCGGGAGCCTCACTCAATGGCAGCCATTCCGCTTGTGCGCCACCTAGCGCCCCCCGTTGTTAACTTACCTCCAGAGTGAGAGCGGGAGCGGACATTGGAGGCTTCCTCTCAGTGCCAGCGGCGTGCAGCAGGATAGCAGAAGAAGCTAGAGTCTGGTGGGCTGCACCACCGAAGATACCCCCAACGTGAAGATAAGGTGCCCTTCCTGCTGGGATTGGGAGGGAATGTACTGCATTAAATTGAGGTAGGAGGTGGTTGCACTTGTTCTGAGCGGCGCATACTATTTGCCCATGAGCAGCAGCTACTTCTAGTTGCACTTGTATCCAGACCCATGGATTCCCTAAAATGCAGAATTTGAAAATGCAGAATTGTGCCCTGCTGTGTGCCACCACAACCGAACTCCCATACACGAAGGATAGTGCTTGGCTCCAGATTATCCGCTCTATTTCTGCTTTGTCTTTCTTTGGTGTACCAAAACATCAGGCTCCAAAAATGCTATTCTCTTAGAATGGGGTTCTATATGTGAAGAGACGTGCACTGGAATACGTTATCGACCTCTATAGATTTCGAAGCTATTAAGCCAAACGAATATTGTTTTATTTTACTGCTGACTGTGGAAGCACTACTCTAACTCTAAAAGCGAATATTAGAATGTTACTATTCAAAAGTTATGTCAGGAATGTGCTTTGCTGAAAACAGAGTGCAAAAATTGATTGGGTTAGGAGAGCAGTTGCATACACAAAATCGAACATGGCCACAGTACATAAACAACACAAGGTCAGGTACATGACACTCATTTTGTATTATGCGTGCTACCACATTCAGTCAGTTCTGAATATCTATAAATAACCGCGGGTATTCTGCATGCTTCACATGTGCACTGCTCAACATTAGTACAACTGCGCGGCACCCTTCCTCCTCCCATATGGGTCGGTCCGAGTCTGAGCACGTGGCCACACCCCAACAGGGTATGTGTTTTAAGGTTTGTTCGGATTTTCTGGTCTGTCAAAGGTGTTTATCAGCAGTTCTAGGCCTGTTAACTTCTTGGCTCTGCACGCTGGTGCATTAAACGTTTCACAGAGCTACTGCTATCCGTTGCAGGAAATGTATGTTGTAGTTTGTAAATCATCATTATTCATTTATGTCATCTGGAATGGCTGTTACCACAGTCAGGCTTTGTTTGGCAATGAACCAGTCTTGTATTGATTTTCCATTTTAATCATAAACAGATTGGCACACAAGAGAGCGTAATACATCAATTCGAACGTGTTAATGTGCCTTGATGGAAAATAACAGTTTGAAATGATATGTTAGCATGGTATAGGGAAGGGGAGAGGTCAGGGGGGAAATGCTGAAGAGGGTGGGGTTTTGCGACGAGCAAGGAGTTTCCAATAAATTTTAGGGGTGGGCAAGTGGAGCAACTCCCCCCACATTCGGAACTCCGCGGAATCCCACACATTTTTATTTTTAACTCTGCAGAATTCCGCGTAGAGCAACTCCACGAGATCCGCCCACCCTTACATATATTACAAAATTCGTTTTTAAATTTCCACTAACTATTGGAGCTCTAGTATCACTATGCAAAGTTTCAAGCTTGTACTTCATTTTTACACAATTTTTGCACTGACATTTCTAACTGATACATTCTGACAGAAGCATCAAAACACTAGGCCACTTAACTTAACATAACAATTCCATCAATACATGATAATAAGCAACATGTAAATTAGAAATTCATTAGTACAATTCGCTTATATGTATGAGTATTATTTTGTATATACATGTTTTTGCCATCTCACATTTTAAAGCAGGCCTTTACGGTGCTTCTACTACACTTGACTTACTTTCATGTGTCAAGGTGTCTAACATGTGGAAAGTGTTCTTTCAGCTTTTCGTGTCCTTATTCGTGAATATGCCGTGTTTTATGATTTTTATAATCGTGCTACATCACTACACATAGGCAGTGGCTTCCGCAGTGCTTTCTTGGAAGATTTATTTCTAAGGAGGGAAACACCGATAAAGCTTGATTGACTGACCATTGCAACTTTGTGATGATTGGGACACCAGCATGGACTGTGAAATGACCACGATACCACAATGGCTGGCCTCTGGTTTACACGCTGGGGGTGCCCTCTAGCTCACAGATCATCTCTTGGAGTTTGAGTTGAGTGGATCCTGTTGCTGTGTGGTGCAGAGTGTGAATCTTCAGGCTACCACTCCCCCTTGAAGGGAACTAAGTCAAAAAGCCCTGCTGTAGTTCTGCTGGAATGTACTACAGCTGCTGCTGGCCTTTGTTTGTGGGACCCTCGAGTCAGCCAAAGGGGACCTGAAATGCTAAGAAGGGCCTTGACACCCTCTCTACTCTTCGCCACAAGTCTAGAGACAGCCTGCTGAAGAATCAACCTTCTTGACCACAATGTTCATGGCCATTTACCAGAGACGGATGTGGCTGCAAATAGCAGGTGGGACACTTGGTAACTCTGCCTGGTATGCACACCCCTCTGAATTTGCTTTTATTTTCTTGCTTCTTGTCTTCTTGTCTTTCACAAGTACAGAGGTCCAGTACTCGGTTTGCTAAATAGCTAACGAGACCAAATGCCCTTATGGTCTAATGCTAAACCCTGCATGCACATGAGCTTACATCTTTCATTGTGTAGGCCTGTTGTGGTTCCACCTTTTCTCAGCAAACACACATGCAAACCCAATACTGACCAATTCCTTAAATGTAGCGTATACAGCGTAATCTGAATTGCTTTTGACATCACTTACATCGCTACAGGAGTGACAGATAAGACCCGTGCCCCAGTACTATTTGTTCTGGCCCCCTCTTGTCTGTGGCCCAATATGTCAGCTCTAACCCCCACCTCCCATCAAATTATAATTCACTTCTGGTTTCTGTTGTGAGTTCCTTGTGCAGTTTAGATTTTCATGAAACTCCCTCATCTGTAGCCATGAGCAAGCCCATGTCTGCCCTGTCAATATATGCCTTCAATATGTTGACATGAAGCACCCTGTGGGGGCTCCTGAGAGTTCCAAGGTCAACCAAGTAGGTTACCCCTCCCTTTTGCTCAACAATGGTGTGGGATCCAGACCATTTGTCTTGGAGTGCTGCTGGGGCCACTGGCTCCAACACCCACACTTTCTGTCCTGGCTGGTAAACAGTCAGCACAGCCTTTTGGTCATGCCAGGCTTTTTGGAGTTCCTGGCTAGCCTCAAGGTTTTTGGATGCCTTTTTCATGTACTCATCCATCCTGGAGCGGAGACCAAGTACATAGTCCACAATGTCTTGCTTAGGCTTTTTGAGAGGTAACTCCCATCCTTCCTTCACCAGACACAGGGGTCCTTTTACAGGGTGTCCAAATAGAAGTTCAAAAGGGCTGTAGCCAACCCCCTTCTGTGGGACCTCTCTATAAGCAAACAAAAGGCATGGCAGCAAGATATCCCATCTTTGCCTAAGCTTTTCAGGGAGTCCCTTGATCATGCCCTTTAAGGTCTTGTTGAATCTTTCCACCAGACCATTGCACTGCGGGTGATAGGGTGTGGTGAACTTATAGTTCACTCCACACTCCTTCCATCGGATCTGTCCGCTGCGTTTGATACGGTCGATCATGCCATCCTTCTCGACCGTGTCGGCGCAGCGGGCATCCAGGGCACTGCCCTCTCCTGGATCGCGTCCTTTCTTCAGGGCAGATCACAGGCAGTTCACCTTTCTGATTTCTCCGCACCCCCTCTCCCGGTCACCTGTGGGGTACCCCAAGGCTCCTCTCTTTCCCCTCTTCTCTTCAACCTTTACATCCGCCCTCTTATTTCTTCCCTCCTCGAGCTGGGGGTCTCTGTGTATAATTACGCAGATGACCTCCAGCTCGTCTTTGATCTATCCTCTCCCACTCACTCTCTTTCCAAGTTCAGCTCTACTCTTGTCTTCATCTCCCAATGGATGAGCTTTAATCATTTAAAGCTCAACCCTGACAAGACTGAGCTTGTCCTCACCGGTGGTCCCTCTAACCCCTGGTCCTCTGCTCATTGGCCCCTTTCCTTTGGTCCCCCCCCTTCCCCAGCCTCCTCCGTCCGGACCCTGGGCATCAAGATCAGCAATGATCTTTCTATGCATGCGCATATCAGCTCCGTTGTTTCCGCTTGTTTCCTCTCCCTCCGCCTCATTCGTAAAATTTCTCGGTTTTTTTCTGTTGATGCCCTTAAAACTATCATTTCTGCCCTTATCACATCCCGCCTGGATTATGGTAATGGCCTGTACGTAGGCATTCCGGCCTACGAAACTCGCCGCCTCCAGGCCATCCAGAACCAGGCAGCTCGTCTTGTTTTTCGTCTTCCTAAGTTTTCCCACATCACTCCTGTCCTTAAATCCCTCCACTGGCTCCCTGTTCACTTCAGATCCCACTTTAAACTTGCCTGCTTGGCTTTCCGGGCGCATGCCCGCTCTGCTCCTCTCTTTATCAATTCTCTAATTTCTTCTCATGCCCCTTGTCGCTCTTTTCGCTCGTCTTCTCTCTCTCTTCTTCACGTTCCCCGTTTCCGCAAATCCCGCACCGGAGGCACTCGCTTCTCGGTGCGGGCTTCCCAGATCTGGAATTCTCTCCCCCTCTCGATTCGCTCTATTCCTATCTTTTCACACTTTCGTAAAGCTCTCAAAACTTTTCTTTTTCTTCAGGCTTTTCCTGGCTAATTCCCCCCGGACCCCCTGGTAGATATGGTTGTGATCCTTAGCGCCAGGAAGCCGCTTGGCCGCAGTGCGCTCTTATAAATATTTGTTTCATTTCATTTCATTTCCACATAGCAGTCAAATATCCAGACATAAAGTTTGCACCTCTGTCTGAGACAACCTCTTTCGGAAAACCCACTGTTAAGAAAACTCCCAGGAGGGCTCTTGCCTGTGGTCCTTAAGGGAATAGCTTCTGGGTATCTGGTGGCATGATCCACTACCACCAGAATAAACCTGTGCCCAGAGGCTGTTTGGGGATCCATTGGTCCAACAATGTCTATCCCAACTCTTTCAAAGGGAACCCCCACCACAGGTAGTGGTATTAGGGGCGCCTTTGTGGTGTCACCCGATTTGCCACTTGCTTGGCAAGTGACACAGGAGCGACAAAACTCCTTGGAATCTTCTGACATGTGTGGCCAGTGAAAGTGAGGGACAAGCCTGTCCCAAGTCTTGTTCTGGCCAAGATGTCCTGCTAAGGGAATATCATGGGCTGAGGTAAGAAGGAAGCCCCTGAATGCCAGAGGTATGACCAACCTCCTGGAAGCACCAGGCTTCGGGTCTCTAGCCTCTGAATATAGGAGCCCTTTATCCCAATACACTCCATGGGTACCTGTAGCATTCCCAGCAGCCTCAGCAGCAGCTTGCTGTCTGAGGGGTTCAAGAGAGGGGCAGTTCAGCTGCGCCTGCCTCAGATCTGCCCTTGAAGGTCCCCCTCTCCCAAGAAACTCAACCTGATCAGGCTCAAGCTCTTCTAGGACAGTTCCTTCTTGGGTCTCACCATCAGTTACCTCGGAAGGCTGATCCTCATTCTGAGGCAGGGGGAAGGCACTGCCTTACCCCTACTGTTCTTTCTCTTGGTAGGCAACTGGTCCATAGTTTCAGGATCCAGTGCCCGTTCAGTTTTGCACTTTTTGGCCTGTGACCTGGTCACAGCAAGGACATGTGCTGATATACCTAGCATTTCTGCATGAGTCCTATACTCCACTTCAGACCAGACTGAAAATTCCAGATCATTACCCAACAAACATTCTACAGGGAGGTCTGAACTAACAACAACTCTTTTGAGGCCAGTTAACCCTCCCCAGGAGAAATTAACAATTGCCATACTATGGGTGGTAGTGACATTGCTTGCATTGGTCACTAGGTAATTGTCACCTAGTATTATCTGTCCAGGGCCTACAAAGTTAGGCGTCACCATGGTGACACTGGCACATGTGTCCCTGTAGGCCTGATCCACTTTGCTATTGATTAAAGGTGTTTGCCTGTACTTGCCCAGGTTATTGGGACTCACAGTAGAGGACATAGCCATGTCCACATCACAGACAAGAACAGCTTGAGTTGGTATTCTGAGTAGGCCAGAATCCATCTCATCTCAGTACCCAGGGTTAACCCCACTATAGCCTTGGGTTCACAACCACCACTGTTAACTGTACTAGGAGGTGCAGGTGCCTTAGGGGCAACAGTGGCTGGAGCTGTCTCCTTCTTGATGCAATCACTAGTCCAGTGAGAATTAACCTTACAAGTTTTGCGCCAGGGTTTCTTTGGGCCTTCCTTTTTCTTAGATTGTTGGGAACCCCCATCATTAGAAGCTTTTTGGGGACCTTGAGAAGACTTCTGGTCTTTTGCTTTCTCCTCACCCTTTTGGTTTTGCTTCTTCTGATCACCACCTTGGTTCTGGACGCTCTGCTTCACCCTGGTTCTGACCCATTTGTCTGCCTTCTTTCCCAATTCTTGGGGAGAGGTCAGATCAGAGTCAATCAGGTGTTGATGCAATAACTGGTTCTGACAATTATTAAGAATTTGCTCTCTCATAATCAAATTATACAATCCTGTATAGTCTTTGGCCTTACTGCCCTGTACCCAGCCTCCCAGAGCCTTAGTGGCACAATCTACAAAGTCAGTCCAGTCCTGAGACTGTCTCTTCTGGGTGTCTCTGAACAGCAACCTATACTGCTCAGTGGTTAAGCCAAACCCATCTATTAGAGCACTGTTCAGGACATTGTAGTTGTCAGCATACTCATCACTAACTGTGAGGAGCTTGTCTCTACCTTTTTCTGAAAAGGAGAGCCATAAGATTGCTGCCCACTGACTTTGGGGTACCTGCTGTACTTTGCAAGCCCTTTCCAAAGCAGTTATCCACTTGTGGATGTCATCCCCACTCTGGTAGAGAGGGACAATCTTACTTAGGTTTCTATGGTCATTTGACCTTTCCCTACCTCTAGGGATGTTGCTGCCACCAGTGGAATCTAATCCACTCAACTTTTGCTCTCTAGCAAGAGCCAGGGTCTCTTTGGCAAGGGCAATTTCTTGCCTCTTGATCCTAAGATTGACTTCCCTCATCCTAGCCTTATGCTCTCTTCTCTGAGGTAAAGTCATTCTCATCACTGCTGAGGTATTTGACCCTACTGAGTCATCAGAGTGGTGGGAGTCACTGGAAAGTGGCCTCCTCCTTCTGTGCTCAGTGTTAGGCCTACTTGAGGCCCTGGATGGGATTCTCTCCTGTCCAGCCCCAGGTAGTCCTATGTTGACCTAGTCCTGTTCTTCAACTTGGACCTGATCATTATCCTCCTCATCAGACAACCCTGGATTGTCATCCTGGGAATCCTCTGTGGATGGATGGCCCCCTTCCACTACCAGTCTGATCTGGGGCTGCTGCTTTCTCAGCATCATACTCCATTAACAAATTTATACGGTGTCTTAGGGTTGGACTCTGTCCTTGCCTCAGTCTCCTGAGTGAACACAAACTTCTAAGTTCATTGAAAGTAAATGTGTCATAGTGGGAAGGGACCCTGGGAGGGTCCACTTCCTCTGGGAGAAACACACTAGGCTCTTCTCTCAAGGACATTCTCTAGTGAGGTGTGGTGTGTGCACCTACCTACACTAAGTGTTACCTACTAGAACCTCTCTAGGAGTTGTAGTCAGGTTGTGCTAGGCCCTTTGCTCTACAACAACTAAGTTCAGTAGAGCTCAAGTATTATAAGACTTGATTTGTATGTACCTCTAGGTACCTTAATGTGATCTTTAAAATTATATCTGAAGATTATATGGTAAAACAACAGCAAGCTCTTATCCCACCACTGCCACCAATGTGAGAAGTTAGCCTGGCATATGTTGTCCACTATTCTAGTGGGCACCTTGCACCAGTCTAAACGACCCTTATGGTGATGGTTGTAAAGTCAACCTTATAGACCAGCTATCCTAGTGGTAGCATGGACAAGCAGTCTTAGGCTAAAACTTCAGAGAGCATGTGAAGCCAGCTGTTTTACCATATATAATCCCTTGAATACCAAATGAAAGGACACCACACAAGGTATATATAAAATGTATATGTATTTATTACTAAAACAGCCCCTCTGCACTCTTTATGGTCCCCACGCTATAACAAACAGTGTCTGATTTTTTACCAATATGGCTGTCCTTCGGGCGTAAGAGGAATAGGAAGCATAACGCCTAGTGTTTGCCCAATTGCTGGCGAACCTGTTTGGGGCTCTTGGCTTAATGTGTGTTTCTTGTAGCTGAGCTATTTGTATCTGCTGTATGTCCAAGTATGCCAAAATTTGTCTACGTTTTCTCAGATCCCCTAAGCCCCTGACATTCCACGATAGTACCTTCAATATACATTCATCTGCCATAGTCATCGCGCCATCCCACACAACATGATGAATGTAGTAGTAATGTGACAATGTTTGATAGTTGTCTGATTAATGAACCATAATACCTGAATACAGTATACCTGCTAGCGACATCAAAACAGTTACCTTCCCCCCGCCTCCCCCACCCACTGAAGCATCCCAATAATGCCAGTTTCATCCATCCCACCGAGTACCTGAAAATCCATCCGTTACAATACGTCTCCAACTTATCCCAGAATAATTCTGAAATTGAGACAACTAAAAACAAAAACAAATACTTTTGAAAGAAAAGTAGAGGGGTACACCCTTTTGGGGATGTCCTGCGGTGTGGGCCACGGGTACCTCTCGCCTCTCCAGGTGGCCGGCGTCGCTGACCAAGTTCCTGGGTAAGCTCCGAGGTTGTCCAGCTACTTATTAACTGTACGTCCTAACCAGTAACAGTGTCATTTCATGAGCAGCGGGAACCCTTTATAAATCTCCTGCCATGGTGAAGTAGCGCTTTGTTCATGTGGATAATAGAAAGAGTGTTTGTATAACGTCTTCTGTTCCTGCTAGTCATCATTCCACATCCAATGTGTGTGCTCCTGGAGATTCGTCTGGCGCGGGAGACATACTTTTCTGTTTCTTGATCTTTTTGAGGAAGTTTTCTACTTCCTGAGGTTTGGTGAAAAATGGTTGGGTCCCTTGATGTGTGATGCGATGGTGAGCTGGATAGAGTAGGGCATAGTCTATTTGGGGCTATCTCCATTTTTGTTTAACAGAGATAAATTTACGCCGCTCCTCTTGGACATGTATTATATAATCCGGATACATGGTAAAGGGCACTCCTTCATCATGCAGTTGTTTTTTCTCTCTGGCCACTCATAAAGCTGTATCTCTGTCTCTATAATTCAAGAGGCGCGCGATGATACGTCTGGGTGTGTTCCCAGGGGGTGGTCTTGGCCCTAATGAGCGATGGGCCCATTCTACAATGAAGTGTGGGGACAGTGCTTCTGTTCCTACCACCGCTCTGAGAAGCTTCTCCACATACTCCTCCATCTTGCCCGTGTTCGTACTCTCCAGTATTCCCAAAATACAAATGTTGTTTTTTCTGCTTCGCGCCTCTATGTCCTCATTCTTGGTTGCTATAATTTTTAACAGCTTCTCTATTTGTGTAACTGTTTCTTGCATATGGGCCGTAGTGTCTTCCATCTCGGATATTCGCTGTTCGGCATCCTTTATGCGTGTCTCATGCCCTTCGAGTTTGCGAGCTATCGCATCCATGCGTGTCGTCAATGTGACCATCTTGTTTGCGATAATCGCGAATCCTTGTCGTACCTCCGTTAGCATTGATTTCAGATCTTCACCTGATCCTGTTTGGTGGTCCTGTTGCACACCCTCTGCCCCATTGTCTTCTTCTATCGATTGCTGCAGGGTGTTTTTCTTAGCCTCGAACGTAAGACGTGACTGGCGTGTGTCTGGTTTCCTCATTGTAGCACCTAGGACTGTCGGGGGGCACACTGCGAGGGCAGGAGAAGCAAGACGAGTGCTTTGTGTGGTTCACTTTTTTTGCTTTCTTCTGTGGCGGCGTGTGGGCTTACATAGAGCAGAGCAGATGTGAGTCTGTAGTGCGGTCTATTGCTTGGTGTTCAATTGCTATACTTCCAGCCCGCACGTACTCACGGTGCAGTGGTTATTGTAATCATCCACAGTCTGTATCCTCTTATCGATATCTTTGAGTTGTTGTGTGTACCCTGTTGGTCCAGTAGTTTATAGTGGCATTTCTTGTATCTTTATCTTGGGTTGGCCCAAAGTACGCTGCAGCAGTTTTTATTGCATGAAGTGTTGCTTTCCAGCCTATTCTCGTGCTCTACACCATGCACGCTATAGATCCCTGCTGGGAAGGAGTATGTATTCCAGCGCCTGTTCACGTGGTGGCGTACGTGCTGTGGTATATTATTGTGGTCGTGCGCAATGCTGTTCTTCTGGTCTGCCTTCGCGACTGTTAGTGAGCGCACTTTAGACCCCAGTCACGCCAGTTTGCAATCCACTCGATGCAGTAATTTATTTATTTAGATTTCGCCTGTCTTGTGCCTATTCCCGGCCTCCCCAGCTTGTCTTTTGGGTGGATGCATGCCACGCTCCCAGTGTAGTGTTTCTGGCAGCTCAACCTGATGCCGCCTTTATATCGCCGCTTATGACCACCCTGGCAGAGGATTTATTAGAGCTCTACATCGCCTGTATCTGCGCTTACCGCCTCAGTGCAATGTCCCCACGCTGTGCTCAGGTTTCCCTGATTGCGCCTCCTGGTCCAGATAAACAGGCGCCGCATCAGAAATAGCCTTGTTACTACCTCAGCGCCACCATGTTATCTTGTCGACTGACCAGTCAAGCGCACACAACAATGTTTCTCCTGTCAAAGGAGATCCATACAGAAAGAAACCAGCCGACACGTGTTTCGTCAGTAAGGGTGTTAACCCAATGACTCCTCAGGGCTGAAAAGGTGTGGAATATCGTTTGACAGGAGAAACATTCACATACTTATTAAAACAGAAATGGAAAGAACATTCGTGTGCGATCTTATCCTTTGAAGACTTTAACTCGATTACTCATATCGTTTACATTTGTTGTGTGCGCTTGACTGGTCAGTCTATTTATCATAAGGGTTAGCCTTCTCACCCTTGGGTTTCAGAGTTTTAGGGTTCTCTCTGAACAAGCAGCACTATACAACATTACCCCATCGTGACTACTCAACCACTACATGTTGTGCGCCATTATTTCTGAACACTGATAACCCTTCGCGGAACTGTAATGTTATCTTGTCGGCCCAGTCACCGCATGTGCGCCTCGGATCTTGCGTGCGGGCCGTGCCCCACTCACTGCTCCAGGAGCTCCAGGGGCACAGCCCGGTCGTAGCTGCACCTTGCTGTTCGCCACCTTAGATAGCTGCAGGCACCCCAGAATTCAGCTCCGCTCCTTCCTCATGTGTTCTGCTTCGTTTACCTGTGTGCCCTCAGGTATAGCAAAATATGTGGACGAGGATAGACGAAGTATTTCGGCCGAACTCCGGGAGCCTCACTCAATGGCAGCCATTCCGCTTGTGCGCCACCTAGCGCCCCCCGTTGTTAACTTACCTCCAGAGTGAGAGCGGGAGCGGACATTGGAGGCTTCCTCTCAGTGCCAGCGGCGTGCAGCAGGATAGCAGAAGAAGCTAGAGTCTGGTGGGCTGCACCACCGAAGATACCCCCAACGTGAAGATAAGGTGCCCGTCCTGCTGGGATTGGGAGGGAATGTACTGCATTAAATTGAGGTAGGAGGTGGTTGCACTTGTTCTGAGCGGCGCATACTATTTGCCCATGAGCAGCAGCTACTTCTAGTTGCACTTGTATCCAGACCCATGGATTCCCTAAAATGCAGAATTTGAAAATGCAGAATTGTGCCCTGCTGTGTGCCACCACAACCGAACTCCCATACACGAAGGATAGTGCTTGGCTCCAGATTATCCGCTCTATTTCTGCTTTGTCTTTCTTTGGTGTACCAAAACATCAGGCTCCAAAAATGCTATTCTCTTAGAATGGGGTTCTATATGTGAAGAGACGTGCACTGGAATACGTTATCGACCTCTATAGATTTCGAAGCTATTAAGCCAAACGAATATTTTTTATTTTACTGCTGACTGTGGAAGCACTACTCTAACTCTAAAAGCGAATATTAGAATGTTACTATTCAAAAGTTATGTCAGGAATGTGCTTTGCTGAAAACAGAGTGCAAAAATTGATTGGGTTAGGAGAGCAGTTGCATACACAAAATCGAACATGGCCACAGTACATAAACAACACAAGGTCAGGTACATGACACTCATTTTGTATTATGCGTGCTACCACATTCGGTCAGTTCTGAATATCTATAAATAACCGCGGGTATTCTGCATGCTTCACATGTGCACTGCTCAACATTAGTACAACTGCGCGGCACCCTTCCTCCTCCCATATGGGTCGGTCCGAGTCTGAGCACGTGGCCACACCCCAACAGGGTATGTGTTTTAAGGTTTGTTCGGATTTTCTGGTCTGTCAAAGGTGTTTATCAGCAGTTCTAGGCCTGTTAACTTCTTGGCTCTGCCCGCTGGTGCATTAAACGTTTCACAGAGCTACTGCTATCCGTTGCAGGAAATGTATGTTGTAGTTTGTAAATCATCATTATTCATTTATGTCATCTGGAATGGCTGTTACCACAGTCAGGCTTTGTTTGGCAATGAACCAGTCTTGTATTGATTTTCCATTTTAATCATAAACAGATTGGCACACAAGAGAGCGTAATGCGTAATACATCAATTCGAACGTGTTAATGTGCCTTGATGGAAAATAACAGTTTGAAATGATATGTTAGCATGGTATAGGGAAGGGGAGAGGTCAGGGGGGAAATGCTGAAGAGGGTGGGGTTTTGCGACGAGCAAGGAGTTTCCAATAATTAGGGGTGGGCAAGTGGAGCAACTCCCCCCGCATCCGGATCTCAGCGGAATCCCACACATTTTTATTTTTAACTCTGCAGAATTCCGCGTAGAGCAACTCCACGAGATCCGCCCACCCTTACATATATTACAAAATTCGTTTTTAAATTTCCACTAACTATTGGAGCTCTAGTATCACTATGCAAAGTTTCAAGCTTGTACTTCATTTTTACACAATTTTTGCACTGACATTTCTAACTGACACATTCTGACAGAAGCATCAAAACACTAGGCCACTTCACTTAACATGACAATTGCATCAATACATGATAATAAGCAACATGTAAATTAGAAATTCATTAGTACAACTCGCTTATATGTATGAGTATTATTTTGTATATACATGTTTTTGCCATCTCACATTTTAAAGCAGGCCTTTACGGTGCTTCTACTACACTTGACTTACTTTCATGTGTCAAGGTGTCTAACATGTGGAAAGTGTTCTTTCAGCTTTTCGTGTCCTTATTCGTGAATATGCCGTGTTTTATGATTTTTATAATCGTGCTACATCACTACACATAGGCAGTGGCTTCCGCAGTGCTTTCTTGGAAGATTTCTTTCTAAGGAGGGAAAGACCGATAAAGCTTGATTGGCTGACCATTGCAACTTTGTGATGATTGGGACACCAGCATGGACTGTGAAATGACCATGATACCAAAATGGCTGGCCTCTGGTTTACACGCTGGGGGTGCCCTCTAGCTCACAGATCATCTCTTGGAGTTTGAGTTGAGTGGATCCTGTTGCTGTGTGGTGCAGAGTGTGAATCTTCAGGCTACCACTCCCCCTTGAAGGGAACTAAGTCAAAAAGCCCTGCTGTAGTTCTGCTGGAATGTACTACAGCTGCTGCTGGCCTTTGTTTGTGGGACCCTCGAGTCAGCCAAAGGGGACCTGAAATGCTAAGAAGGGCCTTGACACCCTCTCTACTCTTCGCCACAAGTCTAGAGACAGCCTGCTGAAGAATCAACCTTCTTGACCACAATGTTCATGGCCATTTACCAGAGACGGATGTGGCTGCAAATAGCAGGTGGGACACTTGGTAACTCTGCCTGGTATGCACACCCCTCTGAATTTGCTTTTATTTTCTTGCTTCTTGTCTTCTTGTCTTTCACAAGTACAGAGGTCCAGTACTCGGTTTGCTAAATAGCTAACGAGACCAAATGCCCTTATGGTCTAATGCTAAACCCTGCATGCACATGAGCTTACATCTTTCATTGTGTAGGCCTGTTGTGGTTCCACCTTTTCTCAGCAAACACACATGCAAACCCAATACTGACCAATTCCTTAAATGTAGCGTATACAGCGTAATCTGAATTGCTTTTGACATCACTTACATCGCTACAGGAGTGACAGATAAGACCCGTGCCCCAGTACTATTTGTTCTGGCCCCCTCTTGTCTGTGGCCCAATATGTCAGCTCTAACCCCCACCTCCAAACAAATTATAATTCACTTCTGGTTTCTGTTGTGAGTTCCTTGTGCAGTTTAGATTTTCATGAAACTCCCTTGTTGAAAATCTTAACCGTTATCTAAACGCAACAATGTAGCGATTTTGTCAGGGCAACGCACTCTTCCTTTTGTTTCAGTAGAGTCTTTTGTGTCTATCAGGCTTTGCAAACATTTGTGAACACTGTGTAACTGTAATGTTCTATAACGCATAATGTTAATTCTGTTTCTTCATTTAAAGGTGTGTTCTGGTCTTTGTAAGGATTTGAGTTTCCCAAACATTAGAACTATGTGAACAATGGACAGAGCTGTTTTAAGGCATGGTATACAACAGCCGATGCCCTCGCCTTGCAAGGGGCCTCCTGGTAAACTGAAAAGGGCAGTTAGAAATCTCTCTCTCTTTCTGTGTACCTCTACATCTGGCTCTCTTTCTCTATCTATCCCTAACTTATTGCTATCTATATTTCCATCTACCTCTATTTTTCTACCTCACTTAACTCTTACTCTAACACTTATATACTTGCCTTATTTACCCTTGTTTACTCTCTATTTACCTTTCTCTTCACTTCTCTTTTTACCACCTACTAACTTACTCTTAGCTTCTTCTGTCTACCTTGTGACTCTCCCTACCTCTCCCCGCTCTTTCTATCTCACTCTTTTTATCTACTTCTCTGTCTTTTAGTTTCTCATCTCTCTATGCCCCAAATCATTAAATGCCTACATTTCTCTAGTACTAATCTCTCTATCCACCTACTCTATGTCCAGCCTTGTACCTCTACTTACCATGCTCTACCTCTCATTCTCTGTCTTACCTATCTTTCTGTTTGATGTCTATCTCTTAACTTCATCTCATAATTTCCATCTCATCTCCTCTTTAGCCCACTCTCTCTACTTATCTCTACTTCCATTTGTGCCTACCCCTATACTGCTATCATTGGCTTTGTCTTAACTCTTCCAAAACATCTCTCAGTGGCCTGCCTATCTATACTTGTCTCTCACAACCTTCCTTCTCTCTCTACCACTCTGTGCCTATCCCTAGCTCTACACCATTTCTCTCTATGCCCTCTCGTCAATCTCCTATCTCTCTACCTCTTCCCTCTCTTTACACTTAACTGCTCTGTTTCCAACTGACAAACCCTAGTCTGTCCCCCATTCAGTTTGCCACTCTCAATCTCTTCTTTCTTTACCTCAGCACACTATTGCTCTCTCCATCTAAACCTGACCTTTTTATAGGTCTACCTCACCGTTACTTACCTACTCACTCTATCCACCTCTTGCTCTCTCACTACCTAACCTCTCAATATATCTCATTGTTTGGTCTGTACCTCATCTTTCCACCTCTCTCTTTCTACCTATGTTTCTTCTCACCCCTTTCACTACCTTACTATTTTCTCTCTACTTTTATTTCTCTACTTATTTTGCTCTATCATTAATTGATCTCTCTGATTTCTTTTTGCACCTCTTCTCTATTTCAACCCAGCAATCAATTCACATGTTTCTGTACCTCTCTGTGTTCATATCTCTATCTCACTTATCTTTCTCGACATTCATGGCTCTTTCTCTACCTTCCTCTCTGCTTTACTGTTCTCTTAACCTGACCAGTCGTTCCATACTTTGTGTTTTATTTTGTCCAGCACTCTCTCATGCCGTCCCATCTATAAATTGAATCTCTCTGCACTTCTCTCACCACTTCTCCTCTCTATTTGCTTCTCTACCGGATTTCTCTTTCTCTCTTACTGTATCATTTATTCCGGCTACTTCAATTTCTTTCTCTTTAGCTTATTCCCCTCCCTACCACTCCGATCTCATTATTTTATCACTATCTGTACTTTTCTTCTCCCTGCAACGGTACCTCTCATGGTGTACCATTCTCTTTATCATTCTTTCCTTATCCCATTCTCTCACATTTCTCTTACTTAGCACAGTCAGAGGTTCATCTCTTGTTAGAAACATTTACTCATAGAGGGAGAAGAGAATGGAGAACAAGGGGATGAAAATTAGATTAAGGAGTAAATCATCAAATCTCACTTGATGGAATGCAGAGACTATTCAGAACAGTGCTTTGATTTTTCTCGTTGCAGCAACATTCCATATATACAGGTGGATTTAATAGTAATCTCATTTACCATGGAATTAATGCTAAAATGTAAAGCATTATGAGCCCATCTCATTTTAATGTAATGCACTAGACCACAGAGCATCCTCCACATCACCCGTACCTTGCCTTTCCTATATTGAGACGAACAGGTTGGTTAGACATTGACTTGTGGTGAATTTTGTTAAAAAACAATAAACCTAAACATGAGCAGAGAAACACATTGATTTATTGATGCTTGTTCAAGCTTTCTTTTGGTAATACTTGGCTGTCAGACGACATGCAGCTTAAGTGTAGGACTTAGCTCTTTCTTCAGTTTCATCTCCAGACCTTTTGCCTCCACCATTCTGTTTTCTGGACCCGAGTCTTGGCTTTTCTGACTTTGTGTACCTTGCTACTGCATACCAGTGTTAAAGTGCTTGTGCTTTCTCCTTTAATCATGGTACATTTGGCTTAGACCCAATTGGCATATTTAATGTACTTGTAAACAAAAGTTCCTAATACAGTGATACTACAGGTACCCATGGCCTGTAAATTAAATGCTTCTAGTGGGCCTGCATCACTGATGGTCCCACCCACTTACTTAGCCCTTTAAACATATCTCAGTCCTACCATTGCAGCCCATGTGTGCAGTTTTCAACAGCCATTTCGGCCGGACAAAATAAACTGCTTGCCAGGGCTACACCTTCTATTTAATCTATTTAAGTCACCCATAGGTTAGGCCCTAAACAGCCCATAGGGCAGGGTGCAGTGTACTTAAAATGTCAGACATATACTTTTAACTTTTACATGTCTTGGTAGTGAAAAACTCTTACATTCATTTTTTACTACTACCAGGCCTGACTCTCCCACGGGATAACATTGGATTAACATATTACATTTAATAAGTGATAACTTTCAATTGGGAGCAGGTAGGAATCTCGAGTTTGGTGTCTAGAGAATCGTAATTTAAAACCCTCTTTATTGGTAAAGTTGCATTTTAAGTCACAATTCTGAAAATGTTAGGGTTACAAAGTTGGCACTTTCTTGCCTCAATCATTTGGTACCTGCAGCCTGAACCCAGGGTCACATGAATAGGCGTAACTGGCAGTTAGTCTTTGTGTGTTGCTCCCAGACAGTGGGACAAAAGAGAATAGGTGTTGGTAGGATGGGCCTTCTCTGACTTGATAAGGGAGAGGAGCTGTCACCTACCTCACTTGAACATCAGAAAGGCTCTGCTTGAGCATGCTCACAGAGGGTTTGACACTAGCCTTTTGTGACCACAGACAGGTGGGCCTCAGGTACTAATATTGGACCCTCAGATCCAACTCTTCAGTAAACCTCTGGACCTGTGGAAAGCTCAGAAGGATGGCTGTGCTGCTCTTCCAGAATGGCTCCACTATTGCCTGAGAGAGAAGGACTGGATCTGCATCTTGAAATCAGGACCACCACAGTCCATCCAAGGCCTAGCTGGCTGGCATCACAACACTCTGCAACCAGAATTGAAGGTACTTTTTTCAGATGTCCTAACTTAGTCCCTGTATCCAACTCGCATTCCATTGTGGTTGGCCTGAAGTTGTGACTTTGTCTTAGACCAGCACAACCAGATAACCACAGTTGTCCTTTTGATCTGAAATAACTTATTAAATTCTACTCTATTTTTCCATGTTGTAGTGGGAGTTCTCTTGTGTTGTGCGTTCACTTTATTGCTGTTTGTGTACTGTCTAATACTTTACACCTTGCCTCTAAGTTAAGTCTGACTGCTTGTGCCAAGCAACCAGAGGGTTAAGCACAGGTTAATTTGGGTTTTCCTTGTGACTTCAACCTGACAGAAATTGTGGCTGCTGCTTGAAGTGGGGTTCACCCCCTCAACCAGTAACCCAATTTCCAACATTAAGCCTTCATATGTTTTTTGCTGGGTCCCCATTTCTGAAAATTTAGCATATGATTCAATATGATTTGGCATCATGAGGGTTTGAATTTTCATAAAATGATTAATAAATTTAACCCCCCCGCTGCGCTGAATGTTCCGCGCTGGTGCGGAACGTTCTATTGCGCGGGCGGGGTCGGAACGTTCAGCGGACGTGTGCAGCACTACCGAGGTAGTGCACGGGACGTCCGCCGAACGTGGCCAGCACTGAAGGAGTTAAAGTTGATCCAAACAGGACAATAAAACATATATTGCCAGGGCTCAAAAAGTCCTTAAGATGGCACTGACCATATAACGTTGTGAACATTATATAGTGTTAATCCAGCCTAGCTGATTTCATTGCTGCACAGTGTTAGTATAATATGCTTTACCTGATTATCGTTTTCTACATGTTCTCATTGTGAGTTCATGCGTGACAACCCTTCTTTGTCTGTGTATTGGATATTCTGTACGTTTTATTTTCTGACTACTTTTAAGACTGTTTAATATATTGTGATATCATTAAAAGTGTGTGTGCTAGACAGCGGTCGCTAGACATTCATAAATGATTACACCTGCATTAATTGTGTTGCCCTGTACCTAGACCAGCCCCACACCACCTCCATTGAGTTTGGCCTTGACATATCATGCAAATCCACACAACATTCTCCATTTTAAGGTCCTTTGAAACTCCTATGTGTGCATGCCAGTGGCGCAGCAAGGGTGTCATCCATTGGCTCTAATTCAATCATTGAAAATGAGTCCCCTGCCCTCTGTTTGATAGTATCTAAACTGGCTATAATGTTGAGTTCAGTTATCCTCTCCCCCGTGTCCTTCATCACTGCACCTGCTGCACCAATGATAGCTGCGCCCCTGCTGCCTGTTCAGAGACTGATTTAAAATTAATTTTAATTTCATAATAAAAGTTATTAATCACAATTCTCTTTGGCTGTACACACTTCGCCGTTTACCTTGAGAAACCAATATCCTACAAATCTCTTTGCATATGAACTTCTGCTAAGATTACATTTCTCTTACCAACCAGGAAATTGTAGAATATACTCAATGTGGATTAGTTCTAGTATTCTAAGCAAAAACAATCACATTTTCAGTTGTGTGTTCCTGATTTTATTATTTGATTTATTTCAATTGATCTCTCAAGTACCATAAAGTCACTCTTGCCAACAAGTAAAGAACTGGCCACGTTGCAGCATTTGAAGTCTGTCCATGGTTAGGAAAGAGGATTACCGGACAGTTACTGTCCATATGTCTCCTGTGGCACCTACACTTCCCTTCTATGCGTTGACTGTTTTTAGCTGGTATGCGTTCTCTCACGTTCTCCTAATTTAGCAGGCCTTGGAGTATTGCGTGATTTCATGAACCTCACTGTAGTGACGGTCTAGTTGTTCTCCGAGAGGGAGGAACCGGAAGGGGTTTACCGGAACCTGAAGGCGGCCATTTTAGAAGGCGCCAATCCGGCTGCATAGTAAACGCGCTGCTCCGGTGCTCCGATGATTAAAGCTTATATCTAATACTTACCAGTGGCTCAGTGTATTGTTATTACAGCTACACTGCACTACAGCAATTATGTTGCTCGACCTTAGTGCCGCCTTCGATACCGTTAATACCAGCATTCTTCTTCACCGCCTCAATCGGATGGGAATCTCTGGGAAGGCCATGCATTGGCTCCAGTCATTCCTGGAAAATCGATCCTTCAGGGTAGTTGAGGGTACCATTCACTCAAAAGTCTGGCCCTTGGATCAAGGTGTACCTCAGGGCTCTTCATTGAGCCCTACCCTTTTTAATATTTACATGCAACCGTTAGCTGACATAGTGCACTCTTTCGGCCTTGATATAATCACCTACGCCGATGATACACAATTAGTGGTATCTATGAACCAGGCAGACTCTTCCTCATCCAACTTAAGTAACTGTTTGGTAGCGGTAGCTCAGTGGATGGCCACCTCGCATTTAAAATTAAACGGCGAGAAAACTGAGCTCATGGTGTTGGGCAATTCAACCATTCCCAGCCCTCTGTCAGATTGGCCACCGTGCATGGGTCCCATACCCCAACCAAAGTGCCACATAAAGAGCCTAGGCATTTGGCTAGACTCCAATCTCAGCTTTATGCAGCAAGCTACCACTCTCTCTGCCACATGCTTTGGACTAATGCGTATGCTGAGAAAAGTGTTGCCCCTTCTCCCCTTTGAAGCCCGCAGAATAATGGTTCAAGCCATTATTCTGTCCCGCCTAGACTACGGGAACTCGTTATATCTAGGTGCCCCCGCATTTACAATAAAAAAACTACAGGTGACCCAGAACGCTGCAGCCCGCCTCCTGTTGGGCCTCAACAAACGAGAGTCAGCCACCACTGCCTTGAAGAAACTGCACTGGCTCCCTGTTAAGGCCAGAGTGCTGTTTAAATCTCTTTGTCTTATGCACAAAGCTATGTGGAAGAATGCCCCCACTATGATTTGTTCTTTGGCAATACCCTATCTCCCTCACAGATCCCTAAGATCCAGCACTGCCTTTCTGGCTACTGTTAGCAAAATCAGACGGACCAGATGGGGCGGACGCTCCTTTTCTTGGAATGCCGCGAAAGAATGGAACTCTCTGCCCACCTCCCTTCGCAGTGAGCCTAGTCTTTTAAAATTTCGGAAGGATCTGAAAACTTATCTGTTCATTTAATCCCTTCCCTTCTAGTATGACGGTACTTAGCGCTACGAGGCCTCCGGGTTGTTTGCGCTTTATAAAACCCGATTAATAATAATAATAATAATAATTCATGGCGACCACTCTTACAATGGCGACGAGGCGGGACACGGCGAAATAAGAAAAAAAAACACAAAAAAAAACCGAAGAAAACTAGCACACGCCGGCATGAGCCCTACACATGGCAAAATATAGCCAACTTCAATAAGGAGGAGAGCGAGCGACCACAGAGCTACCAAAACCAGATTCGGAGCGCGGCAGAGGGCGGAAAGCGGCAAAAGAAGCCGGAGCACAGCAGTGCAGGCACAGTAAGGGGCCATCAGGTGACACAAAGGTGGCCACACCGGGAAAGGAGGCAGCACAGGAGGCACTAGCACGCCACTGATGCAAAGGCATCCGAGGGGACATGAAGGAAGCCCCAAACTAAGACAAAGTGAAGGAAGGAGGGGGTTGCAGACGCACAGAAACAACGGCCACTGAACCGCTGCTGCAGAAAAGCTGGCGGAGCGGCTAGCACAAGGTGAGGAGCCCAGCAGCAGGGACAAGGCAGGTCAGCAGGCAACCCTGGATGCCAGGGGTGCAGCGGGAGGAGTAAATAGCGGACAAGACCAAGGGGATGATACGGACGCAAGGCAAGCACCAGGAAGCCCGCCCAACCGCAACGTTCCCGCCCAGGAGGCCCCGAGGGGAAACGAAAAGATGGCCACACCGTCCACTTCCCTAGCAAACATGATGCCTTTCCTCCTGAAGAAAGGAGAACCCACGATGCCGTGGGAGGACTGGAAGAGATATTTCTTGAACTACTTAGAGGCTTTGGAGGAAGAGAGCGACGCGGAATACTCCAGCCCGAGGAGAAGAAAAATTCTCTTCCACAATCTAGGACCAGAGGGCTTAAGGGTGTTTGACAATTTGGTGAAAGCCACGAGAAATCCCACAGACACGGATGTGTTCAGACATGCGATAGAGGACTTGGACACGCACTACAGCCCGGTGGTGTGTGTGGCCATTGATCGGTGCAATTTCTTCCAAAGAAAGCAGGAAAGCGGAGAGACTATAGACGAGTACGTCGCGGCATTACAAAAACTGGCCTTAACCTGCAAATTTGGCAACCTGCACGACGAGTTGGTAAGGGATCAGATTATCATGCACACGTCCAACACGACGATACAGGAGAAGTTGTGGGTGAACGGCGACGCCCCCCTCAAAGAAGTTTGGGCCTTGGTCAAGAAAGCGGAGCTGTCTAAAAGATGTGCGCAAGCGGCCAGGAAGGAGACTGGGGGCACTCAAACCGTGTGTAGAGTGATGGTGCACAACAAGAGTGACAAAACCAAGCAACAGGGATCACCTAGGTACCAGTACACCAAGCGAGGACCACAGAATACTGGTGCGGCACAGAAGGCAAGTGGAGAGAGACGGACAAGTTGTTACAGGTGTAGAAGCACATCACACCTAGGCAACGACAGAGTGTGTCCAGCGTTTAAAGCAAAATGTACGTTCTGCAACGTGTTTGGACACTATGAAAGGGTGTGCAGGCGGAAGCCCAAAGGAGCAGCAGTCAAGTATATATACCAGGGCAGCCCGGAGGAGGAAGAAGCACAGGCGGATGAAGAGTACCTGGAAGAAGTCTTATACATAGACGACCAAATCCTGGACATGGATTGCAAGGGGTCCAACAAACCAATACTCAACATGAGCATAGGAGGCGTGAAGGTCGACATCGTAGCTGAGTCCGGAGCTCCCATCACGATAGTACAGAGAAAGGTGTGGGAAGAGAAGTTCCTGAGAGAAATAGAGGAAGAACTAAGGCCAATGGACCTGAGACCAGTCACTTACATGGGACAAAGGATACCAATGTTGGGGTACTGCCCATTGCCATTCGAATTTAGAGGAAGGCGAGCGAACTGTAAGCTATATGTGGCAGAGAAAGGGCCCTCAGTGCTAGGGTGGAAAGACCAAGGAGCGCTAGGGATGCAACTAAATCCTGGAGGAATAGAGAAAGTGTTGCTGATGGACATGGAAAGTGAACATGAAGGAGAAGCGTGGAAGAGGGAATACCCCCAGGTGTTCAGCGGAAAAATTGGAGAATTGACGAAATTCAAGCATATGATCAGATTGAAGGAAGGAGCCACACCCGTGAGCCACAAAGTTCGAAACATTCCCTTCCGCTGCAGAGAGGCAGTGCAAGAGGAGTTGGACAGGTTGGAGAAGAGTGGTGTATTCGTAGCAATCGAAAGTGCGGAATGGTTGTCGCCTTTAGTGGTAGCGCAGAAGCCCAATGGCAAGGTGAGGCTATGCGTGGACCTCAGGGAACTAAACAAGAACATTCTAGTTGACAAATTCCCGCTTCCATGAATAAATGAGATGCTAGCGAGGATGAAAGGCATAAAGTGGTTTTCAACAGTGGACCTGTCCTCGGCATACCATCAGGTGACACTCCATCCCAAATGCAATCACCTCCGGCCTTTATAACACCCTTTGGGTGCTATAAATTCGTGAGAATGCCGTTCGGACTGGCATCTGCAGCGGCGGTATTCCAAAAACGAATGCACCAACTTTTTAAACAAGTGGAAGGAGTACAATATTTTCAAGACGATATTCTTATAATGGGAAAATCGAAGCCAGAGCACAATGAGAAATTACGCACGGTACTGAAGGTGTTATAGAACAACGGTCTCACCGCAGAGTGGGCGAAATGCAAATTTGGGATGCCATCTGTGACACACCTGGGGCATGAAATTAGTGAGAAGGGAATAGAGCCCAAGAGAGAAAACATGGAGGCGATACGGAAAGCACCAGCCCCTGAGAAGAAGGAAGACGTCAGGTCATTCCTCGGCATGGCGGAGTTCTATAGCAAGTTCATCCCGAATTTTGCCACTAAGACACATCACATGCGTCAGCTACTGAAAGAGAGAAAGGGATTCAAGTGGGCCAGTGAAGAACAAGAGGAGTTCGAGACCTTAAAGAGGGAAATGAGCGAGGCCATACCGCTCAAGGGTTTCGACCAAGAAGCTAAGTCCATACTTACTACTGATGCCAGCAACCGTGGTCTAGGAGCGGTGTTGATGCAAAGGTCGGACAGTGGGGAACGTCCACTATCTGCTTCGCATCGAGAACATTGGCACCGAACGAAGAAAAATTCAGTGTTATCGAGAAAGAAATGCTGGCGGTGGTGTGGGCGATGGAACGCTTCCGGCAGTTCCTGTGGGGAGCCATGTTCTTGGTTCGCACTGACCACAAGCCGTTGATAAAAGTACTTACATCAAGCGGACATGCCCATGCCACCCCAAGGATAGCTAAGATGACATTGAGACTCCTAGACTACGTATATGAGGTGGAATACCTACCAGGTCCCAGGAATAAAGTCGCGGACTTTTTGAGTAGAGCGGCTGCTAAAAAGAAAGCAGAGGAGCAGGACACCCCTGGATGGGAGGGGTACATGGTAGCCACCATGCAAGATGTGGAGCATGTGATTAGTGGACAAGAGTGGACTGAGGCGTATCCACAAGATGAGGACCTGGAGGCCATAAAGGGATACGTTACACATGGGTGGCCAGAGAAAAGGCACCTAGGTGAGAAATTGAGGAAATACTGGGAGGTAAGAGAAGAACTGTCCCTAGGAGAGAACCCCATTTTCTTATTGAGAGAAGACAAGATCATCCCTCCCCAAGGACTGGTAGGACATCTGTTAGCAATCCTACACGAGGGACATCAAGGGATAACGAGGACAAAGGCCTTGGCAAGACAAGCGTACTGGTGGACTGCCATTGATGCCCAGGTGGAGAGGTATGTGAGGGAATGCGACTCATGCGCCAAGGCAGACAAGACACAAACCCTCGTGAGACCCCAACTGGGCAAGTTTCCTGTGCCCAGCAGTCCCTGGGAGATGGTGTCCATAGACATAATAGGACCCATTTTGAACATTGAGGGATACAGAAATATGCCATAGTATTGGTGGATAGATACTCTAAGTGGCCCGAGGTGGAGGTGAGAGAAACAGTGGACACGGATATGGTACTAGCGTTCCTAAACGCGATCTTCGTGAAGGAAGGAATCCCCAAGATTATTACATGTGACAACGGGCCACAGTTTATCTCAGCCAAATGGGAAGCGTTCATGTCCAGAAATGGGATTGAAGTAAAACACACTCCAACATACCATCCGGCAGGGAATGGACTGGCCGAACGGTTCAACCGTGTCATAATTGGGACAATACAAGCGGCCATAAGCGATGGGCAGGATTGGGAAAAGGAGCTACCTAAGATGCTTTGGGCATACCTCATCACACCTGGAAGCACAGGGTACAGTCCGTTCAAAATCTTGAGAGGACGTGAACCATTCACAAAGGACAACATGGCGTGGAAACAGATGGTAGTGCAGAGTAAATGGTCTCCGGCAATTGTGAAGAGAAATCTAGAGAGAGCGCAAGATACATATACAGAACATTACAACAAGCGACAAAATGCTCAAGCTGTGTCTCTGGAAAAGGGAGACTGGGTGAGAGTGAGAGTAGCCACATTAAAAAGAAAAGGAGAAAGCAAATTCACACCACCCCTTCAAGTCCTGGAACCATATGCCAGGTCGGCATTGTTGAGCGATGGGAAAGTATGGTCGCAAGACAGAATGGCGAAGTGCAAAAAAATCCTAAGATGGGAAACAGAAGGTGAGACAAGAGTTGAAGTGGGAGTACAGAGCAGCAATGTCAGTGAAAGGACATTAGAGCAAGTTGGAAGAAAGGAAGAGCAAGTAGAGGAGACTGGGAACAAGGATGTTGGAGAAGATGAGGAAGGTGCAACGGGAAGTGAGTATGAAGTGAAGGGACATGATGAGGAAAGGAAAAGAGAGAGACAGGACGGTACAGGATGTGAAGTGAGCGAAAGGCGAGAGCTGCATGCATCCCCGAGGACTTCGAGAAGCAGAATGGAAGCAGAAGGCGTGAGGACGCGAGCAGGACGCATTGTGAGAATACCAAAGAAGTTCGAGAACTTTAATATGAACATCTAGTAAGACTATTGGTACCATTTTGTTTATTGGGTAATGTTTAAAGGGGGGAGATATGTAGTGACGGTCTAGTTGTTCTCCGGGAGGGAGGAACTGGAAGGGGTTTACCGGAACCGGAAGGGGGCCATTTTAGAAGGCGCCAATCCGGCTGCATAGTAAACGCGCTGCTCCGGCGCTCCGATGATTAAAGCTTATATCTAATACTTACCAGTGGCTCAGTGTATTGTTATTCACGGCGACCCCTCTTACACTCACTCCAGTACTGTGCTTAAAAACTTTCTGTCTAGCAGTGGCAGATTGGGAACCCAAAGTAGCCCTGGTAAATTTTGTCAGAGCAACCCCGGTATATTGTGTAGCGACCGAGTCTGACCACTACAAGTGTGAGTTCGGTAGATTCTCCTCCCAAGAACATTTGGGATCAAATGGCAAAAATGGTGCACTCTACAACACATTTTCCATTATATTTTAAATTGTATTAACTTTTATTCTATATTAAATGATGACCTTACAGCGCACCAGGATACAACAATATTTGTTAGTGCCCTTCAATGATTCCCTCACTATAACCCTCCAAAAGACCCCCTCAACTCCTCATCTCTCCATAGCCCTTCTCTCCCATGTATTTTATTTGCTTTATAGTGCCTCTCATACCAATGTAGGGTATCGGAGCACTTTACATCCCACACAAACATACTAAGACAATGAATCTTACATGTGTAAATCAGTGTATAGAAAATATTACATAAGAAAAAAGGCAATATAAGGTAGATGATTCACATATCATTCATAATGGTAGGACAATAGGGCTTGGTCTGGAGAAGCACAAACTCAGGTTTTTAAACATATGGTTGCGGTTTGATTTACTAATAGGAATGTATAATTACCCAAACCAACATGTTAGCAACATTAGGACATTGAAAGACTGGGGAAACACATATCTTTCAAACCTGTACCATAGAGTTTGCGTGCAGCTTTTTGATGGTAGTTAATAGCTCACTGTGCTAGATTATGATTGTAAGTTATGAACTGGAAGTAACAAAAGATCTCTGTGACAAAAGCAGTAATCCACTGAGCTATGCTCATAAAATACAGTTCAGTGATTTGCATGGTGCATGTTATTTGCAGCAGGCATATTCACCCTCGGAACTAATTTAGATGAGTCAAATCTGCCAATAGACAAACTTCCGATCTCTCTCCAGCAGGAAGGTTAATCACCAGAGATATCAATCTTGACACTTTTATTGTTGCCCGAAAACTGATGGATTTACATGTAACTCTGCAGAAGAGAAGTGAGTGATTATGCTTGTCAGTCGTGCTTATTTTGCTACTGGGGACCAATATTTATAAAGTAGTATGTTAAAATTTGGAGTGTACAGAGTCCCATAGGTGTGCTCGGGGACTGCTGGGAGGGATCTGTAAAATGGTTTGCCTGTAACACTAAGTTTTTTGGTCAATTGATGTCTGTTTTTGAACTGTCTGCTTATCCAATTGTACTTTTTTGACATCCACGTGCGTATGAGAACGAAACACATATGACTCATACCGGTGGTTGTGTGGTGGGGTGACTTTGGACCTTCAAAAATGGAATAACCACATGAACTCTTCTTGGCAATGCAAAGACAGTATTGACTTACTGTTGCGAGAGGGAAAAAGGCCTATAGCATACAACACAGTCTGCACCTCAGTCCTACTGAGGCTCTCTCTCAGGCCTTCTCAGGCTTTCTCAAATTCCTGCTTGCAGGCATGCCTTTTCATTCGTAATATCACAATGGTTTATTACACACAGTAAATAATAGTTAGCCTGCAAGTTACAGATTTAAGATGGGGAAAAATGCTTAACCCCTTCAGTGCTGATGACAAAGCCAGCTCGTCATGGGCGTTACCTGCGCTACGCGGATGACGAGCTGGCTTTGTCATAAACAAGCCATTTTTTTTTCAGCGCACAGCGGGAAAACGCGGTAGCGCGGTAGGGGTTAAAGACATGTGACCACATAAAACCGAGACTAACCAATTAAACATTCTTCATTGCACCCCTAACAATGCTGGACAAACGAGCATTCCTCTGCTTGTGAATGCAAGTAAGTTTTTATAGAAATGCTATTTAAGTGAAGTGTGTGCTTCCAGTATTTTGCACTTAAGACCTCTGTGTGTTTAAAACCAAATTACTTCCCTGCACCCGTTGTTTAATCAAATACCTTAGCCCTGTAGGTGCTCTCGGCTAATTCGATAACACAAACCCATTGTCTAATAAGGTCATGATCTGATTGAAGGACCTGGGTACATGCCGGTGGACTTGTGTGGTGATGTTGTGTCAAGTCTGTTAGACATAAGTTGGCCTTTAACAGAAACCCCTTTGAAGTTTCCTATTCCGATACATCCTTAAGAGAGCTTTTCACCTTGCTAGTGTCAGTGCAGGATTTGAGTCTAAACCAGTTTTTAACCATGAACAGCTGTGTGGTTTTCGCATGGTTTTGTTGTTGTTTGTCTTTCATATTTCCTACATTCCTCCCTCTAGTTGATATTTCAACTATTTCATTTAGACCTTATTCTGTACATGGCACTAGATGATACACGTTGTTCTGAGACTCCACTACTTGTGTTAGTGTCCTAACTAAAATCATCAATCCCGCCTTCGTGCCTATTCTCCTACAACATGGCAAAATGTATTGGATTACAAAATATATTAGTAATAGGATCACAGTTGTTGGCAACACAACCTTCAACAGTCCTGCCATCCAGGATGGCAGTGATACAATTCAACCACGGAACCAACTATCTTGGGCCCTCCTTCAGCTATCATTTTATTTAGCAGATTATTCAATGTCTGTATTGCCTCTCACAAAGTTCAATTTTCTGCATAATTTACCACCTGGTAATATGGAGCCAGGGAGCTGTTGCTTTAGCTTGAATAAATGGCAGGATGCTCCCGAAAAACAATTGAGAATCAACAAAAAACAAATGCCTATACTGATATTGTTTAACAAAGATTTTGCCACCAGAGCAAAGAATGTTTATCCAAGCTGGGGAGTGCTTATAAGTAGCCTTTTATTAAATTGTCTTGATCCAAAAAACACAGGGGTATATTTGTATTAGTCATATACATCTGAGAACAAAAGCAACACTTTTACATACACTAAATACAATACGGACAAAAAAGGGGGTGAATAGATTCTTTAAAAACAATTCAACAAACATACCAAAGTCAGTCGTATCACAATCATACCTTACCATTCATACATGGAAAACATACAAAAACAAATACATACACGATTAAGTAAACAGATAAACAATCATGTAATGTATTAGGTCTGCTGCAATCTATACAATTTATATACACAATAATATTTACAAGTATAATTCCAAATTACTCAAAGAAATCAAGTATCAGCTTGAGATGTAAACAGCAATTTTTTATACGCCAGTAATGTGACACTGTATTCACACTAAAGGACAGAAACCTATCGAAGGAAAGCAGACACTGAGCATGGAACGGCCTACGCGTTTCAAATCCCAGGGTTTTTAGCCGGGATTTTCGTCAGGGCCAGGTCATTCTAAAAAAAGAAGAAGAGAAAAAAAAGAGAATTCTATCGTGTGGATCTATAAAACTATTATAGTAGAATATCAAGAGCGCTCTTCAGCATAACCACCCAAGGAGCTTTCTGCTTACCACTATGGAAAATATCCAGGGAAGGAGTAAAACCTGTGTGATGAAAAGAACAACATGTAGAGGACTATATGAGTGAGTTGAAAAACACGCAACGAAAATGAGGTTTGCCATGTGTCAAAACAAAGTTTACCTTAGCGGTATCTTGTGTTGTTGCAAGTTCAAGTAGGGGGCCTGTAACAGAGCAACGTTCGTTTTAGTGTGGCATGATCGAAGACAGGGCTCATGAATCAAACCAAAAAAGGGGGTTGTAGAGTGCTTACCAGCCAGTTGTGGTCAAATGCGTCCTTGAACGAGGACAATGCGGGTACAGATTTAAATCAATTTCTTCCAAAAAAGCGGCCTCTATTTGAAAGGGAAAAACGAAGGGCTCGTTTATTCCATGTACCAGATTACTGTGGGCATATTTGACAAACAGCCTAGTCCTGTTCGGGCTTACCGGCATGAAGCTCCGTTGTTCTCAATCAATCGGCGTCCCCTGTAGCACTGCTCTCTCGCGCATGCGTGGAGAGTAGAGAAACTTTGCAAGGCTACTCAATATATGTAACGCAAGTGCGCATGCGTGGGACAAAGACAGGCCGAGAGGGCATTTCCTCGCGCATGCGTGGAGAGTAGGGAGACATTGCAGGTCTAATCAATATATAGCGCTATTGCGCGAAACAAAGGCAGGCCGGGGGGGCATTTCCTGGTGTAATATATATTGCGCATGTATAGCGTCCCATAGATTCATTGTGTGGTGTTATAACTCCCAAGTTATAGCTTATATATCTCTGAAATCTCATTAAGTCCTTTGACTGCTGTGTCAAACTTTACAATTAAGTGGGCTTCCCTTTTGGATAATTTCAGCTCCATGTCTCCTCCTCGTGCATCTTTTTCAACACGTGAGATCACAGTCCATTTAAGGTCACTGAGCAGATGTTTACAACGTTTCCAATGGTTAACTAACGGGGCAGTGTCGATCCCATTTTTTATTCTGGATTTATGTTGTGTGATTCGTGTCCGAATTTCCTGATTAGTTTTTCCGATGTAAAGTAACCCACATGGACAGGTAATGCCATATATGACATATTTAGTTCTACAGTTGCTGAAACTGTCATGTTTCCATGATATCCCACGATGTTGGAAGAGGGATCCCTCGACGGTCAGTTCGCAGCACAGGCAAGTGCCACATTTGTGGTGGCCTGTGATCGGTGGTAATCCCATCATCTGTCTTAGCGATGGCTGTTTGTCTTTTTTGATTCCTGCTCTAATCACATGATTGGCCACGCTACTCTCCTTTTTAAATGCAAATAAAGGAGGGGCTTCCATACTACTGTCCAAGTATTTTACAAGGTGCCAATTTTGCAGGATGATTCTTTTAAGATTATTGGCGTTTGGACAATAAGTAGTTACACAAACTTGCCTGTTGGAAGCAGATTTGTTTTTCCTTTCGAGGAGACTTTCCCTCGGGGTCCATCTGGCCCTTTTCATGGAGTTGCGGACAAGTTTTTTAGGGTATCCCCTGTCACACAATTTGGATACAAGGTTTTCAGCATGATGTTTATAGTCCTCCTGTAATGAGCAGTTTCTGCGAATTCGCAGAAATTGCCCATAGGGCAGATTTTCCTTTAGGCTTCGCGGATGATTACTTGAAAATAGTAATGCTTTATTCCTGTCGGTGGGTTTAGTGAAGAGGGACGTGGCTAACGTACCTTCTAACGGAAACACTTCGACATCCAGAAAAGAAATTTTTTTGTCTGAGTATGATATACTGAACTGTATGTCCGTTGTTCTATTGTTGAGCCAATTGAAAAACGATGTTAAGCTTTCTTCTCCCCCAGTCCAAATCATAAAGACATCGTCTATAAAACGCCACCATGTGGTGATGTGTTCTTTAAACGGATTGTTGTTGTGGATGTACTTTTCTTCATAGAGTGACATAAAAAGTACTGCCAACTCCGGCGCAAAGGGACACCCCATCGCCACCCCCTTTATTTGGAGGTAGAAATCATTACCGAAGCTGAAGTAGTTCTTTTTTAAGGCAAAGGATGCCAATTCAACAAGGAATTTTGTGGGTACCTGGACAGGTCTAGGTCGCAGGTCCAGGAAGTATTCCAAAACTGCCACAGCCTCATCCTGAGGTATTTGTGTATAGAGCTGGATCACATCTAGTGTTACAAGTAAATCCTTTTCTTTCTCAAATTTAATGCCATCCAACTTGGTGATGAAATCTGTTGTGTCTTTTAGGTAAGAGACAACTAAGTTCATAAACTGTTTTAAAAAACAGTCGACATATTTGGCCACCGGTTCCAAAAGGGAGTCACACCCTGCCACAATTGGTCTCCCTGGTGGCTTTGTTTGATGTTTGTGGACCTTTGGGAGGACATAAAAAAGGGGTACTTTCGGGTGTTTATTTCGTAAATATTCCAGCTCTTTAGGCCCTAAGAAGCCCGCCTCAAATCCTTCTTGTAAAATGGGAAACAGGAGGTTTTGAAATTCTAGCGTGGGGTCTTTACTAATCTTCCGGTAGCACATTTGGTCGTTTAGCTGCCTCAATACTTCAGTATTGTAATCATTGGTGTCCCAAATGACAATCGAACCGCCCTTATCGGCTTGTTTTATGGTGATTGTATTATCGTTCTTTAACATTGAAAGAGCATTTGTTTCATCCTTTGAAATGTTAAATTTTACGAACTTTTTTTGTTTCTCCATGTCCGCAATGGCCGACAGGACCGTTTTTTCGAAGAACAATTGAGCATTGTTAAAGAGGTGATATTCCTGGAGAATGCCATTCCAAGTACTAGTACCAAAATACTCTGCAGTTCCTTTCCATTGGCTATGGTATAGCAAGGTTGTTGGATGGTTAACAGTGTGCTTATGCAAAGCGGATTTATTTATTACAGGAATAGGCAAAACTGGGGTGTGCAAGGCCACAATGGAACATGTTACTCCCGTTTGGTGATAACTGAGCATACAATAGCTCACCCCGTTGCCAGAAGAAATACATGAGGCTGGAGTTGCCCCCCCTACATGATGGCAACCAATATTTTGGCCTATGTCAATGGTGCCATTTCCCCGGAAACATAAGGAAACAGAAGTTAGTCCCCTGACAGCCTGGGGACTTACAGCGCTATCTACACAACTATAACTTGGAATGTTTTCATCCCAGGTAGGTGTACATTTCTTTATTGTATCCTGGCTGAAAGCAGCGCCAATCCATAAAGAAATGGCTGTGCAGGAAAATTCAATTTTAGGATGCCATTGGTCATAGGAAAAGAACGACTCTGTGACTCTAAATCTTGGCTTTTGAACACAGTCTGGGGGTAAAGGGTTTACAAAATAGTTGTTACACTTGGTTGGTGGGTGTGTTACTCCAAGATATCCAAAATCTAGGACCATCTGGGTCAAATCAGCAGTGGTGGCATGGCTTGTCTTTCTCATACGTGATCTTTCTTTCCTGATACTGCCTACCTGTGAGAATGTATAGTACTTCTGGTAAAGCATCATATTTTGTGGCATTGACTACGAAGTATACTATGACATGAGTCAATCACATTCGGGCCTTAATCCTACACAAGTAGAGGTGTCATGAATACTGAGCTGTATCTGGGGAACTTTTTTTGTGGTGTGCAGTCTATCTGATCCAGCAGCATGAGGAATTAGGGAGCACATAAAACACGACTAATTAGTGTTCTCAGAACTTATATCAGACACATACTACACCACATATTATCTGAGAGTTTAGTGTGGGCATTACTGGTACCATTGTTATTAGAGAGCTCTCTATGGATGTGGAAGACATTAGAACTAGAGGGTACTTTGCTAGCAAAGAGAAACATTGATAAAATTCAGAAACATAAAAACAAAAATACATATCTTATGTCTTGTCTTTTCATAAAATAGTCCAAACACAGAGTTGGAGGGGGGATTTTCACACCGACAAT
The DNA here is from genome assembly GCF_964261635.1 of Lissotriton helveticus. Classification (NCBI taxonomy): domain Eukaryota; kingdom Metazoa; phylum Chordata; class Amphibia; order Caudata; family Salamandridae; genus Lissotriton; species Lissotriton helveticus. Next base: position 965,756,537 of record NC_136065.1, on the reverse strand, counting down.
ATTTGTCCTCTTCTTGTTCTCTGTGTATTGTTCATGGTTTTTGGCGTGAGTCTTGGTTGAGATGCACCTGGTTGCGATGAAACCAGGACTTCCTGCATTCCACCTTGAGGGCAGTGGAGGTTACCATGGTAAATGTGTTGGGGCCCTCAAAGTGTTTGTCTCTCCATTTTCAGATGAAATTCCATATATAAATTTTGTATCCCATGTGCACAGCTGGGAGGTCAACCTCGGCGTTGGGGCGCTTCTGCTTTCCCTTGGTTACCTGTTTGGTGATAAACCTTGCACATTTCATTAGTTCCCACCCATACACCGGCATCTCATCATTCAAGACAACCGATGATTTTTCTCCTTGTATTTTATTCCTGGTGGCAGAGACTTGGATATTCATAGACCCCGGGGGGCTATATTTGATGGGGAGTCAAGTGATGGTCTGCACTGGGCATATTCCTAAGGGAAAACATAGCTATTGACAAGCAGTATAACCATTTCTTGTTCAGGGTAGCTGATAACTTGCTGATCTTGCTCTTAAAGATGCCATTCAGGCTCTAAACAATGCCATTAATTTGGGGGTAGTATACGGGGGACAACTTATGCTTAATTCCTAACTACTTGGTAATATGCTCAAACATTGTATAAAATAAATGCTTGCCATTTTTGTATCTTTTCCCTTCTAGGATTCCCCATCATAGTATTACTTCACAAATTAGGAATGTAGCTTCTGATATGGCTTTACAACAGACTCATGGTCCTGCTTCAATACATTGGGAAAATGGGCAGACCACCACAATAAGGTATGTGTAGTTACTAAACCCAATCTATCATATCCATAAAGTCTAGATGAAGGACTTTAAAGGGACCTTGTGATCATGGAATGGTAACATTTATTACTTTCAGGGTGGGATTAGGGGAAAACTGTTGGCAGATGACTCAATCGTGCCAATACATGGTAATTGTGTAAAGCCAGTCCTGTTGAATCTGTGTTGCCAAATACTCTCTGGAGGTGTGGGCTGGTAAATGGATCTGATCTGGAGCTATCACAAGCAAAGCCTGCTGCATCACTGGTTTACCTGTACCTAGTTGCCTGTACACAATACCATACCCTGACTCAATGCATTCTCTATTTTCCCATTCTGTTTTTTGGCCAAGGGAGAATCCTCCTGCAGTTCTCTCATGTGTAATCTTGTTGTCTCTGCATAATGAGGCATATCGTTGTGTGTGGTAGTCTTACATTCAGAGTCTGGTGGTGTGGCAGTCTGAACCACCAGAACAGGGGCAAGTAGTGAGTCTGATGACACAGTTACAGGCATGCGTCTAGCTGCATCTTTGGCTGCTTGATGCGCTAGTGCATTATCCTGGGACACAAAATATTGTCCACTTGTTTGCGCTGCACACTTCACCACCACCACTGCCTGTGGTAATGCAAGTGCCTCCATTAGTGCCTCTAAGAGGTTTCTATGCATCATAGGATTACCATCGGATTTAACACCTTCTCTCCTGCTCCATCTTATGATACTGGAGTGTACAGTGGTTGTTACATAAGCTGAATCTGAATATATGGTAATGACGTCTCCTTTTCCTAGTTTAAGGGCTGCTTTTAGTGCTGTTAATTCTGCTGCTTGGATGGAATGATGTGCTCGCAATGTCAGCTGCTCCACTACCTGTAATGTATCTGAGGAATTGTGTTCTTGTGCTCTGACAACTGCTGCGCCTGTGTGTCTAATTCCTGTCTCCTGATCAATGGTAGAAGAGCCATCAACAAAGTAGACAATGCTACCTGTTGTATAGACATGCACATCCTCCTTAGAGTCCAATATTGGATGGGAAAGAATGTCGCAGGATTCACTGTATGACACTTCACAACCTTCACAAAAGGGAGTGATAGTATCACCTCGTACCCTGACACTCTCTGAGTAGTCAGAGTGATCCATAATTACAGAGACCCAGAAACTTCTGCATTCATTTGACAGTTTCTGGTTCTGTTGTTTCAGATGTTACATGTCGACCAGATGCTGACAACAAATGTCCCAAGTATTGGACTTCTTCCTGGCAGAACTGAATTTTCTCCCTCTCTACTTTGTATACTCTCTGGGCAAGAGTGGTTAGAAGAGATATAGGGCCAGATGTAGGTAATTCGTATTTTTCCGATTCATAAATACCGAATTTTACCGATTCGGTATTTATGAATCGGTAAATATGAAGGTGTGACATGTAGGTAAAATCGGTAATTGAATTACCGATTCTGTAAAAATCGGTATTTACCGAATCGGTAAATACCGATTCGGTAATGCCCATTGATTCCTATGGGCATTGAAGCCCATAGGAATTAATGGCCATTACCGAATCGGTATTTACCGATTCGGTAAATACCGATTCCAGCAAGGGTGCAGGGGGTGTCACTTTGACACCCTCTAGCACCCCAAATACTGGCATGTGTGCCATGTGGCAGACAGACATGCCCTAAGGGCATGTCTGTCTGTCACATGGCATAGGTGTGCATGCACACATGTGCATGCACACCTGGATTCGGTATTTTACCACCCAATTGGATTGGGTGGTAAAATACCGAATCTGTAAGGCCTTAGGGACTCTGAAGAGTCCCACCTACATCCCGAAGTTACCGAATCGGTAAAATTACCGATTCGGTATTTTACCGATTCGGTAAATTTACCGATTCGGTAAATCTACCGAATCGGTAAATTTAGCCCCCTACATACCAAAAACCCATTTACCGGTCGGTAACACCCGAAATCGGCCATTACCGGTCGGTAAATGGCCTCCTACATCTGGCCCATAGTGTCTCTTCTGCACTATTGTTCAATGGGACTATAAATCATTATGTCATCAACATATTGCAATAGAGGGCTGTCACTTTGGAAATTTGACAGGCCTTCGTTATTGCTCTGTTGAACATGCTAGGGTACTCGCAATGTACTTGGGGTAAACAAGAGTACAAGTACTGAGTACTGTGATATTAAAAAGCTGTCAGATAGTGGCTGTCTTGTTGGAGAGAGATGCTAAAGAAGGTGTTCTTTAAATCAATACAGGAAAAATACTTGGCATCCTGAGAAATATGATGATGGAGCGGTTGGGTACAATTGGACATTTTTGGTACCACTAATTTCAGAGGGGGCAGGTCTTGAACTTTGTGCCAAGTATTATCCCTAGCTTTCATGACTGGGTAAATTGGGGAGTTAGAAGGTGAAACTCTAGGGTAAATCACTCCTTGCTCCAGTAACACATGTATAGTAGGCGGTGATGCCCTAATCTGCTTCCTTAGACTGGGGATAATGCTTTACACTGGGTAAGAGGGCACCTTCCTTCAGTGTAATCCGGAATGGTGCGGCAGCACGGATAAAGCCAAAATCGTGGGAACCCTTAGTCTACAAGATGTCTGGCATTTGGGACAGATCTACTTCCTTGATTGAATCAAACACTCTGCTTGGTGTGGGCATTCTTATTTCTAACATTGCCCTCAATGGTATATCTTCTTGAAAAATTATAACTGTTTTCTTGGGATTATCATCAACCAGTTGGTCATTTTGTATTTCCCTAGCCATCTTTCCTGATGACATATGCCCATGAGCCATTATTATGATCGCTGACTATCAGAGCGCCAGAAGTTGGTGCTATTTCTAGAGCCTCTACCTGCAATATTAATTCAGCATCTGACAGCCCAGAGTCCTCTCCTTGTTGTCGAAAAGGAATTCTTTGGGTAATTCAACCTCTTTTCCCAGTAATTCTGGTGTTGCTGCTGTAATGGTATATACCGCTATGTAAAGGCCTCTGTATCAGCTGGTCATGCTTTAATGTGGATGCTGGTAGAGGAATTTACTGCTAGGGCCATGATTTTGGAGGGTCGACACTTTAGAGGTGGAAATATTCATGGTACCATCCAATTGAAAATGAATGGTCATACATAATTGGGCATCAAATCTATTCCTAAAATTTAGCTGGGGCAGCTGGGGAGAACAGTAGACAGCCATCGATGTGCAACACTCCTACTTCCAGCTCCACTGGTTTGGTAAAATGAACCCTTATGACTTCCCTAGAGAATCTTTATGTATTTATTGATCTGTTGCATATCAGGATGCTTCCCTCTCTAATACAGGATTTGGTTTCTCCTGTATCTATGAGGAATGCATACCTGTTGTTATTAAACACAACCGTCACAGTGGGGTCCTCAACTGGCCTGTACGTTACCGACAAAACTGGACACATAGAAACACTCTTTGGCCACCCTCATTGTGTGGATCCTCCCAGAGAATTCATTTGGAAAGGGTTTCCTCCCTTTAAAAATGCCCCTCCATGTCCCCTTTAAAGTGGAGTCCCCATGGGGGGTGGTTAGTAGTTTGACTGAGGCAGTCCCTGCTGCTCTTGGGGCATCGCTGGGGGCTGTGTATTTTGCGAGGGTGTCTGGGGCACATATATGATCTGTAGACTTGCCCCAGCTTTTCGTTTTGCAGTCTTTAATAAAATGCCCAAACTTCTGAGAATAATCACATGCCTGATCCCTTCTTGGAGGACACATCCTTCTTTTTCCTACTCCTACTCCTCCTCGTCCTATTCTACTACTTCCCTGTGTCATTACATCATTTTGCTGCTGTGGATACTGTTGTAGGGTGGTCCCTGGGAATGATCCTTAGACATTGCAGTCATCTGAGTGGCTGCTGCCTCTAACGCACCTTCCATTGCTTCTTTCTTCGCCACCATCTGCTGCACTAGCTTGCCTGCTGCTTTCTCTGCATATTCCTATTTGTTCTTTTCTTTTTCTTGCAAAAAATGGTTTATGTAGGCTTGCATGACTGTCTTGAGCTTGGCTTTTAGTGCCCCTATGTTATCTTATCTATCCTGTACTTTAGAAGGCAACCCTTTCTTAACCACATTATAAAATAATACAGTATTACCTCCTGTCATCTCCCAGCCCTGACCTACTGCCTGGGTCCATTTTTCTTTCATTTCATCAATGTATTGTCCGGGATCCTCATTTAGCTGCATAGACTGAGTCATGAGAGCTGGGGTACATTTGCTCTAGCTATTCCCATGCTATTGTTCTGACCAAATTAAATGGAGGCCCATCACATCTAGTTACAGTGAGGGTAACAATCCTCACTCCAGTCTTTTGAAATAACATGTCTGTCTCATCCCTTATGCGGGAACTAAGAAGCCTCTTTAGGTCCCCACTGCTAGGGTGATACCTGAGATTTGTTTTTCAAATGCCCTGATCCATTTCCCAGCTTCTTCTGTAAGCAGTGGCAATTTGTTTATTTTTTAAGCAATCTTTATTGAATTTCTGACAGATTAATTAACACCCCCCAAACCCCTCCCTCCATCCAAGCCTGAATACAGAGAAAAAAAGATTGAAGTGCTGAGCAGATGAAAGCAGTAAACCTGTATATACAATAAAAAGGTATACATGTCACAAAATGTCATATCATAATACCATATAACAGCACCAAGCCAAAAGCCAAGTGCCACAGTGTATCATACGAGACAGGCCAATCAACCCTCGCATTGTGTTTCAAGCCATTAGCACAGTGGAGCCCAGATTTGAAGCCCCCTTTTCTGAGCCCGGCAACCTTTCTGGGCATCAACAGCCCTTTCTATGTGGTAAACTGAGATTAGCCGGCCCAGCCACTGATTGAATGTCGCCAAGCCATGAGTACTGCCATGACAAGGAACTGAAAGGGGCATTGGGCCGAGAAATGAGATTCCTGTTCCTGAACCCCTAAAAGAATCAATTGGGAAGTAACAACAATCCTCAAATTCAATTTGGCCTAAAAAGAATTGGCTAAATCCCTCCTCAGATTTGCCTGATCTGGACAATCTGCCAACGTGTGAACCAGGTCTGCCTCAGACACCAGGCAATGTGGACAATTTGTGCCCGAAATTCCACCCCATTTACTGATTCTGGCCGGTGTCATATATAGGTTAAACCGTTTTTTAAATGTTGTATCTGAAGGTTGGCAGATAAAAGTGCGGAGTGAGCTAGTTCCAAAGAAGAGAGACTATTCCCCTCTGTTATTTGTATTGTCCCCTGGCAACAGGTAACATGCTTCACAATATCATTCCCCATCCTATCACTCAATAGTTTATAAATACATCCAATCGCAGGCTTGCTTCTAATTACAAGACCCACAAGTTTGACCCAATTAAACCTCTCCCTTGCCCTCTTTTCTTCCCTATAAAATCCCTGATTTGCAAAAAAGTGAAGAATTCATTATTTCCTAAATGAAATTTGGTCTACACAAAATCCAAAGTAGTAAAGCTTTTGTTGTCGAAAAAGTCCCTGGAAATAAATGGACCCTGATTTTTTCCCCACCGCCAAATGTGGAGATCATAAAATATGTCTGGTAAGAGAGGGTTATCTTGGAGGAGAGTATAAAAATTAAACCAGCCAATCACAAGTTTTTTCCAGACACTGGTCCACACTCAAAATGCATATAAAAGGTTCTTGAATCTAACTTTCTTAAATTAACCAAATTCTAATTACGAAACATAGATCCACAAACCACGTCACTGACGGTCAATTTAAAACACAATGGGACAGTATTAGGTGTGGGCCCTACCTGAGTTGGGTCAAACAGTAGGGGGATTATTGGTTGCAGCGCCGAGGCCCAATAGTACAATCATGTTTGGTACTTCTCAGTCTCCCCCCTCCCTTGGGAGGGAAAGGAACTTCAAAGCCCTCCGGGGTCTAAAATGAGCTCATAAAAACCTCCTGATCATACCATCCAGAGCCTTGAACCACGTGTTATTGACCTTAAGGGGTATGGGTCTGAAAAAATACAAGGTTCGTTGGCGAAACATCATTTTAACTAGATTGTTCCTACGGATCAAGGTAAGTCTGAGATTATTCCAGCTGCGGAGCTCGATCTTTGTTTTGATAATTAACGGGCCCAAATTGCCCTCTATTACTTTGTACCTATCTGTACTAATAATAAAACCCAGATACACTGCTTTCGATGCTACCCGTGTATCCTCAAATCATATATTATCATTTATGAGTATCTGTGTTTTGTCCCGACTGAGTCTTTAACCCGAGATATTGCAAAAAAAGATCAGCCTCCGCTTCAATTTCCTTTACCGACAAAGTGGGGTCTGGAGTTATGATCGCAAGGTCATCTGCGTATGCTAGGATTTTAGTATCTGAGCCACTAGTGGACATCAGCAAGATTGAAGCATTATCTTTAAGTCGGTGAATCAGAGGGTCTATATATAGGCCAAAAAGCAGAGAGGGCGCTGACATCCCTGCCTTGTTCCCCGCTGGATCTTTACTGTCTCAGATTCTTCCCCATTAGTGAGATTATAGCCGCAGGATTAAAATATATAACATTTTAATCCACTCAATACTCTCCTGCCCCAAACCCTTCGTCTCCAATATTGCCCAAAGTTAGGGCCAGGAGACCCTATTGAACGCTTTCTCAGTGTCTAGTAATAACAGAGCCATAGGGTCTCTTTGGATTTTAGCCACATCAAATAAAGTATTCACCCACCGAATGTGATCTGTTGTACCCATTCCAGGGATAAAACTGTATTGTACGGGTGAAACGCTTTTCTTTGTGTTCTCAGATAACTAAAATGTTAGTGTCACAGTTAATTAATGTGATGTGTCTTTTATCGGTATTCCCTTTTCGGTGAACACCACAATCTTCGCGGAGGCCCTTGAGTCTGGTGGAGGGTTACCCCTGTGGATAGCTAATAATATCTAGAGCATAAATTTATGAAGGGTAGTGGCAAAGATTTTATAAAATTCCCCCGGAATAAGGTTTGTCCCTGCGGCTTTACCAGATGCAAGTCTGGGAATTGTAAGTGTGATTTCTTCTGCAGAAATAGGTTGATCTGCATCCAGTCCACAGAAGCCAGAGCCAGAAGGAGATTCTGTGGCGCTTGCCTGAGGCTAGAGCGGCTCTCCAAGCGGTCCTGCCTGTCTGCAGCAACCCGGCAGCGTAGCTAAGCTACTGACGAAGATGGAAACCAGCAGGTACCAGGAAGTAGGTAAGATCGAGCATTGATGCTAATAATCGGGGTCGGGGAATGGGGGAGCAGCTATTGCTGCTGGAGTAGATTTTCTACTCGAGCTGCAGCTTTCTTAACATGAACGTAAGGTTTCTCAATGAGAGTCGGTGCGACCATCTGCGTCGCCCTCGGTGAGAGATCTGACCACCCTTGTTGAGAAATCTTACTGGCTGCTGATTTTCCTTCCTCGCACTCGCCAACTTGACCTTGTCGAGGAGGAGTAAGGAAATAAATCCACTACGAGGAGCAGAGCAGAGTTTTTCGGAACTCCGTATGCTACGTGGAGCAAGGAGTGCGAAAGAATTCTTCAAACAGGGTGGAGTTCACAGGCCAGGCCTATGGAGGACTTGCTTCTGGGGTTCGAAACAGTTCCTCCAGGCTCTCCACACACTGTGTATAGATTCTATTCTGTCTGTTAGTCTCCCAATACTACTATGAACTTGCCCTGGAAGTTTAACGCTATACCTCGCTCTCCTCACTTCGCTTGTGTCTCTTCCACTCTCATGTGCAACGTGTGGGATACGCACGCCCAGTCTTTAACAAATAATTCTGATATCAATTTCTTAATTGATCAGTGTGCTGTGCTTGACAGTGTGTACCAATTCACACTATGAAATGAAAAAGGGAAGGGCCAGCAGCCAACCTGCCTGCTGGACTCAGGCACGCACAACTCTACGTTACAATTATCAAAAAGCAGAATAGAGATGTTGTTATCGACCTAGAGTAGAATTTTTTATATGTTGTTTGGCTGAAGGTGAGCGCATACGTGTGTGAATGAAAGCCGGCCACCGCATGATGTTGTTGTGTAATATCGTATAATGTGTGAACTGTTCTTTTGAAAAGTCTGTATTGTACTGTGCCCCATATAATTGATGAAACAAAATGTAAAAGTTAAATGTGTATTACATAAGCAAGAAATTTGAAAAGTAGATACATGTCCCTCCTTTTTCAATTCATTCAGAGTTGTGTGAATCGAGGTAATATTTCAGCAATAGAAGTTACAATATAAAATATGCCTAACTATTGAGACTGTTTCTAGAGCACATGCAGAAGGTTTTCCTGATTAATAAAAGTATAGTCTAGAGTGGTTTAAAGCCTCCCAAAAGCATATGTATCCTTGATCAAAAGAAGGAAACTTCAATGATAGGATAATTGAGCATGTTGTCACATACCTCGGTAGTAAACATGCAGGAGCAAAATTAGAGAACAGTGAAGCTACTGTGGTCTTATGGAGAATATTTGTTTGTAAGTGGTAACACGCTACTTTATTTTGTTATTGTGGCGAGAACTCCTCCGACAAGTGTTCGAGTTGAGACCTGGGGTTAGGAGGCGGGTGGAATTAAGAATGACGTGGGGATGTCCACTGTCACTGTATCGGATCTCTGTTGTTATTAGGCATTTGGTGAAGTTCCGGGTTTGAATGCGTTGATTTTGGGTACCGATTTAGAAAGGTGAAGATCGGTAAGCTTCGCACTTGTGTCTGACATAAATTTTATGTAGTTTATTTTAGTTTAACGCGCGTCGCTCACAGTGGTTCCTTTTATGTTTCAGGGATACAGTGTTGTGAAAAGGAGGACCGTAGTGGGTAAGAGTTAATTTACGGATGCTTGTTCAGTCAGTGTGGTATCGGCAAAGAGTCCTTTTTTACAGTTTGAACTCTTTATTTTCAGATGTATGCTACCAGCGAAAGCGCCTTGATATTCAACACTTTTACCGGAAGGTAGTGAACTTTTTTAGATCACATGAGTAAACAGCGTTTGGTATATGTTGGCAATAGATAGGTGACATTTTTTAATTTTGTCTCAGCGCGATTTCGGCAGTCCCGATTCCATTCGTTGTACTTAATAGGAGATTTGCATTGAGTGAGTACAGTCCCCTTTTGAAATTAGTTTCTTCTTTCTCCTCACTTTGCTTTTTCCGACCCTCTTTCTTTTGTATTGTTTATATTATTTTTGGCGTTTTTAGCAGGTCCCACTTTTTGCACATGGAATGCATTCTATGGTTCTCAATATGTAATTGGTGTTATGTACTTTTTTACATGGATCTATTTTGCACACATGGAATGGCAAAGACTGATTCGCAGATGTGTTTATGTAATAATGCTGTCTTGTTAATTTTATGTTTTGCAGTGATGCCCCTGAAGAAGGGACATACTAGCCCCGAAATGCATTGGGCTTAAATCATCTATGATTTGAAATATTTTAGGATATTAAGAGATGATCGGAATTGTTAATTTCATATGTTATGTAAACTGTATACAACATACATTTCTTTATTTGACATTGTATGTTCTAAAAATTGAATATTAATAAGAAAGAAACAATTTTTGTATGAATACTATTCATGTGTTTATGTGAATTGTTTGATAGGTTGTATATCACGTAGAGTTGTGCGTGCCTGAGTCCAGCAGGCAGGTTGGCTGCTGGCCCTTCCCTTTTTGTCCCACTCTCACTGCATGATACATGACGCTCTTTTTTTCGTTCTGCCAAGGGGTAAACTGTCTTAGTCTTCCTATGCTCCTGTTCTCCTTCTTCAGATGCTGGCTGCTGTGCCACACCTATAGTCCTATAGCCATAGTCCCTCCACCATGCATCCTCTACCTTCCTTCACTGCGGGGTAGATGCCACCTTCCTGTGTTATCCCTTTTCTGCAGCACCTGCGATTTTGCTGACAATATATGTGACTGGTCATCATTATCCCCTGAACTCTGCTCTTCACTTTTGTCCTGCTGGGGAGGGGTCAGACCTAGGTGCAGTATTACCTGTGCTTCTAAATGCCCTGAAAATTGGGAATTTTGTTTGCTGTCTAGGAGTACTTGTCTTCTTTGACCTTTGCATTCTTGGGGTGACCTTGGGGGTGGCTTTTGGGAAGTGTGGAGGGTCCAATTTCAGGGTTCTTAAACCCCACTGCAGCTTCTTGTAGCTGTATCATGGGATAGATGCTAGGTACTGTGGTGTAGGGACTCATAGGATCATACGGGGTGGGGGAACAGACAGAGTACTAGGGGCATCTTCTTTTGAGGAGTCTTTTGACTTCGCAAAATATACTCCATAAGACCACAGTGGCAACCCTGTTCTCTAACATGCTCAATTATCCTATCATTGAAGTTTCCTTCTTTTGGTCAAGGATACATATGCTTTTGGGTGGCTTTAAACCACTCTAGGCTATACTTTAGTAATCAGGAAAACGTCCTGCATGTGCTCTAGAAAGAGCCTCCATAGTTAGGTATATTTGATATTTTAACTTCTATTGCTGAAATATTACCTTGATTCAAACAACTTGCATTGATTTTAAAAGGAGGTACATGTATCTACTTTTCAAATTTCTTGCTTATATAAAACACATTTAACTTTTACATTTGGTTTAATCAATTATATGGGGCAAAGTACAATACAGACTTTTTGTTTATGCAATGTATATTCAAAAGAACAGTTCACACATTATACAATATTACACAACAATATCATGCGGTGGCCGGCTTTCATTCACACACGCATGCGCTCACCTTCAGCCAAACAACATATAAAAAATTCTATTCTAGGTCGATACTCACATCTCTGTTCTGCTTTTCGATAATTGTAACTAGCAACCCTGGACCATTTTCCTCCGTGCCCCACAGGAGATTCCTTTCAAACCTTGTGTCGTTGAGACCATGGAATAATTTTTGGCTAATTAAGTCCAGGACCGGTAATTTAAGTGTTCAGATTTTATCTGGAGGTAAAGTTTAGCGACTCCAGACTTTCAGCTGTCTCTCGGTGTCAAATGGAACACATATTGGCCCCTTCTAATTTAAGATTAGACAAGCTGACCACTTCCAACTCGTAGTCGGAAATCACAGGTTAACTACTTACGGGGAACATCGTTTACAACGAAACTTTTACCACGCACTACCATTACAACGCAGGAATTACAACGAAAGTCATTACAGCGACTTTCGCTGGAGGGCGCTGTTGGATAGGGAATAGTTTAATTTTCTATCCAACACCTTCCCTACTATCCACGGGGACTGGAGTTGGAATAGAAAATTAAACTATTCCACTATCCAGCGCCCCCCAACGCAAGTCGTTGTAACAACTTAGGTTGTAATATCTGCGTTGTAAAGGCATGCATGGTAAAAGCATGCGTTGAAACATCATACACCCACTACTTACGTAGGAGCCTTAAATTTTTGTTCATCACATGTACACAATTCACAACCTTGCATGCAGTTCCCTTAGGTCTCTTTCAACATTGTGTCTTGCATATACAACATATTTATATCCGTGTTTGCCATTGCCATGAAAGACATGTTAATACAAGAACAAAGGATCGTGATCTGCTCCGTCCTCACCTTCACAGCTATGGCAGTCCCCAGATTCTTCCCAACACCCTTGCACAGGCAGACCTTCAGGTGGAACACGGTGTTGTCCTACCTCATCAAAGAGTGTACACTGGTCACTGCAGCAGGGGGTAGGTGGTCTTCCGGTGCCGGCTGTCAGGTGAGGGCTAAAAGGGTTCTTCCATCTGGCTCCCCAACTGTTGCAGGGTGACTTTGAATCCTCCAAAATGGAATAAACACACAGACTTTTCTTGGCAATGCCATAACCATATTTACTAACTGTCACGACAGGGAGAAAGGCCGTTCGCATACAAAATGGACTGCATCTCAGTTCTACTCAGGCTCTGTCAAGTTTCCCGGGCTTTTTCAAATTCCTGTTCTAACACAGGCCTTTTGATACATAATATCACAATGGATTATTACACATAGTAAATAATAGTTGACTTGCAAGTTACTAATTTAATTTGGAAAAAAACACTTGAAGACATGTGACCTCATAACCCCGAGATCCGACCTAATCCATTATACATTTTGTATTGCACTCCCAACAATGCTGGACAAACGAGCATTCTCCTGCTTGTGGATGCATGTCAGTTTTCATGGTAAATGCAATTTAAGGGAAATGTGTGCTTCCAGTATTGTGAGCCTCAGGCCTCCGCGTGTTCAGAACCAAATTACTTCCCTGCACCCATTATTTAATAAAGCACCTTAGCCCTGTGTGTGCTCGGTGCTAATTCGATTACATGAACCCACTGTTTAATTAGGTCACGATCTGATTGAAGGCAAGGAGTACATGTCAGTGGACTCGTGTGCTGATGTAGTAAATGCTTTCAAGTATGTTAGACATGAGTCTGCATTTAACAAAAAGCCCTTTTTTTAAAAAATAATTTTTTTACGTTTTCAGAAAAAGAGAACATACAGTAATCAAATGAACGCATTATGAATAAAATATAACAATTAATAGAAAAGAAGATATGAGTACGTAATTCATAAGAGGAAAAGATAAATATGGCTAAGTAGTTCAATAGAGGAAAAGCTAAAAAGAGGTGAAGAAAAGAAAAAAGGATAGAGGAAAAGGAAAGAAAGAGATGTAGAGGCGGAGAAGAAAAGAAAGGAAGAGATAGAAAAGAGGAAAAAAAGGGGAGTTAGAAATTGGGGGAAAATAAGAAATTAAGATGCAGGTGCATGTGAGGAAAGATAAGAAGTAAAAGGTAGCCAGAGTAGGTCAGATTTAATTTTCTGAGAAAGAGAGAGAGAAGAAACAGTAGCAATTCTGTGTTTGTCATAAATATAGTTCCACCAAGTTAATAATGGTGATTTAGAGTTATCTTTCCAACAGGATACATTCACTTTAAATGTTATAGCAATAAATTAATCAAACAACAAAGTAAAATGATTAGGAACATCGAAATCAGGTGAGGAGGAACCTAGAAAAACATTTTGTATTGTTAATGGAATAATACATCGAAATATTGTCATACATTTAGACCAAATAGATTGCCAAAACATTAATACATTCGAACACTCATAAAGGTGATGAACTAAAGTCCCAGTAGAGTCAGAACAAGACCAACATAGGGATGAGGAAGTAGGGGGAAACTTGGATATGGAAACAGGGGTAATAACAGCTCTACTATAAATAAAGTAAAGGGATTGAGTAATACGTGCGGCAACAGAAGTTTTAAATAACTTGAGCCATAATTTATCCCAAGCAGGGATAGGGAGTGATAAAGATCAGTCTGATTCCCAGAGTAATTCAACATGGGTTTTAGGACGTTCAGTAACAGGGGATAACAAAATCTTATAAATAAAGGCAGCCTTAGGTCTATGCTCCTGAGAAACACAGTATAACAGTGAGGGTAAAGTAAGTAAGGAAGAAGGTAAAGGGAAATTAGTGGAAGATAGATAAGACTGCAAAGCTGTTGATATTAAAAGATACTCATTAAAAAATGAGTCAGGTAAACTATATTGTAATTGTAACTCATGGAAGGGAATAACAGAATTATGTTGGATTAGTTGATGAATACAAATAATTGCCTTCTCCTTCCAATGTTTGTAATAAAATGATTTACATTTATATTTGATGAATTTAGTATACCAAATAGTGGAAGATAAAAAACATTGAAATGAATCTAGACCATCGGACAAAATATTATATAATAATTGTCAGGAGTATTTTAAAATAGGATTATCTGATATGAAGGTGCAGTTAGACATATATATTATATCTCAAAAGGAAAAATCTTTTAATAGGGAATGTTCAAAAACAATCCAACGAGGGATATGGATATCAGCAAAATCATACGTTAAAGCAAAAAATTGACAAATTAAAAAGGCAGAGTGATGAGCCCTAAAATAAGGAAAATGTATACCTCCTTCTGTTTTGGGATGCTTAAGTTTCATAGGAGCACTGCGGGGGTGTTTGTTATTCCATAAAAACATTGTACAAATAGAATTAATCTGTGAAAAACATGAAACAGGAATCCGGAAAGGTAACCTGGATAATGCATAAAGGATCATTTTAATAGTATCTAGTCTACCCCACCAAGACAAATGAAGGGGAGACCAAAAGAGAAGTAGTGATTGTATTTTGGTAATTAGGACGATAAAGGTATAACTAATGATAGTAGATAAGGTAGAGGAAAACCAAATACCAAAAGATTTAATTTTTGTGGGACACCAGGTAAAATTAGTATTATTAAACATATATTGATAGCAAAGAGAGTTCAAGGGTAAGACTTCTGTCTTAGAAAAGTTCAACTTATATCCAGAGATACTGGAATATCACTGAAATTCATCCAAAAAGGGAGGGAGGGAGGTGTTAGGATCAGACATTTGTACCAGAATATCATCAGCATATGCTGGCAATTTGGTTTCTATAGAATGACGTGAAAAGCCAGAAATACATGAATTAATTTGAATACCTTCAAGGAAAGTTATAAACAGATTAGATGGGTTTGCCTACATTGAACCGCACATCCCAAAAAGTTGTGCCAATTGTGATATGAACATCAATTAGTAATGCAAATGCAACTATGGCTAGGGTGCTCATAAGGTATATGACACCTACCCACCAAAGTGTCCTTCAGTCCCAGAATCAATAAGACCCTGGGTCACACATATACAAAAAAAATACCTAGGCACACCAATATCATTATTTCCGGTATAGGTAATATGAGTGTTGCTCCAAAAAATCTGTAAAGTGTCAGTGCCCTATGCAATTCAATCCGAAAAAGTCTCAAGAAGAAATAAGTGAGTAATCCAAACAAGTCTTCATAGGTCGAAGTCCGTTTTAATTTCACAAATCACAAGCAGAAGACAGCAGCCGACGCGAGTTTCGCCCACAGGGCTTTTTCAAGGCTTGTTGTTTTTATTCCTCCCTCTCTTCAAGCATCTATGAGTCACGTGTTCCCATAATGATATTGCTCTTGCGTGAATATAGGATATAACCAATATTTATGATAAGCTTTCTTTTCCGTAGTAACTGGTCGCAAAACTGAGCTCCTATTTTTCACTCGATATTAAGATAAGTGTCGCCCCAATGTGTGAGACACATTTGTCCTCTTTCGAGTTCTAAAATTCCATTTTGAAGTTCAATTCCATCCATACAAAGGAATTAGTTATTCCATCGAATCGTGATAAATCCAATGGTATGCTGTGTAGGTAAGTTGTCTTGAAAGTACTTGACGTTTGTAACGTAGACAATCCTATTTCCTTTGTTCCAATGAAATTCCACCAATATAGACGACAAGCACCAAGAGTTCTGTGTCCACCATTACATTCCAATGCATTTCATTCCTCCTCGACCTTCATCAGGGATATCTATGATATCTTTAATATTATGGATCATGTTCCTTCTTCTCCGTGTCGTCAAAGGTCCTGCCCGACACCTACACCTGTTTGGTACTACACCCCAGGCTTGATATTAAAGATAAATGGTTATTAACAAAAATACTGGCACGAGGAAAAGAATATAGCAATTTAACATAAGAAATAAAATTTGGACCAAAACCAAACCATTTGAGTGTAGTGAACATGAATTGGCAATTAATGCGATCTAAAGCTTTTTCGGCATATAAGGACTATGCCGCAAGTGGGGATTTGTACTTTTTCCCGAAGGAGATAACATTAGCAAACATGCACGCATTATCAGAGGCCAATCTGCCCTTAACAAAACCAGTTTGATCTGTCTTAACCAATAGTGGGATAATTCTCTCAAGGCGAGTGACGAGGATTTTAGCAAATATCTTACAGTCATAATTGATTAAGGAAATGGGGTGCTAATTTTTATAAAGGGAATGATCCTTGGCAGGTTTGGGAATAAGAACAATTAAAGCCTCCATAAAAGAGGCAGATACTTTGGAGTCTAATGAATGAGTTAAAAAGGACCAAAAGTGTGGGAGCAAAAAAAGAGGAAAAAGTGGGAAAAAATTCAACAGACAGACCATCGGGACCTGGTGCTTTCGATTCGTTTAAGGATTTAATGGCTACCATTATCTCCTTAAGAGTAACCTCTCCTTCTAGTAATTCAAATTTATCAGGAAACAAAGGTGGATTAGGTAGGCCCGAAAAAAGCTGTGTATATTTTGAGCAGAGGGATTCGCATAATCAGAGTATAAGGATTGATAATAATCATGAAATGTAGTAGCAATATCTTCATCAGAGGACACTAATGTCGTGTATTTCTATAGGTTCTGAATCAGTCCCCCTATTCCTGACCCTATTCTGGTTAAACTAACTATCAAGTTAACTAACAGTCAGCCCATGAGGCAAGAAAACCCCCATGATGCAGATACCGTTATCTGACGCAGTCACACTACGGCACAGGAACGTGTTATCTGATTAGGCCATAACGCTTGAGATCTAATTAGACAAGCGACATTCCTCCAGCCCCTGATAAGGCATACGACGTTCTCATAACAAATCAAACCTATGACAACCTGGATAATCCGTGCGGCCATTGTTTTGATTTCACAGAGAACTTTTGCAAAAGAATGTGCTAACGAGCAAGTCGTATGACATCTTTATTGACGTACCTATGTCCATCCTTACGTCAATCTCGGCACCTTTAAGGTATAAATATTGCCGACCTTGCCCTATGCAAACACACGCGTGGTGACAAGACGGAGCAGCCATACTTGCCGAAGCCGAGAGCAGAAGCAGACCCCGGTGGCACAGCCCCGCCTTCCTGACGCGCTGAGAGACGCGCTGCTATCTCAAGCCGAGAGACCCAGCACCGGCGCTTTCGGGCAGCCCTCGCAGGCAGCCTGGAATATCGAGAGCAGAGAAAGAGATACCATTCCTCATTCATCCTAAATTCCAGGTACAGAACTGAATAACCCCTCACAGAGAATTCTTTAGTTATTCACTTGGCAAAAACAAACTTAACTTAAACTGTAACTTTCTATTCCCGCCCACGCATTAGACTTAGGTCAGGTACACGGGGTAGGCGTATTTAGAAACACCAGTTGAGTACGTTTAGTCAAATGTATATGTGTATGTAAATATATTTTAATCATTTTAAACATCATATGGCTCAGAAACCATATCAATGTTTTTACAGTATTATTTTATACTATTGCTTTTAATGTATGCACTTTACTTAACTATAAGTATTGCAATAATATCGATCCATTTCTCTTGTACGAGAAAAGAGACTGATCAATAAATAACACCTTTTTATTGAACACGCCCGTCTCTTCCTTTTCTCTACATTCTGATGAGACTAAGAATGCACGTACTGACTGAGTAAAATAATTGCCTTGTGCTCACACGACTCTCGAGATTGACTCTTGATTAGGGGAGAGCAAAGTTGTCATGTTCTATGGTTGTCAGAAACTAAATCCCTTCTTGTCTAATCAGGGAAGTTAATCCTTCCTTGAACATTCGAGAAAGTTTCTAGCGAACTCTGAGCTTAGCTGGCAAACCCAAAAATTAAGTCTAGTATCGACAGTAGTAGACCTAGTTAACGTCTGGCCTAGGCCTTTACTGCTGTAGGTACTATTCCAATGCGCAGAGCCTATTGGGAAGATAGGAACTACACTACATGGCGCCCAACGCGTTTGGAAAGGGCGATAAAACTAACGTAAGACATTTAGAGTAACTCAGTCGTGCTTTCTCACTCAGACCCCTTTTCCCAAATACTCCAAAGACGTCTGGAGTGGGTGAAAGGTTATATCCTCCAAAACCTCGCAGGAGGGAACTCCTATGTATGGTTCTTGGTCAAGTCAACGTTGAAGGATAAACAGTTCCAAAATATTGTGCATCTAATCTTTGTTCCATAAAGAAACCTGATCTGCAAACAAACATAATACCATCCTGTCTGTAAAATGGCAGAGAGTGATGATGAAAGAGAGGCAGTTAGATTAGCAACTGAACTCGCAGATGCTGATGCTACCATGCAAGCAGCAGACGCGGATATAATACTCATTCCGGTCATTAAAAGGAGATCTATAACCTTAAAACTTATAGAAAATGGACTGACACCTAGAGGTGGCACAGTCATATTCGTAATTGAGGCACACGAATATCGGCAGACAGAGGTATACTATTCATGGATACATTTTCCGGCAGCAAATGCTGTAACAAAGTACTTCCACTATTACAAAGTAGAGGAACCTCCTGAAACGTACACTCCTTTCGAGGAGGTGGAAGTACCACTCAAATTCCAAGAGCATTTGCTCTTATTTGATGGCGCCCTAAAACATAACAATCACATTACAAGGCTCGGTCCTTTAGGAAGACCAGGAGCAACGTGGCCGGTCTTAGCCGGATACACACCACATCCAGACATCGAAAGAATGCCTGCAGCAGAGCTGTTAATACAGCTAAAACAACTACTAAAAATTCATAGACAATTAGTTCAGTATGTAATGCGGACTTCAACAATTCAGCCAGCGATTAAACTTCCACAGCTGACCCCTCACCAGGGGAACACAAATAAAATCACACCACAGAACATCCAATCCTGCCTAGGTAAAGTTCCAGCTAAACGGGAACAAATACCATTCTGGTTGGCACAGAAAATCACCCAAATAGAGGCGGTGTTTCCTGACACCACCCCGCTGGAAAAACACAGGATTCTGACTATATGTCTCCCAATGGGAATCGCACCACACATTGAGGACTGTGACACTTGGGGTACAGTCTTTGCTTCCATCTACACAAAAACGCACGGTGTTCCATCCATTTCGGTAATACCAGATGTGCTAAAACAAATTCAAGATGAATACGGTCCAGAACCTGCTTTAACTCTTGGTATGAAATTACTAAAAGACTTCAAGCAGGTCTCGGCTATATTATTAGCCAACATAAAAGGTGAAGCAGCAAACGTGGCGATCCGCCAGAGGTTAAAAGAGACAGATATAGCAGACCAACCAGCTGAAATTGCCAGAATCATAGAAAAATCCTATGAAGAACTAGGCAGAGATAGTCTAGGTGGAATACCAGTAAAACCGCAACTGACTACAAGTCCAGAAAAAATATTTTTTAATAATAATAATTCACCAAAAAAGAACTGGGATGGAAACAAACAATCCAATCCTAAAGAAAAGAAATTCCAGTCCAGAGGAAGGTCTCCGAGGCGAAGAGAGAAATCTCCAAACCAAAGACAGAGGTCACCGCAGAGTGACCCCTCTGGGAATAGATATAACCTTAG
Organism: Lissotriton helveticus; assembly: GCF_964261635.1. Lineage (NCBI taxonomy): Eukaryota > Metazoa > Chordata > Amphibia > Caudata > Salamandridae > Lissotriton > Lissotriton helveticus. Next base: position 965,736,546 of record NC_136065.1, on the reverse strand, counting down.
AAATAGGGATAATATTAAAAAACCTGATAGATATCAAGACATTGATACACGTCCCTCTCAATCTTTTCAGAATTTCTCGCAGAAATCGGAAAGAAGAGGACGATCAGAAGAGCACGCCAAGTCCAAAGACAAGGAACCTGCTCAGCTAAAAAAGAAATTACAATTTCCAAAAAAGAAGGTAGCCAGTATCAAGGTAGTTAAAAATGCCGAGAATACTGAGGACACAACTGAAAAACGGAGAATGGGCTCAGACAATGCTAGACAGCGCAGCAGAGGTGAGCATAGCTCGCAAAGTCCTTATGAATCATCTGGAGACAGTGGACACGAATGAATACCTTCAAGTGGAAACTGCAGACACCAGAGTTAGCAAGCCCCACAAAATATACGAGATAACATTACGTATAGAGGGAGATAAGACTAGGAAAATAAGGGGACTATTTTGGGATAACTTCTCCAAAGTCTATGACATCCTTCTAGCTGAAAAAGACTGGCCACCAGAGTTTGTCAGGGAGTGCCCTCATGGCGAAGAAGTAATTATGCCTGCCTTCTCGAATCAAATACCGATTCATAAAAAATACACACTTGCTAGAAAGTGGGCAGTGGCCTTAGCACCTGCTTTATATAAAAATCATGTAGGATGGGATGAGGATTCTCCTCCTCACAAAATCCAGTTAAAATCACAACCTACTGCACAAAGGCAGTACCCAATTAAGCAAGAAGCTAAAAAACAGGTAAATGAAATACTAGATCAGCTAGCATACCAGGGGGTGATTGAAACTTGCACCTCACAAATGAACAATCCTTTGTTTCCGGTCTCCAAACCAGACAATTCGTACCGTCTAGTTTTGGATTACCGACACCTTAACACATGTTGCAAAACCTTTGCAGTGCAAAACTCACACAGTGCTGCACTAATGAATAACATAGTGCGCAAAAAATACAAAACAACCTTGGACATCTCCAATGGATTCTTTTGTCAAAACATAGCACCAGGGAGCAGATCTTTAACTGCATTCTCAGTAAATGGCACTCAAAAACAATTCTGTCGGTTAGCCCAGGGGTACAAGAACAGCCCGGGGGTATTCCCAGCGAGAGTAACAGAATTACTACAACTATATGATGATGAAGCGTTATCTTATGTCGATGACATTTACTTAACAGATGATGACTTGGAGACTCACTTGAAAAGGGTGAACACCATAATACTTGGGTTCGCTGCAGAGGGTTACAAATTCAACTTCAAAAAGTCCAGAATTGCCCATCTGACAGTCCTATTCTTAGGATATGAGTTATCAAGTGAAGGTAAAAGCCTGGCAGACAATTTCCTAGAGAAATGTGCCGTAATCCAAGCTCCTAAAACACTAAAAAACCTACAGTCAATTCTAGGCTTCCTAAATTTCGGAAGAACATACATTGCAAATTACGCAGAAAGGGTCAAACCCCTTTATGATCTAATTAAACCAGACTTTAAAAGATCCAGTTGGACTCAAACACACACAGAAATTTTGAGATCCTTACAAACAGACATGCTAATTAAAACAAAATTAGAAACACGTGATAACACACGCAACCTTGTGATCCGAGTCATCCCAGGGAGATGCGGATTCACATACCTGACTTCTAATGAAGGAGAAAAGGTACCAATTGCATTCAAATCACACTTGTACACAGAAGCTGAACAGAAATTCAGTAATACAGAAAAAATCATTCGCACAGTTCAAACCGCAATAGCTAGAGAAAAAGACATAGCTGACGGTAGACATATCACAGTCAGAACAGCAGAATCAGCCTTTGAGGCACTAACAGCACCGTGTAATTTACCAACAACAACATTGAATCCGGAATGGATACAATGGGTGAATTCAATCACAATGGACAAAGTATACTACTACTTTGATCCAGAACTAGAAGAATTAAAAAATCTAAAATATGAAAAGACGTATCCTCTGCCAATCGACATTCTGCCTCTACGACATTACGCCTGTGTAATCTATACAGACGGACATGCTCAACCCTCCGTTTGGGGAGAACAAGCATACAACCCCACATGTGAGATTACAAAAGAAGTGTGGCGCGGAGGTAAACTAAGACCTCTATTAACAAAATCACACTCAGTAGAAACTAATTCAGAAAAACAAACTGAAATAATAGCTTTGAAAATGGCGCTAGATAATGTGGATCGCGAATTCCCGACACTTATAGTGTCAGATTCATATTACTGCGTCAAAGCATATAACAAGGATTTGCAGACATGGATTCAGAACGGTTACAAAGATGACACAGATGCACCAATAAAGCAGAAACTGCTCTGGGAACAAGTAGCTCTTTTGAAAAAAGAACTACCAAAGACTCACGTGACACACTCACTGAGTCATCAGCGTGATGGCGTTCACGTTGTGGGGAATTCATTGGCTGAAACAGCCGCAGCGACAGCCACTAAACCGGCTCCCGTAGATCGAAAAAAGCGTACATTAAAATACATTGACGGTGAAACAATGCTGGCGGTGAAAACGTCATCAAAAGGCGACTGCTCAGCGTTACCGATCAACTATCCACTCAATTATACATACATAATCGATGCAAACTCCGTCCCTTTTGCTCGAATCCCTGGAGTGGGGGATAGAGTGATTCCAAACATGGACAGGAGAAACTTGTTAATCGCAGACGCACACATGGGCGAGGGTCACAGACACCTTAAATTAAAAGATTCTCTGGAAAAATTACAATCACGGTACTGGTGGCCAGGCATGAGCCTGCACTACACCATGTTTGTAAAAAACTGCCCAAACTGCAACAGAGATCGCAGTGGGGAGAGAAACAGTTTAATACCTCGTCGTATCAAGGCAAATAATATTACCAGCAAAAAGAATGGCTTGCGATTAACATATACAGGCTAGTTTCCACTTATAATGTAGATCACCAGCACTCGGCTGACGTCCGGACTATTATACAAGATTTGCGAGTCTAAATGGCATATACGCTAAGAGCATGTTACGTTCGACCATTGTTTTCACTCTGGCACACCAGCCTGGGGGGAAACATGGCCAAATGAGCACAGCCCAGCGGGAATCTTCTCACTTCCTGCCTGAGGGTACTGGATGGTGTAAAGAAAAAACCAAGGCAGAAAACAATCTATAATGGAAAGGATATTAGGTTCGGGAGCTGGGTGGGTCAAACATCTAATAAGTGTCCAACGTAGTCTAAATAACTTGCCAAGAAATTCTCTGAAGGGATTCAGTCCGTACGAATTATTATTCAGAACTAGGATGTTGATCTCTGACCTTGATAGTCAGACTTCAGTGGTAATAGAAAAAACCTTTGATGTCAAAGACCGTTTGGCTATTTTGCAGGACTTAAACAAAACAAGAAAAGACCTGAGCAACATACAGTTGAAACAACAGCCAACGACCACTGAAGAATCACCACCTGTCCCAGCAAGACCTGTCTGGATTCCAAAAGTCGGGGATCTAGTCAGGGAGATGATCGCGGTAAAGAAGGAATTTGGGCCTTCTTACAGAAAAGCAGTTCCTGTCTTGTCTGTCAACGGGACAAGATCAGTTGTACTACCGCCACTTGCTGGAAAAAAGGAGAACCGAGTTGTATCCATCGACCTGGTAAAACCACAACATGTGGCCGATAACAAACAGTAGGCCAAGTGGACTCCCAATAAGTAGCAGAACACCAAGGTTTGCTAACAGTACAGAGGTCCTAACAAAGAGGCTCATCACATTCGAAACGCCTGCAGAAGAACAAGAAAGACTATGCAACAATGCAATAGAACTCAGACCTCTGAAAACCCAAATAAAGACATTTAGCAGAGACACACCAATCTATACTGAAGTACCAAGTGAAAATGCAAAAAACAAAAATCCTGAACCAATTGGAACAATTGACAGAACTGCATCTGGTTACTTCATCAACTTCGATGATTCCTCTGACGGCTTCAGTGAATCAAAGACACAGCCATCATCAAAATCCTTTAAAGACAAAGCGAAGGAACTTTTGAAACAACTGAAAGAAACATATCTGATTTCTCCATGGATTGAATTTTGGGTGGGTTTTGGTGCATTTATCCTCATACTTTGGCTCATCATGGTATTTACTTTGGGACGCTTCATTGAGGAAAAATATGCTAAAATGGACACAGCAAGTCAGAACATCAACTTGGTCCTCAAACCACACACATCTTCACACGTCGAGAAAAGAGAACTTTCTCCAGAACTTTCTTCAGCCAACTTCACAGCCAATCCGATACCTGGTGGGGTAGCCTGGGACAACACTGACTATGAAATTTATGGTCCGGTCGAAATCCTGAAATATCCACACCAAATCAAGATCTCTTTGAGTGATTTTGCAAAACCAAACTCATTTGCTGATGAGTGGGACTTCGAAAGCATTAACAATATGATGTCTGATTTAGTAATGTCTGCTAAATTTACAAAACATGATTATTTGCAAGGTTCTACAAATTATGATAGTATGTATTGCTATAACCATTATGGTAACCATTTTTTGCATAAATCGGCACAACCTAGAAATGTTTTAAATTATAATCAATGGGAACATTGTGCTACACCTCCAAAAGGGAGCTCTAGAACTGTTTATGACAAATATTCATATTTTTCAGGTTTTAACACAAGTAATGCTGAAACATTTTATTTTAAATTGTCAAACAAGACAGGGATGAAAACCATGATAACCAACACAAAATTGATATATTCAGATTCGTTCTTTGAAAAAATGAATACTTTTGGATTTGATTATTGGGACAAAAATGTTGATTTGAAAAGTGTTTGGGGTACAAAAGAATGGCAAGTACAGGGTTTAGAAGCTTTGTTTAGAGCCTGCATGATCCCAGAACAAATGATATTTTTAAATGACACTGTTCAACAAACCACCTGTCTTGGCTTAGCCAAAATCAAAGATTTAATTAAACCGTCTATTCCAAAGCCAACAATGTTTAGCAATAGCTCTGATACAGATGAAGAGATAGACGTAAACCATATACTTAACCAAAACAGAACACATCCTGATTGGAAACAATGGTTGATCTGGCCCACAGATACAAATAACTGTCAAGATAGATTCCTGAATAAAACACAGGGTTTCAAAATGACCAGGCCAGACCCTAGATATCCCCAAAGACATCACCCAGGGATAATAACAACCTACAGTGTGGGCAAATTATGCCTTCAATGGCTACAGACTTCCACACTGCCTGAAATTAAGCAACACCTAACTTTACTTACTGATGGTGCTGACTTGCGTGATTTCATACTGGGACCACGCAAACAGCGTCAAAAGCGTTTCATAGCAGCCTCTGTATATGCAGCATACAATGAGGCCTGGAAGGTTACTCAAATTGAAACAGCAGAAAGAATACGGGAAATTGACCGTATCAATTTGGAAAAATCACTTTCTGTAGTGGACAATGGGTTAATGACTCTGTCCTCCAGAATTTTTTCATTGGACAGCATTGTGTCTTCAGCAATCGATATATTATCGCAAGACTTACTGTTATTACAACATGGTCAGTCACAATTGCGTTCTATTGTACAGCTTGGCTGGACGTTACAAAATCTGCGTTCAGGCTATGTGCCTTGGCGTTTAATCAACACAACGTCACTATTCCAAATCTTTAACCTTACTGATAGACAAATCGGTATGGCGCAAAAGGGTGCTGATTATACAATCTTGAGCATTGAAAAACTAGAAAGATTACCAATGACAATGTCAGAACGACCTGTCAGTGAATGGATAATCCACGGAATCATAAATATTCCAATCTCAACCTTCAGGTTTCAATACTGCCAAAAATATATACAGGCTGGCATGTACGAGAAATTGGGAAAGGGGTACCTTAAAACAACATGGAACCTGCCCTATTCACATGCATGTGTCAGTAATAAAGGACAGAAAGTGTTTCTTAGTGGCAACAATTGTGCTATGTCACTAAGCGGCACGCTTCTGTGTAACGGAATTAGTTTGCATGGAGCCTGTGAAGGGAATTCATACAACCTTTCATGTCACCAGCAAGGCGCACCTGCAACTGAAATAGAACCATTCTTTCAAAGACTCTATAATGGGAGTTACATTCTTATTGTAGACCGCAGATGTTGTAGTCTTAGGCCCGGGACTCCTTATCTAGTCACTACGACGGCGAAGGTCAAGTGCTGTGGACGTTCTTTATTCCCCAGCTCCTTTCCAGACAGGGAGGCAAGGGCATGGCCCAGTTTGAAAATTACTTCTATTCGAATAGACACTTTAAGCAGAATGAAAACAGTGCTTCTTCAGACGCCTACAAGGCTCACGTCATCAAAAGAAACATATGATCTACAAGTCGCAAGGACGACTGCAGAGATACATACATTATTATCAACTAATTCCCCCGTACATTTCGCGGAAATCCTGGGCGAAATCTTAAATATTTCTGATACCACTGGGGTCTCAAAGGTATTTAAGACAGTATTTTCGATGGCATTAACACCATTCAAAGCCATACTGGGTATTTTTCCAGATTTCGTCCATTCGATTTTTGGCGTACTTCCCCTGATCCTGGGACTAATTGCAGGAATCCTATTCTTAGTCCTTATTTTTCGTTATGGCAACCCATGTCACAGATCAAACTCTCGCGACAATGGAAGATACGATCCTAGCCATTGGATACCGGGACCGGATATCAAAAATCCTGGGACTCTCCCGGCTTAGAGACCTAAACATGACTTGGTTTCTATCATTTCGACCAATGTGGCAAAGGTGTGTTTTACCTGTACTAAGGTGTCTGCTATGCGGAGAAGAATGCGTGTTAGACACCTGTCTGACGCTACAATCGGATGCGCCAGTGGATGCAGATACACTGTTGGTTCCTACCAAGGTTCACGCTTTGTGCTGCCCTCAAAGGCTGCCAATCCTGATGACGGCATTCCTGGAATCTTCACCACTACGATTGAAGAGTAGTGAAGTTCAAGATGAAAGCAGCATCGAACAGGTACGACCTTCTGTCAGCAATGCAAATCAGAATGTCAATGGAGACAATCATGCGCACGAATGCATGGTTACCCCTATTTCCGACTTAGTGGAACTTTCCCATGAAGCTGTTGACAGTTTTTTCGAAAGCCTGAATGATATGATGTTCTCTCCAGAACAGAAATAGAGACTTTTGAGTAAACTCGCACACGGCGTTCCCTGAATTCGGCCTTCAACTTTAAAAATAAAGTCACATGAACAATTACAATCCAGTTCACGGACAGCAATTTTTTCAGCATGCCCCTTAAAATATTTTTCTACATATTTTTTCCCGCGACACTGATCTTCTGCTTAAAGTAAGAAACTATTCCTAGAGAACTAAGATTTCTATTTTTAGATACTTTATATAGACTTTAGCTGCCCGCTGGTATGTTCACAAATATTTTATTATGTGATGAAATGGTCTCGAACTTCCTTTCTGTATAGCCATATTAAGAGCCATTTCATGTGTATTTCTCATATACCGATAAGCAATAATGCATAAAAATGCGTGTTTACTTTTGCATTTAATTCATAGCTTAAGTGCATACAATATATATGACTGCAATTTTTCAGTATATTTGAAAATTTCGAAATGCATTTATGTATTTTGGGGTGGTAAGGTATACACTATACTCTATAGTATGTTGTACTATGTTATACTATGCATAGATTAGTAGATATGACCATAGTTAGCGTGGAGTGGGTGTCGTGTATTTCTATAGGTTCTGAATCAGTCCCCCTATTCCTGACCCTATTCTGGTTAAACTAACTATCAAGTTAACTAACAGTCAGCCCATGAGGCAAGAAAACCCCCATGATGCAGATACCGTTATCTGACGCAGTCACACTACGGCACAGGAACGTGTTATCTGATTAGGTCATAACGCTTGAGATCTAATTAGACAAGCGACATTCCTCCAGCCCCTGATAAGGCATACGACGTTCTCATAACAAATCAAACCTATGACAACCTGGATAATCCGTGCGGCCATTGTTTTGATTTCACAGAGAACTTTTGCAAAAGAATGTGCTAACGAGCAAGTCGTATGACATCTTTATTGACGTACCTATGTCCATCCTTACGTCAATCTCGGCACCTTTAAGGTATAAATATTGCCGACCTTGCCCTATGCAAACACACGCGTGGTGACAAGACGGAGCAGCCATACTTGCCGAAGCCGAGAGCAGAAGCAGACCCCGGTGGCGCAGCCCCGCCTTCCTGACGCGCTGAGAGACGCGCTGCTATCTCAAGCCGAGAGACCCAGCACCGGCGCTTTCGGGCAGCCCTCGCAGGCAGCCTGGAATATCGAGAGCAGAGAAAGAGATACCATTCCTCATTCATCCTAAATTCCAGGTACAGAACTGAATAACCCCTCACAGAGAATTCTTTAGTTATTCACTTGGCAAAAACAAACTTAACTTAAACTGTAACTTTCTATTCCCGCCCACGCATTAGACTTAGGTCAGGTACACGGGGTAGGCGTATTTAGAAACACCAGTTGAGTACGTTTAGTCAAATGTATATGTGTATGTAAATATATTTTAATCATTTTAAACATCATATGGCTCAGAAACCATATCAATGTTTTTACAGTATTATTTTATACTATTGCTTTTAATGTATGCACTTTACTTAACTATGAGTATTGCAATAATATCGATCCATTTCTCTTGTACGAGAAAAGAGACTGATCAATAAATAACACCTTTTTATTGAACACGCCCGTCTCTTCCTTTTCTCTACATTCTGATGAGACTAAGAATGCACGTACTGACTGAGTAAAATAATTGCCTTGTGCTCACACGACTCTCGAGATTGACTCTTGATTAGGGGAGAGCAAAGTTGTCATGTTCTATGGTTGTCAGAAACTAAATCCCTTCTTGTCTAATCAGGGAAGTTAATCCTTCCTTGAACATTAGAGAAAGTTTCTAGCGAACTCTGAGCTTAGCTGGCAAACCCAAAAATTAAGTCTAGTATCGACAGTAGTAGACCTAGTTAACGTCTGGCCTAGGCCTTTACTGCTGTAGGTACTATTCCAATGCGCAGAGCCTATTGGGAAGATAGGAACTACACTACACTAAATTAATAGTAGTCATTTCAAATAGGACCTATATTTTTACGTTCAGATTTAATTTTCAAATAATTGGCCAACATCTTGCCAGCTTTATTTTGACCCCGTGATATTTAGATTTAATTTTAAGAAGAACATTACATGCATCAATTGTGGCAAGCTTGTTAAGAGCAGATTAGGCCTTAATCAATTCATGAAGAACAGAGGGAACTTAGAAGTAAAATAGTTATGTTCCAACAGTTTCAGTTGTTGCATACTTGGCTTTAGCAGTTTTCTTCTTTTTTGCTGAGTATGCAATAGCAAAAGCACAGAAGGAAGCCTTAAAGGCATCCCAGTTATTAGTAATGAGCATCAGTTACAAAAGCAGTGTCTGACAACAAAAAATGATTACGTTTCCAACGACTAAATTTTGGAGAACTCAGGGAAAGCAGAAAAAACCGGGGCATGATCAGAAATATAAATAGTTCCAATCTCAGAGGATTGAATAGATGGGAGTAAGGGTTTACTAACCAAAATACAATAAATTCTAGAGCGAGTATGGTGAACATTAGAAAAAAAGAAAACTCAAGGGTATCAGGATTACAGGTCTTCCAAACATCGTATATTGAACGAGAGGCAATGGCAGATTGAAATGATTTATGAGTTTTGTCAGGATTAAATTTACATTTGGATTGTCTGTCCGAAAATGGGTCTAACCATTGATTAAAGTCTCCAGCAACAATAATTTTTGGGCCATCAATAGAGGATAGTAAGATCTTAATACTTCCAAAATTCCGGGTCTGGTTTAACAGGGCCATACATATTCAATAAAACAAGTTCTTTGTTTTGTATAACAACCTTAGCTATTACCCATCGTCCATCACTTTCACACTGTGTAGATAAAATTTGTACATGAATCGATTTATGAAACAGTATAGCTACACCACCTTTCTGATTAGAGGCTGGAGAATAAACAACTTGACCCACCCATTGTCTTTTCAATTTAAGTGATTCTATATCATTACAATGCGTTTCTTGAATAAATGAAACATGAGAATTCAATTTAGACAAATGAGAGAGTACCTTTTGTCTTTTGACGGGGTTTCCAAGACCACAAACATTCCACGTGACAACATTGCACATATGGGGGGAAGGGAGAGTGAAACATGAATGGAGGTGATTCACTTCAGGAGAACAATTAGAAACAAAAAACAACATTTATTAGATGAATACAAAAAACAAAACGTACAAAAGCAAATATCACAAATAGGTACAGACATCAAGCAACATATTGAAGAAAGATAAGCACTTGAAAAATATAATGAAAAACATTCATACAAACAAAAAATTGATAATGAAATTGCACCGTAGAGAAAAAGTAGAAAGATAATAGGATACTAGGAAAAGAGAGAAAGAAAGTAAATAGAGAAAACCAGAAAAATAAGGAAAGTAAGCAGATCAAGGAAATGAATCCAGATCTGAAGATAAATAAGCAACAAGACGAAGGGGGCAATGTGACGAAACAAACATGGACAGCGGTATGAGTGTGGGATTCTCATCCAGGTGGAAGAAAGGACGCTGGACACAGGAATGTAGAACAGGTGAAGCAGGTTTATTCCAAAAGGAGAAGCAGGACCCATCCAAGCCACAGCCAGCCAAAGTAACAGCTACAGCCAGTCTGAGTCAGAGTACTACCTATTCAAATAATGACATTCTAACAACTAGGAAATACAGCCTAGAACTATGCCATGGTCATAGTGAAACATCACCATGGTCCAGGTGTCATGGTTACAATGCTACCATGACACACAAGATACCACCTACCTTCCCCCGTTAGCACAAAGAGAGATGTATGAAAAAACATATATAAAAAGAAACAAGTAATTAAGAAACATAGTCTTTCAAATACCCATGCTGCTTACCAGTCCGGGTATATTTCTGTGGAGAAGAAAAATAGTCAGACAAATAATTTTCTCTATATGTAGGCTGCTCACCCAAAGTGGGACCAGAACATACAGAGGTTCTTCCTAAATTCCAAATTCTGTGATCCTGAATCCTCACAGCATTTTTGAACACTTTAACAACACGCATAGGCTTTGAGAATTTAACTTTAGATCCAGGGAGTTTGATAAACATCCTATCACCGACTTTTACTGCTGTATCTTTAGTAGATTTCCTGGTATCAAAGTTCAATTTCCTTGCTAGACATTTATCTTCTTCTCTCTTCCTCCACTCAACTGCACTCTTTAGAGGTATGGACCTAGAAACAGTCTCCTCTAGATGTCTTACCCACGAAGGTTCAACTAGAGTACAAGGGGCCCTTCCTTTGAAGAGAACAAAAGGAGACTGACCTGTAGAACTGTGAGGAGGCACCCTATAGTCCTCAATTTTCTTTAAGACTTGTTCCTTCCAGTTATACCCAGCATTTTTAGCCCAGGAAATGGTTTCTTTAATTACCCTATTAAACCTTTCCACCATCCCGTTGGTTTCTGGATGGTAAAGAGAATTTTTTTTATGTTTTATGCCTCGATTCTTCAAAAAGGTTTCCATTTCTTTTGATACTAGCTGTACTCTAGTGTCCGTTAGAATGGATTCAGGGTACTCTTCTCTAGCCATGAGGGTTTCTAGAAATTTAATTACTTGAACAGTTTCAATGCTAGAGGCAAACTGAATCTCTGGCCACCTTGAAAACAAATCCAAAAGAACCAAAATGAATGTGTGTTGCCCATTGGAATGAATGGGACCCACAATGTCTAAAGCTACTTCCTTCCAAGGCCCAGAAGGAAGCTCTCTGGTAAACATTGGTTCAACTCTGACAAGTTTGGATTTTTCACTTGTAGTACACACCATGCAATCCCTTATAATCCTTTCCACCTGTATGTCCATTCCAGGCCACCAATAAGAGGATTGGAGCCTCTCTTTCATCCTAGACATACCAGAGTGCGGTTCATGGGCTAAATCCACCAAAACTTTCAGAAATTCCAACGGAGGTATCAACCGTGTCCCACGTACCAGCATCCCATCACACACTGCCAATTCATCTTTGACCCTCCAAAACTTGGAAGCCTCTACAGAAGCATTTTTTTTATTCCAACCACAGCGAATGAGACCCATTAACTCAGACAACACTGGATCCAAAGATAACTTGAGACGCCACTGACATTCATGAATGATTCCTTCACTTACCACACACACATGAAAATCACTCTCACTCCAATCATCATCATCAATATCATCACTAGAAGCATCTACTACTAGTCTAGAAAGTGTATCAGCCACACTGTTCTCCACACCAGGATTTACCTAATTTCAAAGTCATATTCTTGGAGAGCTATGACCCCTTTGCTGATCCTACCAGAGACTTGGTCAATCCCTTTTTTAGAAAAAATCTCACACAAGGGCTTATGATCAGTCTTAACTAAGAATTTAGTTCCCCACAAAAATTTCTTTAGTTATTTGATCGCCTAAAACACTGCAAGAGCCTCAAGCTCAATCACAGAATACCATGACTCAGGACCCTTAAGCCCCCGAGAGATGAATGTGATGGTTTCCAAACTGTTCTCACCCTCTTGTTGCAGGACGGCTCCCAACCCCTTAACACTGGCATCAGTGGTAACAACAGATGTTTTAGAGGGATTAAAACTTTTGATATTAGGAGCATTATTGAGCTTCTTTTTAAGAGAAACAAATTCCCGATTACAATCTTCACGCCACTTAAACTCAACACCTTTCTTCAAGAGCCCCCTCATTTTGGTGCAATGCTCAGCAAAACCCTTAAAAAACGTATTGTAATACTCGGCCATGCCGAAGAATTTCATAAGTTCCTCTCTACATGATGGAGCTGGCAAGTGAGATATGGTGTCTACTAGATCTGAATTGGGTGCAGTACCTCCTCCAGAGATTGTGTGCCCCAAGTAATGAATAGAAGAAGTCGCAAACCAACACTTGTCTAGTTTTACAGTAAGATTAGCAGCTTCAAGCTTACTCAAAACATCATAGGGGAATTTTTCATGTTCTTCATGATCTTTACCAAATACCAGAATGTCATCCTGGTAGACACAAAAGTCATTGCACCCTTTGAGCACCCTCTCCATTGCACGTTGAAAAACAGATGCCGCTGACACAAGGCCAAACGGCATCCTGATGAACCTAAAGGTTCCAAAAGGTGTAATGAAAGAAGTAAGATCCCTTGAAGACTCTATCAACTCAACCTGGTGGTAAGCAGACGCCAGATCAATCGTACTGAAGACCTTTGCACCACCCAACAATGCTAGCAGTTCTGAAATGTTAGGCAGCGGATATTTATCTACTACCACACACTTGTTAAGTTGCCTCAAGTCCACACACAAGCGCAATGAGCCATTCGCCTTGAGTGCAGCCACCACCGGAGTAAGCAAATCAGTGCTGGTGACCTCCTCAATTATTCCTCCTTCTTTAAGTTTCTCTAATTCCTTCCTCATCTCCTCTCTGACAGCCAATGGTACACTTCTAACTTTGCAACTATAAGGTTGTGAGTTTGAGCGTAAAGGAATGTTCAATTTGAAATCTTTAAGAGAACCAAGCTCTTCTCTAAAAACTTTAGGAAATGTTGTTCTAATGCGTGTTACAACATCACCATCAGAATTAAGATGAATGGTATGAATATTTTGTTTAAGAATGATGGGAGAAGAACTGCTTGGGTCTAGCATGACACCTAAGTCTCCCTGGTGAAACCAGCTGATGATGCTGTCACCCTTTTGAGAAACATTCACCTTTCCAGACATATATTGCTCGCCGTATTCAATAAGTCCCAAGAAGTACCTACAATGTGGTATCTGCTCACCTCCATAGGCTAAAGGGTTTATGCCCGGCTTCAGAAGGGTGACTTTCCCTGCAAGTTTAGTTTGATAGAAAGTGTTGGGCACAATAGTGATCTTGGTCCCTGAATCGAAAAGTACTTTAGTATATTCACCTTCTTCTTGTATTCTGTCTAAAGGACAAGATTTTTGTTTATGAGAAACATTTTGTCCTAACTTAGAATCAATCTGAACCACAATTTGTCCACAAAGTCTTCCTCTTGAATATCAGTTTCTACTGACTTAACATTAGACCCAGACAATTTGCTCTTACACACGACAGAAAGATGACCCTTTTTCTTACATTTGGCACAAAACACTTTCAAAGCAGGACACTTTTCATCATTGGCAAAATGCCCAATTTTGTCACATCTAAAACATTTAGGAACAAATGGCTTACTTTTAGGTTTAACTGTGTCATCACTTTTCGATACAGTCTTAAATCCTTCTTTGACTGCTTGTACAGAGGTTTGCACATCTTTTTTTAATGTATCAACGCACTTTAAAGAATGTTCAATTCTTTTTGCCACTTGTAACACTTCGTCGAAAGATGGTTCGTCCTTGAGCCAGAGGTCCTCACAAACTTTCTCAATACTACACCCCAACATAAACGGATCCCTAATTCTCTCATCAAGGAGTTGATCAAATTTAGAAGAAGAGGCGAGTTTTCTGAGCTGGGTGACATACCTCTCCACAGATTCTCCTTCATTTTGAAGTCTCTTGATAAATTGGTACCTTTTAAGTATGGTGCTTACCTTTGGCAGATAATGCTTATCTATTTTTTTTATACAGATCTCAAATTCATTGAGATCTCAGCTCTCTGCATCAGTAAGCTCAGGCAAGTGATCAAAAACATCTTGCCCCTCCGAGCCAAGGCAATGTAAAAGGAGAGAAGTTCTTCTCTCAGCACTAAGGCTTACCCCACAAACTTCAGCATACAGCTCAAAAACCCTTTTCCACTTTTTCCATTTTATTGCAGGTTCACCAGGTTCAGATAAAAAGAAGGGAGGAGCTGTCACATTTTGCATGACTACCTTCCTGAAAATGAAGAAACTGGTTAAAATGAAGATGAATAAAAATAAATAAAACAAAAAATAAAATAAAAAAATGAACCCGTACGGAAAGGAAGTTTGTTAAATAATAACCTACCAATAAACCAAAAGCACTTGAGGAACGTTGAACACAGCGCACTAAGATGGAGTCAGCTAGCGTCAAATGAGTGGCTTTCCGTGAAACACAGCGTGTATCAAGTGACATAGAGCCGTGAGAAAAAGAAACAGGGAAGTGCACTGCGTGTCTTTACGTGAAACGCAGCTTACATCCAGTAACATAGAGTGGAAGCAAAGAACAAAGAAGCCGATCCAGGCAAAAAGAACGAAGAAGTCTACCAGCTTCGCATCAAGCACGAGGCAAGGAAAACACTTGTTGATCTGGCAAGTGTGGTTGTTTGTTTTCGAAATTCTACCTTTAATGTAGTGAAGACTGCCAGCATGTAAAGTTTGTTACGGCTTCTCTCTCAATAGAGAACATCCAAACAGTTTCCTCAGAAAGACTGCAGCTTTCATCCCATTCGGTGTAAAGCGCAACTCTTAGTGCAATTAGGGTAGCGCACGACAAAGTAGTGCACAGGAGGAACACTTCCACTCAAATAAAGATTAAATAACTGTAGAAGTACACAGCACTAATCTCAATAGGTTCGCTAGTGCATTCAGAGTACGTTTATGCCGCAGGATGTAGGTCACAATAAAAGGACAAGCCTGCGTCGAATTTTAAAACATAACACCCATAAGGTGCACACACGCGGCGAAAGCTCCCAGTCCTTAGTAAAATCAGAAAAGACTGTACCTTGATTTGTTGCCAGTATTTATAATTCCTTGAATGTTGAGGTTGTTGGGTCCTGCTTTTCTCTATCCTGCCGACTACTCCAGTGTGGGATTCTCACCCAGGTGGAAGAAAGGACGCTGGACTCAGGAATGTAGAACAGGTGAAGCAGGTATATTCCAAAAGGACAAACAGGACCCATCCATGCCACAGCCAGTGCAAGTAACAACCACAGCCAGTCTGAGTCAGAGTACTAACTATTCAAATAACGACATTCTAACACCTAGGAAACACAGCCTAGAACATTGCCATGGTCATAGAGAAACATCACCATGGTCCAGGTGTCATGGTTACAATGCTGCCATGACACACGAGATACCACAACGAGTAAAGAAATAATATAAAGCCTTGGAAATAAGTAAAATGAGCAACAGTAACAGGAAATGAAGAGTGAAGAGAAAAAGAAAAAACTTTATTTTTGAGGAAATAGAAAAAATCATTTAAAGCAAAAATTAGGTAAGCGAATGAGTGTAAAGGAATAATTATAGAAATAACAACAACCAATTCACTCGTAAAACTAAGAAAAGATGTTATGTTATGTTATTATTACTTATAGCGCGCACAGATACTCTGGAGTGTCCCAGCGCGAAAGCCAACTGATAATGAGCAAGGAGCTGGGGGAAGCTGAAAATGTAACCAAAAAGCAAGGTCTTCAACTGTTTCGTAAACAACCAGAGATATTAGGGTATTGTACAATTCGTAGGGAAGGGAGTTCCAAGATTTCCCTGCCTTATAGGAGAGAGAACTTCCCCCGTTCACGTAAGAAGAAAGCGGGAAATCACAGCAAGGCGCTGCATGGCTGAGCGCAATTGCCTTCGGGAAACGTAGAAATTAAAGCATCTCCTATGGTATGGTGGCCCAGATTTGTAAAGGGCTCCATGGGCAAGAGTGAGAGCCTTGAACTGAACACGTTGCACCACCGGAAGCCAATGAAGATCCCGCAGGTGACGTTTTATACTTGATCTACCAGAAATGCCAAGCAGCACTCTTGCTGCCGCATTTTGAATAATTTGTAATTTTGTCAGCTGGTATCCCGGTAAGCCAATGTACATTTAGATATTGTTGAGAAAGAGTTTCAGTTTAGCAGGATCATCGAAAGAACGTGTCCTTCCTTCAAGCGTAATTTTGCAAAGACACGGGTGAAGAATACCATATTGAATGTTCAAGTGTCACATCTGGGGACGGAGAGCCAAAAATTCCTTACGTCGTGCATTTGTTGCATTTGAAACATCTTGTGAGATAAAAATGTTTTGGCCTGACCATATAAGGCGTCAATTGGATTTAACTGCTTTCAAGACCTGCTTCAATTCAGTAAATTCTTAGAAAAGCATGATGATACCACGTGGTTTGTTTGAGTTAGGCTGAAGACGACCCAAACGATGCACCCTTGTATGTTGAGAGGTGATGAAGATTGAAGATCTAAGAGTTCCAGCAGGAATTTTTTCAGAAAGTATAACATTTCTGGACCCTCAATATTTTCCGGCATGCGAAAAAGGCGAAGATTGTTCCTTCAATTGCGATTTTCCAAGTCTTTGGTATGAAGTTTAAGTTTATGAATTTCTTGCTCTAACAAGGGGATTTTAGTAGAGACATCTTGGAGATCCCCAACACGCTGTTCAAGCTCCATAACCTTCCCCTCCATGATTATCTAGCTGTCTTAAATTTGTATCAACTTTTCTTTAGTAGTAATCATAAAAGGCTGAAGACCACACACCTCCTCTAAAATAGAATCCAGAACAGGATTTTGTGAGGTTTGAATGGGGGAGGGTGGGTCATTCTTATGTCTCTTTAGTTTAGCACCTGAGGAGGATGATCTAGAGAATGCGTGGGGGCTATTTGTCATCTTGAGTTGTGGGAGAGATCGATGGGTAGTAATTAAAAGTGGTCGAATGCGACCCATACACACCAGGAGAAGAAGGTAGACATAGTGACCATCAAAGGATGAGTAAAATTGCTGGATTTAATAGAACTAAAATAGTATATTACTGTAGTCAATGAGAAAAAAAGGGAGTAAGATCCAATATAACCTCAGTATGAAGGAATTACGTCACCACAAAAAACATGATACGTACGATGTAAAAGCATGAAGGAAGCACCTTTTAGAATTCAAAAAATGGAGGATGCACATTCAGCGCATAACAGTAATAGCAAAGAGTTCTTCCTCATACTTGTTCCACAAAACTGCCGCAAATTGGTAAAAAGGAAGTTGCTATTCATAGGCTGCCTCCATAGCATGTCGCCACATGAAGAAAACATAAAAACTAGAAAAAGCCTTCTCTATTTTCTTATTTGTTATCCCCTCTTCATGTAATTCATAGTAAGAGAGAGCAAAAAAAGGAACAGCATTAAAGATACTTGATATTTAGTTCAATTTGAGCAACAAACCGGCAGCATAAGAATAAAGGTCGTAATATGAAGGTGGCATTCGTTGACCGGAGGAAAAAAATGGAATGCGAGTGCCGCATATTAAAATGAGGGACGCACATATTTCCGTGAGGGAGATATCACCGCTGCAGCCTCAGGCTACGCGCTACATATTGCCGGAAAAAGAAAGCGGCCACTGCACGCACCTGAGATTTAGGAGTACGGGGCTGCCATCCACGCCCGTAAACTCCGTTATTTAAGGCGAACAGAGTCAAAGAAGCTCCACGTCCTTGTGGATCTCAAACGCCTTCCGCCATCTCGCTGCGGCATCCAAGCCATGCCCCGCCAACAAAAAGCCCTTTTAATTTTTAAATTCTGCTACATTCTTAAGTGAACTTTTCACCTTGCTAGTGTCAGTACGGGATTTGAGCCTAAACTGTTTTTTAACCACAAACAACTGTGTGGTTTCTGCATGGATTTGTTGTTGCACTATATTCTTGTGTTTCATATTTTCTACAGCGTGTTCATCTTTTATCTTTCCTACAACAGTTGTTTTCCGTGCATTCCCTGCTCTACATGACATTGGAACCCCTGTTGATTTTTAGCCATAAGTTTCATTGATTGATCAATTCACTTATTTTGGTATAGAATACAAATTATTTTTGCTCAAAGTGATTGTTTTCTTTGGCAGCCTTTTAAAGAATTGTTTTGGAACAGGGGTGAACAACACTCAACAAACTGTTACTAACCACTGGCATATCCAAATAGGAAGTGTCTCTCCACCCGATCGCCAGCTTACTAGTAAACAAACAATCTTTGTTATTTAGTCGGCAGCTGACTAAGTGGCACCGATTATTTATTATTCAATCAGCCACTGGAGCTTCATTTAATAAGAATTCAAATTTGGTGTGCCCAGCAACCACCCTCTTGAATAACATGTCAGAACAGCGACTGCCTGCTCAGAGATTTAAAAGCTCTCAGAGTACAGAGCTGAGACCGAGACTGTCAGAGAGGGGTGATCGAAGAGACAGTGAGGAGAGGCTAAAAGAAGGGGAAATAGAGTGTCAGGAGGGATACTGAGGAGCAGAGTGAGGGAGGATGAACAGGGAGAGATAGATGGGGACATTGGAGAGGCGGGTGGGGAAGTAGGGAGGTGAGGGTGGAGGGCAGTGGCAGAGGTGATAGAGCACAGAGCAGGTGTGGCAGGGGTGAGTGGACAGCCTGCAAGTGAGAGTCAGAGGCTGGTGGTGGGAGCAGTGATAAATTGGGGGACCATGGAGAGTGGGGAGACTGAGAGAGAAGACGGACTAGAGGAGAGAGGAGTGACTAAATGGGAGAGCAGTGTAACTGGACAGGAAAACAGAGAGACACAGGGGGCAAATGGGACACATTGGGATGGAGAGAGGACAGAATAGATGGGAGAACAGAGAATCAGGGAAGGCCAGAGAATGGAACAGTGTTGAATCAAGCGACAACAGCGAAGAAATCTGGGGAGAGCAGAGAGTCTAAGGAAAAGCAGATAGATTGTAGGAGATAGCATGATGGGCGGAAGGGCAGCACGCAGAAATGGAAGAGTGCCGGCTGGGGCACATAGGGGCCAGAGTAGGAGGGAGGACAGACTGAAGAGAGTTCTTGAACTAGGAGGAGTAGCAGATATTCTAGAAGGAGGGAAGAGAGATAAGGTCAGTAGAGAATCAGGGTGTAAAGCAGAAGGGTTGTTAGTAGAGTGAGGAGACTGGTGGGAGAGAGTAAAGACTAGTGGGTAGAGTAGATTGACGATGAGAGTGGTCAGATAGAAAGACAACTCTGATAGACGTTGGGGAAAGGTCAGCAAGTGAAGGTTGGAGAGAACAGTCTGGTGAAAGCAGACAGAATAGGAAATAGATTGAGTGATAGTGGAGAGCAGAGAGACTGTGAGGAAAAGAAGACAGACTGGGAAGGAGAAAGAACAGAATGGGAAGGGGAGCAGAGACATTAAGATAACAGAGAGACTGGGGGAAAGTAATGAAACTAGAGGAGAGAGTGGAGGTACTATGAAACCAGGTAAGCTGAGAGGAAAGGGGAGGTAGACTGCCAGTGAAATAAGGCAGGTAGGAAGAGTGGGCGGAGAGACAGGGACTGAGAGTTGAGAGACTGGAAGAGAGAGCAGATAGATTGGGGGACCAAGACAAAGCAAAAAAAGGAGGAGGAAGGTAGAACAGACAGACTAGGAGGGGAGCAGACAACCTTGGGTGGAGATCAGGGATATGTTGTGCATAGAAACACTAAGGCAATGAACAGACAGTGAGAGAGAGTGGACAGACAAGAAGAGGGAGAAGATGAGATGGGGGCAATGAAGGGGCTGGAACAGAGAACAGAGAGTCTGGGAAGGAGAGCAGAGAGACAGGGAGAGAGGAGAGACTTTTGGGTGAGAAAGGAGAGTGTTTGAGGAGGAAAGACAGATTGAAGGATAGTAGACAGAATGGTGGTGAAAGTGAAGAGTCAGGGGCGAGCACGGAGACTGGTGACTACAGTTGATACACTGCGGTAGCAGAGAGACTGGAAGGCACACACATCTGTCAGTCTACACTGCACATGGAGAGACTGGCAGAGCGTGTATACACTAGCAAGGGGAGCAGACAGACATGCAGAGAGACTGGAGTGAAGAATGGAAACTGGGAGAATGAGCGAATAAAGTGAGAAGATGAGAGAAGATATATGGAGTGTAGAGAAAATGGAGTAATAGCAAACAGACTAGAAGGTAGTGTAGGAAGATAGAGAGAGGGTAAACATCGTTTACCATGAAGTTTTTACAACGCGGTACCTTTAGCACGCATCCCTTACAACGCAAATCGTTACCACGACTTGCGCTGGAGGGCGCTAAAGGATTAAAAATAGTAAATTTACTATCCAAACACCTTCCCTAGGGTCCACGGGGACTGGTGTTAGAACAGTAAATTATACTATTCGAAATCCGCGCCCCCAAACGCAAGTCGTGGTAACGACTTGCGTTGTAAGGGATGTGTGGTAAAGGGATGCGTTGTGACGGTACGCGTTGTACCGTCATACATCCTAGAGAGAGTGGTGAAACAGGAAGGGAGTGTGGCTAGAGGAGAATGTAGATACATTGGAAAAACCTGGGAGGGTGAATGGGCAATTAGAATTACCATCTGACTGATTTTATACCAACATGACTGGTATTTTAATGCCCCCACCAGTTCAGAATTTAAGAAAATCACCTAAGTTGGTATTTTTGCCCCTCATCAGTACATACTTTAAACATCAAATGTAAGACAAAAAATTTTTAACATGTGTTTCACCACTGCATTGATTACCCCTGACTGATAATTACATTAATTAAAGAGACAAAGGCCAAAGGTAAAAATATATACAGGCGATTTCAAGTAATTATCTAATCTAGAACCTTGTCTGGGCCTTTGCAGAACCTTAAAATGTGAATAGACAGCCAGTGTTTTTCTCTGAAAAAGGTGGCAACCCTACGGACAATATGGGGGGTGGGCACATTGTGAGATCTAGAGAGACTAGGAAGGTGAGCAGAGTGACTGGGGTAGAGTGGTGAGACAGTCTGGGCAGAGCAGAAACAGTAGAAGGAGAGCAGAGAGACTGGCTTGAATATCAGTCAGAATGGAGATAAGTGGAGAGGCTAATGGGGAGAGCGAACAGACCGGGAGACACAACAGACAGACACCGAGGGACAGTGACAACAGGGAGGGATAGCAGAGAGAAGTGGGAGTGGAGACACCCAGAGAGAGAGCAGCCAATATGGGAGTAAAGAGAGATGGGGAGCACAGAAAGACTGTGAGAGAGTGCAAACTGTCTGCAAGGGACAGAAGATATACCGAGTAGGCAGGACAGGAAAAGAATGGATAGTTTGGTGGAGAGTGGAAAGAGACCAGGGTGGAAAACGAACAGCCTAAGGAAATGTGAGGACATTCGGGGAGCAAAGAGACTAGACATAGTTCTTGGGCACGGCAGAGAGTGGAAACTAAGGGAGAGAGTACAGAAATTGTAGGGAGAGAAGAGAGACTGTCTAGGAGAGTGAAGAGACTGTTGGAGAGAGCAGGCAGTCTAAGGGAAGAGGCTAGCGGGAGAGTGGTTGAACAGGGAGGGACATTGGATAGACTAGAAGGAAGAGAAGACAAAGGAGAACTGGCAGACTAAGGGAGAAAGAGGGCAGACTGGGGGAACATGCAAAAACGTACACAGTTGACAGGTGAACAGGCAGAAATGGGGACAGCAGGCAGGTTGAGAGGAAAGTCAGCAGACTCAATTGGAAAAAAGACAAACATGTGGAAAGCAATAGTTCTAGGGGAAAGAAAACAGGATCAGGTGTGAATGGGCAGACTGGGGAACATGGGCATATTTTGAGGGAGGACAGCAGAATAGGGAGGCCCTTGGGCAAGCTGAGGGGCAAGTGGCCAGATTCAGGTGGGTGAATAGGCTGGTTTGGGTGAAAAGTGGCAGGCTGAGGGAAAAGGAGCAGATTCTGGGGAGAACAGGTATTGTGTGGGGGGTAAAGAAAGCAGACTTAGGGCAAATCGGGTCTACTTGGGGAAGAACATGGTAAACTTTGGGGAAAGCAGCTTGCAGACATGCAGGGAAGCAGGTAGCCTGATTGGGAAATGTTTAGACAGGTTAAAAACAGCCAGATTAGAGATGACCTGAGGCAAACAGAGAAAGCAGTCTGGCAGACGAGAAACCAGGCATATTGAGTTGGAGAACAAGTAGACGGGGTGAAAGTGGGTAGACTCAGGGGGAGAACAGGTAGAGAACGGTAGCCTTCAGGATCATTGTCTGGCTATGCTGGACATGACAGACTTGACAGGACTGCAAATAAAATGAGGGAAAGCAGGTTACGAAGGGAGAAAGAAAGGAGGTGGAAGGGAAATCAAGCAGACTCAGGGGAGACAGGAAAAACTCAAGGGAAGCAGGCAGGGCGAAGGTAAAGTGTAGACTCGGAAGGAACAGGCAGACTAGGAAGCAAATCAAGAGACTTGGGGGCAGAAAAAGCAGAATGGAGGTAAGCAATCAGTTTGTGGGTAAGCAGACAGATCGAGTGAGAACAAGCAAACTGGATATTAAAATAGGAAAACTCTGGGAAAACAGGCAGGATAAGAGGAAAGTGGGAAGACTAGGGAAAAGCCTGAAGACACAGGGGAAAGTGAAAGTGAATAGGATTGGGGAGGAAAATTAGCAGATTGAAGGACAGTGAGAAGGTTGAGGTGAAAGCAGGCAGACTTTGGAGAGAATTCACAATCGGAAGAATGTGGGTCAGGTGAGGGAAAGCAAGCAAACTCAAGTGTAAGCACTAAATCTATTTTGTTAACTGCACAGTCATGGCCAAATCATGCACAATTATGCTTTTTCCAGCAGCTGGGTATAAAGGTGATGTTTCTCTGCTATTTGCATAGCCACTAGACAGTTGGTGCCTAATCTCTGATTTTTATCCAGCGATGTGGTGAATCCTATTTTTTTGCTATTTGGTAGTTTACATAAATTGTGCATAATTACAGCGATGTAGGCAGCTGCCAGGTAAACAGTGAAGTATCCATACTATTTCCTTGGCCAATGGTCACAGAGTGCACATGTCTGCTTTTTGGCAAGTGACCAGGTAAGTTGTAAAAAGTATTTGCTATTTACATAACATCTATTCAAATAGTACCTACTGTCTCCTATTTACTCGGGGCCCGGGTAAATAGGTAAGTTTATTTGCCATCTGCACAATCACCGGCAAAACTGTGCATTGTCTCTAATGTTTAAGCAGCAGTGACGTTTCTGTGTTGTTTGCACAGCTGCTGGCCAAAAAGTACATCAAGTCCCCCTGTTTAGCCAGAGTCCGAGTAAATAGTGAAGTTTCTTTGCTATTTGCACGTCCGCCATCCAAACAGTGCAAAATCTCTACTAGTTAGTTAGCAGCTCAGTAAATTATGAAGTTTCTCTGCTCTTTGCAAAGCCGCCTGTCAAATAGTGCAGAATTTCTACTATTGAGCCAGTGGCTGAGTAAATAGTGAAGTTTCTATGGTGTCTGCAACACTACCTGCCGCATACTGCCTAACATCTAGGGGATTATTTACAAGCCCCTTGCGCCACCCGTTCATCACTTTTCCCATGTTAAAAATGACCCCTACTATTTAGAAAGAGGTCAGACAAATAGCATCGAAAATTCACTATTTGCCTGGCTGCTGGCTAAATAGCCGCCACCATTAAAACTAGTTTTATTGAGCCTTTAAATCAGTTTACATCATGTATGCCTTAAATACACTTAACTGTTCAAACCTAATTGTTAGAAATGGGAATACATTAAGAGGAAGAACACATTGATTTGTGATTGTCATAGACAATGTTGGGAGGATCTAATTACTTTCAGGGAGTTCACTGTTTTTTTAATTGTATGCAATTAACTCCATTCTTTGCAGAAAGGGATTTACTGACAGTGGTACAGTGGAGTGTTAGTATCAGTAAAACATAGTTGTGCAACATATATGGTGGAAAAATAGGTTCAGCAAATAAATCAGTTAATGTAGCATAAAAGTTAGTGCCTCTTAAGATGCCATGGAACAGAGCCTCTCAACATGCACAGGTGCTGGTAGGCACCGAGGTTCCAATACATGGAATAATATTTTTGGTGCTTATTATTATGCCAGGGCACTGTTATTATGACAGGGCGCTGTCCATCATTCCAGAGTGAAACTGATTAATCCAGGGCGACTGTTTGAAAATCAGGAGGTGCTGCTAATCCTACTTGGGTGCCCGCCTCCTATATCAAGATGTTTCCAGGAACAGCAAAGCACTGCTCGATCTGCCCAGATGCTATAAAATATGTCTTTCAGAATTTTTACTTTGTTGCAGATTATGCAGTTTGATGATAATTATGCAGGCTCATCTGCTAAACATCCCATGGCTGCTGTAAAAAGAGCCAAGGGTGCTGTTCAATATGATGCTTGAGCATGGTGCCAGGATTGATTCCTTAGTCCTGGGGTCCTGCTCAGCACTGCGGGCCGCTGATCAACACACACTAGCGCTCAGTGTGCCTGCAGTGATGGTCAACGTTTGTGATGTGCATGCTTGCTGCTTTGATTCATAAGCCATTGGAGCTTGTGCTGCACTGTATTTAGTCACTGTGTGTGCTTTGCTGTTCCCTTACAGGAGAAGATCGACAAAGTGCAAAGCCGCTGAAGCCCACAGCGAAAGGTGCAGTTCAGCCCAAGCTGCTCAGCCATGTCCTCCCTGTAGGAAACATCACACAACCTCAAATGCATTTTTACTTCTATATCTTGATAACTAAGGTCCAGTCCCTCAGGGGCGGCTCTAGGCTCATGGTGGCCCTGTGCAGGGAGTGTAGGTAGGGGGCCCTGGAAGAGGGGGTCCGGGCGGGGCGGAGCACGGAGGCCAGTGAAGAGGGGGGTCAGGGTGTTTGAAAGTGGAACAGTGCCGGAGCCCGCCAAATCCCTGCCAGGGGCCGCCATGCAAATATGTATTATATTAAGGATATATATTGGCATTGTGGCCCCTGGGGTTTGGTGGCCCTGTTGCTTGCACATACCTAAGGCCGCCCCTGCCACCAATCCAATCCCCCTCAATCCACTCCAACCCACTCCACCCTATTCCATCACACTCCACTCCACTCCACTCTATGCCACTTCACTCTTCGACACTGCACTGTAATACAGACTCCGCCTATGAACCACTGAACTCCACTTCTGCTACTCCACTCTACGACAACAAACCTAGTCAACGACATTCTACTCCCACCACTCCATTCTAGGACTCTCCACACCACTAACTTTTAGCCATGTTGAACAGCAGCTACAGTGGTGTACAACATGGCTAAAACACAGTGGCAAAGCCAATAGCTCTAGTATAGGAGAGACCTATTGGCTTTGACAGTGCTTTTCTCATGTTGCAGCGCGCCTGCCCTTAATTCCGCCATTAGGTACGGTGCCTTCATATTGTTACATTTAGAAGCCATGAGCATTCATGACAAGGAGAAGGGAGCCTAGCGAGGAGCGCCTGGGGCACGCTTTATTTGTGGCTCCGGTGGGGTGACAGTGTCGGAAGAGCGCAATGCCCCGCTTGTGGGGAAAGGGAAAAGTTCGGTGATGGTGGGGGGCTTTAAACTGACCCTGTGTGTACACTTTTCTACAACGTTCTTGTGACCTAAATAGCCACACTGTGGAAAGGATTCTGGAGAATTATTACTGGGCTGAGAAATGTTTTACTTGGAAATGGTGTTTCAGAAGTAAATACCTCCTTAATGAGAAACAACAACGTTAACATTAACTCTTAAGGAGATCCAGGCATTTGGCTCCTTATCGCATGTGCACCACGAGTGCACTACTGACAGTGCGTGCTCTCACCACTCCACTTGGGGGCGTGGTGCGTGCGTGTCAATTCTTGGTGCACGAGTGTGGCTGGAGTTTTGCTTTTCATATGGCGGGCCCCGTGGCTAGCAGATTAATCAGTGCACGACTGTCTCTGTGCACAATTACCACTTTGTGCCATTTAAAACTGCCTGCAGTCCGACTGTGTAGTGAGACGGTGTGGGCAGCCGGTGACACTATTGTCTGGGGTCGGAGTGGTGGAACAGAGCATTTCCTCAGAGCATGAGCATCTATTGGAAATGAAAATAAAAACCCTTGTGCTAACTCGGGCAGCATGTAGTTCACTGGCACACTTCAGTGTAGAATTAGTGATGGATTTACTCCTGTAGGCCACCTCCCTACTCCAATATAAAATCGAGTGCTGCGTAGTGCTTTTTGTACGGAAGGACGTTGGGTGCCACTAATTGGGGCTGAGTAGGAAGACAGTCCAGCTGCAGACGGGACATATATGCCGTGAAATAACTCACCTACGTCACGAGAGAAGGGGCATTTGGATCTCATCCAGAACCAGCGTTGGGTCCAGGTGGAAGGCAGGAAGCATCGAGTGAGTGGCGGATAACATGTGCAAAGAGACAAAACCCCAAACTCCTTTTTTAACTGCAGATGTAAGGGTGACAGTACGTGATGCGAAAAGATTTTGCTCCTATTCCTGGCGCACGGCCTGAGAAGGATTGTGCTCGAGCATGTGAGTGAGAACTGCCCTGGAAGAACGGGAAATATCAGTTGGGCAATCTTCTGTTGCCGGCGGGGGTGAAGAGAGGACTGGAGGGGGTGAAGGGGGGGTCAGGGTGTTTGCAAGTTAGTGGAAGCCGGAGGCCGCCAAATCCCTGCCAGGGCCGCCACGCCCACGAATATGTATTGTATCCGATTCCTCGTGGCGGCCCCTGGTGTTTGGCGGCCCTGTGCAGGTGCACAGCTTGCACATGCCTAAGGCCGGCCCTGAGTCCCTAGCCACAAGTACAGCCGAATCTCACTTACCGGTAGGGTTATGATTCCAAACCGAAAGCTGTTCTTGTAGCAGACAGTGGTAGCTTAAAGTGGCTTATGTAGGCTTTTTCCAGCAGAAGGAGGAGCAATGTCTCATAGTCACTGGACTATAACCATACTTACTACATTGAACATAGTTTTGGAAACTGATTGACGGGTAGGCAGGTGCAAGGGTCTGACATCTAGCAAACAATGAATTCTCTTTGTAGGGAATCCATCATTTTGCTTTCTTCTCCCTGTTTGTTTTACTCTGGACAGCTGGTATTTGACCTCTGGTGTGGTTGAGGCCTTCTATTCAGACCCCACCCCTTATGCTTTTTTTTTAACAATCAAATATGTTTCTGTATTTAAATTTACAGATTTGACACTTTCATATGTCAGCTGCTGGAAGGCAAGATGAAAGAAGAGTTTCCTCCCTGAGTGAACCAAAAAGGCAATGTGCTAAATAAAGCACATTTGTGT
Source organism: Lissotriton helveticus (assembly GCF_964261635.1). Classification (NCBI taxonomy): domain Eukaryota; kingdom Metazoa; phylum Chordata; class Amphibia; order Caudata; family Salamandridae; genus Lissotriton; species Lissotriton helveticus. Next base: position 965,708,577 of record NC_136065.1, on the reverse strand, counting down.
AACAGTTGGCTGTCAGCGTTTATAAGGAAGGGGAAATATGTTTGTGTTTATTTTGAAGAGCTTCACAAAACTAAAACTTGAGTAGCAACTACGAAGAGATGTTTTCCTCACCTGCATCAACAAAAGATAAATTGCCCGATTCACAAAGATTTGGTTGTGAAAAGGAGAGTTTTACTCTTGCAGTACTTCTGGTTTACTCCTGGAAATCAAAAGTAAGCCTGGGGTACTACAGGCCCGGTTCTAGAGGGTGGGCTGGTGGGCCAGGCCCACCCAAGCATGAGCCTGGCCCACCCAAACATGAGCCTTGGCCCTGGCAGTGCCGGCACGAAGGCCAGTATAAAATGGCGACTTTCATTGAAAACGTTCCTCCGAACGTTGTTTTTCTTCCTGTTCTAGGAGTTGCGTGATTGGGCCAGGGGTCTCTCTCTCAGGCACTCCCAATCTCGCATCTCCTTTTAGAAAGATGGGCTGTGTCCCCACCCACTCGTGCAGGTAAAATAGGGGTATGGGAAGGGGACAAATCCTTTCATTGGCACCTGGTAACCTGAAACTTCCTGCTGCATGAATATTTTTTTCCACGAGAAAAAAATATTTGATTATCCTGATTCACCTTTCCTGGCCCTTACAGCTGCCTTTCAGACTGCCATTACAAAAATGGGGTAACCCAATCGTGGTCCTGGACCTGGGTACAGTACGATACAAAAAACAATGGTCCTAGACCTTACTTTTGAAAAGAGATCAATCTGTTTACCTATTTGGTATATTCAGCAATTAATTTCATGAGCATACAAAGGAACGTTTTATCAGCTCATAATACTAAATATATTAATCAAAAATACAAACAGAAAAGTGCAACAAACCATAGTCTAATTCACCATGCATTTTATTCTCATGTCAATTGGTGAAACAATCAGAAAAGTTTTGGCTGTACGTTTATCATTTCACAGGGGAGGTTGCTCCAAGGGGAACGTGCGTGAAGGAAGGGTCCTCAAGTGTTAAATGGTGAGGGAGAGTATTCAAGGTGGTGACATAAGGGAACAACTTTATACATTTATACAGTTGGACTGGTTGTAAATCACCGTCCTATCGGGCCTAGCCACGTTTTAAATAAACAACTTCAATTTTGTTCAGTTTTAATTTGCATAAAGATATATTCTCATGTGGCACATTGGGGGTGAATTCGAGTTCCAGGCCAGTAAAAATGGCGTCGACATTTCGACCTGTCTTGTGGGTCTTCTTCAGGACAGGGTGGGGTAACCTGGGTAGGTATTGGGCCTTGTCACATACCCGCTGTGACTCGCGGAATATGGGTCATAGTCAAGGTATGGGGGTGGCGGTCCACATAATTCTATGGCAGCGTGGGCAAATCCACTGTTAATCATGCTTACTGGGGCTGGAGGCTTCAGTCAGCTAAACCAGTAAGGGTCCAATGATTGAAACAGGACAGTCCACGTAGTTAAGATGACCGTCCATGAGTACGGAGTTAAATTCCAAGGCTTGAGCCGCTGCAAGTCCGCCTCCAAGTTTCACCTCGAATGACTTACACTACCATGATGTCCAAGCGTTTTTTACTTTTCAGAACCCGTTCTTCGTTTGGGACTTGTGCTTTGCCTACCTCACTCGAGGCTTATCGACAGTGGCCATACCTTCATGTTTATGGTTTAACTAGCTGTGACATGAGTCTGTGTCTATGATATGTATTGATTGTTTGTGGCCCCAGAGCCGCGCACTGCCTCTAAGATGGTGCTCGAACCTGGACATGCGCTCGTGCGATGTCCCAGTGTTTCTTATTTTTTGCACCAATTCACATTTTGGACATGCGCTTTTGCTATTTAAACACCACCTGCTCTGCTTACCAGTTACCTCTGTGGTGGCAGAGATCGGGGTAGGTTGTTAGCAAATTGCACACTTTACAGCCATGAGTATTGGCTCCGATATACCAGCTCCCCTTTGACATCCCAATTTATTTACACGTGCTACGAGTAATGCTGATCATTGTTTCTTCTCAGGCTGTTTTACCCCAGTGAGCATTTCCTCTGCCACTTATTATTGAGGCATAGTTCTTCCCCCTATATGGTATGCCTCCTTGTTTCGGCTACGGGCACATGCCTCCATTACTGTCTCTGTACTACACATTGGGACTTTGTCACTGTTGTTTGCCACATGTCTGTTTTCTGTGTGTGTACATTTTTTATGTAAATTCTGACGGTGGTCAGTCCACATCTGCACCTTTAGGTTGGAGATGACCCCAGCAAGCACTTTCCAAACTGTACTGCATGCCATTGAATATCTTGATTTTATTTGTTTTACCTGAATTCTCTCTTTTCAGGTTGGTTGTTAACCCTTAAGGTATACTATATACTTGTTTGAATTACGTTGGGTATGATTTAAATATCATGCACTGTGTAGTGACACAAGCATGAGCAGATTAGGATCCTGGTCTTGATGAATTGCCATGATCAGTTTTGGCAAAAAATTGGCAAAAAAATGTTGACCTTCTTTTAAATATCACCTTTTGAGCTCGTTTGGACCATTGCAGTATTTTTCCAGCCATTCTTTATTTTTTAATGATGACAAGGGTACCCACATGTTAAATAAAATAGGGCTGCCCTTAAAACACCAGTCTACTCACATTATCACACTTAACACTGCAACTCACTCTTCACATTGGCAAAAATCAAAAGAACTCTGGCAAAGAGCCACATCCAGGGGCCAGTGGGTCACTGCTGAAAGGGCGAGATTTTGATCGATACCTCATCACTATTGATCCAAACCTCGATCTGGTCGACTGAACCTTTGTTGCCTGTCTTGGAGGATGAAAGTGCCCCTGTACCAAACCAGTTCACCCAATAAAGGACTCTGCTCCCAAAGATCACAAACAACTTCTAGCTTTCAAAAGTTTATTGTAAAGATATGATAAGCTGCAAATACAGGCATCTCAGAATGAGATTCACGAGATACACAGGTCCAATTACATACATGTGCTCTCGGAAAGCCCTCAAACGAGCAACGGAAATCACTAACACAAGTTCTAAGAATAATAAAGCTATCAGCATTGACGCATATCTCTCCTTCATTTAAGTTGGAGGAAAAACACACAGGTTAGGCTGTCCCTACCCTGCTCTAGATGGTATCCCTACTTATCCAAAACCCAACCTAACAAAGGTGTCAGCAGTGAATGACCCCCAAGGGAAGTCACTCACTCTAAGTCACTTGGTGAAAACCTATAGTTCTCCAGTCATGACCCCTCTCTGCCTACCCATCCGCTCTCTAAAGGGTCCTCAGGCATCTGCTCTAACTCCACCCAGGGGTGCTGTCCCTAATACAAAACAGTCAACAACATTTGAGACGCCCCTCGCAAGACGCCTCTCACGTGGTGTAGCTTCTGGCTTTTTCCATGCTGCTTTGTGTTGGGCCTCATACGTTAGAGTTGACCTTGCTTCTCAGACTCTTCTCCGGCCCGCTGATACCCCTTAAACATTCCGGAACCCTCCTCCATGTCTGGGCCGTCTACTGAACAGACCTCTATTCATTCATTTATAATTGGATCCCCCCTTTCCTTGCAGACAGACATCTGCTGCCAAGAACCCAACTCTCATAGACCTCCAAAAAGGCTTGCAACATTTCTTGGCCCAGACATGTACGTGTAAATCAATGTTAAAACATTTCAGGCCTACAATATTTCTCATCATGATTATAGCATTCAACTTCTTCATTAATTAAAGCATGTTAATACTCTTATTCTATTATTCAGTAAACATCTCTATAAATCATGGCCCATTTAATGCAATGACCAAAACATTAATGCAATCTATGTCGTGAAAAGAAACACCTTCCCTTTTAGCTCTGGCCCTGAGGCCTACCACATTCTGCGTTTAACCACATACCATCTTACATTTTAACAGCTACACGACATGGATTCAGAAATAATCACATCTACTAAAACCATATAGTGTCACACATTTCTGTATTAGTTCCACTTCTACTTATCTCTACATTAGCTATACATTCAGAATATAATTATAGATACTATTAGCACTCATGGCATTTCTCCTCATGATTTGTGCTTACTACAGGTAAGTGTGATGCACTCATACATTTAGGTCAGTTTGCGCTCTCTCAGTTCCCCCCTTTGATGACCTCTCGGGGTCATCACTAACATTTAAACTGCAGTTATTGGTAGCATAACTTGTCTCTGCGCTTCCAGAGCCCTCAGACTCCTGTACTGATTATCTTGTATGACAGCCAATCTCTGCAGCTGTTCTCTTTGGGCCCTTTCTGACCTTCTTGCTCTGTACCATTTGAATACCCTCACCAATCCCCACAATATGATCCCACAGATCAATATTATGATGACAGGTTTTAGTATATACCACACAAAGCTTTTGCCTAAGGTGGAAATCCACCCTCCAACTGCACTCATTCCGTGGCCCACCTTTTCCCAGACATTTTCTCTACTCAAATCTTCGATCTCTTTGTGAATATCCGTTATGTTCCTAATAACTTTTTCAAGGGGTTTTGAATTGTCTGGAATGTAAGTGCAGCATTCCTGGACCTTCAAAGCCTTACAGACTCCGCCCTCTTTTGCTAGTAGGACATCTAACGCAAGACGGTTCTGAAGAACCATAGCCCTTATCGATTGCATCTCTCCTTCTACCAGCATTAAGGACTGAGCAGTGCTGGCAGACAACCTGTCGACGACTGTTGCCAGTCGTCTAATTTTAACATCATTAAGGATTACTCCCAAAAGAGGGAACATAGCTCCAAAGACATCTCCAACCATTTCTGCATCTCCTACATCTCTCCTTCCCCTCGAAGATGTCTTGCCCTCAATGATCACTAAATCTTGTGCATGATATATTTTGGGGAAGACAATTGCTAAATAACATGATCCATACCAGTTGTCAGGTAGTCTCACATAGGCATTTCTTCCACATACAAAATACACATTTGGAATCACTTGCATTCCTTTCAGGAAATCCTTAGTATAGTACTCTATATTGAAAGCATGTTCACAGTCAACTTCTCCCACGTATACATTTTCATAATACGTTTTGGCTCGGTGAAGACATAGCTTTCCTCTCTGCGTCTTATCTAAAGCTATTGGACCACTACTACCCTTTCTCTTGTGTGCCTTCTCTTCCTCGGTCCAATCTGTTTTCCATTGTCCCGATTTTTTCAAAATCTTTTGTCTCCTGTAACGATCATCCACCTGCCCTATGAACTTCTTCTCGACTTCTGACACCTTGCATGTCAGGTTATTCCTACGGGCATGTGAAGTATCTAAGGTAATCCAAGGAATGAAGAACTTGGCCAATCTGTCTTCACTCTTCCAGTAATCCCATTTGTTCATCTGCTTATAATTTGGGACTTCTGGCAACACTGAATCATAATTGGAGAAATAGTATTCAAAACTATCTCTCTCATAAAATATACTAAGCAATAAGCTACATGTAATGCCATATGTCAGCGGGAGGTGATGATATCGAATGCCTTCATCTACAGACGCCGGCAACTGCATGCAGACGTAACAATCCTTAACCTCCATGGCATCCACGTATTCATATAAGAGTTTAGCATAAGCATTTGACCTAAAGTCTCCTTGGGACTCATCTACGTGTAACCTGCGGGCTTCTGCAGCTAATAACGCTTTCTCTTGAGTGTTTTCCCTTTTCTCACCAGCAACAGTAGGTGTAAGCGTTTCTAAAGAATTCACATCAGTTACCTTTGCCTCTTCCTCATGTCCCTTTACATAAGAAATTGTTACCACTAAAGCTATTAATATTATCACTCCTACTATTAGTGTACCTATTATACATTTAGCTCTGCGGTTCTGGGTGCCGGCCTCCATTTCGTCAGACAATGTGACTCTCTCTTATCTTAGCAAAAAGTTCTTTTCCTCCTTTTCCTTTACAGTCTCTTTTTAATCCTTTTGTCTTTAGAGTCCACACAACTGGAAGCTGACAACCTTCTTCGCAAAAGTCCTTTAACAGTTCAATAAAGACAACCCTAGCCCTTCTCCATCAACTCAAGGGAAGTTCCCTAAAATTCTCTGCTTCCTGGGCGCTAGGTAATCTTCTTTTTCCTGTTCACTTTATTTACAAAAGTCCTTTAACAGTCTACTATCAAGCCTGTGCCTGCAGCCTCGATAGCAAAGTTCAGTATTTCCAAACGAAGATTGTGCTCTTCATGTGCTGTTATCGTTGTACCAAAGTCGGGGAATTGCAATTCTGAGAGAAACATGTGTTTTAACTTGCTGAGGCGGGGAGGTCTGGGGAGCATGAATGTTAGTGACCCTTCTTGTTCGACTCCGGGTACCAACAGTCGTATTTCCACGGTGACGATGGGCTCAGAACTGGACACCACCACCGCTCGAATCCTCCCTGTCTCCTGCTTCAAAGACATTTGTCGCCAGATATGTCCACTCAGGTGTGGAGTATCTTCTGTTAGGCACACGCACTCTTCTTGACCTTCTTCGGTCCGGTGCTTCAGCGCCCTGAGCACCTTCTTCCGGGTCTGAGTCTTCTGATATCGGAGGAAGGGTTACCTCTGGAGTTGACCTCAGGCTAGAGCTCCTTCTTTGCGGCCAATTAGCTTCTCCACGTGCCCTTCTACTCCTTCGTCTTCTTGTCTGTTCTCGCTCCCAGTCAGACCTGTCAGTGTCTGACTCGTACTCCCAGCTACTTTCCCCTTCTGTAGCGTCGTCTGTCTCGCTGTTGTACTGACCGTCCTCAGCTTGGTCAGACTCGTTCCCTGCTTCCGCTGGCACCTCTACAGCTTGGCTAGCTCCCTCTATGGCTTCTCGGTCCTCTGCTGGACTTCTATCCGAGAGAGGAGCTGTTTCTTCCAGAGGTGCTGGAACCCTTCGCGTATGTGACGCGTGGATCCAATTGGGCAAGCCTCCCACCTTCACAGCTGTGTTCGTGATCAGGATGATCTGGAAGGGCCCACGCCAACGAATATCCAAACAGCTTCTTCTCACATGTTTTTTCACCAGGACCCAGTCCCCAGGGTACAGGTCATGGCACGGGCCCTGGCACGATGGAACCTCGGCAGCCTGCACCTGAAGGGACACAGAACGAATGGCGTCAGACAGCCCCTTACAATAGTCCAAGATCATATCATCTGTGATATTTAACAGTGCAGTAGTTGGGACAGATGGCAGCCTCATTGCTCTCCCCATTAACACCTCATGTGGTGATAACCCCGTTCTTCTGTCTGGGGTACTACGAAGGCTCATGAGAACCAATGGCAGGGCGTCAGGCCAACTCAGGGTCGTTGAGGAACAAACTTTGGCTATTCTAGCCTTGATCGTGCCATTGATCTGCTCCACAATTCCTGAGGCTTCTGGTCGGTAACTGCAATGCAACCTCTGATCTATATTCAGAGCTGCACAAATCATTTTCACAAGCTCGCTGTTAAAATGTGTTCCCCTATCTGATTCCAAAAAGGCCGGCACCCCGAAGCGCGGAATGAGTTCCCTAAGCAGTAACTTGGCCACTGTGAGGGTGTCGCACCTACGTGTAGGGTATGCCTCAACCCATCTGGAGAACACACAAACAACCACCAGGACATAGCGGAGGCGGTTGCACCTTGGCATTTCAATGAAATCTATCTGCATTCTATTGAATGGACCTCCAGACCTTCCTATGTGGCTCAGTGCAACTGGTGTTCTTTTTCCTACATTCAGCTGCTGACAGGTCACACAACGCTGGCACACTGCTTCTGCTGCTATTCTAAACTTAGGATTGTACCAAGTCTGTCTAAACACTCTCAGCATAGCATCTCTCCCTAAGTGTACGGGACCATGTATGAGTCTAGCCATTGGACTCACCATCTCATTGGGCAACACTGCTCTGCCGTCTGCTGAGACCCAAAAATGGGACTCACCCATTACACATCCTGCCTTTTCCCATGTTTCTTTTTCAGAATCAGGAGCATTTTCTTGCATGTTTGACAGTTCATCCCAAGTATCAACAGTTTCCAGTATCATGGCTAATTCAGTCCTTACATTTATTCCACCCACTTCCACCTCTGTGAAAGAGTACCCTTGTTCCGCGCAATACCGCGCAACTTCATCAGCATATCTATTGCCTTTTGAAACGAAGTCCTCATTTCTGGTATGTGCGGTGCACTTTACAACTGCGATACCTGCTGGGCATTGCAACGCCTCTAACAACAGGCGCACAAACTCTCCATTGCGAATGGGAGAGCCTGAAGAGGTCATGAAGCCTCTTTGAGACCATAACTGCCCGTAATCATGAACTACCCCATAACCATATTGGCTGTCGGTGTATATGGTGACTCGAATTTGATTGCTTGCCAAACAAGCACGTGTCAAGGCAATAATTTCGGCTACCTGAGCGGAGTGTACTCCTTCCAGGCACCCAGCTTCCACAACTCCAGTAATTGTACAAACAGCATAAGCTGCTCTCAACTGCCCAACTTCGTCTCTTACACATGAGCCATCGACAAAGAAAATTTCGTCTGGGTCGGTCAGTGGCTCATCTACGATGTCGGGTCTGGGTTTGGTGCATAGTTCAGTCACATCAAGGCAGTCATGGTCAGTACATTCATCATCATCCTCGATATCATTTGGGAGTGGCATCAAGGTAGCAGGGTTCAAAACAGAGCATCTCTTGAGGGTCACATTCTCTGCAGCAAGAATAACTTGCTCATATCGCGTGAGCCTGCTGTTGGTCAGATGCTGTGTTTTGGTCCTGGTCATCAACAGTTCAACAGAATGGGGCACGCACACCTCTAACGGGTGCCCCATGACGATATTTTCACATCTCTCAATGCTGACACCCGTTGCAGCAACGGATTTGAGACATCCGGGCAACGCTGCGGCTACTGGGTCTAAAGTAGCCGAGAAATAAGCAACTGGTCTACGGGCATTCCCATGGATTTGGACTAACACAGACAACGCGCAACCTTCTCTCTCACAACAGTAAAGAAAAAATGGTTTATTGTAATCAGGCATTCCCAATGCCGGAGCACGACACAGGTCCTCTCGCAGCTGTAGGAATGCCATCAAACAGTCTTTGTCCCATGGTACCGGATCGCTCACCTCCTTGTGTGTCAGTTTTTGCAAGGGCTTTGCTTTCAGTGAAAAGTTCACGATCCACTGTCGGCAATAACCCACCATCCCTAGGAACATCCTGACCTCTCTCTGTGTCTTAGGCGCATTCATTTTCATGATCGCCTCTATCCTGTCTGGTGACACCTTTCGTTTGCCTTTTTCTATTCTGTGTCCCAAGTACTGCACTTCTGTCAGGCAGTACTGCAATTTCCCCGGGGACACCTTGTGCCCATTGGCAGCTAGGTGATTTAACAAAGCAATGGAGTCCTCCCTGCAAGCTTCTTCTGTTTCTGACGCCACGAGGAGGTCGTCTATGTACTGGACCAGAACTGACTTCTGGGGCAGCACTAGACTTTCAAGATTTTTCTTCAAAAGCTGGTTAAAGATCGATGGGCTCTCTGTATACCCCTGAGGGATACGACACCATGTTAGGACGCGATTTTCCAGCTTAAATGCGAAAAGAAAATGGCTTTCTTCGTCCAGAGGGATCGAAAAGAAAGCCTGACAAAGATCGATCACAGTGAACCACTCAGCTTGGAATGGAATCTGAAACAGTATCACTGATGGATTCGGTACCACTGGACAACACGAAACGACTATGTTATTAATCTTTCGAAGGTCCTGTACTATCCGAAATTTCCCATTTGGTTTCTGCAGACCCATGATCGGGGAGTTGCATGGACTACCCACGATTTCTTTCAGTATTCCCTGTTTAATCATGGACTCAATCACGGGTTTTATGCCTGCAATCGTTTCTGGAGTCAATTTATATTGGGGTGTTCTTGGGAACTCAGCATGCGGTTTCACTACAATTTTCACTGGGTCCACCCCTTTGACCAATCCAATCTCCTCCCCAGTGAAATCCCATACTTCTGGTGCCACTGTCTCTCTCAAGTCCCAGGGGAGCTCGTCTACTGTCAAAGTAGGGTACAGCTCCACGCATATTCTTGAGTTTGCAACCTTGAAATCTGCGTCATCATCATTGGTCAATACCTCCACTCCCTGAGGTGTACAGTATATAGTACAATTCAATTTACACAACAGGTCTCTTCCTAACAGACACACAGGACTTGAATCGCAAACCACAAACTGGTGCTCATCGCTGTACTTCCCTATTTTCACCTGTACTGGTTCTGTCAATTGGCTGGTTATTCTCCTGTTTGCGACCCCCACCACCTGTATGGTCTCTCCAGACATGGGCAGGTCTGGAACTGCAGCTGATCTGATCGTGGATCTAGTGGCTCCTGTGTCCACCAGAAATGTCGTAGGGCACCCTGCTACTTCTGCTTCCACATAGGGTCCCCTCTGGTCCACCTCCAAGGCTGCCCCGAGGGTGCAGTCTTCTCTTTCCACTCTCTGTCCGGTTAATGGGTCCACATAATAGCACTCTTCCCCTTCTACAAACAGGGGCATTTGTCTATAGGTCTTACCCATAGTCCCTACTCGAGGAGGTTGCGGGAACTGGGCTCGGGGAGGAGCCCCCCCCCCTTTGAGCACCTTTCCTTGGTATGGCGTCACCCCTCTTGTAGGCGCGCTCTGGACCTCTTCCTCCTCTATCTCTTGTTCTCCTATCTCTACATTGTAGGGACACTCGCGTTTCCAATGCCCCACCTCGTTACACTGGTGGCACCTAGTCGTCTTCTTCAAGGCAGCTATGTCTAATCTGGGTCTAAAGGTGGAACTCTCCTCATTGCCCTTGTTCTGACTGTACTGCTTCTTTCCTCCTGTACCTGTTCCTTGCTGCTGTTGCTGTTGTCCCCCCTTCCCTGCTGCCTGCATCTGTACCACCATCAACTTTTCTTTTAGTTTCTTGGCCTTGGAGTCTATCTCATCACAGCAGTACCTGGCATATCTCAGTATTTCGTCTAGGGGTTTACTTTGCCAACAAATCGAGTGTTGCTGAATCATTAAACTAATATCCGGTCTCAGTCCCAGGACGAACTTGGACACAAATTGCCCTATGTCTTTTGGATCCATTACATCCAAGCCGCTATACTGTTTAAACGCCTTCAGCAATCTCTCGTAATATTCGTGGACGGTCTCTTTGGGTTCCTGTCTTGTTCGGTCTATTCTGACCCAATCTATGTCTTGCATTGGCACTTTCTCTTTCAGCCAAGTCATCACTCTCTCGAATTTTGCCATCACAGTCTCGGACGGCCCATTAGTCTTAGCATCTCTCTCTGGCTCCGTTGTGGGCCACTCAGCGCTAACCTTGCATGCTGTCCACAGATCTCCTGGTACTACAATGTCAAACAGCGTGTTCAGATCTATCCATAGGACCTTTGAGATTTTTACAAATCTCTCCACTTGCTTGTACCACTCCACTGGGTTTTCCCGTAATTTGGGGAAGGAGGTGGTAAAAGCAGCTAAATCTCCCCTACTCCAAGGGACATGTACATAGTTCCCATTTGCGACTTCACGCAAAGGGTAAGCTTCTATTCCCTGCTGTCCTCCTGGTGTCATACCAAGCGTGCTTCTCCTGCCGGTCCCTTTCTTGGACCACCTCTCTTCCCACTTATCTAGTGCCCTCCATGTCCTTATTCCAGCGATCAGTTCCCTTATGTGCGTTTTCAGCCCAATCGTTCTCCTCTCATCTAGGTCTCGATCTGTATAATGTAGCCTGTGGTTACCCTGTAATGCTTTGGTTCTTGACAAGTCCACCATATATTTGCCTGCTAGTTCGACTAACTTCTCATGGACTGCTCTCGCTTTTCGAGTAATGTCCTTTGCCATATACAGTATTTCATCCTGTTCATACATTTCCATTCTTTCTAAAGGCAGGGTACCATCTATCATGTCATCCAGGTCTGACCTTAAACTGGCGACATCGAGTCTCTTGGCTTTTATCTCAGCTCGCAATATGTCTTTCGAAGGGGGCTCACTGGTCTCCCTACCATCCCAACTTCGAGCTCTACGTTTGGGCTCGGGAGAGTTAATGGGTGCCCTCCCTTGCTCCCATCTCTCCAGGTCCCATGCTCGGCCATCCGATCTTGGAAGGTGATGGAACACGGGCCTGTTACCCCTACTCTTGCTCTGCCCACTCTCTTCTTCTTCTCTCCTCTCACTGCACACCTCTCTGTTATTTTCCCTCTGGTCGCTACTCTCCCTTTGCCTAGTATCGCTCAGTATCCGATACGATCCTTCCTGGTTCCCCATATTCCCTGGGCTGCGCTCATTTCCGTCATCACAGGGACTATGGTGCGACCTCTCACAACTCCCATTCAGTTCTCTGGTGCCGGGCACACAGTGTGGACACTTAAAGCTGTTTCTGTACTCTTGCGCTCTCCTCTCCCCTTCACTGAGTATTGGGCGCGCCACCCCTCCACTCCCGGGGCCCCCGTTTTCCAGGTCTGTTCTATCTCCTCTCCGGGCCCAATGGGTGACTCCCCTACTATCTCTCTCTCTACAGTCCCACTCCGGGCTGCTCTCCCCAGCCCCGCAGTGAGTCCGAGCTCGGCTGTCCTGACTTTCCCTTTCAGCTTCCGCAGCTATGATGCTCTTTTGAGCCTTCACTGCCTCATCCCACTGCTTCATGTACTCATTTAGCTCTTGAAAGGATTTTCGTCCAGATCCCCTCAGATCCATTGGCCATCTAGGGCCCCCAGGATCTCCTCCTGGGTCCCCTGCTGTGTGCATCGGGGTGCTCCACTCTCTCGGTATCGGCATCTGACTTGGGGAATTGATCGTATCGTTCCTTCTTGCCTTCTCTGCTCTTTCTCTATCCTTCCGTACCCGTTCTTCCCCTCTTGCTCTCTCTTGGTCATATATCGATATTATAGGACCTATGGTAACAGGTACCTGTAGTGCATCTGGTAATGCGTAGGATGTGGCGCTTTCCGTTTCCGGCGCTCTTTGTACCACAAACCTCCCGACTACCTGTTGCACCTGACTAGGCTGGGACAGCTCTTTCTTTGCCTCAGGATCCCACTCTGAACTGGGAAGCGGTCTATGCTCTCCTGCATTGCCCCCCTTTTCTCCTTCTGTATGCTCGACCTCTCCCCCTGCTCTATTATACGGGGGTGGCCTGTCTGTCAGTAATCTGTTTATCAGGCTGTCCTCTGTTTCGCTCTCATCATCTTCTTCTAGGGGGCTTTTATTTACGGGCACCTCTAACACTGGGTACAGTTTATTTACTTCCAGGTTATGCACTCTCCATCTTTTAGCATCCGCATCCCACCTGGCATCCTGCACTGCCCTTACCGATCGTTTCACCCTTTCTTGTCGTCTGTTCATATTCTTTTCATGCGCTGCCCTAATCCATGCTTCAAGAGCTTCAAACTGGGTCGGTCTAGGCAAGGGTCTCATTGAGGTCATGACTGATTTTAATCGATGTAACACCTCTAATCTGAACGTCCCGTACTTCGGGAACGTCAGTTCCTCATTTCCTTCAGTAATCTTACTCCACTCTGATATCCAAAGGATCGTATGCAACCCAACATTCACTGCCATGTAACGAGCTGGCGTACCCTCCGGCGGGGCTTCTTCCCCTTCATACGATCCCCGCTTCTCTTTTTTAAACACCGCTCTCAGCCATTTAAAACACTTCATAATTATGCGCACAATATCCAGCCTCGCTACTCTGTTTACTTCCTGATGACAATCCACCAATCCTGTCGCGGCTTTGCTAACTTGGCCTATCACAGCGCGGTCTTTCTCCGGTCGGCCAATCACGTCGCGACACTTTCTGACGTCACTTTTCTCCGCTTCGCAGCAGCACCCCTCCTTTCTCAACTCGTCTCCCGGTTATGCATGCGTCCCATTCATACACCGAAAAATGACTACTTCCGACCAAGCGGTCACTTCTCTCGACTGTACGTCCACAGTCTATATGTAATTGTCAACACAACTGACGAAATGTCTATCGTCTCTCTGATAGGTTGCTTACACACACCGTAACTTCCGACCAGCGTCCGTTACTCACGCACTCACTCTTACGTTCCCCCTATCTCGGTCTTTCGGGTGATCAATGGTACCTCATGACCCCCTTCACACTAGTTGACAATTACTCTGGGTGTCCGATACACCCGAACCACTTAAGCTCTCCTTGAACTTAAGATTTCCACCGGTTGCGCGCGCTCACAACCTGTTCCACAGTCACTCTACAGACATTCAACTCCGCCAGACATTACAACATAGATACAATACAAAAACACCGCAATCTAACACGCATAACCCTTTATACTCACTCTCGACCGATACTGCTGCTTTTTCTGTCTCACGTCATCCGGATCTTCTTCGGCGGGCGGTTCTTCCGATCATCGATCTCTAGGGGCCTTGGGGTAAGCTAACCTGGCCTAGGTCACCGTCCTCAAGAAGGCAACCATCCTCTATAGCTACCAACTGAAAGGGCGAGATTTTGATCGATACCTCATCACTATTGATCCAAACCTCGATCTGGTCGACTGAACCTTTGTTGCCTGTCTTGGAGGATGAAAGTGCCCCTGTACCAAACCAGTTCACCCAATAAAGGACTCTGCTCCCAAAGATCACAAACAACTTCTAGCTTTCAAAAGTTTATTGTAAAGATATGATAAGCTGCAAATACAGGCATCTCAGAATGAGATTCACGAGATACACAGGTCCAATTACATACATGTGCTCTCGGAAAGCCCTCAAACGAGCAACGGAAATCACTAACACAAGTTCTAAGAATAATAAAGCTATCAGCATTGACGCATATCTCTCCTTCATTTAAGTTGGAGGAAAAACACACAGGTTAGGCTGTCCCTACCCTGCTCTAGATGGTATCCCTACTTATCCAAAACCCAACCTAACAAAGGTGTCAGCAGTGAATGACCCCCAAGGGAAGTCACTCACTCTAAGTCACTTGGTGAAAACCTATAGTTCTCCAGTCATGACCCCTCTCTGCCTACCCATCCGCTCTCTAAAGGGTCCTCAGGCATCTGCTCTAACTCCACCCAGGGGTGCTGTCCCTAATACAAAACAGTCAACAACATTTGAGACGCCCCTCGCAAGACGCCTCTCACGTGGTGTAGCTTCTGGCTTTTTCCATGCTGCTTTGTGTTGGGCCTCATACGTTAGAGTTGACCTTGCTTCTCAGACTCTTCTCCGGCCCGCTGATACCCCTTAAACATTCCGGAACCCTCCTCCATGTCTGGGCCGTCTACTGAACAGACCTCTATTCATTCATTTATAATTGGATCCCCCCTTTCCTTGCAGACAGACATCTGCTGCCAAGAACCCAACTCTCATAGACCTCCAAAAAGGCTTGCAACATTTCTTGGCCCAGACATGTACGTGTAAATCAATGTTAAAACATTTCAGGCCTACAATATTTCTCATCATGATTATAGCATTCAACTTCTTCATTAATTAAAGCATGTTAATACTCTTATTCTATTATTCAGTAAACATCTCTATAAATCATGGCCCATTTAATGCAATGACCAAAACATTAATGCAATCTATGTCGTGAAAAGAAACACCTTCCCTTTTAGCTCTGGCCCTGAGGCCTACCACATTCTGCGTTTAACCACATACCATCTTACATTTTAACAGCTACACGACATGGATTCAGAAATAATCACATCTACTAAAACCATATAGTGTCACACATTTCTGTATTAGTTCCACTTCTACTTATCTCTACATTAGCTATACATTCAGAATATAATTATAGATACTATTAGCACTCATGGCATTTCTCCTCATGATTTGTGCTTACTACAGGTAAGTGTGATGCACTCATACATTTAGGTCAGTTTGCGCTCTCTCACTGCAGTGCTGGCCCACCGAGGAGCTGCTAGGTGGTGAAACTTGACACCAATTCAGGTGTGTGAGAGCTGTTGCTCCTGAGAAATCAGATCCTCTGATCTGATGCTTCAGGCCTTTTACCGACCTCTTCTTCTCTATTTTGGAACTGCATAACTACATACTTCTCTGACTTACATAGTCAAAGATGTGCTTCAATCTTCACCTGCTGTGGTTCCTTCTTCATGCACTGCCCATCACTTGGGTGCATTGTGTGGCTTGACTTTGCTTGCAAATATAAGGATTTTGTCACCAGGTAAATCTTCAGCCCTTCTGTTGCCACTTCACGCAGGATACCTCTAGCTCAACTGGGCTACTTAACCTTTTCCATGCTCATGACGAGCTGAGCTCGTCATTGGCCACGTCGCTCCAGTGCTCATGACAAGCTCAGCTCGTCATGAGCCGTGGAACGCTCACACGCGGGGATAATTCCCCTGCTGTGCTGAGTGTTCCACGGCAGGTAATGCACCTGTGACAAGCTGAGCTTGTCATGAGCACTGGAGCGCCGTAGCTCATGACGAGCTCAGCTCGACATGAGCATGGGGGCGCTGTGCGCGCCCCCCTCGCCCCCAGCACAGTGGGGGATTAACCCCCCGCAGCAAAGGGGTTAAGTCTGCAATTGTAGTTCCTAATGATGGAAATTCAAAACCTAAATAAATAAGAGGGGGGACAGCTTCTGTGCAGGACGCGAGCCGTGAGGGGAACGGCTTTTCTTAACTTGCTTTTCCCGGCACCAGCGACGCAGCAGAGGAGACGGCTCAGCCCATTGCCTGCCACACCATCGCCGCCACGCCGTGAGGGGAACGGCTTTACAAAACTTCATTTCCCAGCTGCCCTGGGGGTGGCGCTAAGCACACACGCCACCAACGCGCCCGGAAGCGCTTAAAGAAGGCGGAGCGCCCAGAGTGCCTGGGGGACAGCTTCTGTGCAGGATGCGAGCCGTGAGGGGAACCGATTTTCTCACCTTGCTTTTCCTGGCACCAGCGACGCAGCAGAGGAGACGGCTCAGCCCATTACCTGCCACACCATCACCGCCGCGCCGTGAGGGGAACGGCTTTACAAAACTTCATTTCCCAGCTGCCCTGGGGGTGGCGCTAAGCACACACGCCACCAACGCGCCCGGAGGCGCTTAAAGAAGGCGGAGCGCCTCTCGCACCGTGAATCGCGCGCGGTAGCTGCCCGGGAGAAGCCCGGGACAAGGGCGGGACAGTCTGCGACAGTCCGAGACAGGACGAGGCTGGGCTGGGCAGAGGACCCTGTTCGGTTGCCCCAAGTACAGTGAGGACCTATTGAACTGTTAACTAGTCTGGGCTTGGTAATAGAGATTAATCCCCCTTATTTTATCCTTACTGTTAATTGGGTTTTAATAGTATATTTATTCCTTTTTCTGTATGGTAATTCATTTAGGATTGCTTCTTTGACCCTTAGGTATTAGGGTGATCATTTCATAAATTGTGCTTTTCGGATTTTTATACTTGTAACCTCGGTATAATCTTTTGTTTCTGGGAAGGGCCTCCTCTGATTTTTCAAAAATGTCTAAAATCAATGGAGGGGACATTCGATCAGCAGTAGGCACACTTGACAACTATTTAGTCAAAGTGGTGGACAAAATCAATAAGGAACGCCGACAATCTCTAGGATGAGGGAGTTCTCCAGACCCTCTCCCTATCCCTACTCAGGCATCCTTTTCTGCATCCATACCATCTGTGGATGTTATAAGCTCCCCAGATTTATCCACTATGCCTGTTTCCCTTGATCTAGAGTTTACCCCGGCGGTGATCGAGTCTCTTAACGACTCTATGGTATCCTGTTCACCAGCTCCAAAAGTGCAGAGAGTCCTTAGGTCTGGAAGAAATGTTAGTAGGCCTGTTTTGTCCAAACGAGGGGGTAACCGTAAAAACAAAAAAAACATCGAAACAACTCCCAAAGGGTCTACTAATGACTCTGACACCGTTTCTAACAATTCCTATCTGAAACTAGCACCAGAGCAGCTAGATTTGTTGGTCGGTATTATAGATGACAGGTTTGTTAAAATTATACAACCCCTACTTGACATTGTTTCTGGGGAATTGAAACGGCTAGGTGGCATTGTGCTATCCCACCCTGGTCTTAATAATTGTACGTCATCTGTTGTAATAGCTCAGGCTAGTACCTGTGAGACGCTGAAGCCGCTTAATGGGGGTTCAAGCACTGACACAGTAGTGGTTCCTAACCTCGAGTCACCAACTATACCCTCAACTTCGACTACTGGGAATCCATCGAGAACTATTGTATCTAAGAAAAAGCGATATGGCTATTCACAGCCTAATTTACCACCTGACTGAGCACCATATGTGGCGGTTCTTACAAATGTCCCTCCAGTAAGGGAGGAGGGTCCCGAAGTTAACCACGAAACACACGATATGTTAAAAAACAAAACCGTGGCCTGGCTTAAGAGAGAGTGTGATTTTCCAGTCGCCATGGCAGACCAGATCCTGGCAACCACCAGAACCAACCGGATAGGCACTTCACATAAGAATATTTTGGGTGATTGTGTTATTGTTAATTTTAAAAGTCCCCGGCTTGCTCCTACTGCTCTGATTAGAGCCACCTCTCGCCCACCTAATGACCAGGGTATCTCCCTCCGACCCCTGGCCTATTTTTATAGACACCACACTGGCCAGTCTAATAATGATCATGGGTGGGGCAGAGTGAAAGGTCCCAGTATGGTTAATATGCCGAGTGGGTCTCAGGTGGCTACTTTCAATCGTTTTCAATGTTTAAGTGGACTAGACTCTAATGATTGACTTGATTCTGGTTTGGCGGCCTCCCCAGCCTGTGAGGAGTTCGTCTTTTCTGGAGCAGAACCCATAGTAACGAATGGAGGGACCGCACATGCAGAAATCCCGCCCAATGCAGAGTTTATGATAACCTGTCTGGAGGGTGAAGAGGGTGAATGTAACAAGGCTGTGCCGGAAGAGGATTGTGTAAGCATTATAAACCCGTCCACAACTATTTTACGGGGTGGCCAACAAACCAACGTGGCAACCGGTTTTTCTAGTTGCCATATTGCTAGTTGGAATATTGCGGGCTTAATGTCCAAATCTGACTATTTGGGGTGGGCAGATTTTCTGGCACTTTTTGATATTATTTGTTTCCAGGAAACATGGTGTAAAGATTTTAAAGGTTATAATGGTTTTGTTTCTTACCAATTACCTGCTGTGGAATCTATCTCTGGAAGGGCAAAGGGCGGGCTCCTGGTCTTGATCTCTGTCAAGACCGCCTTTATTGTAAAAAAACATGTATTGGTTGGGGCTCACGCCCAGATTTTATGGCTCTCCCAGAAGAAGGGTAGAAACATTCTTTTGTTTAATTTTTATAATAACATCTTTGACAGCACCAGGGTCCTGGTGGTTAATGCTTTAGCAAACGCTTTGGATGAAATCACAACAGGTTCTAATGTTGTTTTTGAATTGCTTTTGGCTGGGGATTTTAACATTTCTGTTTGCCCAATTTCTAACCTTAATACATGTGGGGTGGTCAATTGCTTTGGGGATGAAGATCTCCATTTCCTTCATAATCATTATGGAGAGGCTCTAAATAATCTCCTAGCATCATATGACATGAACATTTTGGTTAATGAGAAAAATGATCAAGATGAGACAATCCCCACTTTTATAGGACGGGGGGGGCAAACACTGTGATTGATTTTATTTGTACCTCCTCTAGTCTTGTGCCCTGGACTTCGCCCCCAAAAGTCGTTGATATCCTTCTCAGCGACCATAACTGTTTAACTATTGAGGCCTTTCTCTGGAAAGAGATTAGTTCATCTAGTACGGGGCTTATTAATAATATCGAACCCTATAGACCTAATGGGACTAGACTTAGATGGAAAGGGGATAAAGCAGAATTGACGTCTGACTTTATTATTAACAGCCGCTTATCAGAAATCACTGAGATCCTCGAGGATGTCGACGTCACTGCCGAAATTATTCGGCATTTTATTTGTATTAACTTAGTCATTGATTGCAAGCTCACTTTTCCAGTTAAGCGCAAGGCAGACCGTCTAAAGGGGTGGTTTGATCAGGCATGTACTTCTGCGCTAAAGGAGCTAAAAAGGGCATTGGCAGCCAAACCCAGAAATAAGAGCCTGGTTTTTAAACTTAGATCTAGCTATAGGGTCACCTTAAATAGAAGGAAACTGGAACTTCAACAGGAGGCCTGGGATAACTTGGCCCAGGCAGCTGAAACCAACAATTGTACCCTGTTTTGGGCCACAGTGAATAGCCCGTTCCTTAAAGATGAGAAGGTCCCTGAATTAACATCAAGGGTTAATAAGGAAACATGGGTCTCTCATTTTTCTACTATCTTTGATACGGACAAAGTTATGGGTCTTGAAGAGGACTGTTGGCCCATCGTCCCTTTGGACATTACTGTCACCGAAGTTTTAGATAGTATCAGGGCAAGCAAAGGGGGGAAGGCACAGGGCCCGGACGGGGTGCCAATTGATATCTATAAATTAGTTCCAGAACTATGGGGACCTATTTTAGCTAAAACTTTTAACGCAGCAGTCTGTAATGGGGTGCCTCCTACCTGGGAAGAATCAATCATTATCCCTATTTATAAAAAAGGAGACCGGGGCAATGTGAAGAACTACCGCCCGATCTCCTTGCTTGATTCTTCGGTTAAAGTAATGAGTAGGGTGCTTTTGGTTAGGCTGGAGGAATGGGTCGAGGCCAATGGCATTCTGACAGAATGTCAATTTGGATTTAGAAAGGGGCGGGGGATGATCGAACAGTGTCTAAACCTTGAACTGTTGATCGGAAAGTATACGCAGGCTAAGCCAGGCACTATCTATCTCTGCTTCGCAGATTTGAGTAGTGCTTTCGACTTGGTGGACCATGCAATTCTTTGGGCTAAACTGATTGAAATGGGGGCACCGGAAGGTATCGTTTATTTTTTAGCCCGCCTTTATAAAAAAATTACGTACTTGTGTACGATACGGTACCCATGGTGAGTGTACAACTAAGTTTAGGATTGGACGGGGTATTAGACAAAGGTGTGTTCTTGCCCCCTTGCTCTTTACCCTTTTTATTAACAAAGTGGATTCCGTCCTAAAAACCATTGCAGCAGATGCCCCTAAAGTTAATGATGCTAGCGTCCCGGTATTACTTTACGCGGACGACGACGTTTTATTGTCTCGTACGCCGATAGGGCTCCAACGCCTGATAGATGGGTTTTCACAGTTTATAAAAGGGAGAAAGCTTGTGATTAACAGATCCAAGACCTATATCATGGAATGTGGGCTGGGGCATAATAGAAAGTGCTACAATCAAAAGAGAGAGTAAGGGAGTTTGTTCACTCAAATGTGAACCTGAGATCACTCCTATTCCCCTGGGAGGGAACTTTCCTTCGTTCACAGGGCATCTTGCGAAACGTCCTGGTTTTCACTGCGCACGCTGTCTTAATTTCACAGAATATGTTACGCCCACGGCAGTGAACCTACGCCCTGCCCGTTGAAGCCCCATAGAGCTCACAATTGAGTAAGCCCTCACTTATGCCATACAGCCTCAGTCTGTTCCTCAATGTTACATGTATGTTTGTTATGTATGTCGTTATTCACGCTATGAATGAGTCTTATGCTGTGAATGTATATAGCACAAACGTGATACCGCTATGCCTTAGATCACCCCATCATGAATATGACCACCATGGGAGAGCAACTGCTAAGATATTTACTTACCTGCGAGGATCACAGGCACCTCGGGATATTTACAATACAGTCAGTGCCATCCTCAGCGGCAGATGGTATTCATCTCCCAGCATAGGCACGTGACACATTAATATATATGATTCACAAGTATTATGATCACATCGCATGCAAATTGCACGCACTATTTACCAACATAGATGTTGACTAGTATCCCACTCCATCACCACGGTATTGATTTATTTGGAGGGTAAATACCCATTGGCACTCTATTTCAATCCACTGAGACACTGCACGACGTTACAGGAGAGTAAGCAAATGTTAAACCTGACTATGTTTACCCCTTTTCTCTCCCCACAGGTCTTTTTCACTTCTTCACCTGCTCGCATATTTTAATGAGCAGCATATACCACTGGCCATTTTTCCAGTAGGTACACAGGGGATCAGGGAAGGGTGTGCTTTTTAGGGAGCACACACCTCCTGTCCACCTGTTTTTCTGGTCCTGACGAATACCGGGAAAACGCCCTAAAGGTAGAAACATGTTGACCACTCAACATATACACATATAGAGATCTTTTGGCCGTAACTCCCCCACCAGGATCTCGCCCATTTATTTTTAACATTGTTCAGTTGCTCTACAATTAAAGTTATATTTTTGAGTACAACCAGGACAATTTTTAACATCTTTTTTCACACCCACAGTCACAACCCGCTCCACTGTAGTACAGGTGTCGTAGCACACCCTGGTGTCGCTAGGACGCCAGGGTGGACCCCGATGATGAAGCATGTCACCACTAGGTTGGTGAGTGAGGGGTTTTAAACAAAAGGATTAATATTTTCCTTCTTGCCAATAACCTGCCCTCCAGATACGTCTGTTCTTTATCGTCTAAGGGGATACTCCTCTCTTTGTTTTGGCATAATAGAAAGTCACACTCTTATTTTATTGATGGACATAAGGTTAAAAAAAAAAATAACTTCTCATACCTTGGTATCACATTTTCTAACAATAATAGTTGGACTAGCGAGCACAAAAATGTGAGAGCTAAGATGGTGACGAGTGCTTACGGTGTGTTTACATTGGCCACAAAACTAGGGGATAGGCGGCTTAGAGACATGCTTAAAATATTTCAGGCTACATGTCTCTCTACCGCTTTGTATGGCGCTGGGGTATGGGGCTTTGCCCCTGCCGGGAGCTTACAAGTGGAGGAGAACGTCTTTTTAAAAAGACTCTTGTGTCTACCTAACTCTGCCTCTAACGAACTAGTACATAGAGAACTCGGTATTCATCACCTTACCGACTTGATTCTCCTTAGACCCTCTTGTTATGGCGGTCAATTTGGATTAAAGAAGAAACATCTTTATGTAGAGCCAACATTAAGGATTGCCTCTTAATGGATAATCATTTGAAAAACCCATGGATTAAATATAATATAGATAGTTTCCAGGCGTTCTACGGCCTCGACATTAAATTAGATAATTGCGGGGCCTCCGATCTATCTAAATCCGAAATGAAGAAGTCCTTTTTGAATCTTTTTTCTGAGAGGCGGCTTAGTAATAGTGGCAACCTATCCACTTGTGTGTCATATAATGGTTTGAATAAATGTGTGGGCTACCAACCGTATCTGACCCAAGTGACTAGAACATCTCATCGGTTTGTATTAACTAGATTAAGGATTGGGATTGTCCACAATTTGGTGGCTTTTCCTTCTCAGAATAAGCACCCGGTCGGTCCATGTCCATGTGATAATACCTCAGCACAAAGCACCATGTACTTTCTTCTGTTGTGTCCAATATATAGGTCTTTGAGAATTGTGTATTTAAAACCCATCTTTGTGAAGTTTGGTGTCAGGACTGTAAACGACTCCATGAAACTACTTTTCAACTTGCATCATTCAGATGTTGTTTTTTTTACGGCTTCCTTTCTCCTTAAATCAATCAATGCAAGGAAAAGCATGGGTTTTTAAAGTTATTTATTAACCCCTAGCCTGTATTTTATGTTGTTTTATCTCTGGATACTGTCTCAAATGTTTTTTAACGTGCTTTTATGGACATTGTCCTTTGTTCCGAATAAAGCCTTATGAAATGAAATGAAATAAATAAGAGGTCACAGTGCAGTCATGACTAATATAGCTAAGGTGCATGGTTCTAGGTTGTTATAGAAAAAGTGCTTTTGTTGTGCGATCTGATTGAAATTGGCTCAAGACATGGCCTTTAACAGCTTAGCAAAAGCAAGGTCAGAATCAGTTTGAAATGACACATTTTTTGATCCTAGGTACCGACTGCGAACAGGCACCTGTCTGCTCCCATCAAAATCTAGTGCCTCAGAAATCAAATATAAGCCCACAGACCACAATCTCTGTATTGTTTATACTCACCTAATAATTTACTTCTGAATTTTGGTATGGCCTGGGTGTGTTAGGCACAGATAAGGAGGCAAACTTTGCTGTCAAAGGGCACAAAGGTTTCCTCAGTAGGCACAAGTCCAGACCAGTTTTCTAATTTGAGACGTCTCATGTGTACAGGTTGTGTGTGTGCAGTGCGACTGTCCAGAGTGTGTGTGTGTGCCTGTACAGAGTGTGCGTGTTTGTCCAGTACAAAGAACCATTCTAGAATTACAAGAGGACATTACATTATATGTATTTATAAATGTGGTATTAAGTCTGTATGAAAGCAAAAGAAGCAGGGAATACTTCAGAAATAAGACATTGGACTTTGTTAGGAGTGTATTATAAATTAAGTGAGCAATTGCAAAAAGCAAGATTAGAAGCAGGCAGAGATAAAAGTAATATTAAGAGGTGCAGACAGCACAAAGTGCTCATGTGCAAGACATCGTAGAGAAGCTTAGTTTGTGAGTGAAGGAGATTTAAAGGAAGGACAATAGGCAACAATATTAGCAATGTTGGGAAAATGTAGAGAGGCCCATGAAGTTATGGAGGCCATGATAGGTCAGCTCAGGAGGAGATCAGCTGAGAGAAAATAAATAGAAAGAGTACAAGCGCAAATTAAATGCCACTAGACTAAAAATGTTAAAAGACGGAGACTGTGTTAAGAGGAGAAATGTCGCTGTGGTGTGAGTCGTTTTGCACAATTCACTTGTGTAAAATTACACCATGCCATACATACATGCATGATCCATGTTCTGCTTATTTCTACTGGTAATGTGTATCAAGTGTGTGTCCACTTATGAACATATACCGTAATTTGTGATATATTTTAATCACAAAATGGCTAGTATTCATACACAGGCCAGCAAAATATAACGGCACCTGTAGCTGCATAAACGAGTTCTATTTAGTATGGTGCTCTGAAAGCAGAGTTACAGATTTACGATGGTGTTGTACCATACCCCTCTTTAGCACAGCTTTTAACATGTGGCTGAGTAGTAAAATACTGCAATCTATAATTTTACTTCAGAACTGGACCCCGAGTTGCTCTGGATACTGATGGATTGTAGATGTTATCATGCATCCATCCCCACCATTTCCCACCTGCAGCAAGTCGATTTACAACACCTTTTGAAATGTATGAGACAAAATAAATGATATGTTTACCTACTGTGAGAAATTTCATCTGCACACTCATGTTTTAGATACTGCATCGTAAAAGCACGTAGTATGTTAGAATATATGAAATATGTAGCAATGGGAAACTATGCTAAGAAACGATAAAGTTATGCTGAAGTATTTACGTGTTATAGAAGAAAAGATGAAAAATCCAACTGTAACCTTTAGAGAAAACTTACATTGATGAATAAATAATGTGCATGGAATAGTGTATTACCTTTACCTGCACTAGAAACTTGTGCATTGACACTAACTGAGTGTGAAAAATGGACTAACCAAGAAACTTACATAGAATGTTATAAAGCTTCTGTAACCTACATATATAAACACATAATGAAAAGTGAAAAGCTGAAATTCAAACTTGCATGGTAACGTACGAATAATGACTTTTGGGAGACAATTTATTTTTTAGTAGTGCTTAATACTGACATGTATTTCATAAGCAAAATGTATATGAATTAATAAGAAAAAGCTAAATGCATTTAGAAATGTGTGTTCTCAAATGTTAATAATATTTCGTGATTTAGCTGTTTCCTGCTTAGGCCTCAAAGGATTTCTTTCCTTAGCTAATGTTACGTCATGTGAAACTGTCACCCAAGCCCTATGGGAACTTTCTGTAAGGTTTCCATCTGAATTTTCATTTACAATGGACTTGTTTCTCACATTTTACATGTTCTGTTGTCATTGCATTACAAAAGGGGATGATGGACGGAGCGTTTGAGCAAATCAAACACTCACCCCCAGTCAACTGATCTAGGTTTAATCCATCACCATTCTTTAGCTCACTCAGCCACCCCAGTTCAGACATGGCCATATGCAAATCAGTCTGACCCTGTGCCTCATGGGAACAGTCCAGCCCGAACTGCCAAGCCATGTCTTCCCTGGACCGGAAACAAGCATCCTGGGACCGGTTTCGGATTCATAATCCTCATCAGCCAGGCTATCTTGAATCCAGTGGCCAAGTGAGCAAGGGACTCACGTCTGAGCATACCCTGCCACACTTAGGGCGAACAAAGCGATACAAAAGTGGATGATGGACGGAGCGTTTGAGCAAATCAAACACTCACCCCCAGTCAACTAATCTGGGTTTAATCCATCACCATTCTTTGCTCACTCAGCCACCCCAGTTCAGACATGGCCATATGCAAATCAGTCTGACCCTGTGCCTCATGGGAACAGTCCAGCCCGAACTGCCAAGCCATGTCTTCCCTGGACCGGAAACAAGCATCCTGGGACCGGTTTCGGATTCATAATCCTCATCAGCCAGGCTATCTTGAATCCAGTGTCCAAGTGAGCAAGGGACTCACGTCTGAGCATACCCTGCCACACTTAGGGCGAACAAAGTGATACAAAAGGGGATGAAGGACAGAGCGTTTGAGCAAATCAAACACTCACCCGCAGTCAACTGATCTGATCCCTAAGTTGGCATGGTATGCTCAGACATGAGTCCATAGCTCACTTTGCCACTGGAGTCAAGCAAGCCCGGCTGAAGACGGCTGTAATGCCAGAAACCGGTCCTGGGAAGCTTGATTCCGGTCCAGGGAAGACATGGCTTAGCAGTTCGGGCTGGACTGTTCCCATGAGGCACAGGGTCAGACTGATTTGCATATGGCCATGTCTGAACTGGGGTGGCGGAGTGAGCTAAAGAACGGTGATGGATTAAACCCAGATCAGTTGACTGGGGGTGAGTGTTTGTATTGTCAACGCTCCGTCCATCATCACCTTTGGTTTTTTTCTGTTGTCATTGCATCCCAGTCGAAATGTGTCTGGGAACGGACTGAGGACAGATGACTAAAGGTACCGCTTACTTCCGAGGATGTTAGTCGACTCTAACCAAATGGAATAGATTGATTCTAAAGAAAATGTGAGAAATGGATTACTTAATTCTTCCGGATATGTATATGTTACTGATCACTACATAACAGCCCATCATGAGTGACTAATGAAACTCCATGGACTGTTGAAATCGATACTTTAATCCCTTGACCGCGGTGGTAATTCCGCCACAGAGCTAGGGGAGAGGGGGGTCCGCGTGGCGCCGCCATGCTCGTGACAGAACCACTCCGTCACGAGCCACGGGCGCACTGTGCTTGTGACGGAGTGGTTCCATCATGGCCCCGCCCACTCAATAGAACGCCTGCGCAGGCGCGGAATTCCTGCAGCGTGGGCGGGGCAGCAGCGCCGTGACGAAACCACTCCGTCACCAGCACAGTGCGTCCATGGCTCGTGACGGAGTGGTTCCGTCACGAGCACGCAAGGGGTTAAGGGGTGTAAACCTGGATGTATAGGAGTATAATTACCAAGATTAAGGAGTAGGGGCAGGTTTGCTGACTCACCGGCTGTCTGACCTTTCCCTGCTTGACATGCTCTTGATTTTTCCTTTGATCCACAAATTGCTTTTCATTAAATATCCTGTTTCCTTGCCCCTAATCACTCATTCTGAGTGGCATAGACTATAGCAAACTGAACTTTAAGCGAACTGAGACCTTATCCTGGGCTATTGCCAGCTGGCAATAGGGCGCAGGGAGATAACTGTTCTCTGCTGTGGGGTTATTCAGACTCCAGATGTCACAATCGAAGCTGCATACTGGACACAAACTGAATTCTTGTGGACAGAACTTGAGACAATATTGATTTGTATGATCATCACTAAACCTGAAATTTCATGTACTATGTGGTTTTCTTTGCAATCAAGCATCCTAGGACCGGTTTCGGATTCATAATCCTCATCAGCCAGGCTATCTTGAATCCAGTGGCCAAGTGAGCAAGGGACTCACGTCTGAGCATACCCTGCCACACTTAGGGCGAACAAAGTGATACAAAAGGGGATGATGGACAGAGCGTTTGAGCAAATCAAACACTCACCCACAGTCAACTGATCTGATCCCTAAGTTGGCAGGGTATGCTCAGACGTGAGTTCCTTGCTCACTTTGCCACTGGAGTCAAGCAAGCCCGGCTGAAGGCGGCTGTAATGCCAGAAACCGGTCCTGGGAAGCTTGATTCCGGTCCAGGGAAGACATGGCTTGGCAGTTCGGGCTGGACTGTTCCCATGAGGCACAGGGTCAGACTGATTTGCATATGGCCATGTCTGAACTGGGGTGGCGGAGTGAGCTAAAGAACGGTGATGGTTTAAACCCAGATCAGTTGACCGGGGGTGAGTGTTTGTATTGTCAACGCTCCGTCCATCATCACCTTTGTTTTTTTTCTGTTGTTGTTGCATCCCAGTCGAAATGTGTCTGGGAACGGACTGAGGACAGATGACTAAAGGTACCGCTTACTTCCGAGGATGTTAGTCGACTCTAACCAAATGGAATAGATTGATTCTAAAGAAAATGTGAGAAATGTATTACTTAATTCTTCCGGATATGTATATGTTACTGATCACTACATAACAGCCCATCATGAGCGACTAATGAAACTCCATGGACTGTTGAAATCGATACTTTAACCCCTTGGCCGCGGTGGTAATTCCGCTGCGGCGCTAGGGGAGAGGGGGTCCGCGTGGCGCCGCCATGCTCGTGACAGAACCACTCCGTCACGAGCCATGGGCGCACTGTGCTTGTGACGGAGTGGTTCCGTCATGGCCCCGCCCACTCAATAGAACGCCTGCGCAGGCGCGGAATTCCTGCAGCGTGGGCGGGGCAGCAGCGCCGTGACTAAACCACTCCGTCACCAGCACAGTGCGTCCATGGCTTGTGACGGAGTGGTTCCGTCACGAGCACGCAAGGGGTTAAGGGGTGTAAACCTGGATGTATTGGAGTATAATTGCCAAGATTAAGGAGTAGGGGCAGGCTTGCTGACTCACCGGCTGTCTGACCTTTCCCTGCTTGACATGCTCTTGATTTTTCCCTTGATCCACAAATTGCTTTTCATTAAATATCCTGTTTCCTTGCCCCTAATCATCATTCTGAGTGGCATAGACTATAGCAAACTGAACTTTAAGCGAACTGAGACCTTTTCCTGGGCTATTGCCAGCTGGCAATAGGGCGCAGGGAAATAACTGTTCTCGGCTGTGGGGTTATTCCGACTCCAGATGTCACAATCGAAGCTGCATAATGGACACAAACTGAATTCTTGTGGACAGAACTTGAGACAATATTGATTTGTATGATCATCACTAAACCTGAAATTTCATGTACTATGTGGTTTTCTTTGCAATCTCACTTGAATCTGATCTTTAAATGTATTTCTGTTTTACCGTATTCTTGAGGCATCAGGTAAATGTTCTTACTAAACTACCTTTTATCGATTCTGTCACATTCTTTTGGTGATATTCTTTGTCTCTAGAAATCTATATTCATAACTGATAAAGGTGCTACGTTATTTGGAGAAATTGTTTGAGATAACAATTATCTATTCCAGGTCCTCATAGGATAATTGTACATTCCCGAACATTCTAGTCCCTTGTAGCTTAACCCAAGATCCATTGGTGGACCTAAGTGATGTTGGTAGCAGTTGATGGTAGTTCTAACTGTCATAAGTTATATGAGGAATCTGGGCCCAATGATTTGATTTTTTATTTTATTTTGTTAAAAGAATTTTATAAAGCGCTGGCTAGACCCGGAAGTATCAGAGCGCTTTACATGAGGATATTGTTACAAAAGAACAGTGTTACATAGTTACATTAGTTACTAGAGCATAACATAGCATAGAGAAAAAAAGTGTTACATAAATACATCCGTTAATAGAGCATTAGATAACATAGAAAACAAGTCCTTAGGAATACAGATCAAGTCTGGCAGAACGGACATGGAGAAGAGTACTTCAGGGGATACCAAAAAAAGTCAGAGTAAGCGAGTCGAACAAACCGGAGATGTTCCAGAGATCAACAACCACCAGTGCCGGACTTCCTCACTGAGCCGGGTAGCAAATTAGAAAAGGAAGGGGTGAGAAGGAGGGAGCGAAAGGGTGCCTCACAGTGGCCAAACAAGAAGAGAGGGGTGTAGTTGACTCAGAGGGGGTTGACATAGGGAAATGGTTGCTCCGGTGGCATAGGGCCCTGACCAGAGGTATGAATCTACCAGGGGGACTGTTGAAACCGCAAAATGGAGGATCCAGGATAAGGACCCCAAAAGCTTCGTAAACAAGATGGCAGGATTGCGGGTAAACAAAACTCCGATCGAGAAGCCAACATTCAAACCTACTCCAGAAGCAGGGCAGAATGGGGAAGGAAGCAGTTGGGTCTGGTGGGAGGAAGGCTGAAGGTCGCCGATCTCTCCCAGGTCATCTAAGTCAGCTGAAGTCAGCGCGGGTGCCCAGGCAGCAGCAGCAGAAGAGTAAGGCAGCTGCGGAGCCAGGAGGGTAAGCAACCCCCCCAAAAAAGGAACGCAAGTTCAGATGTGCAGGGCAGTAGCATCGCATAATTCTCTTTGCTGCTGTCTCTTTGCTCTCAATCCTGCGTAGTGGGGTGCCAGGCAACCGTGTTTCAGATCTGGAAGGCAGGTGACGGTCGGAGAGGGGATCCCCGCCATCTCCTCCATAGCTACCTAGGCAGCTCAACCGGGCATTGGCAGTGTTGGGTAGGATCCACAATCTACAGAGTTTTTGGAGTTCATTGGATGGCGAGGGAAGAAAGAAGGCGAAGCGGGGGCCGAGAAACAGTGCCCAAGACCAGAGAGTAGGTGACGGCTGAGGGGGAGATCCACAGTCAGTCTCCTCTATAGCTGTCTAGGCAGCTCCTCCGGGGCATCAGCCATGCTGCTGGGGCTCTGCTATTGGTAGATAATCAAGTTCTCAAGAGGTTGATGAAATCAGCAATTACAAATAAATAAGGGTAATTGTAGAATTCAGAAGGCGAAAGTCCACGGTTCCCCATGGATGAAGATAATCCGAGGGGGGATGATTCCAGGGGATATAGCCAAAAAGGCAAACCCTAGCAAGGGAGCTCCTGTATGGAACTCGACACCTGTCGACCATCTTCATTTGTATTTGATTTCAAGCTATACCAGAAAAGATAAGTAGCAAGAAGGGGTTTTGCCAGACCTGCTTCCGCTGGATCAATACCACATTTTATTGCCATTAACAGATTGTGGTGGAATAGACAAACAAAATTGTTGTGAAAAACTGGAATTTATGGAACCATAGAAATGCCATGGGATTAATCAAATACACAGCAATTGCAGTGTAAAGGCTAAATCACAAATGCAGCCCTAGTTTTAGTGTCAATAAGCTAAGCAGAGACAATAAGTGAGCCTAAAACATTGAAGCAGTGTTTGACGATAGTGACTTCAATATCAAAGGGTGTATATTAAAACACACTTGCCAGGTGTGTTCCTCGACCAATCTGCTACCTTTGACCAATCCACCACCACTGCTTCCTACTAAGCAAGAGACAATTGTCATGCAAGGAATGATCATACAACAGATCTCATTGTAACAAGCACCATATTGCTCCACTTCACTTCCTTTCTGCATCAACTCTGGTGTGGGTTAAGGCTCAATCATCTCAGTCTCTACCTAACCTGCAACTCCTATGTCAGTGAGACTTAGATCATCCTGAAGCTGGAAAATCCAATGGATGAAGACACTTCCAAATCAGAGATTTAAAACTCCAGCAAATGCTTGAAATACCATCCTTCAAACCATCTTGCTCCAAGAACTCAGCTCAATTACATCATCAGAGCTACAATATCTCGCTGCTATCCTCTGATTGAATCATGTCAAAAGAAGTGGTTTCTATGCCACACAGACCCTTTAGTGCAACTTCACTCATATTATTTTCTCACAGAAGTTACTACCAGCACCTTCTCTATGTCTTGTGTAGACCATTCAAATGGACTCTGCCTATGGGCCCAGTCTTCCAACTCCGACAACTGCTAAGAATGCAAAATTATCCAACAAAACAACTACACATCATATGAGCCTATCGGAAGTTCATTGTCTACTCATAGCCAAATTCTCTGGTGATCTACAGCAATGCCCCAGCTTCCATTAAAAAAATTACAAATATATATGCACAGTACAGAACCTCATGCTCATGATCAACAGCTCGACTGACCACCCCCTCTCTACAAGAAGGAATGCATCAATGGAACTTCCTTCACCATATGTACAGCATAATTATTGAACTATCTCCCGGCAACGATAAGAAATATTCCAGGCCACATAGAATTCAGTATGGTAGTGTTTTCTAAAAGATGTTAAAGGATGACATCACCCAACAAATAAAAGCGAGCCCTGTGACATGCAACTTACAGGCAATACATGATTTCGGATCATACTTATCCTTGAACTGGATCAAAATCTCTGATAAGGATGGTTGGCAAGACCACATGCACAGCTATCCTTTATTCATGTATTTACTTACTTATTCCATGCTTTTATAGAGTACAAAGTAGGCCCTAGAGCGTCGGAGCACTTTACATAACACAGCAAGCACAGTAAAATATGCAAGAAAGTACCTTAGAAGGGAAAGAGCACTGCAAGTATAAAATCACATGTAGTGTCTAGCTATGCTCATATCACAATCTTTTAGATATTAAGGAGAGGGTGTTCTTGGATTCAACAAGGCACAATCAACAGCATTGCAGCCAGGCATATACCAGGAGATCATGTGTTGCTCTTTGGGAAGATGGAGCGAGATGTCCATCCAACCGTCCTCAGGTTCCTGGGTGTGATCAGGGTGTGATCATAGACCAATAGTCTGCCATCTTGCTTGATGTCTGGTTAAGGTCTGCTATGCAATGAAGCCAGCTCACAGGAATAAACCATTAAACCTGTTTGGATAGTGTTGTAGTTAAGTGGCAGCTTGTTAAGGAGAAAAGCATTGAATTGCTCTTTAGACAATGATAGGGAAGTCAGAGTCCGATTTTCAGGGGGTATCAAATTCCAATTTCTAGGGGCACTTACAGAAAAGAACTGATTCAAGATCAATTTCTCCCTGAAGATGCTTTACTGCTTTTGGCTAGGTAATACAGTTGATCAGAATGGATGATCCTGTTGACAAGGTAGGCACATATTTGTTTTTTTTTGTTTTAAAAGATAAAGTTTATTTGGTGAGTAAGTAAGCAAAATAATTGAAAATGCAAGCATATAAATACAATATGGTGTGCGGAGCATTTAAAATATTATTAAACTCTAGAAAATATATTTAGACACAAAATATAGAAAGACAGAAAGAAGAAAAGAGAGAAAGATAACATAAACATATGCTATCAGGAAGAAGTTACAAATGTATAATATCATTGCTGAAACATAAGTGTCAAAATGTGACAAAAAGCAGCAGATTATACCACTTAACAATAGCAATAGTAAAAGAGTCACAGAGGTTTAGGTACTTCTTCAATCCAAAGATTATTTAAGCAGGCACTTTATGCAGAGGAATCCAGGAACTTCATCACAGGGAAACAAAGAAGATCCCTTTTGATGGGTTGATGTATGCGCTGTCAAGCCTGTGATTATAGCAGACACATACTACTAAGTCTGAAAAGATATGCTTGCACAATCTTTTCAAGCCTTGGCAATCTGCTGAAATGCAACTGCGGAGAGTAAATCAAGTGCATGAATATTATCTGAGTGGGAAAACCAATCGTGACCTGTTCTCAGGACACCCCCGCGCCGCACGGCCACCAGCTGTGTGTGTGCCCCTCACCCCTCGCTGCTGCTCGCAGCCTCGTTACGCTGTTTGCCTTGCCACCCTAGCTGCCTGCCTCGCTGTTCCCTGCCCCGGCACCTCCGCCGTGTTGTTCGCATTATAGTGTGATTCTGCTGTATTTTTCATTGCCTTTGGTGTTCTTTACTGTTGTCCCCCTGTGCCTGTGTGCGTTATTATTGCCTTTTGTATTTATTTTCCTGTTGTCCCCCTGTGCCTGGCCCACCCCGCTCCCCGCCGCCGTTCACGCGGCCACGCCCCTTTTTGTTTTCTGTCCTCCCCGCTCCCGCCTCCCAGCTGCTCCTCCCTCCCACTTGTCCATAAATGGCGACCGCGTGGCGCAGGTGAGTGTGACCTGTTCTCAGGACAACCCCGCGCCGCAAGGCCACCAGCTGTGTGTGTGCCCCTCACCCCTCGCTGCTGCTCGCAGCCTTGTTACGCTGTTTGCCTTGCCACCCTAGCTGCCTGCCTCGCTGTTCCCTGCCCCGGCACCTCCGCCGTGTTGTTCGCATTATAGTGTGATTCTGCTGTATTTTTCATTGCCTTTGGTGTTCTTTACTGTTGTCCCCCTGTGCCTGTGTGCGTTATTATTGCCTTTTGTATTTATTTTCCTGTTGTCCCCCTGTGCCTGGCCCACCCTGCTGCCCGCCGCCGTTCACGTGGCCACGCCCCCTTTTGTTTTCTGTCCTCCCCGCTCCCGCCTCCCAGCTGCTCCTCCCTCCCACTTAGCCATAAATGGCGACCGCGCGAACGCGCAGCGGTCACGCGCAGCGGGAGCGCCGATTGTGCGCCGAAGGCGCACCAAAGGTAAGCCCGTCTGCGCCCGTCCGCGCCTGGACCGCGCCCAGCGCCAGGACCCCTGGCCCCCGACGATACAAGACGTCCCGACAGACCTACGACGCCGCGGCCCTCATCGCACTCAATGCCGGCCGGAACCCCACCTGCTGCCGGGCCACCCCAAAACGCTTCCACGGACCCTTCACCTGCACAACCTGCAAGTTCACCTGCCTCCGAACATGCACCGCGCCCACCAAGACAAACTCCAGCAGCGACCTCAAGTGCATCCTGCTCAACACCCGCTCTGTCCACAGACACGCCGTCGAACTCTGGAACCTCCTCGACACAACTTCACCAGACATCGCCTTCCTCACTGAAACATGGATGAACGCCTCCTCAGCCCCCGACATCGCCATCGCCATCCCGGACGGATACAAGATCATAAGGAGGGACCGCATCAACCAGACTGGAGGAGGCATCGCCATCGTCCACAAGAACACCATCCGCATCACGACCGACACTGACGACACCTACGCCACCGCCGAACACCTCCACTTCCAGATTCACACCGACCCAAAGACGACCCTCAGAGGCACCCTCATCTACAGACCCCCAGGACCCCGCACACAATTCGGCGAAGACATCGCAGACTTCATCAGCCCACAAGCCCTCCCCTCCGCTGACTACATCCTCCTAGGGGACCTCAACTTCCACCTGGAGAACAACAAGGACCGCAACACCGTCACCCTGCTGGACAACCTAGCCAACCTCGGACTCAAGCAACTGGTCAACACCCCCACCCACTACACCGGCCACACGCTTGATCCCGTCTTCTCATCCAGCAAGCACATCACCTTCAGCCACTCCACCGGACTCTGGACCGACCACAGCTGCGTCCACTTCACCTTCAGAAAAACCACCACCCGCAACAGGTTCCTCACAGAAGCTGGAGCAAGATCACCGCCGACCAGCTCACCACCTCCCTCAGCCAGAACTCACCTGCCAGCACCCCGGACCGCAACGAAGCAGCCCGCAACCTCACGCAGTGGCTGACCGCCTGCGCCGACGACCTCGCACCACTGAAGAACCCTCCCGGCAGACCCAGAAGCAAGAAGGCCCCCTGGTTCACCGACAAACTCAAGGACTCCAAGAAGACCTGCCGCACCCTCGAGAAAGCCTGGCTCCTCAACCAGACCACCGACAACATGACCGCCCTCAAACATGCCACCCGCAAGCACCACCAGCTCATCCGCACCACCAAGAAGAAATCACTGAAGGAGCGACTGGACAACAACGCCCACGACAGCAAGGAACTCTTCAGCATCGTCAAGGAGTTCTCCAACCCCAGCACCGGCAACAACGACATCACCCCTTCACAAGATCTCTGTGACTCCCTCGCCTCATTCTTCCACCGCAAGATTGCCGACATCCACAACAGCTTCGGTGCACCATCCACGCACCCAACCGTCGAACCAACGCACCCCACCGCCACCCTCCGCACCTGGACCACGGTGACCACCGAAGACACAGCCCGCACGATGAACACCATCCACTCCGGTTCTCCAACCGACCCCTGCCCCCACCACGTCTTCAACAAGGCCGACTCCATCGTCGCACCCCAACTCCGGGACATCATCAACACCTCCTTCAACAACGCCACCTTCCCAGAGTGCTGGAAGCATGCCGAGCTCAGCGCCCTACTGAAGAAACCAACAGCGGACCCCACCGACCTCAAAAACTTCCACCCCATCTCGCTCCTCCCTTTTCCGGCCAAAGTCATCGAGAAGATTGCCAACAGACAGCTTGCCGCCTTCCTCGAGACAAATGGATCCCTCGACCCCCTCGCAGTCCGGTTTCAGAGCCAACCACAGCACCGAGACCGCCCTCATCGCAGCCACCGACGACATCCGAGCCCTGCTCGATAACGGGGAAACAGCGGCACTCATCCTCCTGGACCTCTCCGCAGCGTTCGACACTGTCTGCCACCGCACCCTAGTCCAATGCCTCAGCAACACCGGCATCCAAGAGAAGGCACTGAAGAGGATCATCTCGTCCCTCGCCGGAAGGACACAGAGAGTCCGCCTCCCCCCGTTTCGATCCGAGGCCACCGAAGTCATCTGAGGCATCCCGCAAGGATCATCACTCAGCCCCACCCTCTTCAACGTCTACATGAGACCTCTCGCGACCATCGCACGCCAACACAACCTCAACATCATCTCCTACGCCGACGACACCCAGCTGATCCTCTCCCTTACCAGAGACCCCGACACCGCCAGAACCAGCCTCCACGAAGGGATGAAAGACGTCGCCGAGTGAATGAAGAACAGCCGCCTGAACCTGAACTCAGACAAGACGGAAGTCCTCATCCTGGGACCCTCACTCTCCGCATGCGACGACTCCTGCTGGCCCCCAGCCCTGGGCACCGCCCCCAAGCCAACAGACCACGCACGCAACCTGGGCTTCATCCTGGACTCCTCCCTCTCGATGACCAGACAAGTCAACGCCGTCTCCTCATCATGCTTTCACACCCACCGCATGCTCCGCAAGATCTTCCGATGGATCCCGACCGAAACCAGGAAGACGGTCCCCCAGGCCCTCGTCACCAGCCGACTGGACTACGGAAACACCCTCTACGCCGGAACCACAGCCAAGCTACAGAAAAGACTCCAACGCATCCAGAACGCCTCTGCCCGCCTCATCCTGGACATCCCCCGACGCAGCCACATCTCCGGCCACCTGAGGGACCTGCACTGGCTCCCCGTCAACAAGAGGATCACGTTCAGGCTCCTCACCCATGCACACAAGTCTCTCCACGACCTGGGCCCCAAGTACCTCAACGACCGCCTGACCTTCTACACGCCCACCCGCCAGCTACGGTCTGCTAGCCTCGCCCTCGCCGCCGTACCACGCATCCCAAGAGCCACCGCCGGAGGCAGATCCTTCTCCTACCTGGCGGCCAAGACATGGAACTCCCTCCCCATCCACCTTCGGCTGATCCAGGACCACCTCGCCTTCAGGAGACAACTCAAGACATGGCTGTTCGAGCAGTAGCGGACCCCTTCCCCCAAGCGCCTTGAGACCCTTCCGGGTGAGTAGCGCGCTATACAAGTGTTATGATTGATTGATTGATTGAATGATCATCTGAAAGTAAAGGGTACTTGTGTGTGCAAGATATCATTTATCTGTTTCCATACTTGTAATAAAAAATGGTGAGCAGAGGGGCATTTGAATAACATATGTTTAAGTTCCGATAAAGTAGTAGTACACGACCAACTGGAGGAGGGAAGAGTCAGATTAAGTTGTCAGACTCCCGCTGCAGTTCCACTACTGTTTTGTCTAGGTCATCTGCTAAAGTAGTCAAGTGTTTATATATTTGGGAAGCTGAAGGATAATTGTGCAGAAGCGGGGCAATGCTAGGAACCTGAGAAGCAGAGATAAGATAATGTGGGAGGTGACTGTATGTTGATTGGATTACAGAGATCAATGACATGTACTTAGCTTGCTGTGAGGGGTGAAATGAAAAGCTTGAGCTATAATAAAGAAGGACAGGCGCCATTATGAAAAAGTTGATGAATCCATCTAAGTTATTTTGCATGCCAAGCTTTACAAAAAATGGTTTTATTATTTATTTTAATATGTTTAATATGCCACATTGATGAAAGTAGAAATTATTCTTTAGCATTCCAATGAGAGTTAAAAATAGGTTAGAGGAGTTTACATGCATTTTTTAATATGGGTAGATATAAGGACAAATGTTTGTGAGTAAAGGATAAGAATTTGTGAAAAGAAAAGGGTTGACGAAAAATATTTCAATGGTGACCCATAAGGGAGGTATTATAGAATTGTCTTCAACTAGCGAGAAGGATGCTTGTTTAAGACAAAAATGCTGTATGGTGTGAGTGAAAACCAGGACATTTAACATCCCCCATATGTCTGGGTTGTGTAAATTTGTTGCAGGGGCAAGTAAGATCTTTTGTTATTTCATACCAATTTGGATATAATAGAATATATTCTTTTAAAATGAAAACTGGGGATATTTATAGGAAAATCAGAAAGATAAAACAATATTATGAGGACTATCATCATCTTCATTATATTCAAGTGTCCCCACCAAGATAGAACCAAAAGATTCCACCTAGATGTAAGCGATGCTAGTGTTGAGGAATACACTGTCTTTGATTGAAGCATTAAACCATAGTCCAATATATTTGATTTTGTTTGGATTCCAATGAAAGGAAGAAGAAGTGACGTCTGGATGTTTATTTTAAGGCACAACAAACAAAACTTAGGGGTCTAGGCTAGAAATCCTTTGATGATTTCTTACAAGCTATCCTAATGCCTTGTTAAGTACACAGGAAGTAAAAAACATTAAGCTAACAGACCAAATCACCAAAATATGGGACACCTGTGATTGTCAGTCCACCTCATTTAAGAATTCCCATCAATGTCTTGTATTGATCAATATTCTCATCTGGTAATCCTACCAGGGTATTGTGTTTCTTGATCATTGAGACAACCAGCATACCCCTATGGTCGGCTTGGGGTGACGACCCCCAATCACTTAGTTGTACCACATGATGTTGATATGATGGGATGGTGCAGTGCAAAAATTATAAAAGTGGTGATTAAAAAAGGATAATGAGCTTAACGAAAGATTATTTATTGGACGTAAGCCCCTTCCAAATTAAAAACAGGAACAGTTGCAAAGATATAATCGCAGTTCAAACAAATAGCTGCGAGAGGGCCAACATGTTTCAGCCTGTAATGGAAAAGGACCATAGGCTTTCTTCAGGGCCTCTGTTCTTAGTTAGTGCTACTGCCTAAAAGTGACTAATTGTGTGAAAAAAATATATTTAATACAAAAAAACACATAAGTGTATCATCAACAGTAAAGGATATGTTGTTCCTTCAACTGTCTGAATTCCTCTTCGGCACCTGGTGTATTGGTAACATCCAGTGTGTCCGGGGAAAGGACCTCACCTCTTCCTGGACCTGGCTCAGGAAATATGAGACCCCGCTCTGTCCGTCGTTGTCTCGGTCTGTGACTGAGTGGGGTCTCATATTTCCTGAGCCAGGTCCAGGAAGAGGTGAGGTCCTTTCCCCGGACACACTGGATGTTACCAATACACCAGGTGCCGAAGAGGAATTCAGACAGTTGAAGGAACAACATATCCTTTACTGTTGATGATACACTTGTGTGTTTTTTTGTATTAAATATATTTTTTTCACACAATTAGTCACTTTTAGGCAGTAGCACTAACTAAGAACAGAGGCCCTGAAGAAAGCCTATGGCCCTTTTCCATTACAGGCTGAAACATGTTGGCCCTCTCGCAGCTTTTTGTTTGAACTGCGATTATATCTTTGCAACTGTTCCTGTTTTTAATTTGGAAGGGGCTTACGTCCAATAAATAATCTTTCGTTAAGCTCATTATCCTTTTTTAATCAACACTTTTATAATTTTTGCACTGCACCATCCCATCATATCAACATCATGTGGTACAACTAAGTGATTGGGGGTCGTCACCCCAAGCCGACTATAGGGGTATGGTGGTTGTCTCAATGATCAAGAGACACAATACCCTGGTAGGATTACCAGATGAGAATATTGATCAATACAAGACATTGATGGGAATCCTTTAATGAGGTGGACTGACAATCACAGGTGTCCCATATTTTGGGGATTTGGTCTGTTAGCTTAATGTTTTTTACTTCCTGTGTACTTAACAAGGCATTAGGATAGCTTGTAAGAAATCATCAAAGGATTTCTAGCCTAGACCCCTAAGTTTTGTTTGTTGTTTATGTAGCTCCCTTGGGGGATAGAACTTAGGCCTGGTCTTTAAATATCCCTCTAGCCCTCTACTACCGTATCGTTATTTATGTTTATTTTAAGGGACAATTTATCAGCATTTAATTAATATCATGAGATGGATGCAAAGTTTGTAAATACTTTTAAGAAAGCTGGCAAAGAGGTCTGTGGGTGTAAGATGAAGAGCAGAATGTCATGATCATAAACTGTAAATTGTAGCTTTGTATCCCCATACTGGAAATCTGTAATATCTGAGTTTTGATAATTTTTTTATAAAAAGGGCTCTAGGGCAAGAATAAAAAAATAGGGGAGAAAGATGGCATCCTTGCCGAACACCACAATGAAATGAAAAATATGGAGGGATAAGGCCATTGGCTATGATGGATGCTTTGGGAGAAGAATATAACAGGGAGATGAAATCAACAAATTTAGGGGCCGATTAGGATGGCGGACGGACTTGCGTCCGTCCGCCATCCCAGAGGTGGAGGGACCGTCCGCATGGGCTGCGGCGGTCCCTCCGTGCAAATTAGGATGTGACCGCCACCCTGGCGGTCACATCCTGGATATTTAACATTGCGGCGGGTGCTGCTTCAAGCAGCACCCGCCGCAATGTTAAAAATGCATGTTTAACATTTACATGCACAAAGCGGCAGGCACCGCGCGGTGCCTGCCACTTTGTGCATGTAAATACTGGGGGGTACCATAGGTACCCCCCATGTGCACCCCCCACCCGCCTACACCCTGGGGGCCCGCAACGGGCCCCCAAATTCAAAAGTACACATGCTTTTCCACGGCGAAAAAACCGCCACGGAAAAGCATGTTTACAAATGCATCCTAATTTGGCTGGCGGTGTCTGATAGACACTGCCAGCCAAATGAGAGCTTTTCCGCCGCGGTTGTAATCCGACCGCGGCGGAAAAGCAGCGGACAGAAACCAAGACCCACCAGCCATCGTAATGCGGGGGTGGGTCTTTGGTGACTCCGCAGAGGATTTTCCGCCTCCTCCGGGCCGGAGGTGGCTTCCGCCGGCCCGGAGGAGGCGGAAAATCCTCCATCCTAATCGGCCCCTTAGTACCAAAGCCGAACCAAGGAAGAGTAGAAAAAATAAAAGGCCAGCTAACTCTGTCAAACGCCTTTTCGGCATCCAAAGAAACAGCTGCTAAAGAATGTTTAAATGATTTTGACTTCCTGCAAAACATTAAAAAATAATCTGCTTTTGTCTGAAATATGCCTATCTTTAATAAAACCACATTGTTCTCTTCCTATTAGCTTAGGTAATAGAGGATCCAGACGCAAAAAGTTTAGAATCCAAATGAACAAGGGAAATGGATGTATAATTTTTACAAAGACTTGGGCCTTGGTTTTCTTTAGGGATGAGACCTATTAAAGCAGCTGTAAGGACCCCCAGCAGATTTCGAAGATGTAAGATAAGTAAGAAGTTGATGTAATTTGGGTGTAAGAAGTTTGGAGAAATCTGTATAAACTTTTGTACGCTCTGGGGCCTTTCCCTTTTTGATGGAACAAATAGCAGTAAGGATGTCCTCGATATAAATGTCATCACCTATTGAAGCGAGATCTATATTAGGATCGGAAAATGATTTGATGGAAGATAAATTCTGAAGTATATCAATCATCCTGATTAGTATGGGATTCTTGAGTGTAAAGAGTCTGAAAAAAGTTCTTAAATTCAGATGTTTTTATTTTTATGCACAACGCCTTTGATGGAAGTCAAGAGAGAGTCTATTTTGGTACAGTCTTTTTTAATGTTAAGGTAATTAGCAAGAAGTTTCCCAGCCTTATTTTGACCACCATAATACTTGGCACTGGACTTAAGGTGATATGAGGTGACATTCTCTGTGGAAATGTAACTAAAAGCAAATGTGGTTTTAATTAACTCTTCCAGGCAAGGTTTAGAATTAGAGAAGAAACATGAGTGCTCCAGTTGTTTAATACAATTCATAATTAGATTTCATTTATTGGAGAAGGACTTCTTTTTATGGGCTACAATGGAAAGGATGAAATCTCTGGAAGCAGCTTTAAAGTTATTCCAGATAGTCTGAGGGGAGCTATCTGGAGTCTATGGCAGAAAAGTGTTCAAACTTTTGTGTAAATTTGGGATCCAGTAGAAGGGAGTTATCAAAGCTCCATCATTTGGTACCAGTGTTGGGTGGCGTTTAGAGCTCCGAGTGAATTTTACCGATTCATGCCCTCATATAGGTACAATTCACATTACCTGTATATAGGCATGGAAATCAAACCCTTATTTAGGCATAGGCCATGCAGACAAAATACAGGCATGGCTACTTTCACCCGTACCAAACGTCACAACGATTTCTTGGAAAATCAGCTTAAGCAGTTAGGGAACTTCCCATTGCTTGAATATTGGTTTATCCAAGAACTCATGTACTTTGCATAGAACAACTATTCCCTAGGGGTTCTTTCCTGATGTTATTATGCCCGACTTTACGTCAATCATTGGCATTCCTAAACACCTTCAAGGTATAAATATACCTTCACTTGCTATAGCAAACTACGGGGGTTTGGGCCAGTTCGACTATCTACTTGCCCGACGAAGCTCGCTACAGCAAGTGTCAAAAGAAGCCGACCCTCCAGCTGAAGCACTGATCAAGAGGCTGTCTTTCTCTCGCAGAGAATCCAGCTTCGGTGTTTCCAAGCTCCGCTTGCGGAGTGTTGGGAAATCGAGTCCTGAGACAGAGATACCTGACCTCCTTCATTCTAAACCAAGGTATGAAGCTGATTAGAACCTAGAGAAACCTTTAGTAGATTCTTGGCAAAAACAACTAAACCTATGCTACACAATACTTACTTCTTCCCGCATACTAGACTTAGGTTAGGTACATTGGGGTAGGCGTATTTAGAAGCACCAGTTGAGTATTTTTAGTCAATGTTATTTATGTATGTATTTTTATATGGCTTAGAAACCCTACAATGCTTTTACAGTAGTATTTTATAATACTATTCTCGCTGTACGCATTATACTTTGCAGTCTGCTTAACGATAGTAGCAGTTCACTTCTCTTGTATGAGAAAGAAGACTGTTCAATAAACCTTTTTATTGAAAACGCCTGTCTCTCTATTCCTCTACAAACTCTGTTGAAACGAAGCATGCACGGTTGACTGAGTGAAATACTTATCTATTGTTTCCG
The DNA here is from genome assembly GCF_964261635.1 of Lissotriton helveticus. NCBI lineage: Eukaryota > Metazoa > Chordata > Amphibia > Caudata > Salamandridae > Lissotriton > Lissotriton helveticus. The sequence goes on along the minus strand of NC_136065.1, from coordinate 965,665,134 downwards.
AGACTCTAGAGATATATTTCTTATTCTTGGGAAACAAAGTTGTCATGTTTATGTGGTTGTCAGAAACTAATCCCTTCTTGTGAATTCGAGAAAGTTTCTAGGGACCTCTGAGCTAGCTGGCACTCACTATTAAGTTTAGTATATTCAATAGAGACCTAGTCGACCTCAGTCCTATGTCAAATCTATAGGATATATTATTCCAATGCGCAGGGCCTATTGGGAATATAGGAACTACACTACACCAGGAGTGACTGGAAAAGGATCTAAATCTAGAGAGACAGGAGCATGGTCGGAGATTGATATGGAGTCACTATCTGAATGTATGATAATGGTAAGAGATTTGGTGATAAACAGATAGTCAAGTCGAGATTGGGAAGCGAGATCTATATTAGGATCGGAAAATGATTTGATGGAAGATAAATTCTGAAGTATATCAATTATCCTGATTAGTGGGGGATTCTTGAGTGTAAAGAGTCTGAAAAAAGTGCAAGGGAGAAAAAATCGTATTCTTGGAGAGTAGGGCTACATAGTGTCCAACCATAAATGAGGGATCATGTATAGTCGATGTGAATTGGGAATTCATGTGTGATGGGGTATACTTAGATGTGGAGTGTTAATCAATAAATGGGTCAATAGCCATATTGCAGCCACCACCTATGAATAAACAATTATCATTAATAGACAACAATTTAGATAATACCTCAGGCCAGAAAAATGTATCTAAAGTAGTGGGTGCATAGAGATTAAAAATAGTCGTAGATATTTTATTAATGGCTATGGAAGCAGAAACCCATATTCCCATTGAATCAGAATCTTGGGAAAGAATTTGAATATCTAAGGATTTATAACATAAGATAACCACTCCATTGCGTTTCCTTGGGCCTGAGGAAGCAAATATATGGCCAAACCACAGTTGTTTCAGTTTAAAAATGTCTTTGTTGGCTGCATGAGTTTCTTGCAATAAAACAATATCACATTTAAGCTTGAAATTATGAGTTAAAACCCTCTGATGCTTTATAGGCGAGCCTAAACCTTTAACGTTCTATGAAACAATTCATACGGTCACCTAAAAAGTACAAAAACTTTACAAGTTTGAATAGGTAATGATAACAACAAAAATTCAATTTAACATATAGATAGGGAAGTAAATCAAAGAGTAAGCAATGAAATAACAGCAGAAAGGGACAGCATATGAAAATCTGGGTGTAGTCATGAGAAAAGAAAGAATACAGAGTAGGAAAAGAAAAGATTAGAACAGAAAAAGGAAAGGAAAGAGGGAAGTATGAGTGTAACAAACTAGAGACAATAATAAAAATGGACATATCTATAGGACAAACACAAAATTGAGGGTGGTGGGACCATGGAAAATTATGGCAAAACCACACTCTGAACGGCCGGCAAAGGAGGGGAGACCAAACCACATAAAATGGCATCTGTGGAATCCTGATGAAACATGGAACATACCTAAAAGAAAGAATACAATACACTTAGTACATGTATGATGTGAAAAACATAAATAACATAATATAACACAAAATACACTGGCAATTAGAAAACTGATATTTAGAAAATTATTAGCAAAACTCAGAAAACCATACTTCAAGTGACAGTGAACTTGGATGTGTCCATTGTATATCCACTGCAGTTAGTGATAAATGTTTGCAGTAGGGAGCTGTCTTTTATGTAGTAGTCATGTTATCTTATGTTACTTTGAATAAGCACAGATGAAATAAACCAAATCTAGCATTAAGAGAGGAGAGACACATGGACGCATATCAAGAAAAAAAATTCTTCTGTTTGCTGTGGCTATGGCAAAATCCTGTGCAAAAAGTAGGTTGGATCCGAACTGTGAAATACGGCATTTGACTTTAGCTGCTTTGATGACTTTAAGGAGATCCAGATATTCTAAAAAGTAAAGGATTGCTCCTCTAGGTTTTCGTGAAGTTGAGGCAGCTTGAGGAGATTGGCCGAATCTATGTGTCCTTTGAGTATTCAAAAGTGGGGCGGTAGGTAGGTCTGAAACTTGGCTAAGAAAGGATTGGAAAACAGACGTGGGATTGAAACATTCCACCCCCCTTGGCGAGACCATAAATGCACAAATTATTCCTTCTGTTTTGATTTCTATGTTTCTGCATGTTTTTTAAAGAGAAGTTTTCAGATTACAATGACTGTACAGTTAGTGCAGTGCCTTTGAGCACTTAAACCCTTCGTTCCATCTGAGTGACTCTATCATCTACATAAGACCATTGTTCATCCAGAGTTTGAGGTTTCCTGTTAGTGTCCTCCATGTAAGGCTTAAACATCAGAATGTCCTCAATATTAAGCTCCATTGAGACGGTAGTGGTGGCTTTTATGGGGGAAGAAGGACCTTTTTTAGCTCTTTTATGTGCAGAGGCATTATCAGCTGTAGATAGTTTAGATCTTAGTTTATGAGCAGTGGTAGCACAAGGGTCCGACATACTAGAGGGAGAGTCCTGACAAACACCACAAGAGTCGTCCATATCATCCAATAAAGAGAAAGAGTTAAATGTGGTGCTTTTAGTACTATTTTAAATATTCAATGGTTTGTGCTAATTTGCACATTTCTGGTTCTCCTCATATGTGACTCAATTAGTTAGAGACTGAGAGAGCCACAGTTTTTAGCAGCAGGTAGCACACTGGAATAGCAGGAGAAAATTAAACAGTCTCTCCTTACTGCAGGGCAATGAGATCAAAGACAAATGAATTAACAGGCCATTAAGGCTGTCAATGCCACCTAATATTTAAATCCTGTGCAGCAGTATTCTGAGGAGAATTTACCATGTTACAACACGCGCTTTTACCATGCTGTAGGTAACAACGCGGTTGTTACAATGACCGCGTTGTTACCACGCGTGGCATTACATCACAAGTCGTTTCAATAACTTGCGCTAGGTGGCGCGCAGGACTTAGGAATTGTATAAATTACTATTCCTACTACAGTTAGCGCAACAGCAGGGAAGGTGTTGGATTTAAAATCCAACACATTCCCTGGTATTGCACGCCACCTAGCGCAAGTTGTTGAACCGTCTTGCGATGTAATGCCACACGTGGTAACAATGCAGTCTTTGTAATGACCGCGTTGTTTCCTGCCTGCGCGGTATTGACAGCGTTGTAAACATTGTTTTCCTTCTGAGGAGCCTGAAACTGCGCACAACATCATGAGGCACTGGAAAGTAAAGCAAAACGGCGGCTGCGTCTTTCTCTTCAGCGTATCTGCCGTATTCTTGTAGAAATGAGAAGGAAAGGTGTAGAGATATGCTTTCCCAATGAACCTTCACCTGCTAACCAGATTCCCCCAGAATCTCCCAGTCCATCTCATCATTGTGGCCGCTATGGAGCTCGGAAGAAGGTAGCCATCCCGAGTCGGCACCAAGCCATGTCTCCAATGCAGTCAAATTTAGACATGGATCTTCCTTCAACAGACAGCTACTTTAGGAAAGATAGGGGCGAGTGATGTGGCCAGATCGGTTCACACCTAAGGGCAGGTGAGCAGTGGCATGTAGTAAGGCAATGTTAATTTAGGGGATCCTGGCTAGAATGACTTTCCGATTTACAAATCAGTATAGGACAACAGCCTGTATTACCTTTTTCTAGGACTGGTAGGAAGGGTTTGATCCACCTAATGAGTTAGAGTTGGTTTTTAGCGGGTCTAGTTATTGAAAGAGTTTACAAGAAATTTGAGAGGTGCACTCGGTGGTGTAAATAGCAAAAAAAGTTCATGAAGTTTGTAAATCTTCTGTTCTTTCTTTATTGAATTATTTTTTTCTCTTTTAAGATACAAAGGCACAGCCTACGCGTTTCATTCCCTTTAGTGCCATGGGAATTTCGTCAGGGCTACAAATAGCATCATCTCAATCCGATGTTCCAAAAGTAAAAATGCACATTCACCGTAGGCGCAAGACAAAAGTGATGTCAGCGAGCCTACTCCTCCGTGTACGTGTTGGAAACTGCTTCCAACACGTACACGGAGGAGTGGGCGGCGTCGGAGACCCTATCAAAGGTCCCGCAACAGACAATTTACATCTTTATGGCAACTCGTATGGACCCATTTACCATAAAGCCCATCTTTACTCTTAAGAACCGTTGGCGCCACGGACTTCCCCTTCGGGGGCAAGGACAATCTTCCGTTTTTCCTTTAAACACAACTGTTCGTCGCATACGGAGGAACGCACTTGGATTCCTTTTCAGCGAACTGTACATAATACAGGAATCTCAGGCTCGGATCGCTGACATCACTTTTGTCTTGCGCCTATGGTGAATGTGCATTTTCGCTTTTGGACCATCGGATTGAGATGATGCTATTTGTAGCCCTGACGAAATTCCCATGGCACTAAAGGGAATGAAACGCGTTGGCTGTGCCTTTGTATCTTAAAAGAGAAAAAAAGAATTCAATAAAGAAAGAACAGAAGATTTACAAGCTTCATGAACTTTTTTTGCTATTTACACCACCGAGTGCACCTCTCAAATTTCTTGTAAACTCATTGTATAGCAGACATCTTTGGCAGCGTATGGTGAGAGTGGTTGCACCGTAAAAACTTATGAAACAGAGGAAGTTGATGTGCTAAACCTTGGTCTGCTGCTGTGTGCTTTTTGTTTTTTCATAATTCTCGGGTCTAGTTATTGCTTTGATGTGGTCTAGGAAATTACATTTTCTGTGCAGAATGAAATCAAGAGATTTGGCCATTTCCGAGAGAGAGGCGGGCAGTCTAGGAAGTTGGTTGAAGCTAACCATTCTTTAACTGGCATTGCATGTGAGTTGGGTGAGAGAAGAAGGAATGCAGGTCAATATTTCAAATATTTGATGCAATGCAGCACTGCAACCAAAGTTGTTCCACTGCCTTGCGCCAAACAGAGAGGAAATAATGCACCATATCTACTATGCCATGGTGCATTTTTTCTCGTCTTCAGCATTGGTGCACTTTTGGCTTCCATGCACCAAAGAACACATACTTGCGCCATTATGCATATGTGTGTGTGTTCTCTAAAGTGTAGGTTTTGCACTGCAAGAGGGTCCTTCCAGTGCAAAAAAAAAAAAATTTAAGACAGTTCCCACTTTGTATTGTATGTTGTACAATGCAGCACACATGCAAAAGTGGAAAAATATTGAGAAATCAAAATATTCTTCTTGTTACTCTTGTCTCAAAAAGACATAAAGTTTTGTTGCAAATCCCTCACTGCCAACATTAGTAGATAGGGTTTTGAAACACAACCCATGGGTGGTTACATGGGAATGCACATGTACAACTCACATACTGCCCCCTTGATGCAAAGTACCACAATTTATTCCATAAAGCATCTTTGCGTTACTTTGGTGTACTTTTCTATGCAAATCCTGTTTTTGTTAGATAGTAAATCCCACCCAAACACTTTGCACTTGGTTTGCATCACTCTTTTGTGATGCAAACGTGGTGGAAAGTGTTAGTAAATCTGGGCCTCAGTCTTTTGGGGTTTAGGTAGGGATGATGGGTTGTCTCCCAGAACTACATTTTTTCAAGAATTTTGTTTAGCTAGGAGATGTCTGCTCAGGAAAAGAAACTCAAGTAGTTGGGCATCATCCGCAAATTGGTGATAGTTTATGTTGGAGTTCTTAAGGAGATCACTCAACGGTTCCAGGTAAATACTGAACCTTGTAAGGGCTAGAATGGATCATTAGGACACTCCTTTGAAGACTTTTATGAGTTTGGAGTGTACATCTTCTACTTTAATCAATGTGAATGGTTTTCCAGATATGAAGTAAACAATTCAGTAGAGGACTTTTCCATCGGGGTCCATATGTTCATTCAAGATGCACGCAAGGATGTTGTGATTGGCAGAATGAAATTCAGCCGAGAGGTCAAAAAAGATAGGCAGAATGAGTCTCCGCTATCCATGATTCTAAGTACATCATTGGTTATTTGTATAAGGGCAGTCGCAATGTTCCAATCTTCTTGAAACCCTGTTTGAAACTCATCAAGCAAATGGTTTTCCTGTACAAGCTGTTTAAGTTGTGTGTTGACTCAGATATTAAGGATTTTGGCCAAGAACGAGAGTCTTGCAAATGGGTGGTAATTCTAAAGGTTTCCTGATTTATCAGATGCATTTTTTAACAGGGGGAGACTACCCTTATTATTTGCCAGTTAGGGAAAATACCTTGCTGAAGGAAAATGTTTATGATGTTAAACCAGTTGCACACTAGGGAATTTGCATCTCGTTATCTAGTATTTATGTAGTGAGTCAAGAAAGTGGCTGGATGGGTTTATCACGGAGATGGTGCTTCGAAGTTCAGACTGGGTAATGTCTATAAAGTTTCATCAAGTGTGAAAAACCTTCACATTACTTTCTGGTTCTAAAAATAATTGAAGGATTCTATGCTCGGATGCTGCTTTGACAATTTCAAAAATCTTTCTAGGTCTATTTTTTGCAGACACTAAAAGAGATCCTATGGACTGAGCTTTTGCTTTGATGCCATGTTTTGTACAGGATTGACTTGGCTATGAAGAAGTTCTAACTTTGCCCTCTAAGGTTTTTGCTACAATGACCTTTTGAGTACACTGAGATGTTTCTTTCTTCATTGAAACTTAGTATACCACTAATGTGCTTTTTTCTCTTAAACCTTTTTTTCTGTGGAGGTAAAACCTAATTGATGATTTCAGTTAGTGGGCTATTGAAGTGAGTAGTGGCTGTGTTTACAACCTTATGCTCAAAGTGATGGGAAAGTACGGTTGTTAGGTACACTTCAAGATCATTTTGGTTGATATACTTAGTATCTCTAGATTGTAGTTTTTTAGGATTTGCCATATGTCCTAGATGTGGAGAAGCTGAGATGAAGGAGGATTTGGAAGTGAACTGACCATTCACGACAGCTGGGTCTGCAACGAGGATGATGTATTTTTCTAATATACACAGATTAACTTTGGCTCCTTTGATTCAGATTTAAAGAGTGTTGAGGACGAGTCATTCAGGAATCAGGTATAGGATGAAATTTATCTTTGGTATCTCCCCGGTGGATGTTGAAATCGGCAAGTAATTTATGGTGGTAGTTGGACAATATGAGTTGTGTTGTAATGAAGTCCATATGTTGCTCCACAAACAGTTTGTTTTCTCCTGGAAGGTGATAAATGATGTTAAATCTGAAGCCTTTCTGGGCCCCAAGTGTCAGGTCTGAAGTGAGACATTGAACTTATTTAGAACAAACTGAGCAGCTGACCATGGTTAAGCACTTCAACGTCAAAGTAAAAATATAAGTCCATAGATTGTGCAAGACACGTCCGGAGCCCGCCGCACAAATGCTACACTGCGAAACAGATGCCAAAACCTATGTAGAAAAGGATAGTGCACCAAATAGGAAAGTACAAAAGAGCTTCAAATTTGTCCAAAATTCTTTATTCTTTTCAATCTTTTAAAACCTCAGCCAACGCTTTTCGTTCCATGGGAACTTCCTCAGTGCTCATTAGTCACTTGTGGGTCCAAAAGTTGTTCCTAGAGGGAATTGTCAGAATTATGCCTTGTTCTCTCTAACACGTTTATTGTGACTAGTTGTCGGGATAAGGTTCTCAATTAATCGTTGGTAATGTTGTAATAGGCCCGAGTCTTGGCACAAATATCTTGTTTATAACTCTCAACCAGACAGGTAATTCAATTTAAAAGTAGAAAGAAGACCAACATGCGACGGATTTACATTGATCCAGGTGTCTGAATATACTCGGCCCACAGTTCTGATATACTATATTATTTTCCTATATTTTTCATGGTGCACAAGAGAGAGGATATCAAAAAGGGGTTCTTGTTCTTCATGTTTATTATTTCCAATCAATAGGTAATCAAAGTGGGTGTGATGCCTCTGGGGCATGCAAATTTGCGAGTAAGTAGAGAGAATACTATAGGCAGTTGGAAGTATGCGGTTTCAGGTTATGCTATTTCAGGTTATGAGAGTTAGACTGAGATAGGAAAAGATTTATAGCAGTGGGAGACAATGGAAAACATTTTTGTTTAAATCTACCCGGGTTCCTTAAACGAACCTGGTCTTCTTTAAAAAGATAAAAAGTTTTCTGTTTTGGAAAACTTCAATGACTGCATGCAGTATTCCTCTAGTCCACTGCCTACTCCACCTGCTGCTTCCGCATTAATTCCCATCCAAAGGGTTCAAAGTGGAACCCTTCCCTTTTGCGAATCATTTACCATCCCAACTTGGGAATTGTTAAAAGATTAATGATTTGCAAACATAATAAGAGTTGCAAACCATTGATACATACCTTACTAACTCACAATTTGGAAGAAATGCCCTCAACATGCCCCTTTAAAGTTGTAGTTCATCATGGGTTTCTAAACCCATTTTGTGATTTGGAAAGTTTTCTAAATCACATAATAGGGTTTATACATCAGAAAAAGTGATTTAGTAGTTGCCCCTATCACGGAATGTTTTCTGATTGTTTCAAAACTAATAACGTCATTTACTTAAAATCCACCATTTGCAATGCCAGAATAATCAAAGTGTACTTGTTTGATTTAATAACAACTGACGTGCCTCCACTTTACCCCTCATAAAGTGATACAGCATTAAAATCTTTTTTGCATAATTTTCTTCTCATTGATTTCACAAATTATGTAAGCTAATAACCTTACTGTTTCTATGTTATCAATCTGTAAGGTTAGCCGTTTGATAGGTCATAGTAAAAATTTTGAGGAACATTTAAATGTTTTATGTCAAAATTACTTCATTACAGACCAGAAGAGAAAGGCGGGGCCGTCATCGGCCCCGCTGCAGGTATGGCGGGGCACTGCCCCCCCTCGCCTGCTCTCCATGGTGGGTCGCACCCCGCCGCGTCATCATGACATGGTGGGCGCGCCTCATCATCGATTGGCTCAAAAGGGGTCCCAAGTGACCCGGAAGCGATTGAATGGCTTCCGGGTCAAGGGGGAGCAGAGGTCAGGCTCATTAAAACTGGCCTGACCAGTGTAGGCTTTAAAAGGTCGGGGAGCGCCGGAGGCGGTCTCTTTTTCCCACGCTCCCAGGTCTGCCCCACCCAGCTTTCTAAGTGCCAGGTGTGTCGTATGATTAATTTTCTTCCTTAAAACCTTTTCCCGTTGGAAGGTCTTCAATCGTCGTATTTATTGCTATTCCTGGGTCAGGCGGTAAGGTCATGATTGGTGAGCAGTAAATTTAAGCTCCTTAGGGGGCGGCGCCATTCTTGAATGGGATCGCCCAGGGGGAGGGACAAGTGGTCTCTCCTAGAACTCCAGGGACGGTACATCCGGTTGGCTGGATGGGGGCAGGGGAGGGGGGAGTCACGCTTTCTTTAGGCTGGTTGGCCACCCCGCACAGGCACAATGACGTCAATAAAAGGCGCAGAGTGCAAGGGCCACCTTTTAATGGAGTTCATGGAGCGTATGGGGTAACCGCGGGGGGAAGTACCCTCTCAGTAAACGGGCCCTCTGCGCATGCGCACTCCTACGGGAGGGCGTGGCTAATTGATAAGGATCTGACACCAGTTAGCGACCTTGCCGTAGGCCCAAATAGGATACGCAGAAAAGTAATTAATGTATGAGTAAGGTTCAGATGTTAGACTTGGATAGGAAATACTTTGTATTAGAAGTATGTTAAGGTTAGCCATCTGATATCTGTACATATAAATTGTAATTAAATGTCATGCTACGTTTTCTGCGTAAAAATGTGTAAATATTGTTTATTTCAATTTTTGTTTGATTTTAAGTTTTAATAAATACGGCCGGGGGTTGTACGACCCCCGCCTCCAAAGAAATCCTCTCTCAAGTCCATCTTTAATAAATGTTGGTTAAATTCAAGGCGGGGAGGGGGAGGTTCGGTAGTCCCTGGCCATACTACAGCACTAGCGATGCTTTGTAAAATGTCCTTCTTTGTGTTTATTCTTTTATATTGCTATTATAAAGTGGTGCACTGTCAGGCAACATATTGGGTTGGTTATTCATCAGTTTGAAATCGTCTGTCAACATTTGAAATAGAAATAATTACATTAAAGCTCATTAAACGGTTCCCAAATGTTTGCTCTCAGTGTAAGAGATGCCACAAGCCTAGGTTGGCCCTGGTACTTCATGTGGCCATAAAAGCAACTCAATTTGGAATATAAATAGACGGAAATGTATGACCACACTAGCCCTAGAGAGTATTTGAACAAATATGGCCCTTCAAGCTCTTTCAAAAATGGGTTCTCCTAAAGCCTGAAGGAGAAAGAAAAATAATTCAAAAAGTGGATTAAACGTTTTTCCCACAACCATGAGACATACATTCTTGACGAAGAACTCGACAATTTAATTACTGAGGGGTAATCTGGAATTCCATAAGACTACACACCTAAAGACAGCGGTGTAAACTATTCATGATATGTGCTCCTAAGAACAACTACAAGCTTTGGGGATATGTAAAATATACCAGAAGGACCCCAAATAAATGTAGCGAGAAATGGCACAGTGGACCTGGGAAAAGTATATACCGCAACGATATGTGACTTGATGTGTCACCTTTCATGGGGGAAGATGGCCTGCTTGAACCTCAATGATAGTCAGTCCATCATGATAGTTTAGATTCATGGGTGTAGGTCTGATGGAGGACCAAGATCAAACTGAATATGGGCTGTTTTAAAAGCGACCCTAAACACTGAATAAGGTGGCTTTGTCCACTGTTCAAATTATGTATGTTAATTTTCATCACTCCTGCCACTTGCCAGTGTTCATTGCTACATCCTTTGCCTAAAAAAGAGTTCACCACTCTGTTCCTATGAACTATCGGCTAATAAAGAGACTACATGCTACTTAAACATGTAATCAAGGAATTGTGACTTTAGTTCTAGGTCCATGATTTATTACACTGATTGCAAATTTGATTCGAAACAGAGTATCTGACAATTGAAAACACATTGGTTCTATCTAATTGGTCCATCAATCTCTCAGCTCCTCAAATGTTCACTTGTATGCATGTTTTTTCTTTTTATTTCTGAGAGACATTTGATGGGGTGGGCAGGGATCTTCTTTGGAGATAGCTGTCGGTTTGGCATATTCTGTGTTGGCTCTGTACTATCGTAAGACACGGTCTAGTGTCTCAGCATGATGTCAGCACACTCAACACCCACCCACCACCAGGCGTCATTGGTCAGATGACCCTGGCAAATAAAAAGGGACTGAGTGCACGTGCTGAAGGCCCATTCACCCATCTCATACCACTGTGTCCGTGTCTGCCTCATTGTGTGCTTGCTGCGTCAGGAGGGCCTAGCGCCCCTCACCTCAAATCACCACAATGGCGACGAGGCGGTAACTCAATGCCATGCGTGCCAGCTGAAAGGAAAACATCGTGGGGGAAGAGGAGAGAGCTGAGAGGCGACGTCCCGCGCCCCCCCTCCCCCACAGGATCAGCGCCGGCCTGCAGTGAGGGGTGTGTGCCGTGCCCCGGGCCTGGATGCCACACGAGGTGACCGGGAGCTCACCCCGCACCTCACGTCTGCCGGAAGATAAGCGGACCGGCCAGAGCCCACCTGCGCCGGCCGCGACGACGAGACCCCATTGAAGAGAAGTGGACCGGGCAGTGCCCACCTGCGCCGGCCGCACCGGTGGCCGGACCCAAGGAAAGCCAGCGGAGCCCACCCGCCACGACCGCTGCCAAGGAATAGGCCCATAGGCCTAAGGTGAGACCGTGCGCTCTGAAAGCTGCGGGGGCTGCGTGAGCCTGAAGCGCCCCCTCATGACGGTACACCAAGCGGAGCCCACCCGCATAGTCAGGACACTTGGCCGTGCGTGATGCGACCGAAAATGAACAAAGTGAAGCAGGACCAGCGGAGCCCACCCGCGGCCTGCCTGAGGCATCCCCTGCCCCTGCCGCGTGTGTGAGTGGAGGCGGAGGGGTGAATGGTCCCTGGTGGAAGCGCCCGCAGCGTGTGAAGAGCTGCCGGGCACCGAGGGGAAGAGAAGGTTTGCGACCACCAGGAAAAGCGCCAGACCGACGAGAGCCAGCGGGAGCTCACCCCGTTTGTTTCCAGCCCTGAGGTGAGGCGCGGAGAGACTGACGAAGCGAGGCCAGCGAGACCCCACCTCGCTGCACCGAGGAAGCAGGTGCTGACTTCCCCGCTGCACAGGGCGAGTGATTAGAGGCAACAGCGGCGGCGAGGCAGAAAAGCCTCAGGAAAGTGCCCGCAGCGTGTGGAGAGCTGCGAGGCACTGACAAGCGTAGGGGAAGGGCCACCGTGCGGCCTTCAGCCGATCGGAGCGACCCCCCCCCCTGCACAAGCCTGCGAACTGGGAGAGGAGCGATCAGCACGCCTCACAGGAGCAGTGACCCCCCCTGCAAGTACCAGCACCAGCGCTAAGGAGGGGAGTCAAGTGACACTCACCAGGACGAGGACAGCAGCCAGCAAAATCCTTGTCCTGCTCGGGAGGGGAGGAGGAGGCAGGCTGTGGCCAGCAGCCTGGGTGCAGTGTACAACTGCAGGAGCGTTCCCCTGCCATCTAGTGGCCAAAGGACACTACTGCGCCCCCACAATGAAACGCTATGGCACCAACTCACATGCCATAAAGAGACAGAGACTAGCAGGCCAACTGTGTGCCAGGGGGAAGGAGCGCAGCCCAAACCTGTTGAAAAGGTATGTGCACAGCAGCCCAGAGACACTAAGCCACCGACAAGTGATATGTGCACAGCAGCCCAGAGACACTAAGCCACCGACAAGTGATGGCGCAGGAACGCCACACCGCAGCAAGTAAGCCCCACCAGGACAACGCGGCACTGCGCAGGACAGCGCAAGGAGTGAAGAAACTTCACGCACCAGAAGGACGACGGAGCAGAAGCACAATCCCTCAGAAGCACTGACGCCGCACCAACGGAAAGCACGGTGACGCCTAGTGGCCACAGGCTGTCACCGCTGCCGGAAGAAAGTAAAGGAGCACCACCACGAGACTCCCCACCAGGCAAGTGCGACACGGAGGAAGTGCGACAACCGCCAACACTGGTCCAAGGTCCCCGAAGAAAGCAAGCACACCCCGTGACGTAAAGGAAGCAACCTGACCACGAAAAAGCTCGGAGCGGTGACGTAACCCTCCGCACCCAAAGAAGCACAGGAAGAGCACGGACAAAAGCGCGCCAACGCTAAAGCACCGAAACGGAGCAAACAGCGACCAAACCGAAGTCAGCAAAGCGTGAGGACTCACGCAGAAGACCACCCCGCTGGTCACCCAAGAAAGCCGACCCCTCAGACGGTCGCACGAAGAACCCGGACGGTCACACGACGTGATGCACCCAAGAAGCCGGCCAGCAAGATGGCCGCACCAAAAGCCGACCCATCGGGGGTCGGGAAAGGAGATGACCGAAGCAAGGGTCAACAAACCGCAACACAGCAAGTATCCCTCAAGAGGACAGAAGATAGCCTGCCATCATCGGCAGAGTGGACCGGCCAGAGGTCCAAGAAGTTCGAACACCAAGACACAGTCCACGATCAGCGACTAACGAACTTCAACAACCACAATTCAACATGTAACGTCTAAAGAGAGAGAGAAGATCGCAGCGCCCGGTCCAGTCACAGATGAGTAGAGACAGTGTCCGTGAACCAGGACAAGACCGGATGGAAGCAGGCGGAGTGCACGCTGTCTGGAGAAGTCTGGCCAGAAGGAGGAAGACAGCAAGGTGACCAGACCGCGTTGCGAAAAGGAAGGTGAGGAAACATGAGTGGCACGACGCCACAAAGGAGAAGGTCTAAGTGTCACGTCTGCCACCACCAAAGAAGAAGAAAGGAGAAGAGGTCTGGTTGGCACGTCTGCCACCACCGAAAAAGAAGGAAAGGAGAAGAGGTCTGAGAAGCACGACGACAGGAAGACAATGAGAATGGAGTAGAGCAAAGAGGAGTGTGGACCAAGACACTACGACACACAAAAAGGGGAAACACCGAGGAGAACGTGAGAGGTGCACAACAGTCCACACGCACGACCGGGATAAGTAACATCACTGGAAGCGAGCATCCACGTGCGAACCCGGCAGTCATCCAGGAATGACGGAAGCAAGCAGGCCGGTCTGTTGGCAACACCCACCTCTGGGATGGAACGGACACAAGGGTCGCGGAAATCCAGGGGCAGAGGCCTCAGGGACACCGGTGGCAGCGGGTCCCCAACGAGAGACGGACTGTTGAAGCTCGCGCTGAAGATCCTGGAAGACGGAAGGTCGCACAAGACGGAACCAGTGCCAACAGCACCCTTTCAGGTGGAACTCGGACACGGAGAAAAGGACCCGTAGCGACGTCCTTCAACATGTTGAAGAGGCAAGGCGGCATGTCCACCGGTCCAGTGGAAGCCTGGCAGAAAGGCCTCCGGGTTGTCCAGTGAGAGGGGACACCCACGAGAGAGGGGTATCCGTGAGAGGGATAATCTGCAGCTGAAGATCCCGTCAGGAACCGACACCAGTGGGAACCAAGTACTTGACCAGGACGGTCCAGCGGAAAGCAACACACTCAGGACCTGCAATTCTTACCTCTACATGTTCACACGATGTGAAACAGAGCGAGAGAGACTGTACAGCCCACTTACAAGCTACAAGTCTGCCAAGGCAAGAAGAAACACCATTGCCAGTATTTGACGTGACCAGCAGTGGAGAAGACTACGTGGGGGTCATCGTGATTGAGTTATGGGTTTTGTGTTAACTATATTCTTTCCCACAGGTTGGACTTTAGTTAGTTTCATTTTCTTAACTAAGGTTGGGAGGGATGTACTATCGTAAGACACGGTCTAGTGTCTCAGCATGATGTCAGCACACTCAACACCCACCCACCACCTGGCGTCATTGGTCAGATGACCCTGGCCAATAAAAAGGGACCGAGTGCACGTGCTGAAGGCCCATTCACCCATCTCATACCACTGTGTCCGTGTCTGCCTCATTGTGTGCTTGCTGCGTCATGAGGGCCTAGCGCCCCTCACCTCAAATCACCACATGCTCTACAGGCCCTTTATACAGAAGCAGCCATCGCTCCTTTGATCAGTACACATTGATGGTTAAACCAGAGGTGCGTCTTAGTACCCTCTTGTTTAACTTTCATGTGTCCCTCTTCAGAGTCAGCTCGTTTCCTCCAAAGTTGGGGCAATATCGGATAGCGGCCATGCAATATGCTGACAGCACTATCCTTTTTGCTGTGATACATGTCAGACTCCATCGATTCTTAGTGGTTCCTGACATTTCCGTTCTACTAACAAATTGGTAGTAAACATAGCAAAAACCAAAATAAGAGTTTTCTTACACCGGGAATAGGAGCCAAGGCAATTCGTTTTCCAAGGAAAGGAATTGAAGCCTATGGCACATATAGATCTATAAGATTAAGCTTACGTGAGAAGGGAGGGCATCATCAGCTTTTCTTCCTAGAAGGGCATAGACTCTTTTACAACACTACATCTCTTCCATTTGTCAAGAAAACTTACTGGGTCAACCCGGGAGCCATTCTTGAAAAAGCAAAGGCAAAGTCAAAGCCCACTGTACATTTCGACAAAAAGGGATTTCTTTGAAAACTTTTGCATTGGCTAGATATTGTGCAGTGCTATTTTCAGGGCACTTTTCTGTCTACCGAATTCCAAATGAAAAGACTAAATTCAGGTCATTTTTTTTATCTCTCCAATTTCGAATTTTGATGGAGTTTGGACTTATTCGGTACGTACAAGCAATAGAGGCAAATATTTTAATGATCTGGATCTGAATACATTCAGCCACACTCACCAGTGCTCCTCAAATCATTGTAATAGCAATAGGGGATCTCTATCGCTGCCTCGATTGACATCTTAGAGCAGAGGTCTTCAAACTTTTTTGCTCTCTCCTCCCTGTCATCCCCTCTACTCACCTTGAAGGACATCTGCATGATAACAAAGTTCGAAGCATACGGGATCTATGGGGAGCCACATGCCCCATGCTGTTTTAATTTTACAAAAGCAGTTCTCATACTTTTCGTTAAGACAACCACCTCCGAACAATTGGTATGGCCCTTGAAGTACCTCTGTGTGAAAGTGAAGGGAGGTTGGGGGCGGAGTTTTCCTGTACTGTGAAGCTCATGGTGGGACACAAAGCTAAGTAGGAAACAGTCATTCTCACCAGGGTGCCTGCTACCTGAAAGAATGCAAATGTGTGCAATTGGTTAATCACCATAAGTAAAGGTCGCATGGGAGCCAGTTTAGGATTAAATTGATGGAGGCACCTGAGGCTTCATGTGGGAATGAGTTATTCTTTATGATACTTAGGGGCAGATTTACTATTTTTTCATGTAGCGCACTGCAGCTGCCGCAAATTCTGCACTATGTCATAAGGAGAGAGGAGGAGAGCACCCTATTTACTAAAATAAGGCACTCCCCTCCTCTCTCACTAGCGCCAGCACTGACGGCTGCTGTGCACCACGGAGACACCTTTGCGCCATGGTGCAAGGATATCTCTGTGAGTATAGCATAAGTTTTGTACTGGAAGGAAACCTTCCAGGACAAAATACTATGCACAGACTCACTTTAACCATTTTCCCACTTTGCATGTGTGCTGTAAAGTGCAGCTTTCATACAAAGTCGGAAAAGGAAAGAAAAATGAAAGAATTTCTCCTTCCTTGTGCCTACTTGAAAGGGGCGCTGTTTTTTTCTCGCTAAACCCAATCTACATTATTTAGCAAATTGGGTTTAGCATGAGAAACCTTGGTTGGTTGCATGTGAATGCCCATGCACCACCCTTGGCATGCCTCATGGCACAAAGTAATGCAAAGCAGCGCCATGTGCTGCTTCTCATTACTTTTCTATTACTTCCAGCGCTAAACAAGTTTTAGCGCTGGGAAGTAAAATGGGAAAAATATTGCATCACTTTTGTGATGCAATAACGGCGCACAATCTTAGTAAATCTCCCCTCAAATGTCAGGGTGTTTAAAGTTGAGTTCTAGCAAGTGTACTTTTAATCGACAAATGTTTGCACTAGGTATAGTTTACCTATTACTAAATTATATATGTTGAAGGCACTTGTTTCATCTTAAAACACCAAATCATTTTGCAGCAGTCTACCTTATGCAATGTAGGATAACATTTTAAAATAATGAATTGCCTATTCACAGTGCTTTCTGCTCCAAGCTGGGACCTTCTAATGCTATGAATACACAAGCCATTATTCCTCACATCTGCAGTGGTCACATTACTCAAATGACATTTCAAAATGTAAAAGAATGTATTTCTAACTGATTAGTTTACCTTGTATTTATTTTTCAGTTAAGGTTTATACATTATTTCATATGCCATTAACTGAAAATGAAAAACAAAACACTTGAAGAATATTTTCTACTTTATAGGCACATTTTTTACCCGGCCACTTCTTGGCTAAAAGGAACAAAATATTCTGTTAGCGTCTTGTTTTTCCACTTTCAGTTAGCTGCATATAAAATAATACAGAAACCTTAAACGAAAAATAAATGCAAGTTAAGCTAATCCAATGGAAATGCATTCTTTTAAATTATCAATTCCCTGTGTATGTTTTTTCTGTAACCAATTCAAGGACTGCATGTAAATGAAGGCAGCCTGGAAACGTGCCAAGTGCGGTTCCAGGTCATCTTAATTCACTAGTGCTTGTGAATCATTTGCGCCCCCTAGGAATGCAAAAACAACAGTTGATGGACAGAATGCAGAACAATGTCATACATTCACCCCAGTACAGAGATCTGGGCCTAAATCCATCTTTTTTTGCACTCCACACCCCCTAGGAATGCCGCCACGGCCCCCCAGGGGGGCACGCCCCACAGTTTGAATACCTCTATCTTAGAGGAATAGAAGACTTTCACGCTGAAATTGGGAAATGTATGAAAGTTAACAAGTGGGTTTGAAAGGAGACATTGGTGCATGGGGGTAACCCTTCAGGATGCCCCCATTCAGCCAAAGGCCAATGATTAGCTGTTAGATATGGGAGACTAAGGGGCCCTCTCCACATTGTGCATGGATGGGGGCCGTCATTTGTTACTCCACTTCATGGGCCCAAGAGCAATCAAGGAACATGGACACCTCTTCACCACAGCTGGGCTGTTAAAAACAGCCGTAATTGGAGTCTTACCGTCCTTAACAACTATGGCCCCCAGCACTGCTGTACGAGCTGCATTATTGATGGCTATTCTCCTGGAAATTAAGGGCGTCATTAATGACTTTTTGGCACAGGGAAGAGCTGCAAGGCACCTTGCTGCACTGCCCTACATGAAAGTGCAAGGGTAGAAATGCACCTTATTTAAGCAATGCCGTGCCTTTCTGTCCTTTCTGCCTGCGCTGGCGCTGTTTCGACAGCCGAGCGCCAACTTAGACATCCTTGCACTATGGTGCAAGGGTGCCTCAGTTGCAGGCAGGATCGGTTTTGTGAAGTAGAGGGCACCTTCCTGCACAAAAACAATCAAAATAAGTGTTTTCCTCTTTCTATGTGTGCTGTGCAGAACACATGGAAATGGAGTAAACATGGAACGAGAAAAAAACGGGGAGAAATAAACACATTTTTCCTTGTTATGCCTCACCTCGGGAGGTGTACATATTTGGCACTTCTCCAGGTTTACATAATTTTGTAAATCTGGGGCAGTGTCAGATTCCATGGGTGTTGCGTGGGAAAACCCATCACAACACCCATGGAATGCCTCCCAGGTGCAGAGTAAGACGACACAGCGATTTGCTCTGCGTTGCCGTACTCATGATTTATGAGGCCTCTCAAAGCCATGCAGATTAGTTTTGTGTGGCTTCACAAATCTTTATAAGGGCCCTGCGTCATGCATGCACCACCCGTACGTGGTGTAAAAGTGACACACAGCTCTTATGAATAAGCCCCCTGGTTGTGGAAATCAAGCTAGTCTGACTTCCTTTCTATCACTCCTGGTCATTTGTGGAAGATCACCAATTTGGAAAGCTAGCAAACGGATGCAGGTGCGATGCTTAAAAACAAAAAACCTTCATTAACTAAGTTATCATGGGCATTGCACTTTTTCATGGTACCTTACTATATTTTATGGTATTGTCCTCAATTTATTTTTCGAAAGCGCACACAATGTACTGATCGTATATCGAAGTGGTTTCTCTGTGATTAAAGGAAGGCTGTTAAAGAGGATTTATACTATTGTTGTAGGAAAGTGGCAAGGATGACAGGAAACAGATGGGAAGTAACGGAGGTTTATTTATCGCTCCTTCTCCAGTCAGGTCCATAATCAGAATGCTAATGCCCTAACAGTCATTCTCATCCCCGAGCTTCCCCATTTTGAAAGACAACATAAAACACGAGACTGTCACGAGCTGTGACAGGAATAACCACATGCTCGTGACAGTTCATGTAACAACAGAGTACTTAACACACCTTCCCCCCTAAAAACAAAAAAAAATAGAAAAAAAAATAATTTAAAAAAAAACAAAAAAAAAACATATATTCCTTTTTAACATCGTAGAACTAGTTCATAACAAAATCTCTAAACCTAGAAGGAAGGCGATGTGAACGAACACTTCTAGAGTTACCAGAATTGCTGTCAACTCCAGTATTATTGGCATGTTCAGTGTGTTCCCCGACATCCAAAAACACATTACTGTCACAATCATTTTGAAATGAAGTAGGCCCAGAAAAAATTGACAGTCTATTGAAATTCCAAACTGAACCACCATCAACCCTAACGGCATTCTTGAAAACTTCAATCACTCTTTTAGGATTTGACCACACAGGTAAGCCTTTACTAACACCCTCTTTTTTTTTTTTTCGGACATAGTCGCCTACCTTTATCAAACTCTTGGAAGCAGAACCAACTCTCTTCTCCATGGATAGTCTCATTTTCTCTTTATATATTTCAACTCTGCGACGAACAGCTTCAAAATCAACTTTCAAAAACTCATCAGAACCATTCATATTCTTCTTCAACCACCAAGGCGCTAATTTGGTACTAGGCTTACGTCCTCTTAATAGCTCAAAAGGGCTAACTAACGTTACAGAATTAGGGGAAGTTCTATATGCTAAAAGCATGGATTGCAACGCAATCCTCCAATTCAACCCACCTTTGACAGAAAGTTGGATGGCTTCTTTGATCACACGGTTGAAGCGTTCAACCTGGCCATTGGCCTCAGGATGGAAAACTGCAATTCTTCTATGAACAATGCCGCACTTAATCATAAAACTTTCCATCTCCTTACTAACAAATTGAGGACCATTATCAGTTACCACTTCTTGGGGAATTCCTTCTCTGCAAAAAACTTCGTCCAAGAACTCAATCACCCTCTGAGAAGTAACTTCCTTAACCATTTTGACCTCCGGCCATTTAGAATAGTAATCAATCAGGACAATTCCAAAAGACTCTTGCTTAGATAAACAACTAAAAGGACCAATGATGTCTAAGCCTAATTTACGCCAATGACCACTGGGATAATCAACAGGTTGTGGTTCAGAACGCAAAGCCATAGCTGTTTTGTCACTGTGTGAACAATAAATACAAGAACGTACAAAATGATCCACACAGGAATCAATGCCTGGCCACCAAAATGTTTCTTTGACTCGTCTTCTGGTAAAATATATCCCCAAATGCCCCTCATGAGCACTTTTGAGAATAATATCTCTAAGAGAAAAAGGAGGGACAACTTTATCTCCCCTTAAAATCAAACCATTCTCCTCTGCGAGTTCCTCCTGAACCTTATGAAAACCCATCATATCACCAGATAGCTTCCTCGGTTCAGGCCAACCTTGTACTAGATACTTTCTGACATTACACAACTCTTCATCTTTACTCATTTCTATTACCCAACTTTCTTCTTGCAAAAATGATTGATCTTTATACCCAAAATTGACATCATCAAAGGTAAAAGCTACTTCACAATCATCTTCTAAAACTTCACAAGGAAACTCACAAGAAGAAACTAGCCTGGACATGCAATCTGCGTGTATATTTGCTTTACCCTGAACATATTCAATCTGATATTGAAAAGATTGTAGTCTAGATGCTAGTCTTGCAAGGCGTGCTGACATTGTCCTCCCGCCACCCGGAGACATGAGAAAAATTAAAGGCTTGTGATCAGTTTTTATGATAAACTTTGTACCCCATAGAAACGGTCTGAAATGTTCAGCTCCCCACACACACGCCAATAATTCCCTCTCTATGACAGAATAATTTTTTTCTGCGTCCCTCAATGCTCTTGATGCGTAAGCAACAATCCATTCCTTCTCATTATCCCTCTGCAAAAGTACACCACCCGAACCAGAACTGCTAGCGTTCACCATGACTATGCATTTGGCACCACCCACAAAAGGCTTGAGACAAGGTGCATTTACAATAAACTTTTTTAATCTATTAAAAGTCTCAGTCATCTCCTCGGTCCAAACAAACTTAGCATTCTTCTTCAACAAACATCTGAACGGAAAATTTGGTATAAATTTTGCGTAAAATTCAATGAGACCCAGAAACGCTACAAGCTGTTCTTTGGAGGAAGGTACAGGAGCTTTAACAATGCTCTCGACATGATTACGTTTAGGTTTGATCCCGATGCTACTAATGGTATGACCTAAATACTCGATCTCTTTTTGCCCAAACTTGCACTTATCAATACGTAAAGTAAGTCCTTTCTTTGACAAGGCAGCAATCTCGCTCCGAACATTATTATCATGTTCCTCATTGTCCTTGCCAAAAAACAATATGTCATCTTGAAATGCCACGGCACCTTTTAACCCTTCCAAGGTATCTCTCATAAGCCTTTGAAACACTGAGGCAGCACTCGCTAAACCAAATGGCATTCGGCAATATCTGTAAAGTCCCTCTGGTGTGATGAAAGCTGTCATGTTTTTCGATTCCTCAGCTAAAACTACTTGATGGTACGCGCTTGCTAAGTCAATGCATGAAAAAACTTGTGCCCCCGCCAAAGTGGAAACCATTTCATGAAGATTGGGTAGAGGATGAGAATCAACCCAAATTGCCTCATTGCCACTACGAAGGTCCACACACAACCTGAGTTCACCAGAAGATTTGATGGAAATCACAATAGGTGAAACCCAAGGGGATGATTCAATTGGTTCTATGATGTTTTTTTGACATAAATCTTTAAGCATGTCCTTCAATTTGCTTCTAAAAGATAAGGGCACATTCCTCACTTTATGTCGAACAGGGATAACATTATCATGTAGTTTAATGACATGCTCAAAACCTTGATACCATCCTAAAGTACTACTAAAAACATTAGGAAATGATTTCTTTAAATCATCTACTAATTGGGTATTTGACAAAGGAATATTGGATACATTGTGTGGTTCTACAGCAAAAACAGGGGGATTTGCTCTGGGATCAATTTTCATTTCCAAAAAATATTGATGAGGCCATCCCAGGAGAGACAAACCTGATCTTGATACATACATTTTCCCATGAGTCTTGCGGCCAAAAAATTGTAAATCAGCTTCAAAATAACCCATTAGGTCAATTTTGTGACCTGTGTAGCCACCAGGTGATACATCAGGTGAAATCAAGGTTTTGTCAGGCAATTTTTTGTGAAAAACTTCTAATGAAATATTGGTAAACCAAGCACATGAATCTACAAAAAATTCTATATCGACACTGTCAACTCTTACTAGACATGATGGGAATTTGGTACACTCACCCTCCCCACATACATTAATAACAGTGTTGACTTGAAATTCACCATCATCCTCCAAAGTATCACTATCATAACAATCATGTACATAGTTTACTTTCCTTGGTAAAGATTTACATAACTTAGTAAAATGTCCTTTTTTACCACATTTCGAACACATTTTTCCCAAGGCTGGACAGTTTCTACAGTCTGCTAAGTGGCCATCATTTCCACACCTGAAACAAAGTGGTTTGGAGTTTTTTTTTTCCTGCCTTTGATTCCTGAACTTGCCATCTCCTTTAAAAAAAACATCACTCCTTTGCGAATAATTTTTTTTAAATTTTTCAGAATCTTTAGACACATTAAAAACGTCGTTCTTATCATTGCCTCTTATTTCTCTCACAAATTTTTCTGAGTGTTCAATAGACTTGGCAATGTCTATGGCGTTGTTTAAGGATAAATCAGATGTGGTCCAAAGACGTTCTTGTACTTTTTTGTTATTTGTTCTCATTAAAATTTGGTCCCTTAAAACTTGCTCATAGGAAATGTGCTCAAAATCACATGTCACGGCTAATGAGCGTAAAGCTGAAACAAAATCCTCAACAGGTTCATCAGCACGTTGCTTTCGTGAATAGAAAATGAACCTCTCCATAACAATATTTTTCTTCTTACCATAACGTAAATTCAATTGCGACGCAGCATATTCATAAACATTTAGATTTCCTGGATTAACTAAAGGTGGAAGAGTTTTATATTCTTTTAACGCAATACCACCCAAACAGTGTTTCAATAAAGCTAATTTCCGTTCAGCTTCACACTCTCCTTCCTCTAATACATCTACATACGCTAAAAACACAGGTTCCCATATTTCCCAAGACATAGGTGGTTCACCTGGTGATGAAAGAAAAGCAGGGGGAGGAACAATGCCAGACATATTCAAGGTAAATTATTTTAGATAATAATAAAAATAAATAAGCAGATTTACTTATTGTGGAAAATGTAGAAGTCAATGTTGGACTGAAGGAAAACAATTAAAATGAATTTTCAAACGTTGAATTATAACATTGAGTGGAAAATAATAAAAAGAATACTTCACTAAGTTCACAAGGTGCGAGGTAAATCCAATGGCATGTCAAACGATGAATTTCCTTCACTCGGTTTTAAGTAAATAAAAAAAAAATCATCACGTTGTTCACACGCTCTTTCAGAAGAGATTCGGCCTTGTTGTTGCAGCGCGTCAAATGTGGTGTGCGTGATGTTTCGTGAGGAGATTGAGCATAAACAACACACCAACGTGTGAGCTCAGAAATCGCCTGCGTCACCGTAACTTTCCTGCGCCGGCAATCACAATTTTGCTTTTGACACGCTTCTATATTGTTATCAGCAAGGCTTAGCTGAACAACGTGGTGAAAATCTTGGAAGCGGTAAGAACGTGAAGGAATTTATTTAAACAGAGATGTTATTCGGCGAACTTCAGTTTCGTCCGATGAATCCCTGCTGCCAATTAATCCAATTTTCCTTCTTCAGTAATTGTCATCCACGCGTTGATATCAATCCCATCCTCGTCGCCAGTGTAGGAAAGTGGCAAGGATGACAGGAAACAGATGGGAAGTAACGGAGGTTTATTTATCGCTCCTTCTCCAGTCAGGTCCATAATCAGAATGCTAATGCCCTAGCAGTCATTCTCATCCTCGAGCTTCCCCATTTTGAAAGACAACATAAAACACGAGACTGTCACGAGCTGTGACAGGAATAACCACATGCTCGTGACAGTTCATGTAACAACAGAGTACTTAACACATGTTTCCATGATTTGTATAGTTTTATAATGTTTTTCATTCCCATTAACCTCACAGATACATGAGTGAAAACGATTGCTAATAGTTCTCTCTGGAGTTTCTTAGAGACGATCTCACATCAAGTTATCCCAATGCGTAGATGACATATTGGTGTGACAAGGCCTCCATTCCCTCAAACGCTTCTCTTATTGCGGCAAAGCAAAACCCCAGGCCAGTTTAAATTACCATAAAGATTTACGTGTGAATTTCAGTCTAGGCCCATAACCCCTGAATCTTTCAACTTTTTACCAATATCGAAAGAAATTGGTGAAATTCGACCATCAATTAGAAAAACAATGCCTTTGCGTAAAGTAGCATTTGTGATTGTGCTATGTTTTCTGGTGAAGTGGGGTTCTCGGTCACATTAACATAAAGACGTCAGGTTAACATTTTTGAACATAAATGCAACAATGCTTCTCACATTACCCATACCCTGAACGCGGCAACATTTCGCTTCATAGTGGACTAGGCCTGCCTTTTCCCTGCACTAAATACATTTTTACTTTACCAGACACAAACGTAATTCTCAATAAAGTGAACATTTGGAACGTATTTTTATGAAGGCTAATACAATTAAGCCAAAATGAGTTAATGAAAAAACAGAACAATGAGTCAATAGAACATAGTATTTATCTGTGTGAATATTGAAAAAAACAGCTCCTCCAACACAAGCCCCTCGGCCTTCCGGTCTAATTACCCAATGGCACACAAAGCTGTATGTTCCACCACCGTCACTTAACTCCAGCAGTCAACAATAATGACAACTGGCCCGTTGCCAATTAAAATACAGTTTTTGAAAGTTCTACCTCCACCCTTCTCTCCTCAGGCCACAAGACAGCACGGAATGTGTGGGATGCCCCAACAAGCAAAGCAGCTAATATAAAACAGAACGATAATTAATACAGAATATGTATGCCAAATGACATATTTTAATGATAGTCTAATATATAACTAAAGGTCAAGGTGTACCTGAGGCCTATTTAATATTTTTTAAATCATTGGTGGAAGTGCAGGGGCAGGTATGGTACACCACAGCTGGATTCCACTGGACCCTAGTCATTAAATTATTCATAGTAAGAGTGTTGCGTCAATGCCCACAAAATGATATGCTAAAATTCTCAGAATTTCTACTTTCATCTCAAACCTGTCAGAGTGGTAAGACAAGGATGCTGAGACCGCATTCAGGATGTTAAGCAAAGCATTACAAAACTTAGTACCGGAATTAAACTGATGTGACCCATCGATCTGACAGCAGGAGTACTCCTGCTGTAGGTTGCATTCTTTCCAAAGCGACAGTAGATCCGAATGACCCACAGTACCAGAGTCATAAAGGCCAGGCCGCTCTTCAGTGGAGATGTAGCTAGCGGATGTATGACGTTACAATGCATACTTTTACATCGCATGCCTTTACAACGCGGTATTTACAACGAATACCTTTACAACGCATAATGGTTTTGGGCGCTGGATAGTGAATAGTTTAATTTACTATTCCAACTCCAGTCCCCGTGGATAGTAGGGAAGGTGTTGGATAGTACATTAAACCTATTCCCTATCCTAGAGCGCCCCCCCAGCGCAATGCGTTGTAATGGTTTGTGTTGTAAAAGTTGCGTCGTAAAGGCACTGCGTGGTAAAAGTTGCGTTGTAAAGGTTGTTCACCGTAGCTAGCTCCACCATCTTTTCTAACTGGAGGGTGAAGCCTTGGATGTTAGGAGATTTAACTTGATGGGACTCAATGGGGAGGCAGAAATCAGATGTCATGCATAGCTACTGGCTGTGTTATTCCAGTCAGAAGATTGAACATATGGACTAAGTAATGATGGACCAGCTAACTAGGATACTATACTAGTAGCAGCAGCTAGGGCGTTAATGCTAGCATCTTCTCAGTTTGTTGTGATTGCTAACGCGGGATTTCTGGCCTATTGCTGTTAATCCAGATCCCAATTCAGGTCGACTAAATCGTTGGTACCTGTCATTGAGTAAAAGGCAATCCACTACTAGGTTAATCAAGAAAGAACTTACACCACTCTAAAGAACCACTTACCACTGGAAAAGGTTTAAAAGTTTATTATAAAACCAAAGCTATCTGGAGATACAAGCATCTCAAAATGAGGTTCAAAAGATATACAGGTGTCAAGATAAACATAAAATCTCTAAATGCTCGTAGTCGACAGAATAGAATTACCAAGATCAGCTCAAAGGTCATTAAAGTTGCGAGAATAGCTACGAGTTGCAACTTGAGAGTCATTTACAGAAAGGAAAATACAGGTTAGTCTGTCCCTACACTAGACTAAGTGACATCCCTACTTAACAAGATCTTTACCTAAAAAGGTGTCAGCCGTGGTGACTTCCAAAGAAGATCACACACTTCCCTTAGTCTTTGTCTCAAAGTCGAAGTCTTGCAGTTCCCTATCTGCCTACCCATCCGCTCTCTTAGGTTCCTCAGATCATCTGCTCTAACTCCACCCCGGGGTGCTGTCCCTAATACAAAATCACTTTTCCAATAGGAACGCCCCTGGAGACGCCTCTCACGTGGTGTTGGTTCTGGCGGCAACTTCCATGCTGGTACTCCTCGGGACCCTTCGTTAAAGTTGACCTCGCTTCCCAGGCTTCTCTCCGGCAAGACGGTACCCCCTAGAAATTCCTGAACACTCCTACAGGCCTGTGCCAGGCGTCTCTGAACAAAGCCTATTCATCATTTTCCTGATTAAACTCCCTCGCACCTGCAAAAGACACTTTCTCTGTGGGCCCCAAATTCCGGCCTCCACCATATCTTGAAGTCGTAAACCATTTGAACAGGCTTTACAGTTTGTGCCTAACACGACTTTTCCCTAACGAGCACATGCAGATCAAAGAAGCGACTTTATCTATTCAGGCCTACTAAAATTACATGAAACGGGCCTCTACACTAAGCACATTTAATTTCTTTGTTTAAACAGTATTCTAACTAACACACATTACTATAATGTAACACATCTATTCAAAACATTATTTCAATTCTATGATTAATAATACTTTGCAGTAAAATGACATTAGAATCCAAGTTACTTAAAAGTGTAGCAGCATCTTTCGTTTCTTGTGAAATGCCCTGTGGCCTACACATTTCCATGGTTTGCAGAGTTACATTTCTTTTTCACACAGCCCCATAACGTGAGACTCCAACATCATTCTAACATTTCTACAAATCTCTACATTAGTTTTTCACACTGTTATATGTATCCCTATTCTAATAAAGCACTCATATATATTTTCACTCTATAAGTTTGACACTCTTGTGTATTCTATTCTAAACTAATACAACGTGCTTGTAAATATGGTGCACTTCTACATTTTTTCAGATTTGTGCTCTCTCAATCCCCCCTTTGATGACTTCCAGTAGTCATCATCATCTCAACACCCTCTCTAAGATATAGAGTATCAAACTGAAGTCGTTGCAATATTCCCTCGTTTCATCTCCTCTAGAGCCCTCAGACTCCGGTACTGATTCTCCTGCATCGCAGCTAATCTCCTCCCCTGCTCTCGCATGGATCTCTGCAACCTGTTTGCTCTATACCATTTGTACAGTCTCACCAACCCCCACAAAGCGATTACACAAATCACTATTATGATGATAGGTTTCAATATGTACCAAATGATATTCTTTCCCAAGTTGGCAAACCCACCTCCAACTTTACCCATTCCTTGACCTACTTTTTCCCATACTGTTACCTTTGTCAAATCCTCTATCTCATGGTGTATTTCAGTAATGTTTCGAATGTACTTTTCTAGAGGTTTTGAATTGTCTGGAATGTAAGTGCAACATTCCTGGACCTTCAAAGCCTTACAGACTCCTCCCTCTTTGGCCAACAGAACGTCTAGAGCAAGTCGGTTCTGAAGAACCATTGCCCTTATCGATTGCATCTCTCCCTCCACCAGCATTAAAGATCTAGCAGTACTGGCGGATAGTCTATCTACAACTGTTGCCAATCTTCTTATCTTAACATCATTTAGTGCTATCCCTAAAATAGGAAACATAGCACCAAATACATCTCCAACTACCTCCTCAGCGCTTACATCCCTTCTTCTTCTAGTTTGTTTTCCTCTCTTTTTGGTTTCTAAGTCCTCAGCATGGTATATTTTGGGGGAGACAATTGCTAAGTAACATGATCCATACCAATTATCTGGTAGTTTCACGTATGCATTTCTTCCACAAACAAAATACACATTCGGAATCACCTGCATTTCCTTTAGGAAATCTTTGGAGTAATACTCCAGTTGGAAAGCATGTTCACAACTGACTTCTCCCACAAACACATTCTCATAATATGTTTGACTTCTGTGTATACACAGCTTTCCCCTTTTCTCTCGATCTAAAGCTATTGGACCATTGCTACCCTTTCTTTGGTGTGCCCTTTCTTCCTCGGTCCAATCTGTTTTCCACTGTCCTGAAGCTTTTAGGACCTTTTGTCTTCTATATCGATCATCCACCTGCCCTATAAATCTTTTCTCAACTTCGGACACTTTACAAGTCAAATTATTTCTTCGGGCATGTGAAGTATCTAATGTTCTCCATGGAAGGAAAAATTTCTGTAACCTGTCTTCACTCTTGTAATAATCCCATTTATTAAGGTGTTTATAATTTGGCACCTCTGGCAATATCGAGTCAAAGTTCGAGAAGTAATACTCAAACCCCTCACGTTCATAAAATATGCTCAGCAACAAACTACATGAGATTCCATAGGTCAATGGAAGATGATGATACCTGATGCCTTCATCTACAGAGGCTGGCAACTGCATGCAGACATAGCAGTTCTTCGCCTCCATGACATCAATATATTCATAAAGCAATTTGGCATAAGCATTTGATTTAAAATTCGTCTGCATGTAATCTCTTAATCTCAGCATCTAACAAAGCTTTCTCTTTCGCTGTGTTTTCCCCCTGTTTGCCAGCCGTAGGAGGCTTCTGTGTTGATACACTCTTTGCTTCCTTTTCTGTTTTCACATCATTTTCATGTCCCACTACATATGATACAGTAACCACTAAAACTATAAGAGAAATCACTACCACTAAAAGTGTGCCTACTATGCATTTTGCCCTGCGGTTCGGGTTGCCAGCCTCCATGGTCTCAAGACAGTGTAGCTCTGTTTTCTTTCACAGTACAAAGTCTCTTTTCTTTGCTTCTCCAATCTTTCGAACCACACCTGGAAGCTGAAAAACCCCTCCGCAAAAACAGTCTCTAAGTTCTGTAGCAATAGACAACCTTAGTCCTTCTCCATCCTCTAAAATGGAAATCCCTAATTTCTTCTTCTTCTTCTTGACGCTAGGTTATCTCCCAATCTGTATTTACAAAGTTCTTTGCAAAGTCTTTAGCAATCCGAAATGATGCGTGTTCCAACAACTCCCACCACTTGCTCGAATATTTCCAAACGAAGAAGGATTCCCTCAAGTATTGGACACCTTGAACAGCAACACGGAAATTCAACTGTGTTTAGGATCAATTCTCTTATTCCGCTCAGAAGAGGAGGATAGACGATGTTGAGTGTCAGCAGCCCTTCGACCTCCACTCCTGGTATCAGCAACTCTACTTTCACGGTTATAATTGGGTCAGTTCTGGTCAGGGTCACTTTCCTCAGCCTCCCAGTTCTGCGTGCTTCGGACATCTGTAGCGAGGTAGGTCCACTCAGGAGTAGCGTATCTTCTGCAAGGCACCCGCACCCTCCTTGATCTTCTCGGACCTTCCTGTTCTTGTCCTTGTGCACTTTCTTCTGGATCTGAGTCTTCGGATATAGGAGCAAGAGTTTTCTCTCGAGCTGGCTTCAAGCTTGGCCTCCTTTTTCTTTCAGGCCAGGTAGCTGCTCCACGCCTTGTTCTCCTATTTCTTGTCCGTTCACTCAGTTCCTGATCTCTCTGAACTTGTTCTGTGTCTGAGTTGTTTTCACAGCAGCTTTCTCCTTCAGTGGCAACTTCAGTTTCACTGCTGTTCTGTCTCTCTTCTTCTTCTGGATCTGTGACACTCCCCACTTCCTCAGACACCCCCACAGCTTGACTGATCCCCTCTTGTGATTCTTCCTCCACAACTGGATTTTCGTCTGTGAGAGGAGCTGTTTCTTCAAGGGGTGCTGGAACTCTTCGAGTATGGGAAGCGTGGATCCAATTTGGGAGCCCTCCGCACTTCACGGCAGTGTTTGTCGTTAAGATGATCTGGTAAGGTCCTTTCCAGCGCACGTCTAAGCAGTTCTTCCGGATGTGCTTCTTCACCACTATCCAGTCACCTGGACACAGGTCGTGGCATTGATCTCTTGAAGATGGAACTTCTGCGACCTGTACCTGAAGGGACACAGAATGAATGGCGTCAGACAACCCCTTGCAATAATCCAGGATCAGGTCATCTGTAATGTTCAACAATGCGGTTGTTAGGACAGTTGGAAGTCTCATTGCCCTCCCCATCAGCACCTCGTGTGGAGAGAGACCTGTCCTCCTGTCGGGTGTGCTACGCATGCTCATAAGGACCAAAGGAAGAGCATCAGGCCAACTTAAGGAAGTTGATGAACATACTTTAGCAATTCGACATTTCAGCGTCCCATTTTTCTGCTCCACGATACCTGAAGCCTCTGGTCGATAGCTACAATGCAATTTCTGATCAATGTTCAATGCAGAGCAAAGCATCTTCACAACTTCGCTGTTAAAATGTGTTCCTCTGTCCGATTCCAGGGAGGCAGGCACCCCGAAGCGCGGTATCAACTCCCTAAGCAACAACTTTGCTACTGTGAGTGTATCGCACCTGCGTGTAGGGTATGCTTCAACCCATCTGGAAAATATGCATACTACCACCAGAACATACCTAAGGCGGTTGACTTTTGCCATTTCAATAAAATCCAATTGCATTCTGTTGAAGGGCCCCCCAGACCTCCCAATGTGACTCAGTGTAACTGGTGTTCTTTTCCCTATATTCAACTGCTGACAAGTAACGCATCGCTTACACACTGCTTCTGCTGCAATCCTAAATTTTGGGCAATACCAAGTCTGCCTGAACACCCTTAGCATGGCATCTCTTCCCAAATGCACTGGACCATGTATCTGTCGTGCCATTGGACTCGCTAACTCCTCGGGTAACACTGCCCTTCCATCTGCTGAAACCCAAAAGTCCATTTCGCTTCTCACACAACCTGCTGTTTCCCATGCCTGCTTCTCAGATTCAGGTGCATTGTCTTGCATTTGTTTCAAATCTTCCCAAGTATCAACAGTTTCTAACATCATGCTTAGTTCTGTCCTTTCCTGAGCCCCACCTACTTCCACCTCCGTGAAAGAATAACCATGCTCCGCACAATAGCGGGCAACTTCCTCTGCATATCTATTTCCTTGTGACACAAAATCTGTATTTTTCGTATGAGCTACACATTTCACAACCGCAATTGCGGCAGGACCCTGTAATGCTTCTAACAGCAGTCGTACAAATTCTCCGTTTCTGATTGGCGAACCAGAGGAGGTCATGTAACCCCTCTGAGACCACAATTGCCCGAAATCATGAACTACACCGAAACCATATTGGCTATCAGTATATATGGTGACTCTAATTTTATTACCTGCTGTACAGGCACGTGTCAATGCAATGATTTCTGCTACCTGAGCGGAGTGTACTCCTTCCAAGCAAGCGGCTTCCACAACTCCAGTAATGGTGCAAACAGCGTAAGCTGCTCTCAACCGACCAGTATTGTCTCTTAAACATGAACCATCAACAAAGAAAATTTCATCGGGATCAGTCAGTGGCTCATCCACAATATCTGGTCTGGGCTTCGTGCATAGTTCAGTCACATCAAGGCAATCGTGATCTTCACAGTCTTCGCCTTCTATGTCATTAGGAAGTGGCATCAGTGTCGCAGGATTCAAGACAGAGCACCTCTTAAGTATCACGTTCTCTGCAGCAAGAATAACTTGCTCATAGCGCGTAAGCCTACTGTTAGTCAAGTGCTGGGTCTTGGTCCTGGTCATTAACAGTTCCACAGAATGAGGTACATACACCACTAACTGGTGTCCCATCACAATGCTTTCACAACGCTCAATGCTGACACCTGTTGCAGCAACGGATTTGAGACATCCGGGCAACGCTGCGGCTACAGGATCTAGAGTAGCCGAAAAGTATGCAACTGGTCTACGGGCATTTCCATGGACTTGCACTAAAACTGACAAAGCACAGCCCTCCCTTTCGCAGCAATAGAGGGAAAATGGCTTCTCATAGTCCGGCATCCCCAGAGCCGGAGCACGACATAAGTCATCTCTCAGCTGTAGGAACGCCATCAAGCACTCATTGTCCCATGGTACCGGATCACTCACCTCCTTGTGCGTCAGTTTCTGTAAGGGTTTTGCTTTCAGTGAAAAGTTAGCTATCCACTGTCGGCAAAAACCAACCATTCCTAGAAACATCCTGACTTCTCTCTGTGTTGTAGGCGAGTTCATCTTCATGATTGCCTCTAATATATCTGGTGACACCTTGCGCTTTCCTTTTTCTATCCGGTGACCCAAATACTGTACTTCTGTCAGACAGTACTGCAATTTGCTCGGGGACACCTTGTGTCCGTTTTCAGCTAAATGGTTCAGCAAGGCGATGGTGTCTTCCTTGCAAGCTTCTTCTGTTCCTGACGCAACAAGTAGGTCGTCTATGTACTGGACCAGAACCGAGTTCTGGGGCAGTACCAGACTTTCAAGATTTTTCTTCAACAGCTGATTGAAAATTGATGGGCTACCTGTAAATCCTTGGGGGATTCGACACCATGTTAAAACGCGATTCTCCATTTTAAAAGCGAAGAGATACTGGCTCTCTTCATCTAATGGGATTGAAAAGAAGGCCTGACAAAGATCTATCACTGTGAACCACTCAGCTTGGAATGGTATCTGAAACAGTATCACTGATGGATTCGGTACCACTGGACAACATGAAACAACAATGTTATTAATTTTTCGAAGATCCTGTACTATTCTAAATTTCCCACTAGGTTTCTGCAAACCCATAATCGGGGAGTTGCATGGACTTCCCACGATTTCCTTCAGTATTCCCTGTTGAATCATAGAGTCGATCACAGGTTTTATTCCTGCAATCGTCTCTTGGGACAGCTTGTATTGTGGCGTTCTAGGATAATCGACATTTGGTTTCACTATGATCTTCACTGGCTCTACCCCTTTGACCAATCCTATCTCTTCTCCTGTAAAATCCCATACTTCTGATGATACTGCCTCGCGTAAGTCCCAAGGAAGATCCTCCACAGTCAGAGTAGGATACAGTTCTATGCATGTTCTTGAGTTCACAATTTTGAAGGTAGCGTCATCATCTGTCGTCTCAACCTCTACTCCCTGAGGTGTGCAGTATATGGTACAGTTCAGCTTGCACAATAAGTCCCTTCCTAACAGACACACAGGACTAGAATCACACACCACAAACTGATGTTCATTCATGTAGTTTCCGATTTTCACTGACACTGGTTCCGTCAAAGGGCTAGTTATTCTCTTGTTTGCGACTCCTACCACCTGAATTGTTTACCCCGACATTGGTAGATCCGGAACCACTGCTGATCTCAAAGTTGATCGAGTAGCTCCGGTATCCACCAAGAATGTTGTGGGACACCCTGCCACTTCAGCCTCAACAAATGGTCCTCTTTGATCCACTTCCAGAACTGCCCCGAGGGTACAGTCCTCTTCTTTGCTTACACGTTGTCCCGTCAAGGGATCAATGTAGTAAAATTTTTCCTCATCTATGAAAAGAGGCATTTGTCTAAAAACCTTTCCCCCTGTCGAAATCTTTGGTGGCTGCGGAAACTGAGCTCGTGGAGCCGAAGTCCCCCCTTTGGCCACCTTAATTCTTGGCACTGTCACCCCTTGAACTGGAACCTCTGGAACCTCCTCCTCTACCTCTAGTTCCCCGTTTTCAGGGTTATAGGGACACTCGCGTCTCCAATGTCCCACCTGATGACACTGGTG
This sequence comes from Lissotriton helveticus, assembly GCF_964261635.1. Taxonomy (NCBI): domain Eukaryota; kingdom Metazoa; phylum Chordata; class Amphibia; order Caudata; family Salamandridae; genus Lissotriton; species Lissotriton helveticus. Next base: position 965,630,805 of record NC_136065.1, on the reverse strand, counting down.
GCACTTTGTCGTTTTCTTCAACGTAGCAATGTCAATTCTAGGTCGCACATTTTCCTCACTGTCCTTATTCTGATTGCTCGATTTCCATCCCATTGTCCCCGTCCCCTGCTGCTGCTGCTGTCCGCTCTTTCCATCTGACTGCATCTGCGCCACCATAAGCTTCTCTTTTAGCTTCTTTGCTTTGGAATCTATTTCGTCACTACAGTACCTTGCATACCTCAAAATCTCATCTAATGGTCTGTTTTGCCAACAAATTAAATGTTGCTGAATCATCAAACAAATATCAGGTCTCAACCCCAAAACAAACTTTGACACAAACTGTCCTATATCCTTGGGGTCCATTACATCGAGTCCACTGTATTGTTTGAATGTTTTCAGCAATCTCTCATAAAACTCATGAACTGTCTCCTTGGGTTCCTGTCTTGTTCGGTCTATTTTTACCCAATCTATGTCTTGTGGTGGGACCTTATCCTTCAGCCAAGTTATTACTCTTTCATATTTCAACATTACAATTTCAGACGGTCCATTTGTAGCAGCATTCCTTTCTGGTTCTACCGTTGGCCACTCGACACTAGTCTTGCATGCTGTCCACAAATCTCCTGGCACCACAATGTCAAACAAGGTGTTCGAATCAATCCACAATACCTTTGAGATTTTCACAAACCGTTCTACCTGCTTGTACCACTCAACAGGATTGTCCCTTAACTTCGGAAATGAGTTGGTAAATGCAGCCAAATCTCCGCTACTCCAGGGCACATGTACATAGTTCCCATTCGATATTTCTCTCAAAGGAAATGCATCCATCTGCATTACCCTTCCTTCCGGAGACATCACACTCGTGCTTCTCCTGACTGTACATCTTTTGGACCACCTCTCTTCCCATTTGTCCAGATCTCTCCACGCTCTTATTCCTGTTATCAGCTCCCTTATGTGTGTCTTTAATCCTGTAGTTCTCTTCTCGTCTAAGTCTTGGTCTGAATACTGCAACCTATGGTTACTCTGTAATGTCTTTGTTCTGGACAAGTCTACCATATACTTCTCTGCCAGTTCAGACAGTTTCTCATGAATTGCTCTTGCCTTTCGGGTAATATCCTTTGCTATAAACAGTAACTCATCTTGTTCGTACAAGTCAATCCTTTCTAAGGCTAACGTCCCATCTATTATCTCGTCCAGATCATTTTTCAAACTAGTGACATCGAGTCTTTTGGCCTTTACTGCAGCTTTCAGTATGCTAGCTCTAGGGGGTCCATTCACATCTCTCCCATCCCAGCTCCGAGTCCTACGTCTAGGCTCAGGCGAGTTATGGGGAGTCCTCCCATGTTCCCATCTCTCCAGGTCCCATGCAGTTCCATCCTCTCTGGGTGTATGGTGAAACACTTTCCCATTTCTCATAATCCCACAAGTCCCATCCTGCATGGTTTCCCTAGATGCATGGTAAGACATTCCGTTATTCCCCCTTTCTTCGTCATTTGCCGGTGGTCTCTGATCTCTCGACCCATGGCAAGATCCTTCTCTGTTCCCCATGCTCCCACGACTCCAGTGCTGTACATTATCATTAGGTGCATGGTGAGTACATCTAAACCTATCCCTGTATTCTTGTGTCCTTCGGTCTCCCTCACTTGTAATGAGACGGGACGTCTCCCCACATTCTGTACTTCTCTCACTTCTCTCCTGCCCATTTCCACCGTCAATATGACGTATAACTCCTCTACTCTCCGGGCTGTTACCATCCCACTCCTGGCTGCTTGCGCTAGCCCCGCAGTGAGACAATGTTCCGTTACCTCGACTTCCCCACTCAGCCCCTGTTCTTGACCTGTGGGCTGGTGCTTCTGTGGACCCATCCCATTCTCTCAAGTCAGCTCTCAGCTCCTTAAAGGATTTCGGCCGTGGTCCCCTCAGGTCCATCGGTCCTCTCTGACCCCCCTTTCCTGCTGCGGGACCCACTGCTGAATCAAATGGGGTGCTCCACGTCACTGGTCCTGGCAATTGCCTCCAGGCATTTGTCATGTTATTTCTCCTTTCCATTTCAACTCTCTCTCTGTCTAACCGTATCTGTTCTTCCTCTCTGTCTCTCTCAGGGTTGTAAATCGATACTACAGGACCTATGGTAACGGGTACTTGTAGAGCGTCTGGCAACCCGTAAGACTCAACCTTCTCAGTGGTTGGCGTCTTCTGTACCACAAACCTTCCGACTACACTCTGTACTGTACTATGTTGAGGTGTCTCCTCACCTTTGGTAGGTGTCCACTCCGATATAGGGAGTGGTCTATACCCCTCTATGGCAGCACCACCTTCCCTTGGGAGTTGCTTACTTTCTGTCTCCCCAACGTTCGGAGGCGGTCTATCTATTAGCAATCTATTTATCAAGTTGTCCTCTGACTCGCTCTCCTCATCCTCTTCCATGAGCCTCTTTTCTCCTGCCGCCTCTCTCACTGGGTACAACTTATCCACCTCAATAGCCTGTATCCTCCATCTCTTGGCGTCCGCATCCCATTGGGCATCTCGCACTGCCCTTACTGATCGCTTCAACCTTTCTTGGCGCCTGTTCAGATTTCTGTCGTGTGCCGCCCTAAGCCACGCATTAAGGGCCTCAAACTGTGTTGGTCTAGGCGAAGGATTCAATGAGGACATAATTGCTTTCAGCCGATGTAACGCCTCTAACCTAAACGTTCCATACTTAGGAAACGTCAGTTCCTCATTCCCTTCTGAAATCTTGCTCCATTCACTAATCCATAGTATAGTATGCAAGCCAACATTCGTTGCCATATAGTAAGCTGGTGTACCCTCTGGCTGTGCCTCTTCCCCGTAATAAGAGTCCCTTCTTTTTCTCTTAAAAATCCCTCTCAAACATTTAAAACACTTCATGTTCAAAACCTACGGAATTTCTATTTTCTCCGCGTTTGTTTACTTCCTAATGACAATCCACCAATCTCAGCACGGTTCTCGCTAACTGCCCTATCACAACGCGGCTTTTCACTGACGTCACACCAACCGCCCTATCACGGCACGGCTTCTCACTAACCGGCCTATCTCAGCGCGGCTCTCACTGACGTCACTCGTCCCCCTTCGCAGCAGTTCCCCTCCTTACTCAGCTCGTCTCCGCGGTCATGCATGCGTCCCATTCATACTCTGAAAAATGATTACTTCCGTCCAAGCGATCACTTTTCTTGACTGTACGCCCACAGTCTATCTGTAATTGTCACCTTAACTGACGAAATGTCTTTCCGTTTACGTCCAGACAATCGCCTTCTCTGATAGATTACTTACACACAGTAACTTTCGACCAGCGTCCGTTACTCACACACTCACTCTTACACTCCCTCTATCTCGGTCCTGCGGTGGTCAATGGTACCTCATGACCTCCTTACTCTGGTCGACAATTACTCTGGATGTTCGATACACCCGAACCACTTAAGCTCTATCCCGAACTTAAGATTTTACCAGGTTGCGCGCGCTCACAACCTTCTCACAATCACACTACAGGCATTCAACTCCGCATGACATTACAATACAAATACAACACAAAACACCGCAATCTGTCCACGCATGACCCTTTTTATACTCACTCTCGTCCGATACTGCTGCTTTTCTCTCTCCGTCAGCACCTTCTTCGGCAGGCCACCTCTCGATCTCTAGGGACCTTGGGGTAAACTAACCTAGTCTAGATCACCTTCCTCAAGAAGGTAACCATCCTCACTCTGCTACCAACTGCTAACGCGGGATTTCTGGCCTATTGCTGTTAATCCAGATCCCAATTCAGGTCGACTAAATCGTTGGTACCTGTCATTGAGTAAAAGGCAATCCACTACTAGGTTAATCAAGAAAGAACTTACACCACTCTAAAGAACCACTTACCACTGGAAAAGGTTTAAAAGTTTATTATAAAACCAAAGCTATCTGGAGATACAAGCATCTCAAAATGAGGTTCAAAAGATATACAGGTGTCAAGATAAACATAAAATCTCTAAATGCTCGTAGTCGACAGAATAGAATTACCAAGATCAGCTCAAAGGTCATTAAAGTTGCGAGAATAGCTACGAGTTGCAACTTGAGAGTCATTTACAGAAAGGAAAATACAGGTTAGTCTGTCCCTACACTAGACTAAGTGACATCCGTACTTAACAAGATCTTTACCTAAAAAGGTGTCAGCCGTGGTGACTTCCAAAGAAGATCACACACTTCCCTTAGTCTTTGTCTCAAAGTCGAAGTCTTGCAGTTCCCTATCTGCCTACCCATCCGCTCTCTTAGGTTCCTCAGATCATCTGCTTTAACTCCACCCCGGGGTGCTATCCCTAATACAAAATCACTTTTCCAATAGGAACGCCCCTGGAGACGCCTCTCACGTGGTGTTGGTTCTGGCGGCAACTTCCATGCTGGTACTCCTCGGGACCCTTCGTTAAAGTTGACCTTGCTTCCCAGGCTTCTCTCCGGCAAGACGGTACCCCCTAGAAATTCCTGAAGACTCCTACAGGCCTGTGCCAGGCGTCTCTGAACAAAGCCTATTCATCATTTTCCTGATTAAACCCCCTCGCACCTGCAAAAGACACTTTCTCTGTGGGCCCCAAATTCCGGCCTCCACCATATCTTGAAGTCGTAAACCATTTGAACAGGCTTTACAGTTTGTGCCTAACACGACTTTTCCCTAACGAGCACATGCAGATCAAAGAAGCGAAACGGGCCTCTACACTAAGCACATTTAATTTCTTTGTTTAAACAGTATTCTAACTAACACACATTACTATAATGTAACACATCTATTCAAAACATTATTTCAATTCTATGATTAATAATACTTTGCAGTAAAATGACATTAGAATCCAAGTTACTTAAAAGTGTAGCAGCATCTTTCGTTTCTTGTGAAATGCCCTGTGGCCTACACATTTCCATGGTTTGCAGAGTTACATTTCTTTTTCACACAGCCCCATAACGTGAGACTCCAACATCATTCTAACATTTCTACAAATCTCTACATTAGTTTTTCACACTGATATATGTATCCCTATTCTAATAAAGCACTCATATATATTTTCACTCTATAAGTTTGACACTCTTGTGTATTCTATTCTAAACTAATACAACGTGCTTGTAAATATGGTGCACTTCTACATTTTTTCAGATTTGTGCTCTCTCATGATTTTAACAGCATTTGTGACCATTACAGGGGTAGTGTAGTGGTTGAAGATTGTCTCCAAAGTGATAAGCTATCCTCCAGCAGGTCGGCAACATGGACTTGATCTGAAATGGCCATTTCCAAGGGGACAAAGTAAGCATGAGCACTTCCTAGCCTGGTACTGAGGGGCGCCAGTGAAGCACTTACTGAGGGGTAGGGTACAGGATAGGCTAAATTCCTGGCTCTGCAAGTAGTAAAGTTATTTGAAATTAAATAATCTGTAATCCTAAATCGCTTGGAAAGTGGCGGATTCAAAAGTGAAATGGGGTATGCGAACAATCTGGTAAAGATGACATGAGCTGATTTGTGATTTTGCAACCCTCAGTCTCAGTAATAGTCGATGCATCCCTCTTAGTGCACTGCTTTGAGGCTTTAGATCATGGGTACTCACAAACGTTCTCTTGGGGGCCAAATTTACAGTGTGGTTTGTTGCCGGGGGCCCCACCGGTGGGGGAGGGGTCAGTAGGGAGGGGCGGAGCTAGAGCAACAAAACAACTGTGACCATGAGGTTGAACACAGGCCCCTGCAGCGGATGCATTCGTCCACTGAGCCACCAGACCCAGCATACACACATCTATCTATCTCTATCTATCTCTATCTATCTTTCTATCTATCTATCTATCTATCTATCTATCTATCTATCTATCTATCTATCTATCTATCTATCTATCTATCTATCTATCTCTATCTATCTCTATCTCTATCCATCTCTCTCTCTATCTCTATCTTCTATCTCTCTCTATTTCTATCTTCTATCTTTATCTCTATCCCTATCTTCAATCTCTCTATCTTTCTTGGTCTCCATCTGTCTCTGTCTCCATCTGTCTCTGTCTCCATCTGTCTCTATCTGTCTCTGTCTCCATCTGTCTCTGTCTCCATCTTTCTCTGTCTCTATCTGTCTCTATCTATGTCTCTGTCTCTATCTGTCTCTGCCTCTATCTTTCTCTGTCTGTCTCTATCTGTCACTGCCTCTATCTGTCTCTGCCTCTATCTGTCTCTGTCTCTATCTGTCTCTGTCTGTCTCTGCCTCTAGCTGTCTCTGCCTCTGCCTCTGTCTGTCCGAGTCTCTATCTATCTCTGTCTCTAGCCGTCTCTATCTCTGTCTCTATCTGTCTCTTTCTCTGTCTCTGCCTCTATGTGTCTCTGCCTCTATCTGTCTCTGTCTTTCCCTATCTGTCCCTCTGCCTCTATCTGTCTCTCTGCCACTATCTGTCTCTTTCCACACAGGAAGCTTCCCAAAAAGCCCTTTTAAAAGTCAGCTGTGAAAGCCTTTACAGCTGACTTTTATAGGGCATGTTAGGAAGCTTTCCGAAGGTGCCCTGATGTCACAGAGGCCGGCAGTAAATGAAGATGGTAGGAGCATACATAGTGAATACTTGGGGTGGGTGAAATCTGCGTAATCGCGCTACGCAAATCTCTGCGAATGGGTAAAAAATCTCTGCGAACATGCAGACATTCCGCGAACATGCTTTTTTACTGTTCGCAATCGCTGTTTGCATGCTCGGGGGAAATATCTCGTGAACACCCATTTGAGAACGCGAACAAGCAAAAATTTCGTGAAGTCATGGAACGCAGAATTTTGGGTAATTTCGCATTCTCCGCGGAACGCGAAATTACCCAAATTCTGCAAATTCCGCGAGCGGAGCGGAATTTACCGCCCAGGCCTAGTGAATACCTATTTAATACATATTCACTAGGTATGCTCCTGCGGTCATCTTCTGTGGAAATTGCTGGTTGTGGAAACTGCAAGGTAAGGTCCGTGGGCCACCAATGAAGGCCTGCCTGCCCGCTGGCAGACCCGCCGGCCCTACTATGAGTACCATGGCTTTAGATGCACACCCGTTTCTTTTTGATGACTGCTGGCCAACCTCCTGCCGCTCGACCCGGCAACAGCGGACCTCCCAGCTGACGATGTACTCCCTCCTGGGCCTCGCTTCCTGCGGCTACTGGACAACACATACAGAGGCCTACTCAAGGTCCAGGGGGCCATAGAGGAGATCCGCAGGGCACCAGGTGGCAAGAAACAGGGGCAGGAGCGGCATCTGAAGGTCTGCTATAAGGCTGCCTCACTGGGATCACAGGAGAAGATAACCAAACTGCAACAAACAAGGGAGCAGGAGCCGGAGTAGTGTGCTGCCTCGCTGGGCTCATAGGACCTAAAGAAGGCTTAACCACACTGTGCACAGGACCGCCTGGGGCAACAGATGGCACCAGTGAAGGAACTTCCTGAAGGCCGGGAGCGACCAGGAACAGCCAAGATGCCAAGCCGGCATGCAACAAATGCATGCCTCTTCCTCTTCCTCCAAACGTAAAATGTACGGCATTGGATTCCTGCCGTATCTTTAATTTGTAATTTACTACACAGATACGTGGTAATAGACGATTTTAATGTTTTTGCCCTTAGTCTTTTTTCCTGGGCATGGGATACTGATAAAGTTTGAACTTGCTTCCTACCCATGGTGGCGCATGTTGCAACATTAGTAAATGCCTGAGGTAAAACAATGTCATCAAACAATGTTTTCACATATGCCACCATGGCCTTTGTCACACACTAAATAATCTTCAATTATGTTTCTTCTTAGTGATTTCTCTTCGTTTTCCCAGATGGACAGCCCTAACAGTGGGGGGCAGGTTCGAATGTGATCCCCTAAGTAACTTTTTTTTTTAAGTTCAAAGAAAAATTTATTAAGGTAGCTAAATAATGGTAACATAGTATACAATCCCCTAAGTAACTTAACCTCAGCTAATTCTTGCAAATAAAATGTGAGGTAGAAAACGGAACAGGTAAAAGCTTCCGAAAAAAACGATGTTCCTCTAACTGGATTACTGATGTGTCCCTGATGCCCCTACTCCCGCCCCGTAAGCAGCCACTGGTACACATTGTGAGGAATACATTTTTAACATCGGCACCACAGCCCGTCCGTCCGGTGGAGATGGCAGACTGAAGAGGGAACCAACATTCCTGGATAACATAGCCCTGTGCTCAACTATATTAGGTGTCCTTGAACCAGTAGAACTAAAAATCACCCCCAAATATGAAAAAGTGCGTGTGCTTAGTAGATGGATGTTCCCAACAGCAATACCTGAAAGTGGGATGCTCTTTGGTCCACATGCCTTAACAAAGGGTTTTTGAATAATTGGTTAGCAGATCAAGAGAGTCCATAAATTCTACAAATGAGTGAATCAATGAACACAGAGCCCTTTGCGTACGAGCTAATAAAGCTGCGTCATCTGCATATAACTACACTTAGTGAGGAGTACCACAAACCATGGGAATATCCGGGTGCATGATGTTAAATGTGACCCAAGGTCATTAATGTAGAGAACGAACAGCAGGGGTTGTTTAGAGAGTTCGCTATTTTGGCCAAACCTCACTCCCGCCTTTGTATTGTTGTACATAGAAGCCATAAGATGAACAAGAGGTACCTCCATCGCCAAGCCCAGTAGGTGATGTCATAGCTTTGACCGATTTACACAGTCGAAACTCATTGAAAGATCCATGAAAGCTAAATATAGTGGGGTACTTTTAGCCATGGTATGTTTGCCAAATATCAGATTAAGGTTCAGACACTGCTCTAACATTCCTACATGCTTGTAAAAGCCATATTGACATGGGTTTAAAATCATATTCTCCTCCACCCACTCAACAATCCTGTTATATAAAACCCTCCCATAAGTTTAGGGTAGAATGTGTATGAGAGAGATGGGGTGATAGCAGTTGGGTAAGGATTGGTCCCCATTCTTAAAAATCAGCACGTGACAGATGATTTCCAGGAATCAGGTAGTGATGCATATTGTAAGATGTCATTAATATTAGTCAGCAAGGGTGTCCAAAGATTGATGTTACACTTTATTAAATCAATGGGCATACCATCTGGGCCAGGTGCCCTTCCCCATGTACTCTGCTGTATTGCAGCTGTAACTTTATCTAAAGTTACAACTACAGTGGGATACAAAGTCAGTTGTCTCTCTAGCGTGTAATACCATGTCCCCCGTGGAATAGATTTATGAGAAATGTACCTCCCAACCCTCACTGCTAATAAGACAGCTAATCGGTGCTACTGTTCTATTAACTGTCCTTAAAGCTGAGACTGAACACCAGAAAGACTTACTATCATTCGTGGTTGCAGAGCACACCACACTAACCTACTGCTGACTAATCACCTCCCCCCACCTCTTATTTGTTACTGTTTTATACTGCTTTTCGCAGGCTTACCACCACAATAGGTTCTCTAGGATGGCGGTTAATGCCGTATGAAGGCCTCGATTGGCTGCTGAACATTCATGGTCAAACCATCTTGGAGTTGACTGGACTGAATTCACTGGTTTCACCAGCTTAGAAATGTGTTTTTTGAATACATGAGCATAGGGTCACATAGGAATTTACTATGACGCCTGGCCCATTAGAATCGTTATTAGACAAACAGCCCATGATTAGCTCAAAGTTGTTTCGGATTAGGGCGCGCTAGGTGGCGCCGGACCAAGATGGCCGCACTGCTGTGAGGCTCTCGCCCTGCTGAGCCTAATCACCATCCTCCATGCCATCCTGACCAGTCCCTTTGCCTCCTGCATAGCGGTACCTAGACCGCCTTACTGCTGTGACCACTCCGGTATCTTCAGCCGTCGCGTCGCACAGCCAGAACCTGAGAAAATTGGCCCAGATCCCGCGACCGGCGCCTCGCGCTCTGCCGCCGCATCGCCCCCCCTGGGCGCCCCGGCTGGGAAAGCCCGGGGCTTTGAGGCCTGGTGGAGAAGCCCCGCACCTTGCATCGTGAGAGGCCTGACTCGCCACACCGCTAATTGCCGAGGGAGCCCGCCTCACGGACGCCTGCATACCGCACCAGCTCCAGGTACGAGCCCTTCCTCCGCAATACCGGCGCTGCTGGACTCCGCTCTGCCCCCGGACTCCCCTGCGCGCCGCGGCCTGCCGTGCGCCTGGACTGAGGCGGGCCGAGATACGGACCCTGTCGCACCTGCTCCTCTGTTGGCGCTGCCGGTCACGATTGCCACTGCCCCCAGGCACTTACCTTGAAGCTGCAAGAGGCGCTCTCACGCTGGATGCTTTCTAGCACACCCGGATTGGCGCTGTATCTCCACGTCGGGGACGGCGTCCTCGCTGGGCTCACCCTCCTCTTCTCTGGCCTGAGAGGATCCTCCCCGCCATTACGCCTGCTGGGGCTGCTGAGTTCGCGGACATTTTGGGCGAGCCCCCCTTGGCGCTGTGACACAACCCCTGGTGGGATTGCTCACCTTCACCTTCCTGATTCACCTGGGCAACTCTGAGCGCTGCTCCATAACGTACCCTGGTCGCATTCTCCTACCACCTTGGGGCCCCTAAAGAGACTCGCTATCACCACTTGTACTGCTGCTGCTTGACATAGGAACACTGCCTCCCTCGCGATACTGACTCTGGATCCTGGGAAGCACTCCCACCCTCACCATTCCTCGCCCCGCGCTGACATCGGCACTCTGCGGGCACGCACCCACGACTCACGGGCTTCAGCTCCTGGCCCCGTCCTCCTTCCCCCCTTCCCAGCCTGCTCCCTTTCAAGTCCGGGCGACCATATCCTCTGTAGAGACTCCGACGCCGCCACGCACCATGCGACGCACTGATGCAAGACAATCAAAAATCCCATTTGAAACTAAGAGGACCTCCAAGACAACACCGGAGGGAGGAGGGAACCCCTCCACCTCGCCCCCCCCAGAGGAGGACTGGAAAGCGCTCTTATTAGGCATGAAGCAAAGCCTATCGACGATTGATGCTAAAATCAACACTATTAATGCGCGCATGGACAGCGTGGTGGCGAAACTCTAACATCACGACACTCGTCTAAAGGAGGCCGAGGAGAGAATCTCGGGGCTGGAGGATAACGCTACGTCTTCGCAACGCCACATCACCCAAATGGATAGACTGCTCAAAATCATCGCGGACAAGAACGAAGATTTAGAAGCGAGATCGCGACGGAATAATGTTCGCATTTTGGGCCTTGCGGAGACCACCAACACGGGGAAGATGGAAACTTTTGTTGAAAATCTCGTTACGGACCTGTTTGGAAAGGAAGCCTTCTCCCCACTCCTCGTTGTTGAGAGGGCCCATCGCTCCCTGGCTGCTCCCCCTCCCCCCGGTTCCCCGCCTAGGCCTATCATAGCGCGCTTTCTCAACTACAGAGACCGAGATGCAGTGTTGCGCCGGGCGAGGGAACTGAAGACGGTGCGATATGACAACACACCGCTTTCTTTTTTTCCCTGACTTCACCCCTGCTGTCCAGTAGGCCAGACGCAAATTCGCAGGGGTAAAAAAGAAATTGCAAAACCTGGAGATCCCCTATGCCATGCTGTACCCGGCCAAGCTAAAACTCTCCCACCAGGGTAAGCACCACTTCTTTCTGAATCTGCAACAGGTGGAGGACTACCTTAAACAGTGCAAGAAGGACCAGCTCAGGGAGGAGTCCACTCGCCGCCGCTCCAGATCGCACTCTCCGCTATCCCAACAAGACTGACACGCGGCACTGCTTGGCGGCCCCTTTGAACTTCTGAATCCCTGTGTAATGGCCCCGAGCGAATGGACTCCTCTGTTTCCCGGTGAGGTCTTTGGTTTATTACAAATGGACTGGTCTAAATGTATATTGTGTGCTCACTAGACCACCTCCGTCCCGCAGTTCCGACTGGGCCGACCTGGTTGTAAGCGGGTGTGAGTAGGGAGGTGGTTGGCAGGTATGGTGCCCCTAGTTCCAGACCCCCAATGGGTATTCCCCAGATTCCCTCTCCCCTACTGAGGGCTGAGGCTTATGCTGCCATTTTTTTGGCTTTTGTTCTAGTTTTGTTTAGGTCAAGGGTGGGTGGGTGGGTAATCATTACACGGCAAGTTGGGGTAGCCTTTGTGGGTGGGTTGTTGCTACAGTTTTACAGAGTCATAGATGTCGGGGTGCTGTGGGGTGGGATGTGCTGGACTGTGGGGTGGGCGATGGGGGGGAAATGTTGTTTTCATCCACCTGATACTGAAATGAGCCAATTTGGAGCACTAATATGCTGCACATATTTACACTCTACCACATGGATGACGTAATGCCGCCACACCCGACACAACAGTTCCGCCTCGTGACCTGGAACATTCGTGGGCTGAATGACCAGCGAAAAAAGAGGCAAATATTGGGTTATTTGGATAGACAGGGGGTATCTATCGCTATGCTTCAAGAAACTCACTTGCGACCGGACGGTTCCCCTGTGTTTGCCTCTAGATGGGCCTCTTGTAAGGTTTTCTCCTCTTATTCTAATTACGCTAGGGGGTTAACGATCTTAGTTCGGCGAGGGTTGCGCTTCTTACTTGCTGGCACTGAGGCAGACTCGGGTGGAGATGCTGCATGATGTGGGGGGCACTGTACTCACACACGGTCCTTCTAGCTTGTTATTACGGCCCTAACACGGATGACACTTCTGCACTCCTTACGATGTGGGGCAAAATTCAAACGCTGGGTATCAGCCACGTCATACTCGGGGGAGACTTCAACACGGCATTGGACCCGAGCCGGGACAGATCCCACCCCCAGACACTCCATTACACGCATACCCAACGTACATTATCTGATCTTGTCAAGGACCACCAATACACTGATGCATGGCGGCACCTACACCCCACTCTTAATCAGGGCACTCATCACTCAGTGGTACACTCTACATGGGCGCGGCTTGATTATATATTCCTCTCAGCTGGCCTCCTCCCTTGGCTGGATGGTGCCCTCCATCTCGCTAGAACTTTCTCCGACCACTCACCGGTCCTCCTTACTATGCGCGCACCCATTGATGCCTCCCCGTACTTGAGCTGGCGCCTCAACCCCGCGCACCTTACTGACTCAGCGTTCAGGGGGGAACTTGAACAGGACATTCCGGATTTTTTCGACCTCAATACTGGTTCCGTCACATCTTTCACTAGGGTCTGGGAGGCCTTTAAGGTCACTGTCAGGGGCTGGTGTATTGCGAAGGGTGGTGGTGTCCTCAAATCGCTACGTGGGGAACTGCACAAATTAGAAGCTGACCTCAAGTTACTTGAACGCGACGTGGCCCGTGACCCGCACAGTCCCACGCCTAAGGCCCTCCTCAGGGACAAGCTTAACGAATACGCGGAGACGGCCGAAAAGGAATGCAAATTCCTTGGGAAGCCATACACGGCCCGTCTATACGGCGAGGGAGACAGGCCCGGCAGGGCACTTGCCTTTGCGGTTAAGCCTGCAAAATATCATAACTATATCTCGACCCTAATGGATGAACATCAGGCACCACAGAGAGACCTTAAGGAACAAATGCGTATCCTAACTCACCATTACTCTACCCTCTACACTTCACACCGTCAGACGTCCGTTGACTTACAGTCCTACCTTGAGGACACTGCGGTCGCGTGGCTCGGTCCCTCCCAACAGAAATTCCTACATCACGAGCTAGAACTTGACGAAATCAAGGACGCCATCATGTCTATGAAATCCGGCAAAGCGCCTGGTTCGGACGGGCTTCCAATAGACTTTTACAAGGCCTATATCCACTTGCTTGCTCCCCTGCTGAAACGGGTGTACTACTCTGCCCTAGAGGAGGGCGCGCTGCCTTCCACCATGCGGGAAGCCGTTATAGCTTCCTTGTTGAAACCTGGCAAACCTCCAGAATTCTGTGATTCTTACAGGCCCCTGTCGCTGCTTAATACAGACGTGAAAATTCTGGCAAAGGTACTCGCGACACGCCTGAACTTACTGATGGAGCGTCTGGTCTTACCGGACCAAGCTGGATTCGTCCCCAACCGTGCGACGTCTCACAACTTGCGCACCCTACAAGCTGTCCTGCAGGACATTAACCCTCGCTGCGAGGCGGCTGCTGTCTTCTTGGACGCAACGAAAGCGTTCGATTCCCTAGAGTGGGACTACCTGCTAGCCCTTCTGGAATGGATGGGGACCCCCTTCTCCTTTCTTGATTGGATCAGGCTGCTGTATTGCAGACCTCAGGCCACCGTATTGTTAAATGGCTCTCGTTTGGCCCCGTTTGTGATCCATAGGGGCACCCGGCAGGGCTGCCCGCTCTCGCCGGTCCTCTTCGCGATTGCCATCGAGCCCTTGGCGGCCAAGCTCCGGCAGCACCACAACCACCGTTCCTTGATCTACCCGGAGAGGCAGCTGCTTGTCGCCTTATATGCGGACGATGTGACCTTATACGTAGACAAACCGCGGGAGAACCTTAACCCTCTGCTGCGGGAGATAACCAAGTTTGGTGCCATATCCGGGATTCAGATCAACTGGTCAAATTCAGCCCTGTTTCCTTTGACGGACAAGACTGTCCCCTTCCCGCTGGATTACCCCCTGGTATGGGAGGCTGCCGAAATAAAATACCTAGGTATAACCGTAACTAGAGATCGTGAAGCCCTCATCAGCGCAAATTATGGTACGGCTATGGACAAGCTGACCGATACCATCACTAGGTGGATCCACCTTCCACTCTCGATGGCGGGACGTATTTCCCTTATCAAGATGGTGGTCCTCCCCAAGCTCCTTTACCTATTTACTAACATACCGTTCTCTCCGGGAGCCAGCTTCTTTCGCGTACTGAATTCTCAGCTGTCTAGACTAATCTGGGGTGGCAAACAGGCTAGGCTCAGTCTTAAAACGCTTATGTTGCCATACCATCAGGGCGGATTTGACGTCCCGAATTTCTAGCGCTACTACGACTGCGCCCAGGGTCACTTTGCTGTGTACTGGTTGCATCCCCCTCCCTTCATGGCTCACCTTGCGGTGGAAGCCGGTTATATGAGACCAGCTCAGCCATCAGGGTACCTTTATGTCCCATCGCGGGCGAGTGAGCGGGACCCTACTACGGTCGATTGCACGGTGAGGGCTTGGAGTCGTATCGTGGCTCAGATGGAGATCGAGTTCTTATACTCGCCACGTATGCTCCTGGCGCATGATCCCAGGTTAAGCGTCGCCTGCGAGGAAATAGGCCGCAAACTGCTTACAAAATGTGCGGTCCATACCTGGGGTGACTTGTATCTTGGTGGGCAGTTTCGCACCTCGGCCCAATTCTTTGGGGTCCTCACCCCTTCAATCATGGACACATTCCTCTATACCCGGCTATGCCAAAATGTCAAAGCGGCCACACCCAATTTTCCTGCTGAACCGGAAACAGTGGCTCCGCTGCACGCTCTCCTCCACCCTGACCCCCCGAAACATGTGGTGTCTATGCTGTACAAACACACCCAGGCCTCCCCTTCACCCCCGACGCTCAGAGCGCGCGGTAACTGGGATAGAGATCTTGACGAGCCATTGTCGGATGCGCAATGGGAAGAAAGCTGCTCACACACGAACGCTGTCACGGGTAACGCACGTCTCAGGCTTGCACATTATACATTTTTGCACCGACTCTACCATACCCCCGCCAAACTACTCCGCTTTGGCGTACGGGATAACGACAGATGCTTGAGGTGTGGCTCCGTGGGGGCGGATTTCCTCCACTTGGCCTGGTCGTGCCCGGCTGTAGCAACGTATTGGGTGGAAATATTTCAGGCACTGTCCGATATGGTCGGAGTGGACGTCGCGCCATGCCATAAGATCGCCTTGTTAGGTCTCCCATCTCCAACGATCAAGGTGCATCGGAAGTTTTTTGCGCTGGGCTTCCTCCTGGCTAAGAGACATGTGGCGTGCCATTGGGGTAGGGGCCGCGCACCCAAATTTAAGGTATGGCTTGCTACGATGACGGCGTGGCAAGAACATTTACACACATATGCCGATCTATTGCCACCGAAATCGCGTCCCAAAGATCCCTGGACCCCTCTGACCACATATCTCCTTTCACTGCAGGAGACGGTAGACTCCCGGACTGATGGAGAGGAGGGTGGTGACTAGTCGTGGCCATTCCCTTGGACTGAACGGCGCCCTTACGCTTCCCCCCCCCGAGCACTGACCTACTGCACGAATGCTTGTTAGTCGCCAACACTAGAGGTGGGATACAACCACTGGTCTGGACACAATCCCACAGGGTACGTTCTCACGGGATGAGCCCATTGCCCCCCCTCCCGCCGCAGCCGAGTAGACATCACTCCCCGTCTCTGCTGCTATCCTGCCCCGCCCCCGCATGCCACGCGTGGCGCCCATCTTGTTAAGTCATGCACTGCTGCAGCCTAGATCGGTTCATCGTTCCCCCCCCTTTCTTTCTTTGCGCATCTCGTACGCCGCTTTGCACCCTTCGACACCCCGTACTTCTTCTTGAATGAATAAGACATCACAGTTGGGATTGTTTTCGTTTTATGGGTTTCTTTGGTTGCATTACTAGATAAATAAAACCTCATGTCATGAGAATAGGTTTGTGCGCTGCCAACTTGCAAGCTTGCTGAATCAGAGTTTAACAGTTATTTACGTCTTTACACCGCGGCCGGCCCTCTGGGTTGTAGGCGACTTGCTGTGTCTATAATACTGAACTGCTTTTTAACATTTGTTCGCCTACGTACATGCTTGAGGTGAGACCGCTGCCGGCCTGAAAATGACAGGTTGTAGGCAATTGGCTGTGTACACTCTCCTTGTCACCAATAAAGGTTTTTTCAAAAAAAAAAAAAAAAAAAAGTTGTTTCGGATTACTTCAGCAAGAAATTGGGTAGGGTTAGAAAGTTTCCAGCATACTTTTAAGTTATTGTTAGATGTTCATAGGCTCTGCATTTTGGGACAAATATTGGCTTCCGCCCTCGATGTCACAATCAGATCTATCTCAATGGGATTGTGATCACTAAAATAGCTTTGTAACGTTCATGCAATCCAGGGGTTTGAAGGTAAATACCACAAAAACTTTTATAATTAAATGTGGCAAAAATAGTTCTAAATGCCACAACATTTTTATTAACAATATCAAAGTTGAAAGTGCCAGTGAATTTTCCTATTTGAGTTGTAACTTTGGGCCAGATGTAGGTAATTTTAATTTACCACCTCTTAAATACCGATTCATACCGAATCGGTATTTAAGAGGTGGTAAAATAGAGGGGGGGAGATGTAGGTATTTCATATTCGGTAAATTACCGAATCGTTAAGATTCGGTATTTACCGATTCTGTAAATACCAATTCGGTATTGCCCATTGATTCCTATGGGCCTTGCAGCCCATAGGAATCAATGGGCAATACCGATTCTGTAATTATAGAATCGGTAAATACCGATTTTAGCAAGGGTGCAGGGGGTGTCACTTTGACACCCTCTGGCACCCCAAAAATAGGCATGTGCGCCATGTGGCACACAGACATGCTCTAAGGGCATGTCTGTGTGTCACATGGCACAGGTGTGCATGCACACATGTGCATGCACAACTGGATTCGGTATTTTACCACCCAATTGGATTGGGTGGTAAAATACCGATTCTTAAAGCCCTGTGGCACTCTGACATGTGCCAGCTACATCTGCATTTACAGAATCTGTATTTTACCGAGTCTGTATTTACCGATTCGGTAATTTTACCGAATCGGTAAATACAGAATCGGTAAAATACCGATTCTGTAAATACATGCCCTACATCTCAAAATCCAATTAAGAGTCGGTAACGGCCGAATTCGGCCGTTACCGACCGGTAATTGGCCACCTACATCTGGCCCTTAAAGAGAAAAGGTGATGCTGTAAATTCTCCCATGGCAGGATCAGAGGCATGACAAGGTGTGAGGGTTTCCCATTCCAAACTGAATGGTAAAATTCCATCAACATTCACAACTGACACTGTCCCTATTTTTGCTACTTCGCAACTTTAAGTAGGTGCACCGCGCCACAAACAGGGATAGTGTGCCCTATTACACATATTGCACTGCCCCAAAGGTTATTGCGAACTCATGATGGCCTTGGGGGCAGAAAAATAGTGAAAGGCAGACCAACTGTTTGAAGTGCCTGATCAGTCTTTCCTCTTGCAGGAGGTACCCAGCCTGCTTTATAAAAGGGGACAGCTGGCTATCCGAGGGAGTCCGTGAGACCTTTGCCTTTGCAGAGGGCGCCCTAAGGCCCACCTCCATAACATGGCACTGAATCAAAGTGTTTCTTTCATTAGCATGCTGCTATGCCTCATGCTAATGGGGTAATGTCCGTTAGAATTGTACCAGTGCTATTTGTGCACTTGTGCAATCTGTATTACAGAAGGGCAGCACAACTTCTGCTTCCCTATCTGTAATACCAAAGTGCCCTCGGGTCACAGAAATAGGACCACAGGCCTGTTGTGCCCCCACGACACCTTGCATGATAGAGTCCCACACTGCTTGCACAGGCTAGGTGTACCAAGGATAACACCTCATCTCTCACTAAACCTCATCAGAAGGGGCAAAAAGGTGCAAAAAAGTGAGGAGTAGGAAATGACTAGGCTGCATCTCGACTGCCTTCCAGTTTGGGAGGATAGCACTTATTTTTCTACTTATATCTCATTACCACATTGTTGGAAACACATGGATTCTAAGAATCCCAATTTCCTAATGATTGTCTCCAGAAAGCCATTTGCTGCTTCTAGTAACGTAGAACACAAACTAGAAACATAGAGGGTTCTCATTGTGTAAATGTTTTGCACGGTGACTGATGGCTATCAGTCTTTGAAGTCAGACCTCTGAGACAGTGGCAATAATCTACTTAATGGATGGATGGATGGGTCTATTGTACGCACTGATTTAAGTGATCAAATCCAATCAAAATCAAATCAAAGATAGCTTTATTCGATTTAAAAAATAAATCATAAACGCACAAAAGGTAGCATTTACAGTTAAAACATTTACGCTTTTTTTATATATTACTTTAAGTAGGTAGAGCAAGAATTACATGGTTATTATCCCAGATTACGATTCCAAGTTGATTCCCAAAATTATAAACATACATATCATATAAGCTTTAAAATACATCAATTCTGCATAAATAATAGCCAGGTAATCAGTTCCACATTGACTTCCTAAAATTAATAATAAAAAAAAAAGAGAATAATAGACTTTGTAAACATTTCATTATCCAGAGTTTGTAGTGCTAAATTAGCTGTAGACATTGTCTTAGACCCAATGTTTTTAAGATCGGCTTTATAAGCTTCTTTCTTGGAAGGGAATAAAATGTTCAGAATAAGAGAATGTGCAACCTGGATTGGCATGATACATCGTCACATGGACAGGTATCCAATTCCCTCGACCAGTCATTTCTAATTGGGAGGCTAGTAAGCCCGTGAAAAAACCCCAGGCAAAAACGAGTTAATAACATCCTATCATAGCTTCCTATGACCTGGACTAGATAGGGCTGGATGCCTTCACATGTTAACATCAACTGGTTGTCCATGAGAGATGGTTTAGCTCTCTTTTAGGGTATCTAATTGATTGTAAATGTGCCAAACAATCTGCCTGCTGAGTCTTTCTCGGAATAGAGACCATGCTATCAGGCCTATCAAGGTATTCAGGTTAACCAATATCACTCATTATTTGTTTGATGTATCTAAACCAGGGAATTGAAAAAACCTTATCTAGCTTCAAACAATCATTAATGATATCCCGATTGAAGCTAGTCTTAATGGTCACCCATACCTTATGCCAAAGCAAAATAGATTAAATTTTAATCAAATCCGAGATATATGAGAAACCAAGCTCTGAATGACAGATACAATTTGCAGTACATTTCGGAGCTGCCAGCAAGTATTGGGTGCACATCCACTGATCCCCAAATTCCCACACCATATAGGGCTGTGTTACGACACTTTGTTTTATATGTTAGTAGTAATTCTTGCACTGGTCTGCGTCCTAATTTTTGGGCAAAATTAGCCAGTGCACCAGTAGCTCTTGAAAACAACAGTTAAACTGAAGCTGACCACGTCCCCTTATGAACAAAGGGCCCGATGTAGGTCGGTCGGTAACGGCCGAAAATCGGTATTTTCGGCCGTTTCCGACCGGTATTCTGTAATCGGTATGTAGGGACACATTATTTTACAGATTCGGTAAATTTACCGATCGGTAAATTTACCGAATCTGTAAAATACCGATTCGGTATTTATACCTATTCGGTATTATTGATATGTAGGTGGGACTCTTCTGAGTCCCACAAGCCTTACAGAATCGGTATTTTACCATGAAATCCAACTTCATGGTAAAAAACCGATTCCGGTGTGCATGCACATGTGTGCATGCATACCTGTGCCATATGACAGGCAGACCTGCCCTTAGGGCAGGTATGCCTGCCACATGGCCCCCGAATCTTTTTTGGGGGTGCTAGAGGGTGTCAAAGTGACACCCCCTGCACCCTTGTCAAAATCTGTATTTACCGATTCGGTAAATACCGACCGGTAATGCCCCATTCATTCCTATGGGCTTCAAAGCCCATAGGAATGAATGGGCCATTACCGGTCGGTATTTACCGAATCGGTAAATACAGATTTTTACCGATTCGGTAGCAGGAACATCTGGATGTTCCTACATCTCAACCCCTTAGATTTACCGATTTTTAATTACCGAATCGGTATGATTCGGTAATTTAAAATCGGTAAATCTTTTTTACCTACATCTGGGCCCTAGTGCCAGATGTAGGAGCTCTAATACCGATCGGAAACGGCCGATTTCAGCCGTTTCCAACCGGTATTAGGGTTTTCAGATGTAGGGGGCTGAGAATTACAGAATCTGTATATTTACCGATTCGGTAAAATTACTGATTCGGTAAATTACGGAATCGGTAAATATACCGATTCTGTAATTCCAAATGTAGGTGGCACAGTTTACAGTGCCACAGGCCCTTAACCTCTTGGATGCTCGGCATATTTCCCTGCTGTGCTGAGAAATCGTAAATCCCACACATCATGACGAGCTGGGCTCGTCATGAGCGTGCGAGGAGGCTACTTCATGACGAGCCCAGCTCGTCATGAGCGTGGAAGGGGTTAAGAGTCGGTATTTTACCACCCAATCCTATTGGGTGGTAAAATACCGAATTCAGGTGTGCATTCACATCTGTGCATGCACACCTGTGCAATGTGACACACAGACATGCCCTTAGGGCATGTATGTGTGCCACATGTCACACAAGCCTGTACTTGGGGTGCTAGAGGGTGTCAAAGTGACACCCCCAGCACCCTTGCAGGATTCGGTATTTACCGATTCTGTAAATACAGAATCGGTATTTCCCATTGATTCCTATTGGCTTCAAAGCCCGTTGGAATCAATGGGAAATACCGATTCTGTATTTACAGAATCGGTAAATACCGAATGTTACAGATTCGGTAATTCTGAATTTAAAATTACCTACATCTGCCTCCTTCCTATTTACCTACTCTTAAATACCGAATCGGTAAAATTCGGTATTTAAGAGTAGGTAAATCGGAATTACTTACATCTAGCCCCTGATCTTTTCAGGTAGATTCCTTTTCATGCAGATTTTGTCTGAGTTACTGGTGTGCGTCTTTGTTTTTATGATTGCATACTTTACGTAAAATGTTATTCCAGGTGCAAGGCAGCAATCATTCCAAGATAAAGACAGGTGCGTTTTGAAAATGCTGAAGTGCATCGTTTTCCCTTGAGACTGCTGCTCTCTGGTGTGTCCTTAGCTTGTGCTGTGAAATGCCAAGTAAAGCTTGCCTTTTCCCATGCGTTATGCTTTTTGTTTACCGTCCACATCGCACTCTGAAAGAGCCACCGCGGCCGGTGTGTAAAAGTGTGCATGTCAGAGGGGGGCAGAGGTCACGGGCGGCAGCTGCCCTGGTTACAGTCCTAGTTGCAGTTGTCCCACTTAAATGTGTAAATGTATAAATGGAACAAGCGGGTGGAGTGCTGGTCGGTGTCATGAACAAACGAGAAGGTGCAGCTGCCGGCGTGCCCCGTGTTATTAGGTTACTTTTGGTCCCTGTCAATATGAGTCCCAAGAGAGCTGAGTTTATAGGTCAAATGACCCGATGGATGGTCTAACACCGCTTAACGATCAGAAAACAAGCCTGCGGTTCCCCGCACTTCAACCTTTAACCAAAAGGTCGGCGTAACATTGAGTGTAAGAAAATATAGGGAAACACACAGCCTGTTGCCTGGGGCTGTGGTACATGTACACTCGAAGGCGTCTTGGATATCAATCGCCTGAAATTTGAAAGCTGCAGGGGACACATCGTGACATTTAGCGTCCAATTTTAAATTTGATATGTGTTGGAGGTATCTGGATGTGGCTCATTAGAAAAATAGTCGTTATTATTTGTCCTTGCTGTTGGGACACACAGCTTCCAGAGAAGCCTTAAACTTTTATAGCCATGTCATCATGCAAGTACATAATAAAAACCACAACTAAATATGATAAAAAGAAAATTTAAATAGACGATAAAATTATTTGCTGAATAAAAAGATTTGTGAAGTTGTTGGCGGAGAATTAAATCTCCTCCTTAACATACTTTTATATTTTTGTAAATTCAGAAACATTCCCAGTAGCCAACATGGGAAGCCTACATTATATTTGAGCACCGTGGGTATGGAGAGTGCTGTTTAAATGCTCGTTTTTCCTTTATGTTTCGCTCGGGAGAAAACATTTTTCCAAGTGGAAAAAGTGCTTCAAATACACCCCCACTAAGTCTGGGGGTGATCATTTCTCTTTTCTCACCCGGAAGTTCCATCCTGGAATAAATGTGAAGATTGTGGTGCGGTTGCATCGGTATTTGTGAGTGCCCACATAGGTACATGCTTGTGGGTGTTTCCAAACTTCAACCATCACCATTCCATATTATGTTTTTACCACGCATCCTAAAATTAATCAAAATCAAATTAGGAGATAAATTGACAGTAAAGTAAAATTATACCTTGCTGTTTCCAGCTGACTTGACAGAGTTTAAATTGTTGTCTTGTGACAATTAGGGAAAGAACCTTTTAAAAACTTCCTTGGTGCATAGTAGTTTTTATCCATCTCTTAAAGGATTTATTGGGTAGAATGGGTGAAAAATATTAGGGCCTATCTTTAATTTAGCCCTTGTTTTCCTAAGTTGATACAAATACATATGTATACATTACCTTCTGGCGGTTGCCAATAGGTAGTTATGGTTAGGACCATTAGACGGCATACAAAGTGCACTTCGCCTCCCACCCCCATTCTCCTTCTCATAGAAACACCTGAGTCAGATTTGGTCTTCACAGTGTAAACTATATTAACTTACAGATACGGCCAATTACTCCATTGGCCTCTCTTTTACTTAATTTGTGACCATCCTTTAATCTTGTTTTATTCAAAACACCACAGCACGCAAATAACTATCCAGATTATACATTTCCATTGTATTTACAATTGTCTCTCCACGGGTTCTCTTGCTTGACCTTCGGGCTGTGCCAGCAGGCCACAACCAAGATACCCTGCTCTCCTTAGGCTGACCGCCCCCCGGTCAACAGAGCCGCAGGTAAATAATTTGCCACCACTTGTGACAACCACTGGCTTCCTGGGTAAACCCAGAGAGACTGGAGCCACCAGCAGGTCAGCACCCTCTCCCGCCAGCCCGGAGCCCTGATAGACTTCAAGACCTGTTCTGGGGCCAAGCAGCCACCGACAAACGGAGTCCCTGTCATTTCTGTTGCCCAGGACCCCGCCTAACCGAGCTCTGCCTTCAGGGATGGGTGGGGGGGTAATTCCTACACGACCTCCGACCCTCGTGCAGGAAAGTGGACAAAGAGGGCGTAGCTACCACCCCTCTGCCTTTTAAACCCCCGCCAGTAATTCACTTCCGGGTCATCACGCGATGCGCATCCGGTCTGCCTGCCTTCCCCCTTCCGGGTCTCCCGACCCGGAAGGGATTCCTAACTTGCTTGGGCCCTTAAGTGGGGTGGCGCCCATCATAGATGGCATACAAAGTACACTTCGCCTCCCACCCCCATTCTCCTTCTCATAGAAACACCTGAGTAAGTTTTTGTCTTCACAGTGTAAACTTTATTAACTTACAGATACAGCCAATTACTCCATTGTCCTCTCTTTTACTTAATTTGTGACCATCCTTTAATCTTGTTTTATTCAAAACACCACAGCACGCAAATAACTATCCAGATTATACATTTCCATTGTATTTACAATTGTCTCTCCACGGGTCCTCTTACTTGACCTTCGGGCTGTGCCAGCAGGCCACAGCCAAGATACCCTGCTCTCCTTAGGCTGACCGTCCCCCGGTCAACAGAGCCGCAGGTAAATAATTTGCCACCACTTGTGACAACCACTGGCTTCCAGGGTAGAGCCAGAGAGTCTGGAGCCACCAGCAGGTCAGCCCCCTCTCCCACCAGCCCGGAGCCCCGATAGACTTCAAGACCTGTTCTGGGGCCAAGCAGCCACCGACAAACGGAGTCCCTGTCATTTCTCTTGGCCAGGACCCCGCCACAGGGCAGTCTATCTCCTCAGCGAGGGCTCCCACCACTGTCTGTATAAACAACTCACAACCTGCCTTGGACAATTGTACCCCATTCGCCGCATAATGCTCCGCCCTTGATGTTTGTATTAATTTGTGCCGGATGGTACGAATGCTGGATCTCTTTAAAATTCTCAGCCACTGACTGATTCAGTCTCCTCACTGACTTATTAACTGCCTTCGGAGGCGCTCCTTCCGCCCATACTTGACGCGGTATCATTTCGGACCATAGTAATATCGTGTTAGGCAACATGTTCCTGACCACCTCCAGAACTGAGAACAGGGCCTCCTTTACGTCCCTCCTTCCTGCTGGGATCATATCATTGCCACCTAAATGGATCACCAATAGATCGGGAATCGGCATACCCCTGGCCATGGCGCCCCGCAGATCGTTAGGCACCCCCGCTAAACATTTTCTGCCCACCACCACCCAATGGTGGTCAATTCCCTTTGCATTCTGTACTCTCTCCTCATGCGAATCCTTGAAGGCGAGCCCTGCTCTGCGAATAAAAGAGTGGCCACACCAGCATATTTGGCCCTCTGGGACGTTGCACCTAGAGCAAAATTGAAGATGGAAACAATCATCGTGAGGCGACACAAGCGGGGCAGAAAGACTGACTACTTATGCTAACTGGGGGCATACATACCACTCAAAGCACGTCGATTTCCAACGACCCACCCTCTTAATGGTTTCCTCAGGGAGGCCTAAGGCAGCCGCTGTCGTGGCTGCGCCGATGCGGAATGAATGGGATGTGAAATGAGTAGTGTCCACCCCCAGGCCTTCCAGAGCAAGCTTACATGCCCTAATGAACTGAAATCTGGTGAGGGGAATACCGTCAACGTGCAATAGTACCCTGTTGACGCCCCCGCCTTCATTTGCCTAAATTTGTTGTCGTATTGGAGCCATCCTGACGCTGCCCCATGAATAAGGGATATGTAGCTGATTAATTGGGCTGCCACTGTGGGGTACCTCTCTACAATGATAGACACGTAGATTGCAAACCCCGTAATCCAGTTCTTGATCAACTAATCTACCCATATCTTCTTCTGCTTATACTCCCCTTCCTTTCCTGCTCTGGTTTTCCCCGGGACCACCCCGGCATTTATGAGATCAAAAACGTGTATATACTCCCCCTTGAGTATCTTCTCCTTGATCTCCAATGGCACGCACCATGTGATCCCAGCCGAGGGGGATAACGCCATGGACGCAGACCCATAGATTAAAGGGCTGTATGCTAATGTTGGCTGCCCCGTGACCGCAGGCCCCACCGTCACAGGATAGGCCATTGCGGGAACCACTGTACATGCTGCGCAATTACTGTGCTCTTGCCCCTGTGACGTCGCTGCTACTACCACTGGGGATTCTGCCACACCCCCTGACTGAACCCACACTTGCTCCACACCACTGCTTTGATGTGCAACCACTGGTGGAGTGGTTTGTGGGCAATTTGCGTCGTGGGCGCCGCAACAGTTGAAACAGGTACCCCCCCGACTGTGAAACATTGTTTGTTGTATTGGTTCCCCCAGTCAGGCCCGTAGATGGAACGTTCATTGCTTGTGCTGTGTCAGACCCCAAGCCTGTTGTGTCTATCACCCCTACCTCACCTGAGGAGTTGGCCTGAGAGTCCCCCGCTCTGTAGCGCTTTTCTGTTTGTGCATCTTTAAACCTCTCCGGTGTACTCCGCACTCGCTTGGCCCGCGCTGTATCTTCTTGTGTGCTCGTTCCGGCCCCTTGCTTCAATGTCTTTAGCGCCCAGTCAATGCCTTTCTCTTTAGTGACCTCCAACAGCTCTGTCAATGCGCGATAGTCTTCCTTTGTGGCCTGGGCATCCTTGCCCTTTCAGGCACGTCTAGGTGGCATTCTGTACTTAATGAAAACAGAACAGCATTAGTCATCATCTCTTCGCTCTCCTGTCCCCCGTGACCTGGAACCTGAGGCGCCCCTGACACATGCACCCCTCTCTCTGTGCACAAAATAGTCCTTATGCCCCTTATTGCCCTGTCTTGCCACCCATGAGCACTGTTGTTAATACTCCACTTCAACTTCCTGGTGGCTTTGCTTTCCCAGGCCCAGTAATGCTCGCACCTCCCTGCCCGTCCATTTGCTAATTCAGACCACAAGAGGTGCTCCATCCCTGTGTGCCAGTTTCCCATCCACCCGTTAATCTGTTCAGCCATCTGAGGCCTTTACACCTTAAACCCCCATTGGTGTTCCCTTTTTACTCCAGCAGTGCCCACGGCTGTGCCTGTCCCCCTCGTCGCGTTCTCCTTCGCGCACTCAGTACTAAACAAGGTCCCTCAAGCAAGGCATTATAACTGCCAGGGCCTATCCAACGCAGCGCACCGCATCCTTTTCCCGCCATTAGGCATACTCTTGCACCGTACCATTTTTCGGCCATAAAGCGTCCCAGACACCACATCGTTTTTTGAGCCATCGGGCCTATTCGCGCTACTCGCACGAACGAGTCACACCCAAGAGTCGCACCCACAGGCAGCCTCGCACCACTCTACTTATCCCCTACGACTCGCACAATCCTGCGCTTACACCGTGACTCGCACCCAAGCACCACAACCAATGAAGCCTACACCTCCAAGGATTTCCCTCGCACCCAAGACTTGCATTCCAGCCTCTTAACCTCTACGGCTTGCACACCGCAGCGCGTACGCCGTGACTCGCCCACTACCACAACCCAAGGTTCGATGAATACGCACGACGCGCTCCCAATGACGCGCACACATCAACTCGCACGCTACGAGACGTAACCACTCAACGACTTGTACACACACAACTAACTCAACCCAACGACTCGTACACCACGCGCACGCTGAGTCGCACTCGCGCAATCCGGAATCGCACGAAATGACTCAACTCGTACGCACGCGCACTACACTGTGAGGCCCTCTCATCTGCAACTTGGGTCATGCGGTCGCTCCGCTTCAGACCGACAATGCCGCACACGGTCCCTCGGTAACTCCTACGTGACCTCCGACCCTCGTGCAGGAAAGTGGACAAAGAGAGCGTAGCTACCGCCCCTCTGCCTTTTAACCCCCCCGCCAGTAATTCACTTCCGGGTCATCACGCGATGTGCATCCGGTCTGCCTGCCTTCCCCTTACGGGTCTCCCGACCCGGAAGGGATTCCTAATTTGCTTGGGCCCTTTGCTGCCACTAAAGGCGCCATGCACCTTAAGTGGGGTGGCGCCCATCAGTTTCCAGAGAAAAAGCGTTTTATTGACTTGCCTATTTCTTTGGCACCGCTTGACGAATCTTCACAAAAGACTCCGAAAAAAGTGTGCCAGTGATTCTAGTTGTGCATGGAAAGTTTCAAGGCGATCTGGCAAATGGGGGAAGAGAAAAGGGGGGTAAAAAAAGTTGTGTTTCCCATGTTAATTCCAATACGTTTAGTAGTTTTAGAGTTATTAAAAGAAAAACAAATGTGTATACATAGGGACCCAACCCCTCAGTGAATCTTCCTAATCAGTGCAAAGATTTTATTGGCTTCTAACACGTCAACCAGGAAGTGTTGGCAGCCATTTTGGGACTTTGCTATGAACAAGTCCCAAAAAAAACAAAGGAAAGGGGGCAGGGTAGGAATACTTGGACCCACTAGCTCTGGTGCTTGGGTCCCTCAGGGAGTCCACAAGGGCAAAAAAGAATAAAAAAAAAATCTTTGCAGCAAAAATCATGACAGATTCATGAATTCACTGCAAAAAAATCAAACAAAAAACCAGTGCGGTCTCCCGTACTTGTTTTCAGTTTAGCCCCTGGGTGGGTCAGGTCCTGGGGACATGAGAGTAATGTAAAAGAAAAAGGAGGGAGATTGCATGGGGACCTCCCTCCTAGTGCTCCTTTTAACCCCAGTACCACCACCTACCCTGAACTTTATTTAAATATAGGAGCGGGGCAGCGCAAGACCCCAACATTGGGATCTTTGAAGCCCCGGGGACCACCACTTCCCAGAGGCTTTATATAATAAAAAAGGAGGGAGTGCGCAGGGTCCCCTCCTAGGGCTTTCATATGCCTGGGAAACACCACCTCCCTGGGGTTAAATGAATAAATATGCCGGGGGGTCAGGTGGACCTCCTGGGCCCTGGGGACCACTACTTCTTTGGGGCAAAATGCAATTTAAAAATCTTGGAGCGGGACAGCACAGCCCCCCTCCCAGGCCAAATACGCCCTGGGGACCACTACCTTCCCCAGGCCGGCCCATACATAGTAAAGAAGGGGGGGCTGCGCTGCTCCCCCTCTGGAGCCATTAATGGCCCTGGGGACCCCACTCCCCAGGGTCAGCTCCTGCTATCTCCCGAAGCACCCACCCTCGGAAGATAGCTGTTTGCTTTTGCTTGGCAGGAGCTTTCTTACATTAACAGTACCAGTGCATGATTGGATGCTCACAAATTCTGCCACGTGGAAGGCTGGATTTTACAACCACCAACCAACTCATGAGGAAAGTACAGAAAGAGAAATTTCTACCAAAACCCAATAGATTTCATTTTTCACTGAGAATTACAAGTCTTGCCTGTGTGTTATTTGTGTTCATTAGCGTGAGTGCTTCTGCCAGAGAAATAATCATTGTCATAGGAAAACAGGGAGCTTTGTGCAGTATTTATTATTATTACTTATCAACAGCTTATTGTCAATAAATAATTCTTATGCACATATGACAAACATATATTACCAATTCAAGAATTAATAAAGTAGCAATCCATACACACGAAATGACATTTGACAAGACCACAATAATCACAGACTGACTACTTAGATTTTTGAAATCAGAACACAACTTCCCCTTATCCGTCTGCAATACAAACACCATTAAAATCTAACAGAACATATGGTTTCAATACAATTTGAAATATGGACAGCGCAAGGCAATGGCCTGATTTACTGTCATTCGCACAAAGTAAATGAGGTGTGCTTCAGTCTTGCCACCTGACTACCAGATTGTTACCATGAAAGAGTTAATCATTTTAATCCCATTTATGCAGAAAGAAGCTTTCATGGGTCTTCAGTTTTGATGTGAGGAAGCCACAGCAACATAGGTAAGAGTTCGAGATGATTTCAGAATCCGAGCAGTGGAAAAGTTAGCATATCTCATTTTGAGTCTGAAGAGAGCATTCACCTTACTCGCAGCACGGCTCTTTTTAATCAAAGAGTCTGGGTGCCAGCTCAGTTTACCACTGACTGTTCTGTTGCGCCCATATTTAAGAAAGTTTTGAAACATTTTAGTATCTTCGAGAAGCTAATTGCCATTTCAAGAGGTCTTTCAAAAATGGTTAATTTACCTGTTTAAAAAACATTAATCCATGCTCAAGATGAGTTGATGCTATATCTAAGGTTTGCTGACGACCAATATTAGTTCTAGCTAAATGAAGGATGTCATTTTTCACATGCAATGCAATATATAAGTTCAGCACCACAAACAACTCAGCTATCAAGTCACCCATGCATAGATTAAATGACAGGGACGCTGTATTAAGCCCCTGTCATATGACGCTGTGGTTCACAGTGTATTATTCCTAAAGCGAATTTGACTCTAGGACTGTCATTTCATATAAGGGACAACTGTGGTGTACTAAGCGGAACACGTTTAACTGGAATCAATGGGTAAAAAACTGGGACACTGCACCCTATCATAATGAAGGCACTGTTTATAATGCAGGTGTGAACCTGCACCTGCACTGGAATCAGCGACTTATTGAAAGGCAGACTGGCTCTTTAACCCATTGACCGCGGTGGGAATTCCGCCGCAGTGCGGGTGATTTATGACTGGGCGTGGTCAGGACGGCCCCCGGCCGTCCTCCGCACACGCCCACCGTGACGTCGGACGAGGGTTAAAGCCACTGGCTCACCTTTTACTGTGTAGGTGGTAGCCATGCCTGCAATTCAAAGGAAAGTATACCAAAAAGTAATGGCCGGAATGCTTGAATTAATCTCAGCCACTGGTAATTATTCGCGGCCACATCCCAGTCCATAGATATTTTGCACGCCATGCCACCTCAGTTTGGACCCATCCAATTTCAAATCTGTATTTATCTTGCATGAAAGGGAAATTTTGGATTCATCTTTGGGGTGATATTATGCATACTTGAAGCTGATAAAAAGGATTGCACAGTAGAGGCTTCTGATTGAAAGGGTGGCAGCAAAAAATGGAAAAAGTAACCATGTTTTCCAAATTTGACTTAAGAAAAGGCTTAGTAACACAATACAAATGCGTCCATAGGAAAAGCGTTTTTTGGCTTCTCTGTATCTTTGGTGCCCGCTCACGAATCTTCACAACATTTTCTTGAAAAGGTACCCAGTGATCCTTGTTGTGCAGGGAAAGTTTCAGGGTGATAGGTCAAGAGGGGCTGAGAAAAGGTGGGGGGGGGTCAAAAAATGAGTGGTCCCCATGTTAATTCCTGGAGGAATTTTAAACATGAATACAGCTGAACGAATTACACCAAATTTGGCAGACAGGTAGGTATTCGTCCAGAGAAGTGCCATTTTCTGACTTGGTGTAAATCTGTTCAGCATTTTTAGAGATATTAACCAAATTGATATCTGATTGGCTCCCAACACTTCAACCAGGAAGTATTGGCAACCATCTTGGGACTTGGCTTCAGCCTAGTCCCCCAAAAATATGTAAAAAAAGAAGACAGAGGCAGGGTGGTAATAGCCTGATCCCCCAGGCCTCTTGGGGAGGGGGCCAGCCTGGGGCAAAAAAAGCATTTATTTTTTAGCAGGAGATGCACTGAAACCATGGCTACCGACGAAAAATAAAATGAAGCGGGGCTCTCTGCAGTATTTAGCCCCATGCGAGACTGGTCACAGAAGCGTGAGGTTGTACAAAAAGAAGGGGGCGCATGGGGCCCCTTCCTCTGGCTTATAAAAGCCCCAAAAGACTGCACCTTCTTGAGGCTTTAGTTTTAATTTGGCTACCCCCATGCCCTGGGGACTGACACCTCCCTAGGGCAAATCAAAAATAAATGCTGAGGGTCCCACACAGTCCCACTACATCCCGGTAAACTGCCACTTCCCTGATGCTAAACATATATAATGAATGTGGGGAGCCTGCACTGCCCCCTGCAGCATGGGGAACACCACCTCCCAGGGGCTGAAATAAATTAATGTAGGGTGTCTGTTGCGGGCGGGGACACCACCTCCCCGGGGCAGGTTTTAAGATGGAGGGGGACCATGCAGCCCCCCTCATTGAGCCATCAATGGCCCTGGGGGACTGCCATCCCCCAGGGCCAGCTCCTGCTACCTCCCAAGGTTTGCTTTCTGAAAACTGGAGCTCAGGCTTGCAGAATGTGGAGTTTTCATCTGTTTCCCTTCACGCAAATATGCATGCAGGAATATAGATGAAAATATTCCTCTGATGGACAGGGACCTGCCTATCAGCAGCCCCCTGTCTGTCAGAGCAATGCCGGCCTCTGCGGTCCCTTTGCAGACAGGGTGACCTCGGGGCACCCAGGTGACATGGCTGGGCCCCGGGTAAGGGGTCCCATGGCCACAATTGACCCAGTTTGGGGGGCAACCCTGAGTTGAGGACACGCCATAAGTATTACCCCAGTGGGCTTTGAATTGGAAAAGCCGGTTTGTAATCTTCTTCGCCGCTGTGCCATAAACGAAATCCGACATTTGCCGAGTCTCTGGCCCAGTGATGTTCACATAGTGGCATGTCCTCTGCGGCCAGAGCAAGGGCAGCTCCTTCATCAGAGGAATACATCACGGTGTGCTGCAAACCGCTCCCCAAACACCTTAAATACACGCAACAATTTATCCCCGGTGGGTTGGTCACATGGGTAACAACCTCTAAGCATGCTGGA
This sequence comes from Lissotriton helveticus, assembly GCF_964261635.1. NCBI lineage: Eukaryota > Metazoa > Chordata > Amphibia > Caudata > Salamandridae > Lissotriton > Lissotriton helveticus. Next base: position 965,598,491 of record NC_136065.1, on the reverse strand, counting down.
ACTCGAAAGCAATATTCTTGAAGAAATAATGAAACCCAAGTGGGTTCAGCAAAATCCATAATGGAATAAGTTCATAAGTATTACCACAATGGGCTTTGAATTGGAAAAGCCGGTTTGTAATCTTCTTCGCCTCTGTACCATAAACGAAATTCGGCGTTTGCCGAGTCTCTGGCCCAGTGATGTTCACATAGTGGCATGTCCTCTGCGGCCAGGCATGCTGCATTTGCATCCAAAACAGTTTGCCCTGATTTGAGGACACGCCAACAGCAGGTTGGTTGTGACACCACTTTATTCTCAGAAACCAGCTTGTCACAGTTCAAATTACAATTTCATCCTACGCGTTTCAGAGCTAGGGCAGCTCCTTCATCAGAGGAAACATCATTGTGTGCTGCGCACCGCTCCCCAAACATCTTTATATGCATGCAACAATTCATCCCAGGTGGGCTGGTCACATGGGTAACAACCTCTAAGCATTCTGGAACTTGAAGGCAATATTCTAGGAGCAATAATGAAACCCAAGTGGGTGCAGCAAAATCCGTAATGGAATAAGTCCATAAGTATTACCACAGTGGGCTTTGAATTGGAAAAGCCAGTTTGTAAACTTCGCCGCTGTGCCATAAACAAAATCCGGCGTTTGCCGAGTTTCTGGTCCTGTGATGTTCACACAGTGGCATGTCCTCTGCAGCCAGGCATGCCGCATTTACATCCAAAACAGTTTGCCCTGAGTTGAGGACATGCCAATAGCAGGTTGGTTGTGACACCACTTTAATATATATATATATATTCACTGAAAAAGCCATAGGTTTCAGGGACGTTATAGTTAGTTGGACATTTCACTCATATAAAACCATAGAAATTCCGCCGTTATAGTTAGTTGAGCTAACTATAACTTGCGCCCCCGCAATGCACTGCTGATTACATCCTATATTACAGCATTCATGACATGGTCAGGGACATCACTGATGACATCACTGATGACATCTCAAATGACATCACTGATGACATAACTGATTACATCACCCAGTGAATGTATTTTTCTTTAAAATTAAAATATGTATTATATATATACACCAATCTGTATTGAATAATGAGTGGATGTATAAGTGTCTGGATAGAGGATTTAGTAGGTGTGTGACTCACTGTTTAAGTGAGTGATTAAATGTGCCTTACCGAATACATGGGTTAGTGACTAAACTGTGTGAATATCTGTATCAGTCTGTTATTGTATAACCTGCTGCAGTTGGTCAGTAGCTCCATGGGTGTCTATATGGGTCATTGGTTAGTTGCCTGAGTAATTGTATGGGAGACGTGTGTGTTTGTAGTTGGGTGGGGGGTGGGACTCTGTGCATTGATGTGTGAAGGGTTGATTGACTGGGTGTATGACTTTAAGAGTGCATGTGGAAACAGTTGTATGGGTGTGTGAGTGTGGATGTGTTGGTGAGTGAATGGATGTCTCAGTAAGTACAAAAGTATATAAATGACTATATGTGAGAGTCAATGCTTGTGGGAGTGGCTGTATGGATGAGTGTATACTTGAATTAGTGATTATATAAGAGAGTAAGTATGCGTTACTATCTGTATGAATAAATGAGGTGTTGCGTGTAGAACAGTGTAGGTGAGTAAATGGAACTGTAAATGGAACTGTAATTGATTCTTTGCATGACTGACTAGGATGAGTGCATGACTGACTAGGATGAGTGGTGGTGTGTGAGCGTCTGTGGTGCATATGACAGTGTTGTATTGATCAGTGACTACGTGTATGAATGGTTGTATGGGTGAATGAGTGCATGTGTCTGTAGACCTAGGAATTAGTGAGTGCGTTTGTAGTAATTGGTATTGGTGCATTGATGGTTTTGAAAATGGTAGTCTGTACTTCTTACAGGGGGTGCATCAAAGGTTATATTTGGGTGTGAGAAGGTGCATCAGATTGTCACATGGACGATGTCATCAGTGATGTCATTTGAGATGTCATCAGTGATGTCACTGACCATGTCATGAATGATGTAATATGTGACGCCATCAGCATAGCAGTGGAATTCTATGGTTTTGTGTGAGTGAAATGGCCAACTAACTATAACGTCCCTGAAACCTATGTTTTTTTCAGTGGATTTCAAAAGTTTTTTAAATGCTAATTTGTAACTATAACGTCCCTGAAACCTATGTTTTTTTCAGTGAATTTGAAAGGTTTTTTTTAAATGCTAATTTGAAACAATAACGTCCCTGAAACCTATGTTTTTTTCCAGTGAATTTCAAAGGTTTTTTAAATGCTAATTTCTAACTATATCCTCCCTGAAAGCTACTATTAATAATAATAGCAGATACTTGTGTAAGTAGCTAGTCCATTCCATAAGTACATGACTAGTAACTGGAATAATTATAGTGCTGCAAACAGAGTGCATTGTGAATTTATAAGTGCTTACATATTACCTGGATGGGTGAATCGAGAAGTGAATCAGACTCACAGGAGGATTCCTACACTGCATGGGTAATAACTGCATATTTAGAGGAGTGTATCAATAGTATATAGGTGGTTAGAGGTCTGCATGGATAGTGTACAGAATATTGTAGCTGCACTTGTATTAGTAATTAGGCCATTCTATAAGTACATGATTAGTAGCTAGATGATTATTGTACTGTAAAGAGAGTGCATGGTGTATTTATAAGTGCTTGGGTATTAGTGGACAGCTTGCATTAGTATATAGTACTGGCTGGGTGACTGGAGATGGGCATGGGGAGTGACAGTGTCTTTGATAGACTGCAAGGGTAGTACCTGGGTGAATTAATCTTACTTGTTTCCAGGTAGATATCAAATTAATAGTAATATATATTCACTTTTTATGCACATTTAAAATACTTTAAACTTTAGTAATAAGGTCTGTAAAAGAGAAGAAAAAAAATCTGTTATTACATATAATTTTATAGTTTTTGGAACACAACATAAGTATACAATTACATCACATATTCAATTTGCCTTTTTTTTGCTGTCTTCAGATTGTATTGAATTTCACCATAAACAGTGATTTCAATGTTAATCATCAGATGACAGTGGGTAAAAAAATACAATCAATAAGATTGTTTGAAAAACCCATCTTTCTCTTCAAAATATCTACAACAAACGCAGCTTGGTATTTACATTTTCACAAATGAACATCCTTAATAACATAGTATATAAATCAAAGATCAAATATATTACCACATTTTTTCAAACACAGTTTTCCAGATGCAATATGAAAGAACAGAATCAATAAATGACTCCGTAATTACCAACATCTTCCCAACTGGCCGAATGATGTTTCTGAAAATATTTCCATTAAGTATATCGAAAATAAATTTTTGAATTCATATACACACCTTCCCAATAGGCTGAATGATGTTTCTGACAACATTTGCAATGAGGATATCCGAGATGGACTTCTAAAATCATATTCACATGCTTCCAATAGGGTGAATGATGTATCTACAATCTTTTGTAGTGGAAATATCCAAAATATAGTCAGTAATTCACGTAGATATCTTCTCAGAATTTTGGCATCAAACATATTAAATATGAATTTGGTAATTCATTAGGCAACCAAAATATTTTATTTTATTTTATTTATTTAACGATTTGTAGAGCGCCTGGTGACCCGGAGGCATCCCCGCGCTATAAGAGCTTGCTATGACCAAGAATGGAAAGAAGGTCCTATTTGGGAAAAAGGAGGGTTTTTAGCTGTTTACGAAAACGTAAGTAGCAGGGTTCCAGCCTCAGGTGGCGTGGGAGCAAGTTCCAGCCTGAGGACGCTTTTACTGAGAAGCGTCGGCCACCAGTGCGAGCCCTCCTAAATCTTGGGACATTGGCCAGTCGCTCGTAGTCCGAGCGCAGGGATCTAGATGCTTTATACGGGGTGACCATGTCTCTCAAGATTGAGGGGCCTAGACCGTTGAAAAGTTTATGGACGGTACACATAGCCTTAAACTGTATCCTCTCTCGCACTGGAAGCCAGTGAAGGGCCTTGAGTGCCGGTCTGGCCGAGGCTCTAGAGGGAAGATTCATCAGCATTCGGGCGGCTGCATTCTGGGTGCGTTGAAGCTTTGCCAGAGTGGTCTCAGGGGCTCCTAGGTAGACGGTGTTACTGTAGTCCAATCGAGCAAGGATCAGGCCTTGGACCAAGAGTTTCCTTGATGGAGGAGGGAGCAGCGGAAGGATCTTGCGAATTGAGCGCATGAGTCCAAAGCAGATTCCCGCTGTCTTGGATGCCTGAGTTTTCATGGACAGGTCTGGTTCGAGCCAAACCCCTAGAGTTTTAATTTCTTTCTTCGGGGCGGGCACCTCGCTGAAAGTTTCGGGCCAGACAGCTGGTGGAATAGCTGACCATTTCTTGCCCAACAGCATGACTTCGGTTTTGGAACCGTTGAGCTTAAGTGATGACTCGCACATCCAGAGGTGGATTTCCTGGAGGCAGTTCAACAGGTTATCTGGGCAGTGGTCAAGATGTGAGAGCGAGACGACCAGCTGCGTGTCGTCCGCATAACTCACAATCTTGATACCGAATGGGACAACTACGTCCTCCAGAGGAGCCATATAGGCATTAAACAGGGTGGGGCTTAACGAGGACCACTGGGGGACTCCGCTAGACAGAGGCAGGGAGGCTGAGCGGGAGTTGCCATCTCAGACCTGGAATGAGCGGCCCGACAGGAACGACTCTATCCAGGCCAATGCGGTGCCCCCGAGTCCCGTCCTGGCCAGCCGGTGGAGCAAGACACGGTGATTCACCGTGTCAAAGGCTGCACTAAGGTCCAGGAGGATCACTGCCACTGACCCTCCTGAATCCAAAATGCACCTTGCCTCCTCGATGACAGCGAGGAGGGCAGTGTCCGTGCCGTGGCCAGGGCGAAACCCAGTTTGGGATCGACGAAGTAGGTTGTTGGATTCAAGAAACTGGGATAGTTGGACATTGACAAGTTTTTCGGCCATTTTGCTGATACCTGAGAGGAGCGAGATCGGCCTGTAGTTGGCCAGTTCGGCGGGGTCAAGTTTTTTTTTTTTTAGAAGGGCTTTAACTACTGCCCCCTTCCAGCTCGGGGGGAAAGAGCCTTTAGACAGCGAGGTGTTGATCAGCTCCGTGATAGGGGGTACGATAGTAGAGGCGACTGCTTTCAGGAATCTCATGGGGGCAGGGTCACAAGGGGAGCCGCTTTTCATCTTGGCCAGAGTTTTTCCTACTTCGTCCAGAGAGACCGCCCTAAAAGCAGTCAGCTGTGGGCGAGGGGTGATTCCTGGGTGGATGTCAGATGCATAGGTGTCCCTGTAGTTAGGCTGGCTGGCTGGTGGAAGTGAGGCCAGGATATGGGAGATTTTGGAGTCAAAGTAAGTTGCCAGTTCGTCGCTTCTACCTGGAAGGGACCTGTTGGGGGAGGGGGGTAATGGTATTTTCAGCAGCTCTTTGGCAATGAGGTGCGATTCTCTCGCCGAGTTGGTAGCATTTTTTATTCTTGCATCGTAATATGAGGCTTTGGTGAGTTTCAGGGCAGATTTATAGGTTCTCACCGACCTTCGGTAGGCATCCTTATTGGAGTGGAGCCAGTCCTTTCTCCACAGTCGCTCCGCTTTTTTGCATTCCTTGCGGAGGGCTCTGATATATATATAAATATATACTCTAAATGTGCATCATTACATAGTGTCCATCATTTATTGCATTTTAAATATACAGTATAGTGTCCAGATGTAGTTCCATCGTGGAAAACAATAGCTACTGTTTTAAAAGTTCTTCCTGAAATTGAAATTTGACCTACCACAAACAAATTTATTTTGTTTTCCAATTTTGTTCCATCTGCTCTACAACGTTGCAGCATTAAAATAATATATTGTCCACATCTTTGTATAAATAATGTTGACAATATTTCTGATTTTCACTGAGTACATTCCATATGTTGATTAGCTGATTTTACTAAATCGTTGAAAGACACTGTTTTCAAATCTGGCATCGTTAAATATATGTATCGTTCAGTGTCTATTTTAGTAGTAGATGAAAATGAACAGCTGACACATCTATGATCCCATCTGTAACGTAGTCCAAACAGAGTTTCAATTTGTATAACTTCATCTTCTAAAACTGCAAGAATAAACATAAGAAATTCCTGAGCATCTTGTTGTACATTCTGTGTAAATTGTGAAGATCCAGAACATATATCCAGAAGATTCCACCCATCAGAAGCAGTATGGATTTTCGTTTTGTCAGTTTTCAACTTCTCAAAAATATAATGTAACAAAGAACAAAATCTCTTTTTCTCAATTTTCCATAATTGCATGCTGTATATTTTCTAAAAAAACACAACGTTGACCATTACATTAGCATAGCAGTTGATACCTGAACTATTTTCAAACTGATATCCTACAATATTAGCAACTGTGTTCCCTTATATTTTCTTTCCAGACTCATCATTCTTTTCAATTCTTTTTTTCTTTGCAACCTCAGTAAAATCTTTATCATATTTTCGTTTCGGACGTATTAAACATTTTTCATAAATAGGATATTCACCTAAACTAGGAGCATGGAGTCTTCTTAACCTATTGTACTCTTACACACAATTTACATCTGCACTAACCTTTTCTTCATCAAAATCATTCAAATACAATCCGGATAACTTTCTTAATCGAGACAATGCAACATACGTCATGCCCTCTTTAAACACAGAACTTCCAATATTTACCAAAGCACTGTCTACACTTAAACCTTGAGATTTATGAATAGTCACTGTATAAGCTAAACAAAAAGGAAACTGATTTTTACGAACATACAAATCTGTTACAAGCAAGAAACGAACAGAACAGCGTCCAATCTGTTTCACCTCTTGAGTCTGATCAAACTTAATTTTCAAAACTTCAATCCCGTCTCTATTTGCATAACTAACAAAGTCAACAACTTTTCCCATTGCTCCATTTACTAATCCTTTCTCAACATCTAAATTACGTCGTAATATTACCCGGCAGTTTAGAGATACATTTAAGGTCTTTTCCAAACCAGCAGTCTTAGATATTGATTTTTCCAAAGAGTCTAATTTTAACTGCAATTTCTCTGACAAAAGAATAGTTATTCCTTCAAGTTCTACTTTATCAATAGCTACCATTTCCATTATCACTTCATTCTCCAATTTCAACAGTTCTTCATTGAATGTAGAGCATTCTTTTAGTGTTTGCATAAGGCAAATTATAGATTTCTTTTCTGCGATTCTTTGGTAGATAGTTTCAGCTGCAATATTTTCTTTTGGAAACATGTTTCTTAGTAGCCGATTTTCTTAAGCATTTTTTCCATCCTTTGTCAAAACACCAATTCTAATATTTTGAAGAATATTTCCATAATCTTCATCATTTGCTTGTCGCATGTTCTTCGTAAGTTCCTTATATTCAAGATACCTCAACATTTTCACATTTCCAATACTTCCCACATTTTTTAGTGTCTTCATGAAGTAGGGTTTTGAAAACTGATTGGCCTTTCACAAGTGTGAGTTGTAGTAGATCACCAAATACAATTACATGTTTTCCTCCAAATAAAACATCATAATTTGTTTTTAAAATCTGCTGCATCCTAAAATGTACAAACGCAAGCATTAAGTTTGAGACCTTGCTTACTTCACCAATTACCAGAAGTTTCATTTTCAGTACTCTTGAAACTTCGAAACAAGCTTCTTCAGATAGCTTGTGGTATTCCAACTTATTTTCATGTTCTACCGGTAACATAATTAGACGATGTAATGTAATCCCTTTAATGTTGTGTGCTGCTAACCCAGTTGGAGCAGTTACAACACAAGACAAATGTGAATCCATTGTTTTCTGTAGATAACTTGACAAACATTTAATCAAGAAACCTTCCCCCATTCCAGCTTGTCCACTGATGTACATAGGAATAGGTCTAAATGATCTACATTGGCAATCATTCTTTTCATGCAGTAATCCATGTTGTATCTGTTGTGTAACTTGGTGATATATTTCTTTCTTTTCAGTATTCAGACGTTCCTCCAAATTTTACAAATCAATATTGTCCTGTTGTGCTTGCTGCATCACCGTTTCCTCTTCACTCATTGCTATTGCCGCTTCATTTTCAAGTATGGCTTCTCCTAGTGGATCTTGACTTTGTGTAGCATACCTCTGACTATCTTGAGTACTATCTCTAGCAATTTCAGCTGCAATAGTACTTTCTTGATTAATCTCTTCGTTCAACATTTGGAGATAATTTGGAAAAATTGTACATTCAATGCTATCTTTACATGCAATGAAAGAATCTTCATAGCAGTCAAACTCTCCAAGTAATTCCATTTCAGTCTGCCAAGGTTTGAAGAGTTGCAGAAGAGCTAAATAGAAAAACTCTCTCTTATCTGGAGGATCACAACTTAATTTCCTGTGATTAATCAATTTTCCTTAGTCATGCTTTACCAAACATCCTTCAGATCCAATTACAGCATATTTTCCTTCATTTAATTTTCTGTAACTTTTTTTAAACTGTAATGTTGTAGTATTTCATATAGGCATATGTTTTCCAGGTATGGACTTCTATTTGGATAGTATGTGTCCCACATATTTGATTTCAGAATATCTGTACTTTCTGGTTCATTCAATGCCAAGTATTCAATTTCTTGTACAGATTTCAAAACTCGATTTGGTGCTGCATCAAGGCCTAGACTTATCCAGATGATTCCTCTTGACTTTGAATATAAACTTGCAGATGTCAATCGATCTGAACATTTGTAGGATACAACTTCCCGATGTGAAAGCATCTTCAAGCTGAAGCTGTACAATTTTTTGCTAAGTGTCTTCTCCTGTGAAATTTCCTCCCACATTTCTGTCAATTCTGTCTTCTCAGACTTGGTAATATATGACGTGACATAGTGAGCAACAGCAATTGAGTTATCTGTAACATATTGTATGTCCATATTTGCATTCCACATCTTCACAATCACTGGATTGTAATCATTAATGTACTTCGATTCTTCTGTTCTTTTTATATTATAAATATTTTGGGTGATTTTCGAGTGATAGTATGCCTCACTGCTGACATAAAACTGTTCACTCATCCTTTGGACATTACTGGACGTGGAAAGCCAGATCAACATTTTGTGTAAAATGTATCCTTTGACTTATATTTCTGCCGGCAATATTTTCTACATCGATGACCCTGAAACCGTAAAACCTGCTTTTTAAGATATTTTCTCTTCCTGTTTTCGGAATCGCACAGGTAACATACTCTTCAATAAAAGATAAAGCAGTCTCATCCGAATCAGTTCCAAATTTGGGTGCATCGTTTATCCATAAAAGACTACCTCCAGCTTGGTATTCTTTTCTCCCCAAAAAATCAATAACTTCGCCAATAGGTGGAAATTTTATTACAGATGAAAACATCATAGCTTCAAATCTATGCTTAAAATATCTGCAGACATTTACAGGATCTAGGGAACACAGTTCTCCAGGTGTCTTCAATTCAATATTTTCTATATTTGAATTTGCTTCTCGTAGAAAAACCAGTAAATCATCCCATGCGTACTCAGCACAGCTAAGTGTAACAAACCAGGTAGGGGTTCCTAAGTTTCTTAACATACATTTTAATTCCCCATGACGTCAATACCAATATTCATTAGAGCCACGTTGACATGCCATCAAATTAATTAACTGTGATTCTAAATGTTCGTCTCTTTCTTCAACTTTGTCCATAAATTCTGTTGCATGAAACATGTGAAAGATGTGTTCCAGTTTTTACTATATGGTTGACTGCATATGAAAGTGCAGACAGATCACTCTCAAATAAAAGATGAAACAAATATGGAATACACTGACGAAATCTTGGTTCCTCTGAGTGCAGTCATAAAGTACAATATTCTGCAGCTGGAATCTGAACTGGTCGTTCACCATATCATCCACCTTTTCAAGTAGGAAACAGCTGTGGAAAACAATGAGCTTCCAAACTTTTTTCCCACACACTCATGGGACTTCCTTTTGCTTTTTTCATCTGGAACAATTTAATAGTATGTCCTATCAGATCTTTTGAATGTAGAGGGTGTATAGTATTATGTTCATAAATTTCTTCTTTTCTGGAATTCTCCACTTTTTCTTTTTGTCCACTTGAAATATGTGTTTCATCTTCTAAAGCCATTTCTTCTTCTTCTACATTTACACTTTTATAGTAAATATTGTTTTGCATCAGATATAATGTAGCCTTTTGGACTTTCGTGACATCTACTAACTCTTGATATATTTTCTGACTCTTTTTGGGTACACCATTAACAAGAATGACTGCAGGTTCAGTATCCTCTCTTTCTACACCAACAGTTTCAACATTTTTCTTAAAATCTAAAGGTAAATACACAACTCTATTGGAGGCAGCTTAACTGTTTTAGGCTCCATACAAATTATAGCCTGAAAAGGGTGCACAGATTATAAAAGCATGGCCTCATATGTATTTAAATCTTGAAGTTCAGGTGGTATAGATACTAATTCTAAGTCACTATGGACAGCTCTAGCTGGCATTTTGTTTTCTTCTAATTTATTGTAACAATATTTACAAATACATTGTACAGTACCCAACTCAAAACGACCTTCCACAAACAGATACGCAGCAAATTCTTTCCATTTATCATTGTTTTCGTTTTCACTTTTTAGAAACACATCTACATTCCTAGTTTGAATTTTATAATGAGTACCTCAACAACAAATACAAACTTAGGGGCCGATTATGATGGCGGACGGACCTGAGTCCGTCCGCCACCATAGAGTAGGAGGGACCGTCCGCAGGGGCAGCGGCGGTCCCTCTGTGCAAATTAGGATGTGACCGCCACCCTGGCAGTCACATCCTGTATTTTTAACATTGCGGCGGGTGCTGCTTGAAACAGCACCCGCCGCAATGTTAAAAATGTAAGTTGTGCATTTGCATGCACAAAGCTGCAGCACCGCGCGGTGCCTGCTGCTTTGTTCACGCAAATGCAGGGGGGTACCATAGGTACCCCCCATGTGCATCCCCCAACCCCCTTCACCCAGGGGGCCCGCAACGGAAAGCCGCCGTGGAAAAGCATACTTTCTACACCATCCTAATATGGCTGGCGGTGTCTGATAGACACCGCTAGCCATGTTAAAGCTTTTCCGACGCGGTCGGAAGGCGACCGCGGCGGAAAAGCTGCGGACAGATTTCTAGACCCACCGCCATCCTAATATGGCGGTGGGTCTTCTGAGGCTCCGCAGAGGATTTTCCGCATCCTCCGGGCCGGCGGTGGCATCCGCCGGCCCGGAGGATGCGGAAAATCCTCCATCATAATCGGCCCCATAGTTGGGATTTTTACCAGAAACTACTTTATACTTTGTTATTTCTTTTTCAAACTTCACATCAGTACTATCTTCTATCTCTTCTTCAACACCTACACTTCTCAAACTCTCACTTTCTCTACACTCCTCTTGACCAGCAAAGAAATGTAACTCTATATCATCACAAACCTTTTTTACATCCAACACTAAACCATGCAAAAGAGCTGTATTAATTTCATTTAAACATAATGCGGGACTGTTCACGTAGTAAAATCTTCTAACTAACTTTCGCATTTCGGAATGATGTACTGCTAACATTTTAAATGATGAAAACGACTTTGACCCACTGTCCTAGAAAGACAAGCCAGAGAATGACCTTGCAACCCTGTATATTTTCTCTCTTTGCAAGGATCTAGTATATCTAGTAATATCTTAATCTTCTGTTTCACAGTTTTTCTTCCATATTCTCTTTAGAAATTTAGTAAAATATCAATAGATTGTTGATGTATACTACAAATACTACTACAATCCCATGTAAACACTGGAGCCTGGGTTTGTCTCTCTTGAACTTCCTCAGCTATTACTTGTTCAGCATTTCTAGGAACTATCTTTTCTTTTTCAATTGGAAAGACATTTTTCACTTCATAACAACAACCACAGGTATCAACTGCGTGCAGTAATCTATTTTTTTGAAAATAACTTTCTTCATTAAAAAAAGGTTCCGTACTAGAAGTATGCTTCCATTCCCCGGAAAATATTTTACAAAAATTAGTTCTATTTACCATTCTTTTCCTTTTTCGATTTGTCCTTCATACGCTGCATTATTGTATTTAAAGTCTTCAATCTTTTTATAATTAAGATTAATAATAATTTTCTTTTCAATTGAAAGGCTTTTTCAATTTCACTCTCCTTTTTTTGTCTGTAAAATGTTTATCTCCTTTTATATATTTTACATTTTTGTAGTAAATTTTGGAGTACTCTACTTTTATAGATTCTTTTTCAAATTTCTGAAAATTGTTTTTTCCTGCTTCCAACATAATTCTTTTTCTGATAATCCAATTTTCTACTTTTTTGGACATTTTTCTTTTCTTTTTGCTTGACTGTCCTTGTTGTATCTGTCTGCTTTTTTTTTTTAATTGGAAACTGTTTTTACAAGTTTTAAAAAAAAATCTTTACTTCTCTTACCAGAACAATTTTTCTTTAAAGATCCATGTTGTAGTTGATCTAATTCCTCTTTTCTTTTTTTAAAATGAACCTCTTTTCTGTGTTCTCTTTTCTTGTCATTTTTACTCTTTCACAAAAACTTTGCAAAATATCTGTAAAATAAGAAAAGTTTTGAAAGCGATTTAATATAATTAAAATAATTATATATAAATATTCACATGTATCACTATAAAAATACATACAACGAAACTAGATCAATGATTTCAGCAATGTAACAGTGCTACCTGCATAATTGTAATAGTGTATGAGTAGTGTGAAAAATACTAGAGCACAGCATTAATAGTACACACCTAATTGCATGGTTACAACCTCTATCATTCCATGAATACATGGCTAGTGAAGATTACAATACTACTAGGAGGGTGCCTGAGTGCATTTATAAGTGTTTAGATATTGGTGGAGTGATAGGATAAGTAGATAGTGCTGCATGGGTGATTGGAGAAGTGTGTAGGACTGACAGGAGGATTCCTACAATGCATAGGTACTAACTGGATATTTAGAGAAGTGTACCAATAGTATGTAGCTGGTTAGAGGTCTGCATGGATATTGCACAGAATATTATAGTTGTACTTGTGTTTGTGGCTAGGCCATTCCATAAGTACATGTCTAGTAACTGGAATGATTACAGAGCTGCAAAAAGAGTGCATAGTGAATTTATAGGTGCTTAGGTATTCGCGAAGTGATACGATAAATAGATTGTGCTGGATGGTTGATTGGAGAAGTGCATGGGACTGACAAGAGGATTCCTACACTGCATAGGTACTAACTGGGTATTTAGAAGACTAAAATAGATGGGTGATTAGAAAAGTGCATGGGACTGACAGCACGGTTCCTAGCCTGCATAGGTATTAACTGTGTATTTATAGCAGTGTACCAATAGTATGTAGCTAGCTAAAGGTGTGCATGGATAGTGCACAGAATATTGTAGCTGTACTTGCCTTACCAGCGAGCCAATTCAATAACATAGCTACTAACTAGAATGATTACACTGCTGCAAACAGAGTGGATGGTGAATGTATAAGTGCCTAGATATTACCGGAGTAATAGGATAAGTATATAGTGCTGGATGGGTGATTAGAAAAGTGCATGGGACTGACAGCATGATTCCTAGACTGCATGGGTACTAACTGGGTATTTATAGGAGTGTACCAATAGTATGTAGCTGGTTAAAGGTGTGGATAGATGCTGCACAGAATATTATACCTATGCTTGTCTTAGTGGCTAGGCCATTTCATAAGTATATAACTACTAACTAGAATGATTACAGTGCTGCAAACAGAGTGCATGGTGAATTTATAAGTGCTTATGTTTTGGCAGAGTGATAGGGTAAGTAGATAGTGCCGGATGGATGATTGAAGAACTGCATGACACTGACAGCAGGTTTGCTAAACTACATGGCACGCAGAGGGAGAGCTGGGGGCCAGCTAGCAGAGGAACAGCTGCGGGCCAAATACTATAGTGAAAAGTACAGTCTGTCGCCTTTCAAAGAGATAGCTACGACCGCTAATATTGGAAGAGGGAGCATGAAGGAGATATCTTGCAGACAGAACTACGGTATATTTCCAGTGTTGGCTTGCAGAGGTACAACTGCGGGTCCGACGGCTCGAGTGATGAAGAGCTGCGAGCCGAACGATGGTTTGCAGATGGTGAGCTGTGAGCTGGCGGGCTGGCTCATAAAGGGAGAGCTGCAGCACGTGGGCTCGCAGAAAGAGAGATGCGGGCCAGCTCGCACAGGAACAGCTGCGGGCCGACTGCTATAAAAAAAGGTGCAGGCCGGTGGCTTGCAAATCATGCGTGTGGGAAGGTGATGTGGGGAGAGGAAGCATGAAGGTGGAATCTCGTAGACAGAGACCTGCGGTATATTTCCAGTCTCAGTTTGCAGAGCTACAAATGCGAGCCTGACGGCTCACAGGCAAAGAGCTGCGAGCCGACTAGTGGTTCGCAGAGGGAGACTTGAGAGCCGGTGGGCAGGCTCGTAGAGGAAAAGGTGCAAGCCCACCAATAGTTCGCAGAGAGAGAGCTGTGGGCCGGCGGGCTGGCTCGTAGAAAAAGAGCTCCAAGCCGACTGACTGACTCATACAGGGAGTGCTGTGGCACGTCGGTCACAGAAGGAGAGCTGAGGGCCGGCTCGCAGAGGAACAGCTGCAGGCGAACTGGCATAGGGAGAGGTGCAGGCCATAGACTTGCAAACGGATAGCTGCGGGATGTGGATGTGGAGAAAGGGATCATAAAGAGGTATCTCGAAGACAGTGAGAGATGCAGTATATTTCTAGTGTTGGCTTGCAGAGATATAACTGCGGGTTGGCTCACAGAGAAAGAGCTGCGAGCCGAACAACATGCCATGAGCTGCGGGCCGGTGAGCTGGCCCATTGAGGAAGAGCTCAGAGCCGACTAGCTGGCTCGTAGAAGAACAGCTGCTGCCCGTTGGCTCAAAGAGGTAGAGCTCCGGGCCGGCTCCCACAGGAACAGCTGAGGGCTGACTGCTATAGGGAAAGATGCGGGTCATTGACTTGCAAAGGCATTCGTGCGGGACAGTAATGTGGAGAGAGGGAACATGAAGGGGCTATCTCGTAGAGAGACAGCTGTGGTATACTTCCAGTATTATCTTGCAGAGGTACAACTGTGGCCCTGACGGCTAGCAGACGAAGAGGTGCGAGCCGAACGATGGTTTGCAGAGGGTGAGCTGTGAGCTGGCGAGCTGGATCATAGAGGAAAACCTGCGACTCGACCGATTGGCTCGTAAAGGGAGAGCTGCAGCCCGTGGGTTTGCAGAAGGAGAGATGTGGCTGGCTCGCACAGGAACAGCTGCGGGCCGACTGCTATAAGAAAAAGTGCAGGCCGTCGGCTTGGAAAACATGCGTGTGGGAAGGTGATTTAAGGAGAGGGAGCGTGAAGGTGGTATCTTTTAGAGAGAGACCTGCGGCGTATTTCCAATCTTGGTTTGCAGAGCTACAACTGTGGGCTCAACGGCTCACAGATGATGAGCTGCAAGCTGACTTGTGGTTTGCAAAGGGAGAATTGCGAGCGGCAGGCTAGCTCTTACAGGAAGAGCTGTGAGCCCACCAATAGTTTGCAGAGAGTGAGCTGCGGGCCGGCAGGCTGGCTCGTAGAGGAAGAGCTCCAAGCAGACTAACTGACTCATACAGGGGGAGCTTTGGCCCATGGGTCACAAAGGGAGAACTGCGGGCCGGCTCACAGAGGAACAGCTGTGGGCAAACTAGTATAGGGAGAGGTGGGGGCCATCAGCTTCCAAACGGATAGCTGCGGGACGGTGATGTGGAGAAAGGGATCATGAAGGGGTATCTCGCAGACAGAGAGAGCTGCGGTATATTTTTAGTGTTGGCTTGCAGAGATACAACTGTCGGTTGGCTCACAGACAAAGAGCTGCAAGCCGAACAATGTATTTATTTATTCATTTTATAGTTTTATAGAGCGCGAACCAGACCCGCGAGGGTATCGGAGCGCTTTACAGGCTTGAGGGGGAGGAATACAAGTCGTGAGGATGGGAGGGATCACATTGGGAGAGCCAAGCATACATTGTAAGGGGTGAGCACACAGTCTTAAGTCCAAGATACATGTGGGATAAAATTAAAGCAGAGTGTACAGGAGGGGCACGCCGTCAAAGGTTAAATCTACACGTGGGATAAAAAATTAAAGCAGATAAAAATTAAAGCAGGTAGGTATAATATACACGCTGTCTCATCTCAAGGGGGGATGCCCCGGAGTGCAGAAAAGTGTGTCACCGGTGGAGGTCATGGATAATGCCGAGGAGGAGGGTGGAACAAGTCGATGAGGTGATTGAAAGGTATTCTTTAGGTGAGGTATTTTACCATTAAGAAGGTTTTGGTCTCCTTCTTAAAGTGTGCCAGGGACGGAAGTCTTCTGATGGAGGGAGGAAGAGAGTTCCAGATTCTTGGTGTAGCCCCAGAGAAGGCCCGATTGTAGTTTTTTTTTCTTCTGGAAGCGTGCTGGTTGCAGCAGCAGGATTTTGGCGGATCGGGAGTTTCTGGCTCCTCCGGATATCAGGAGTTTTTGTGCGAGAAATGTAGGGGAATTCGAGTATAGAGCTTTGTGAGTAATGCAGGCTAGTTTAAATTGTATTCTGGCCTCTAGGGGAAGCCAGTTCTGAGCCGACTAGCTGGCTCGTAGAGGAACAGCTGCGGCCCGTCGCTCGAAAAGGAAGAGCTCCGGGCCGGCTTGCACAGGAACAGCTTTGGGCCTCCTGCTATAGGGAAAGATGCGGGCCGTCAGCTTGCAAAGGCATACGTGCGGGACAGTAATGTGGAGAGAGGAAACGTGAAGGGGATATCTCGTAGATAGACACATGCAGTATATTTCCAGTGATGGCTTGCAGAGGTACAACTGCAGGCCCGATGGCTCGCAGACGAAGAGCAGGGAGCTGACCGGTGATTCGCAGAGGGAGAGTTGCGAGTCGGTGGACTGGCTCGTAGAGGAAGAGCTAAGAGCCAACTGGCTGGCTCATAGAGGGAGAGCTGGGGCCCGTCAGCTTGAAGAGGGAGAGCTGCGGGCCGGCTCACAGAGGAACAGCTACGGGCCGACTAGTATAGGGAGAGGTGCGGACCGTCCACTTGTAAAGAGATAGATGCGGGACAGTGATGTGGGGAGTGGGAGCGTGAAGGGGGTATCTCGTAGAGAGAGAGTTGCGGTATATTTCCAGTGTTGGCTTCAAGAGGTACAACTGCCGGCCTGAGGACTCGCAGAGTGAGAGCTTATTCCTAAAACCATGTAATCTTTCAAACATATGTCACGTCACTTTTGTACCATTGAAACTGATTACGACCTTCTCTTTACACTACAGATCCCACAAACATGCCAATAAAAGTATAAGTACTATTTTCATACTAGATAAAGCTCTATTACTTAATTTTTACAAACAATACCATTGGGTGCACAAAATGGGCGTGGAAGATAAGGAGAGTAAACAGAGGTGTAATTCCTAAACTTTTATTGTACCATTCCTTTAATATACGTATATTCATGGCTTTAAGTGGGATGAAAAAAATGGCGGGTGTCTGAAAGGGGTAGCAGTTTCAAGGCACCAGTAAGACCCTGTCCACTTAAAGGCCTGCATATATTCAGCACAGAGACACAACCTGACAATTTTCATCACTTATAATCACAGTTAGTTTACTAGTGTGAAAAAATTGTACAGAGAATTTACTAAGAACATTTTGTTTTCTTTTTTATCTCTCACACATTTATAAAATATCTCTTGAAAGAAATGCCCCTCTCCACCTTTATTTCGTAAGAACGAGCAATAAATAATCCCTTTAGCAGCATCTAGTCACTAACTACTAACACGGTGCAGTGTACCCAATTGTAAAGCAGAAAAACTGTTTAGATTATATCTCAAAGTATCATCAAATGATTCTAACCATGCATACATACAGAAAACAATGTGCACATTTACTTTGTCCATTTACTCTCCATGTAATCTGTGCACATTCTAAACGGGTTCGTAGTATAATACCTTTCTTCACTTATATTCAAATGTACCTCACAGTGCAAAATATAACATCACAACCTATGCATATGTAATATTTCCAACATAGCACACTGCAGTTTTATACCATTAAAACTGATTGCAACATTCTCTATATAGTACAAACCCTACCAATATGGCAATAAACTTAGAAGTGCTATTTTTAAAATACGGAGAACTGTATTAGGTAATTTTTGTAAACAGTACTGCTGGGGGCACAAAATGGTGGTGGGAGCTGGACAGAGTAAATAAAGGTATAATTCCCAAACTTTTTATGTATCGTCCCTTTACTGTACGTATATTAACACCTTTAAGTGGAATGAAAAATTTGGCAATTGTCTTATATGGGTGGCAGAGCTCAGTAGCGACAAGACCCAGACCACTTAAAGGCCTGTGTATATTCAGCAGACAAACACACTCTGACAATTACCTTCACTAATAATCACATTTACTTTGGCACTCTGAACAAAATCGTACTGAAAATATACACAGAACATTTTCATTTATTTTTTCTCTCTCACATATTTACAAAAAATATCCTCTGAAGAAACGCTCCCCAACAAATGCCATTTGATAACAACACCAAAATCCAAACCCTTTCCAGTAACACACCAGTCTTCACTGATATTAAAATCTACCTCTCAGTATAACCTCAAATTGTCCACATAACATTTATGGGTTTTGTTCCCTCTCTGGTAAGTTAATAACACATGAATTTTCTACTCTTACCCCGTCCCCATTATTTCCACACTAAGCATAATGTAACAAATGCATGTTATTCTTTCTTTGTCAAACAGAACATGTAATGCACTGCTCTCATCAAGAATGGAACCAGTAATGGCACAATTTCCCTGTTGCTCCACACATAAATACATTTGAAGAACAAATCAGAATAGTTCCTTGATTTTTTCAAATTGCAAAACTTCTCTCTATTGGTTATTTTTCAACTTTCCATATAAACAGTTTTTTTTTTATTTAAGAATACATATAGATGAGACGTTGAACGTTTTCTATCAACACACTTTCCGGAACATTCTACGATACCTGCAGGTTAAAAGTTAATTTTTTTAAACCTAACGATATTTTTTTGCAACATTTTCTCTAACATTTAACGCACCTGCAGATGAAATGTTCACCATTGTTTTAAGTTTGAACAGTGTCTTCCAAATACAAGTAGCAGGTGTAGTTGAACTGAGTAAATTTTATCCTATTATATGTACTCCACGTTGAAACTGCTTTTTATTAACCAATGACAACGATGCTTTTCGACAAACTAATATGCACCCTACTTTTAGTAAACAATGTTTTTCATCTCCCAATCAGTTATCCTTTTGTATAAGAAAAAAAGTAGTTCCCCATCTTTAAACATATCTCTTATTCTACGAACGTACTGCATGAGCCAGCTATACCTTCAAAATGCTAGTGTGGATCGTAGGACATAGCTATGTTTTCTGGTGTAAGAGGTATGCAGAACTGAGACGTATTGACTTAGAGCTAGGTATACAAAATGTGGACATTAAATAGTTTGGAAAGAGAGGATTGAAGTGGCACCAATTGCAAGATAGGACCTGATCAAAACAGAGAAACTTTTTGTTAAAGAATCGTCTAATGATGCCAAAGTTATAAGCAGATGGAGGGCTCCAGGAGGGGGCCACGCAACCCCCCTACCAACATGAGTGAAGCCCCGGGACTCCAGGGACCCCAGCGAGCCCCCGCAGCCCCAGTGAGCTCCCGCTATTATTTTTTAAGAAATGCCCCCGGGACCTAGCCCACCCCGGGGTCTCATTAAAAAAACATGGGAACCCGCGGCCCCAACACGAATTACGCCGATTTAAAATATATATATATTTTTTTTTTCTGGGGCCCCGCGGTCCTTCTGGGACCCCCTCAGCAGTCCTAGGGGGTCAGGGTGTTTTGATCCTGCCCCTTCTCTTGTTTTCTACCTTTGTTTCTCTGTTTTCTAGCGACTCGCTTCTACCGAGCCACAAGATGGCTGCCAACACTTCCTGGTTTGGAGTTTTGGAAGCCAATCACAGTGAAGCTCGTGCACGGGACTTAGGCTCCGCCCAGATATTGAAACCTTTATTTTTCTAATTTCTCAGCAACTACTGAACGGATTTACAGGATTTAAAAAAAAGGTCGCTTTCTGACCCAAGCACTACCTTTATGCCAAATATGGGGTAATTCCGTTCAGTAGTTTCGGGTTTAGACTTGCACAAAATTTCCTACGGGAAATTGATTTTTTGACTCTTATTTTATGAATTTCTCAAAAACTACTGAACGGATTTAAACCATTTTTTTAAAAAGGTCGCTTTCTGAACCAAGCTCTACCTTTCTGCCAAATTTAGGGTAATTCCGATCAGCAGTTCAGGCTGTAGCTCGTCGCAAAATTTCCTATGGAAATTAACATGGGAAAAACGTGTTTTGGGATGCCCCCTTTTTTCTCATCCCCTGCTTGACAAATCACCCCCAAACTTTCATGATAGGAGTTAACCTGGATAGACTTTTGTTTTGGAGAGTTTCACAAAGATTCGTCAAACTACGCCAAAGTTATTGGCAAATCAAAAAATGCTTTTCCTATGGAAACTAGGTTTTAACTATAACTACCTACTGGCGACCGCCAGTAGGTTTTATATATATATATATATATATATATATACTAGCAGCCCGTCCCGACGTTGTCCGGGGATGAAATGTTATGTGTGTAATGTTTCACAGCGTTTTTTATATGTTCCTCGTTTGCTATTCCGTATTTGCATCTCCTTAGTTCTGTGTGCGTCCTCAGCTTTAAGTTTTTAAGCTTTTGTGTGTGCAAGTGCGTTGTGTTTGATGTTAATGTGACGGTGCCCCTTCACTTTGTAATGTTTTTGGAAGGTGTTTGTGTGGTTCTGCATGCAGTGTTAGTAAGTGCGTTGTTTATATGTGGCTTATTAGGTGGCCCGTATTTGCTGCTCCTTCGTTGTGTGTGCGTCCTCAGCTTTAAGCAGTGTCCGGCGTGATTCCGTGCTTGCGAGGGCTGGTTTGAGGCCCCGCGTGTTGTCTTTCACGTTAACGTGTGTACGCTGAGAGTGCCCTGCGTGATCCCGTGCTTGCGAGGGCTGTTTTGAGCAGCTTGTTGTTTGGAGAGGTACGTGTGAGAAGTGATCAGAACGGCAAGGCGGAGCGTGAATGTTTCCACAAGCCACGCCCCTTTTTTTAACTTAATTGTAGTGCAACCCCCTATGACAACGCTGATGCCTAAAAAGTTAGCGGCGCACTCTATATCAGTAATGTCGCGTCATGAAAACAGCAAGGTGGAGCGTGAATGTGCACGCACATTCCTGGCGCAGCCCGTGCCGCTTTTTATTATAATTTTGGTTTTTCCCCGTGTGACAACGCTAACGCTTATGCCCACAAAGGTTGGTTTGCACTATATATGATTAACGGCGCCTGATGCGGCGCAGCTTGTTTTGAAGTTGGAGCATGAATGGGCTTGCACATTGCTTCTGAAAGGCGCGCTAGTGAAGTACGCGGCCATTTTTTTTTAATTCTGCCACGCACCTCTGAGAATGGTGCACGCCCACAAACTAATAATGTGAAGTGTAGTTTGACACAACCACGCCCACGACAAGCCCATGCCAACGCCCAAGTGGAGTTTGACACGCCCACGCCAACGCCCACAAGGGACTACTTTACCCCTAAGGATCTTTGACCTTTCTAATATATATGGTGGCCAGCTGTATAGTCTATGTCCATCTGCTGCAACTACCCTTTACAATGGTGTATTGGGTGTTGTGATTGGTGCTGTACTTCTTGAGTTTACCCACCTCAAAGGTTTCAGCTCTCTCTTTATAATAGTAGTATAGATATATATATATATAATTGCTCCAAAGGACACCAAAGACGCGAGTCACTCTAATGGCGAGTGCTGCCACGCGGTGGTGTACCGCGTCCAAAAGAACTGCTCCACAGCTTTCCTCACAATCCCATCCAGGTAGAAGAAAACGGCAGCACTCACGGGTTCTTACAGCTTTCAACAAACTTTATTGTAAGACAGACGTGTTTCGGGAAGCGTCCCTTCCTCGGTGTCCTAAGGAAACGCAATGCATGGCACCATTTTTAAAGAAACCGTAAATCGTGATAACAACAGACAAGGGACTATGCTATACATGTCAATGAGCGCCATCTTTAAATGTGTTTTTGGGCAAACATAAGCATTTTTAACCTGTATCAGAGTTATATACAGTTTCATGTTGATCTTGCCGTGTATCGGCATAGGCACCCCTAAATGTGGGTTGCCTCCCCCTTGGCAGTATTATATCACATTCTTAAATTTAAATCCAAAATGTTTTAATTTTACATTTTTAAACTTCGTGGTGCGTATTCTGCGCATATCTATCCCTGTTATCGATACATACGAGGATGGCGTCACACGACAAGATTGTGGGTGACACAGAATTGCGGCAAGCTCCTTACTGCCGTATTTGTTATAAATGTGTGCACCGCATCGTGCATAACAATTTAATTAAAGCCGTGGATCGGCTATTGCAGCCAAATGGCTGCTAAATCCCCATATGTAAGAAACAGATCTTGGAGAGATATGTTTGCTGGACACGCACCACTGTATTAAACAGGTTTATACTTCAAACCTCCGTCTATTCCCAAGATTACACTCGTGATTGTCATTTTTTTAAACATTATTTCATTAGAGAAAGTTATCAGATCAAATACAGAGTAAGACATTAAATAAGAAAGATGTACACTAAGTTGTACTCGGAGAGTAAATCATAATCATAATGTTTTCATTGTCTAAATTTTCTCAGCACAAACAGAACCAATCAAATCAAATCAGATCATAATTCAGCCAAGATGTGATGCCATTTCTTCCCCAATGTTGAGCCCTCCTGGTGCCTTGGTCTCTAAGTCTACTACGTAACGTGATTCCAGTCTTCTCAATTTCTGTAATTTATTTCCTCCCGTTATGTTGTCTGGAACATGGTCTAAACAGAAAAATCTGAGGAGGCTCCTATCACTGTTATGTTTGATAGCAAAATGACGAGCGACCGGATAGGAAAAATCCTTATTCACGATTGCTCGCATATGCTCGAGGATTATCAGTTTCACAGGGTTGATGGTGTTGCCTATGTATTTTAAATTACAAGGACAGATGAGGCAGTACACTGCATGGCTGGTGTGACATGACATAAACTTGTTGATTTTCCTTCCTCCCTTGCAGCCTTTTACTTCATATGACAGGGTATGTTTACTGGAGGCACACGCCTTACATCTTCCCCAAGGGAAAAATCCTTTCGCATCCTTTAACGTCCCAGGTTGTTTTGTCATTGGTTCAAGATGACTGTGTACCAAATGGTCTCGTAATGACCTTGCTTTTCTAAAAGTTATTAATGGGACAGATGGGATGTCAGGCCCAACCATAGTGTCTGTCTTGAGGATATGCCAATGTTTATTCATAATGGACCTCAATCTATGTGAGTCCACAGAATATGGAATGATCAATCGGTATTTTCCACCGTCTGCACTTGGACCGCTTTTTTTCTTAAAAAGAGTCTGTCGAGATAGTTTTCTTACACGATTAAGTGCATCCTGTAAGAGATTACGCTTGTATCCTCTTTCTAAGAATCTCTCCACACTATCCTTCGCTGCTTTCTCAAAGTCACTATCTAGTGTACTATTTCTTCTCAGACGTAACAATTCCCCATAAGGAATGCTGTTAATTAATCTCCGGGGATGACTACTGGACTCGTGCAGTATACTATTGCCCGCAGTGGGCTTGCGGTATTGCGAAGTTTTTATTTTACCATCACTAACCTCAACTTTTAAGTCCAAGTAGTTAACTGTTTCTTTGCTGATTTGACCAGTAAATCTAAGGTTACAGCTGTTATTATCAAATAACCTGATGTAAATCTCTCTGCCTCTTCCCTGGACCCTTCCCATACTAGAAACAGGTCATCTATATACCTGTACCAGGCAACCACTTTGTCCGACCATTACTTGTTCCCTGGGGCCCAGGCTACCTGCTCATCCCACCAGCCTACGAAAAGATTCGCATAGCTTGGGGCCAAGCAGGAGCCCATCGCCGTACCAGACACCTGTCTAAACATGTTGTCCTGGAAAAGAAAGATGTTATTCCTTAAAAAAAAATCAATGAGTTCCAGCAGCATTTTGTTATGCATGGCCTGTTTTAATGGCCGTTTGTTCAAAAAGTGCTCAACTGCATGCAGACCCTGTTCATGGTCGATACACGTATATAGACTGGTAATGTCAAGTGTTATTAGACAATATGTAGGTTGCCAGTCCAATATGTCTCGATCTTTTCAATAAAGTCAGTTGTGTCCCTGATATAGGATTTTAATGAGAGGACAAACTCAAACAGATAGTGGTCCAGGAACTTGGAAAGATTCTCAGTCAATCCCCCAATCGAGGAAATAATAGGTCTTCCAGGTGGCTTTGCTATATCTTTATGCACCTTAGGTAAATGGTAAAATATTGGAATGGTTGGATCGGTTGGTTTTAAGAAAAGGTATTCCTCAAGTTCCAACATTTTCTTGACATGCCATTTTTTCAGTAGGCTTTGTGATTTTACAATACTCTCTTGGTACTCTTTCTTAGTTGTTAATTCATAGCAATCCTTGTCTCCTAGTTGGCGCATGGCTTCCTCTATATATTGTTCCCGTGATAGGATAACAATATTCCCTCCTTTATCAGATGGTTTGCAGACGATAGTCTAGTCCTCTGATAGTGTCTTAATGGCCAATCTTTGAGATTTTGTTATATTGAATGTTTGATTTTCCGGTGTACGTTCCACTCGTATCGCCATCAGATCCCTGATGACAGCATTCGAAAAAGTATCAATGGCATCCGCTGCAGTTTGTGGTTGAAATTTCGATGTTAATTTTAAACCACTCTTTGGTGCCTCTTGTTCAATCTCAATATTGACTAGTCTTTGTGTCAACGAATCAGTCATTTCATTATTTGTCGTCTGATTGTCTGATCGAAGACTCTCTAACAGTTCACATGCTGTCAAGTCGTTGACATTTAAGAGATCAGTTTCTTTTTGGTTTTGTCTCAAATATTTGACTTCCTTGATGGTAGGTTTGACCTTGAAATATTTGTGCAATTTGATTTTACGAATAAATTTAAAAAGATCAGTTAACTACTTGGACTTAAAAGTTGAGGTTAGTGATGGTAAAATAAAAACTTCGCAATACCGCAAGCCCACTGCGGGCAATAGTATACTGCACGCGTCCAGTAGTCATCCCCGGAGATTAATTAACAGCATTCCCTACGGGGAATTTTTACGTCTGAGAAGAAATAGTACACTTGATAGTGACTTTGAGAAAGCAGCGAAGGATAGTGTGGAGAGATTCTTAGAAAGAGGATACAAGCGGAATCTCTTACAGGATGCACCTAACCGTGTAAGAAAACTATCTCGACAGACTCTTTTTAAGAAAAGAAGCGGTCCAAGTGCAGACGGTGGAAAATTCCGATTGATCACGCCATATTCTGTGGACTCACATAGATTGAGGTCCATTATGAATAAACATTGGCATATCCTCAAGACAGACACTATTGTTGGGCCTGACATCCCATCTGTCCCATTAATAACTTTTAGAAAAGCAAGGTCATTGCGAGACCATTTGGTACACAGTGATCTTGAACCAATGACAAAACAACCTGGGACGCTAAAGGATGCAAAAGGATTTTTCCCTTGTGGGAGATGTAAGGCGTGTGCCTCCAGTAAACGTACCCTGTCATATGAAGTAAAAGGCTGCAAGAGAGGAAGGAAAATCAACAAGTTTGTTATGTCACGCCAGCCATGCAGTATACTGCCTCATCTGTCCTTGTAATTTAAAATACATAGGCAGCACCATCAACCCTGTGAAACTGAGAATCCTCGAGCACATGCGAGCGATCGTGAATAAGGATTTTTCCTATCCGGTCGCTCGTCATTTTGCTATCAAACATAACAGTGATAGGAGTCTCCTCAGATATTTCTGTTTAGACCATGTTCCAGACAACATAAGGGGAGGAAATAAATAACAGAAATTGAGAAGACTGGAATCACGTTACGTAGTAGACTTAGAGACCAAAGCACCAGGAGGGCTCAACATTGGGGAAAAAATGGTATCACATCTTGGCTGAATTATGATTTGATTTGATTTGATTGGTTCTGTTTGTGCTGAGAAAATTTAGACTATGAAAACATTATGATTATGATTTTCTCTCCGAGTACAACTTAGTGTACATCTTTCTTATTTAATGTCTTACTCTGTATTTGATCTGATAACTTTCTCTAATGAAATAATGTTTTAAAAAATGACAATCACAAGTGTAATCTTGGGAATAGACGGAGGTTTGAAGTATAAACCTGTTTAATACAGTGGTGCGTGTCCAGCAAACATATCTCTCCAAGATCTGTTTCTTACATATGGGGATTTAGCAGCCATTGGGCTGCAATAGCCGATCCACGGCTTTAATTAAATTGTTATGCACGATGTGGTGCATACATTTATAACAAATACGGCAGTAAAGAGTTTGCCGCAATTCTGTATCACCCACAATCTTGTCGTGTGACGCCATCCTCGTATGTATCGATAACAGGGATAGATATGCGCAGAATACGCACCACGAAATTTAAAAATGTAAAATTAAAAAAATTTGGATTTAAATTTAAGAATGTGATATAATACTGCCAAGGGGGAGGCAACCCACATTTAGGGGTTGCCTATGCCGATACACGGCAAGATCAACATGAAACTGTATATAACTCTGATACAGGTTAAAAATGCTTATGTTTGCGCAAAACAACATTTAAAGATGGTGCTCATTGACATGTATAGCATAGTCCCTTGTCTGTTGTTATCACGATTTACGGGTTCTTTAAAAATGGCGACACGCATTGCGTGCCCTTATGACACCGAGGAAGGGACGCTCCCCGAAACGCGTCTGTCTTATAATAAAGTTTGTTGAAAGCTGTAAGAACGCGTGAGTGCCGCCGTTTTCTTCTACCTGGATGGGATTGTGAGGAAAGCTGGGAAAGCTGTGGAGCAGTTATATATATATATATATATATATATATATATATATATATATATATATATATATATGCCACTGGATAGTTATAGTTAGTTAGGGCCATGTTTCCACAGGAAAAATAACTTTTTGGTTTGCCAACAATGTTGGCACCTTTGTATTTTTCAGTGAACATATATGTGTGTGTATTTGTGTGTGTGTCCGTGGTTGGCCCAGCTGACGTATGTCTACCTAGAGAACAGTTTTGGGACCAGAACAAATCTGCTAGCCAATCTGCCAGAAGTGCATCACCAATGGGTCTGACTTTGCAACAGCTCCCTTTGTGGTCTTCTCCACAAAAGTAAATCATATTTAGTCGGCCTGACGCTGATGGCATCAGGTGACATTGAATCTCTTCAGCTGCAGCCCACAGCCTTGCCAGCTGAGGAAATCCAACTTTCAAAAAAGAGTCTAAGTCCGAGGCTAGAAATCCTCACCAGGCTGGAATGCAGAGCAGCATCCTATCAATGTCAAAGGCTTGCTGGGTGTGAACTCCAGAATTTTCCCACTCAGAGCATTTCTCGCCTTTGCAGACATCTTCATCCAGACCTCGTCTTTCATTAACCCATCGTTGACGAGCACTGCTGCCGATCTAACCTACAACCTTGCCTGCACTGAGGACTCTACCTTCTTGAAAATGTTGTAAGTGTGAAGATAACTTTTTATTTATTTAAACTTTAAAAACTCATATCTTTGGTTCCCCTCTGTTTGATTTTTGTTGTTTCGGAGTCATTTTGTTAGTAAGAATATTCTCTGTTCTTATAAATTGGAGAGCTACTTTTATTGTGCTGTGTTGTTGACATTTTACCTGCTTTGGTGCTTATAAATGCCTTACACAACTCTTTAAGTTTAATCTCTCTGCTATGTGCCACAACACCACAGGTAGAAATTACTGAAACCTTTATGAGACCTAAAAGTCACAGGCCCACCCAAGTTCAAACCCATCTCCAACATCATCCGTAAACTCCATTGGCTACCGGTCAGACAACGAATTAAATTCAAAGCCCTGTGTATAGCTTTAAAAGCATTCATGATAAAGCGCCATCTTTTCTTAAAGATGCCCTTTGCCCCTACCGACCATCACGCACTCTCAGATCCGCTGATGCTAACCTTCTGAAGGTAGTCAAAACCAAGAAGGCTACTTGGGGAGACAGATCCTTTGCAGTAGCCACGGCTAAATTATGGAACACCTTGCCTTGTCACCTCAAGAACATTCCTACACTAACATCATTTAGGAAGCAGCTGAAGACTTGGCTATTTAATCACTAGACTCCACCTATGTTCTTAGATCTGAACCTTCAGTTCCTCTGTCAAGCGCCAAGACACCTTTGGGTAATCGTGCGCTCAATAAATTGTATCAAATAAATAAATAAAAGTATAGTGCCATTACTACTTGCGGTGGACAACCATCCACCCCAACTGATAATCCACTTTCTCACAGCAGGGTGGGTGCATGGGAAGGATTGTTTATTGAGGCATCTTGTGGTATTCCATTCCATGTACATCATCAGGGGATTACCCTACAGACTTCTACATATGAGCCAATCTTACCACATCTCATGCATGAGTTCAAGATGTAATTATTCAAAACCTGCTGTGTAGAAGCATCAGATATCACTTTGTTGATGGTTAGGCACAATTGCTTGATGGCAAAGCTGAACATAAATGAAAATAGAAAACACAGTAGCAGAGAGACAGAACTCTGTTGGAATGTAGGGTTTTTGGAATACCGTCCACAGCATCTTGGGTACAGGCTACACCATGCATAAATTATCTGATGACCGACATTCCATGAAAAATTGCCAGAACAGGGAACCAACTGCTTTTATTCAAATTGATTAATTTTATTACTACAAGCTGATAACAAAATGACAGACATAGGAAAATTATCAGTACAATGTTGCGTACCTTTTAACACAAACGATATTGATCCGAAAACAATTAGCATGTATTAAGGAGATGGAAAGGGAAGCGTCTGAATGATAATATATATTTAAATGAAATATCAAAGAAGAGCATAGTGGAATCAAAATGTACGGTGAGCAGAAATGAGTTACACAGTTTAGTAGCTAAAAAGATATTGATACCTACAAAAGGCACATTGTGGCTAAGGTAGGCATAGGCAAGTTTGAGAGGCAAATGTTATAACTGCAGAATGCCTTGGAGCG
Organism: Lissotriton helveticus; assembly: GCF_964261635.1. Classification (NCBI taxonomy): domain Eukaryota; kingdom Metazoa; phylum Chordata; class Amphibia; order Caudata; family Salamandridae; genus Lissotriton; species Lissotriton helveticus. The sequence continues at coordinate 965,569,261 of NC_136065.1, read as the reverse complement.
GAGATCAAAGCGGAGATCAAAGCTTGGGATAGCAGTAGTGCCCTCCCCAAGATTTGGAGAATTGATGCAGGCATGACCAGACTGAGGCTCGCGAGGCACGGGCCCTCTTTGGGATCATGATAGTGCGATGATGTATGTGCCAATGCTCACTTTATATTTTGATCTAATTACTGTACATAACATGATTTAACTTGAAAATCGAACCACTGCTAAAAAAAAAATTCCCCTTTTCAGCTAAGATGCAATGTGTAACATATGTGGCTTGAATTTGCACTTGTTTTAAAAAATATTTTACCCATGCCTACTTCTGGTAACAGTATTCTTCCTACTCATCATTGGACAACTCTCATATGCACTGGTCAAGAGAAACACTGTTAGAGACCTGGAGGTAAATATATTATATGCTTCAGAGTGAGAAAATTAAGATCAAGGATGTAACTGTAATCTAACTGTAATCCAACAACGTGGGCTTTTTGAGAAGGTCTTTAATTAAAAACACAGAATTCCTTCTACAGAACACACAGTGCATACCAAACATGATAGACAGTACTGAGTTACAAAGTATCAAGTACCACCACAAATATTTTAGGGCTCTCTTTTGCAGGACAATGTCAGATACTCTTGGTTTATAGATGAAAACTGTGCCACCAACTGTAAAGGAATCTTTGCAGAGATTTTGCTTTGCATACAATGATGGTGTAGGAAGTATTAGATCAAATTCCTTGAGAAGTGGTCAGTAAGAGAGTTTAGAACAACGTAAAGGTAAGTAACCCATTGGCTACTACATATCACCCCCTTTAACGCCCCTAGTATTTAGGTGGCATCCCTGGACCCAGAATTTCAGATTTGACTGAAGATATGACAAAAAAGAGCTGCTGCCCTTAGAACAGAAAACCTGCTGCAGACTGTTTGGTGCGAACGCCTGCCTACTGCTTCCAGGACTCGAGAATCGTGGTGTGCTGTCTCTTCCTGCTGCTATAAGGACACTAAGAACCCTGGAGCACCCCAGACCTTCATGAAATCACCAACGAACTCCCTTGGGGTAGAGGAACTACTCTCCTGCAGAGCGCAGTCACCAATACTGGTGAGTTTGGTTTACCGACTTGCTGCTCCCCGGCGACTCTAATGCAGCATCCAAGCAAAAAGAGGGTGGAGAAGTGTGGCTCAGGGGTTAGAGGCAGCAGACCCGGAAGCTGAGATCGGTCCTGGACCAGGGTTCAATTCCCCGCCTTGGCGGGGTCTTGGGCTAAAAATTCCACGGACTCGATAATTCTCGCCCCGGTGCCTCCTCGACTCACGGGTTCACACTCTGCGACTCTGGGCAATAGCTTGCTTAATCTCCACAACGGCCCCTCGCGGCGGGATGCCTGACTTTCACCTTGTGGATACCCTGCTATCTCACAGGGGAATACCAGGAAGGGTTCCCTAAGCAAGCGCCGGGAAACCCACTGCGGGTAGCTGTGCGCTATATAAGCTCAACTACATTTACATTTACATTTACATCAGCTCCAGAGAGTCAGATCTGTCCCCTGACCAGGTTTGGAGACACCAGGACCTACCAGAGATGTGTCACACCAATACCAGGGGTACCTCACCCCCTGCCACCTACACCGAGAAGAAGAGTCCCATCTGGACTCCAACTGCCCAGGAAGCAATCACCCATTGAGGGATGTCGAGACTACTGAGACCCACTTCGTTAGTGGCCCAGTTGTCACGGAATAGTCCCTGCAACCTGCATGCCCCTGACCACGAATATATCTTGACCCACGCCGCCTGGCTGACCTACCTGCTCTGCACTCAGCCGGCCTGGCCTGGGTACTGATAAACTGGCTGTGCTCCCATTGTCCTGAAGCTCTTGGGACGTGCTCTCCCTGGAGTGGGACCCCTCAGACTTACCTTTAATTGTGTTTTCATGTGGTCTTCTTCTTAGCGCACCAGCTACCAATTACCTCAGCACCCTGCTCCCGGCCGAATCCAGGATGCTCCAGAGAATCCACTGGTGGAGCATTGGACCTGGCCTTGCTACTTCCCTAGATCCAGAAGATGAACCACGAAATCCAACTGTGTGATTCCATATGCATTTTTCTATTTACTCGCATTGACTTCAATGGTGTGTAATTACGCACAAAAGTGATTTATTTTGCAAATTTGAAAAATTAATATCTTGAAAAGTACTTACTGTTGGACAAAGTTCTTGATCTGAAAAATTATATAAAAACTGGTGTTATTTTTGTATATTGGTCTCTGATTTAGTCTTGAGTGTTCGTATCATTTATTGTGTCTGTGAGTACAATAAATGCTTAGCACTACCATATTGTAAGCCTAACTGCTCACCTACACTACCACAAAGAGAGCGTTAGTATTTTTTCCTTCTGACTCTGTATACCAACCTGGAGCTCACTGGACTCTCTGCACAGTGTTCTTCATTTTAGTGCACTATATAGAAAGCCAACTTCCTACACATATGCTGATAGCAATGGTTGTGCTTTGTGTTCTCATGGTGATGATTGTAAACTTCCAATGGTCCATGAAAGTCATTGAAGGCTTGGCTGAAGTGAGCAGATAAATTATTGTAACAAATTTTACATTGTCATGGGACCAATCAAAGTTTGACTAATGCTAAATTCTAGCCATTAACATTTTGTGTAGATGTTTTCTCCCATTTGTGGAGGAGTCCTTTCATGTTAGTATTCCGAGAGTGCATATTAGGCATAACCCAGCTGTTCTTGAGAAGCAGTGAGATAGAAAGTGCTACCACGTGTATAGTGAAAATGGTCAAAAGAAGTAAGATATTACAGAGTAACAGATTGTTTTAGATTTGATTCAGAAAACCTATGTAGTAATCTGGAAGTCGTTTCCTTTTATTAACGACAATGGCAGTAGTAGGTGACCAATGGCATGGTTAGCGGTAGAAGGGTGATGGCATCAATACCTTGGTAATATCAGTCTGAGATATCCTCGTATACGTATGTAATGTATTGCGACTTATATAGCTCACATATCACCCGAAGGCATCAAGGCGCTTGCTTAGGGAACCCGTCCTGGTATTCCCCTGTGAGATACCCCGGCAGGGTATCCACAAGGTGAAAGCCAGGCATCCCGCCGCGAGGGGCCATAGTGGAGATTAAGCAAGCTATTGCCCAGAGTCGCAGAGTGTGACCCCGTGAGTCGAGTAGGCACCGGAGCGAGAATTGTCGAGTCCGTGGAATTTTTGAGCCCGAGACCCGCCGAGGCGGGGAATCGAGCCCTGGTCCACGGCTGATCTCAGCTTCCAGGTCTGCCGCCTCTAACCACTGAGCCACGCTTCTCCACCTTATAAGAGATCTCGTCTGTTTTTCCATAACTTATTTCTCCAGTATCCTAGGCCTTATTTACATTGACTCTAAATTGACTCTGAGTCACTTGGCTGCTGGCCTGTTTGGCAGATATTTTGTGTTCCTTTCTAAAGAACATTGTCAGTTGTTCATTCCAATGTTGACACGTGTTTCACTCACATGATGAATTTCCTGTTGTTTGCACCAAAATCAATATTTATTCATAAACGGTTCCTCTGTGTGCTCACTCATTACAATGGTGCATGTTCACAGATTTAACTCTTCAGGTAATTCTTTCTTGAAAATACATATTGCGATAGGGCATTTTGTTCTGTTTATATATGGGAATTTCCAGTTCAGTTGTTGCTGGTGGTGTTGATGGAGCAAGGACTCGTAGAAAAGAGTCTTTCTCGAAGACAATCCTCTCATTTAACTTCTAATATTGTATTTATGGTGTATTGTGTAGATTAATATGCACAACATCAAACATACAACAAAGAGAAGCATGCCTATGTGTATTACTAATAAGTAACTGATGACTTATCTGGAGGAGAATGAAATCCTCCACCCACGTCAAGCAGGCTTCAGGACTAACCACTCGACAGAAACAGCCCTACTTTCCACCACTGAAACCATCTGTGCTGCATTGGATCAGGGCAAAAGGGCTGTCCTGATCCTCTTAGATCTCTCTGCAGCATTCGACACGGTTTCCCATGCTATCCTTTTACATCGCCTAGCCAATGCTGGCATAGCAGGAACCGTGCTCGAGTGGTTCAGAAGTTTTCTGGCACACAGGCGTCAGGTTATTATGCTAGGTCAATTCCGCTCCACCGAGAGAAAGCTGACTACAGGGGTCCCGCAGGGCTCAAGTTTAAGCCCTACAGTGTTTAACCTTTATATGGCCCCCCCTGATCAAACTTATCTCCACGTTTGGTATTGACTCGATAGCTTACGCTGACGACACCCAGCTAATCCTAACATTGGATAAAAACACGACGAATGCAGAAAACATCTTGAAAGAATGCCTATCAGCAGTATTCGCATGGATGACTAATAATCATCTTAAATGTAATTCTGCCAAAACAGAAATAATACCTTTCGGCCTTAACAACTGCTTCTCCCCTCAATCCTGCTGGCCTAAGGAGGCAGAGGCTCCACCTAATACCATCAATACTGCAAGAAATCTAGGAGTTAAATTTGACAATACTTTGTCTTTTAACCAACACACTAGAGAGGTAGCTGGAAATTGTTTCAATATTATCAGAGGCCTAAGAAAATTCCTCAAACTGCTCCCCCTAAGTGCCAGACGGACTGTTGCAGTGGCACTGATTACATCTCGGATAGACTACTGCAACAGTCTGTATGCAGGGCTCAATAAATCTGCCCTCCATACACTGCAGATGGTACAACATGCCGCAGCTAGACTTGTTCTAGGCTGGGCAAGAACATCGTCAGCCTCTGCCGCGCTAGATACATTACACTGGCTTCCAATACCAAAGCGCATTCTGTTCAATGACACCACCAAGGCCCAGCATATCTCAAAAAATATTTTAAACAATACCATCCTGCACGCGAACTGAGATCATCTTCACTAAATTTGCTCACCGTCCCAAAGTTCAGGTTGACGACGAAAGGTGGTAAATCCTTATCTGTGATTGGATCGAGAGCATGGAACAAACTTCCCCAATTTCTCCGTGCTGCCAACACAGAAATAAGCTTCAGGAAACAACTTAAAACCTGGATTTACTCACTACCAGACACAGCATGTCGAACCCTCATATGATCGTCTCCATCTCTTGACCGGTCTAGAATATGTCATCTACTAGACACAGGAAGTTAAGCGCCAAGATACTCTTCGGAGTGATAGCGCGCTCTATAAGAACCCAATCACATCACATCACAACTCCAATGAATTTCTAAAATGGCCGCTAACGGGAAAACTGTAATGAGCATGTGTCACCTGCTTCTACGCAGTATGACGAGCTGTCGCTTGGAGGGAATTTCTTATTTATTTATTTTATTTATTATGCATCTTGTAACGCGCAAACTAAACCCGAAGGTGTCAAGGCGCCTACCAAAGGATCAAAAAGCAGGGCGCAACTACTCATACGCTTGTACAAAGAGGCGTGTTTTGAGGGCAGCTCTAAAGGACTGAAGGGAGGGAAGGGACTTTAGCTCTAATGGAAGATCGTTCCACCATTTTGGAGCCAAATAAGAAAAAGCCCTGCCACCCCATCTAGTTTTCCGAATGCGAGGGATGCGGAGAAGAAGATGATTGGAGGAGCGGAGGTTCCTGCCAGGATTGTAATAAGACAGGATGGATCCAATGCCTGTAGGGCTACTTTTCGCCAGAGCCTTATAGACCATACACATGGACTTAAAGACTACCCGCTCCTTTGTCGGAAGCCAGTGAAGCTGCTTCCTAGCCAGCGTGGCCGCAGAGCGTCGGGGAAGATCGAGGACAAATCTGGCTGCCGCGTTCTGGACTACCTGCAAGCGCTGCAGCTGACTCTTATTCAGTCCAGCATACAGCGCATTGCAGTAGTCCAGACGAGAACCCAAAAGGGCGACAGCAAGTTGCCCTCTTGCCTGCAAAGAAAGGTAGTTCCTAATCTTCCTGAGGATGTGGATTATACCCCAACAGGTAGATACCGTCCTGTTGACCTGTTGACACATACCAAGAATGGGGTCAATCATCACACCGAGATTTTTAGCCGAGGAGGTAGGTTTAGGGCAGGCACCCAACGAGTCAGGCCACCACTCCATAGACCAAATGTCTTCCTTTCCGCCGAACACCATCACCTCGGTCTTCTCCCCATTCAATTTCAGTGAGTTGTAAATCATCCACTGGCTGACAGCCTCCATACAAGATCTAAATCTGGAGGCTGTCAGCTCGACTGACTGGGAGAGAGACACGAGGATCTGGGTGTCATCTGCGTAGGAAACTACCTCCATCCCAAAAGATCTAATAAGTCTGGCAAGGGGGGTCACATAGATGTTAAAAAGGGTGGGGCTAAGCGCCGACCCCTGAGGGACCCCACATTGCACAGACAGGGATGGAGATAGAAATTTTCCCAGCATTACCCTCTGCTCTCTGTGATCGAGAAAAGAAGAGAGCAACCCCAGGGCTGCCCCCCGGACCCCAATCTCACCCAGTCGAGATGTTAAGACACGGGGAGATAGGGTATCGAAGGCAGCCGTGAGGTCCAGGAGGATCAGGAGGGATGTCCGACCCTCATCCACACTCATACGGATGGAATCGAGCACCAGGGTGAGGGCAGACTCGGTGCTATGTTCCCTCCTGAAACCATGCTGGGAAGGGTCCAGGCAGCCCGAATTCTCCACAAAGACAGCCAGATGCCGATTTAAATGGGCCTCAAGCATCTTTGCGGGGGCCGGAAGCAGTGAGATGGGGCGAAAGTTTTTTAGTACCCCGGGATCTAGGGAGGGTTTCTTAAGTAGAGGTTTTACCACAGCATTTTTCCACTGCTGTGGAAAGACACCCTCCCTCATTACACCATTCATGATCTCTAGTAAAGGGGGTAAGAGAGATCCTCTACACTGCTTCAGGATCTTAAGAGGACAGGCATCTAACGGAGACCCTAACTTCGTTTTATCAAGCAGCGTCTCAAGATCTTGTAGAGAGAGCGGAGGAAAGGATTCCAGACAGCTGGCCGAGGGAAGCTCCGTGGAAGAGACAACCGGGACCACAATAGCCGACGGCTCAGCTGTTGAAAGCCTCTGTGACTCCAAGGAAGAATAGATGTCCGATATTTTGGACTGAAAGAAGAGAGCTATATCGTTGCAGAGCTCCTGAGATGGAATAACAGGATCGGGGACCTGAAGAGATGTGAGAGAGTCCACGATCCTGAAGAGCTCCTTGGGAGATGAAAGGGAGGAAGTCAGGGCCACAAAGTAGTCTTGTTTGGTCCCAATAACTTCCAACTTATATCTCTTAAGCAAGGTTTTATGAGCTTCCCTGTCTTTGGGATCCCAACAGGCATGCCATTGACGCTCCTGTCTCCTCACTTCCTGTCTAAGGAGTCTAAGTTGTTCAGAGAACCAGGGGGCTGATGGTCTTTTCCTGGCTGAATAGCAGGACCGAGCCGGCGCCAGTTCGTCCAAGGCCTCTGTAAGAATATTATCATAATGCGGCACCGCCAAAGAGGGATCCATCTCCCGAGTAGAAGACAAACTGGGGATCCACGGATCAAAAGAGTGTTCCCCGATGTTTTTAAAATTCCTACGTACTTCAAAAGTACTCTGAACTTTCCTAGGAATTTCCTGGCTAGGGAAGGCCATGTTGAAAGGAACGGCCAGGTGGTCTGACCAGGAGAGAGAGAAAGGATCCGTTACTGACAGTTTCTGATCGTTAGAGAAAATCCCATCGAGCGTATGACCTGCTCGGTGGGTGGGTCCTTTCACCAGTTGGGTGAGTCCACATGCTGTCAATGCTTCCAGCAGCGCAGAGGTGTCATGGGACTCCAATAACTCTAAGTGAAAGTTAAAATCACCCAGAATCGTTAAATTCTCACGGCCAAAGTAGGGCTCCAGGAACTAAAGCAGTTTTAAGCTAAAATCTGCTCTAGGACCGGGCGGACGATAGACCAGAATCCCATTAAATGGAGAAATAGAGGAGTCATGTAATGAAAAATACAACACCTGAATAGCGTCCTTAGGGTCAGATAAAGGCGTAATATGACATTGAAAGCTATCTCTATGCAGGATAGCTAATCCACCACCGACCCGGCCAATTCTGTCCTGCCGAGTCAAACAATACCCATCTGGGACTGCTTCAATGAGGTCAGGGCCCGAAGAATCCTTGGCCCACGTTTCCGTTATAAAAACCCATGTCGGGTTCTTCTCCAAAACAAGCTCCTTAAAAACAATATTGTTTTTAATGAGTGAGCGCGCATTAAGGAGCAGGCAATTTACGCTCAGTTCACTAAGTGGCACCAGCGAGCGGAGCTCTCGAGGGGGGGCGGGAGAGGCAGAATTCAGGCCGGCCGGATCTGTCGGGAAGCACCCACATCCCTTGAGCAGGAGAAGATCTTCAGGGGTGCTTCTATGGAAGCAAGGTGCAGTGATAGGTTGGAGGCGTAAGATATCCTGTAAAGAATATTTCAGTACACCGTGCCCCACTATATCCGACCTGTAGGTCCAGCCGTCCAGCCCGACCTCAGCGCGGACGGGCGCAGACGGGCTGGACTCTGGAGTGACTCCGGCGTGGCTGCGGCGATCACGCTGCGCGCACACGCTGCGCGCCATAAATACTGGTAGATATAGGGCTCTAGCCGGTCCACCTGACTGCTAGAGCGCAGTTCGTTTCAACCTAACTTTGTCCCTACCCAAGATGGCGCCCACCGATGACTCGGCGCGAGGGTCCGGCCCGCTAAACAGCGGTGAGTATAACAGTTTAAATGCGGCAATGCGGCAAGGGGAATTAAGAGCAGGGGAGAACTATGAAAAGAAATAAAACCAAGATACAAAACGGGTAAATTTAAAATACAAATAACACGAGTACAAGCGCTGAGAAGCGCGACCAGCAAGAGGGAGAGCTCCTACCTGTGTCCTTTAAATACTGTGAGCCCCCGAACTGTCTCTAGCCGGTCCACCTGACTGCTAGAGCGCAGATCGTTTCAACCTAACTTTGTCCCTACCCAAGATGGCGCCCACCGATGACTCGGCGCGAGGGTCCGGCCCGCTAAACAGCGGTGAGTATAACAGTTTAAATGCGGCAATGCGGCAAGGGGAATTAAGAGCAGGGGAGAACTATGAAAAGAAATAAAACCAAGATACAAAACGGGTAAATTTAAAATACAAATAACGCGAGTACAAGCGCTGAGAAGCTTGTGCAATTGCTATTAATTGGTTACTTGAAAGCTCACATGCTCAGCATCTGCTTTGTCAAAACTAAAACACGCTATTTTACTAATGCTAATTTCGGGAAAGCATAAATAAATGAATGGGATTTGAATAGACATAGGTGGTATACAGTGAAACCATTTATGTTCAAAATTAACATATGTCTTTTTGACTCTTTTATCAGTGCGTATCTTTGGCCTTTCGTATGAGTCTAAAGTCTGTTAGTCACCTGATTCTTCGAGCATGCATGATATGAACAAGCTGCAAGAAGTGATGTGACTCTTGAACGCAGCCCAAAGTCAAAACAGTTACACACCCTGGGAACCAGCTTGAGAACCTCTATGATGAATGGAAACGGATGAAGTTTATACTTTGTTTCTAATGTGATGTTAATACGGATGGGAGTTAAGTTTTGTGAATAAAAATTAAGGGGTGGGATTTTTGAACAATGGACTGAAAGACTAAATTGGAAAATAAGCATGGTGTGATGATTCCCCCCCTTGCCTTTCCAATCAGAGTTAGAAGTTTCATGATATTGAAACATTATTTGGAGGTACATGAATATTGTGGGGTATAATCGAGGTTGTTTTTAGTTAGTTAGAAGACAGAGATTTGCTGAATCCTGTAGAGCTCGGGATTCTGGTGGAGTGATGAAAAATGCTGAAGAAGAACCGAATGCAGAGCCTCTTTATCTTAGAATAATTTACTTAGAAGAAGATCACGGAAGAATCTCGAGGAGGAAGAGAGTGTCAGAGAGGGGTGGTACGTAAGCGTCGGTGGTAGAGTGTAGTGTAGGTCCTATATCCCTGATAGGCTCTGCGCATTGGAATAATATACACTATAGTTTTGGCATAGGACTGAACTCAGTATGCCTCCATCGAATAAATTAAACTTAATTACTTGTGTATGCCAGCTAACTTAGAGGTCACTAAAAACTTCTCGAATAAACAAGAAGGGATTAGTGATTGACAACCGCATAAACATGACAATTTTGTTTCCCTTAGAATCGGAACAGTCTCAGAATCTTGGAAACAATAAATAACAGTTTCACTCAGTCAATCGTGCATGCTTCGTTTCTACAGAGTTTACACAGAAATATGTAGACGGGCGTTTCAATAAAAAGGGTTTATTAAACAGTCTTATTTCTCGTGCAAGAGTTATAAACTGCTACAATCGTAAAACAGAATGCAAAGTATAATACGTACAGCGTTAGCAGTAAATTAAAATAATACTGCAATAGCATGGTTTGTAGCTATGACATATATTCATAAAAATACATACATATATAACACAGGCTAAAATGTGAATACTCATCTGGTGCTTCTAAATAGTTCTACCCCAGTGTACCTAACCTAAGTGTAGTACGAGGCAAGAAGTAGGTGGCAGTTTTCTAAAGTATAGCTAGCTATAGCTTAGTTTTGCCAGAGTTGCCAAGAGTCCCTCTAGGTTCTAGTCTGCTCCATACCTTAGAATGAGAGAGGTTAGAATCTCTTTCCGGGTCTCTATCTCTAACACCCCGCAAGGGGAGTCAGAAACACTGGAGCTGGGTTCTCTGCGAGGATGGCAGTGTCTGGTCAGTGCCATGGCGAGCCGTGCCGTGCAAGTATGCAGCCGAACCGTCGTTTGCCATGGAAAGTGAAGGTATATTTATACCTTGAAGGTGTTTAGGAATGCCAGTATTGACGTAAAAGTCGGGCAGAGGAACGTCATGAATGAACCCCTAAGAAATAGATGTTCATGCAAAATAAATGAGTTCTTGGAGAAATCAATAATCCAAGCAAGGTGAAGTCCTGAAGGCCGAAGAGTCTGGTTTTCCAAGAACTCTTTGTAACGTGGATGGACGGATATAGGTGGCCATGCCTGTATTTGGTTAGCATGGATAATGCCTAAATAAGGGTAGGATTTCCATGCCTATATAAGGGCAATGCAAATTGTGCCTATATAAGGGCATACATAGGGAAACCTATATCCGGTACCTATATCGACACACAACAAGAGAGGTCATCTATCCTGTCTTGAATCCTGTCCTGAAGCCTTCGTTGCCTGATCTTTCCAAGGGGACCCTTCCCAGCTCCTTTGCCACAGGGTTGGATTTCACACCATTCTTTGGTAACTATTATTTCTGTGAATGTGCCGATGTTCTTTTCTCTCTATCATCTCCTTTCTGAGCATAAGTCATTGCTTGATATAAAAGTATGTGTTTTGATGATTGATTACTTGAATCTTCCTTCCTATGAGTGACGGAGACTATACTGTACTTTGTAAGTGGTTCACATGAAATTAATCTAGAGAAATGTTCAAAATATTTTCAGAGTCTGTGATCATTTCAACAAATATAAAAAGTTTATATTTATCTAATTTCACCATCAACTAGTTCAACTTATTTGGTCCATTGACCAGAGGAAAGAACTTTTTGATCAGTGAAAGATTATTATTTTTTTTTTTTTTTGGTCCTCATTTTCCACCTTAGTACTACTGTTAAGGTCTAGAGAGAGCACCACACTGACTCAGTAAACTGGATGGCATGGCTTGAAGTTCTATCAGCCTCACCAAACAGTGGGACCGCATCCTCAAAGTCCTTCGTACAGAGACCATGGGGGAGCCATATTGCTGCATATATACCACAACAGCTAGGAAAGAGCTGGTGAACATCAAAGTGCCGGAAGGGTGAAGACCTAAAGCAGCATAATCATTGGGCCGTGGGAAAAAAACAAAAAAAACATCTATAGTCTCACTATTGGTCCCACTTCAAAAGGTACCAAAAAGCTCTTCTATTTCGGTTACCTGATCTCACTAAGTCCAGCTTTGATACCTGCAAGACTGATGTTCGCCAATCCAAAAAAAGAGAGTGGTATCGAGTCCTTCCATTTTTTACAAATTTCTCTCCTGGCCAACAGGATGGAATAAAAGAGAAGATGTTTAACAGGACCCATAACCGCCATCCATGACACCAAATATTGCAAGTGCGGGATTTATCGTGATTTGGCAGCCCAAAGAAGTCGAAAGTGAAGCACTTATAGAATCCCAAAAAGATGACAAACGGGGGCAATCAAAAAACATGTGTAAGTCCGAGGCAGCCAATGCCCCACATCTTGCACAGGCTACCGATGAATCTTTGGAGAATTTTGAGAGCCTCTGTGGTGAATGATAAGCCCAGTGTAGAGTGAAGAGATCTATTGACTTGGTAAGAGTATTCTGCATCATTCAGAAACTCTGTCCATCACCTTTTCCAAAATCGATTTTATCCACACTATGTGTGGGAGGGTATACTCAGACGTGAGTCCCTTGCTCATTGCACCATCAGGATTCAAGCAAGCCGGGCCGAAGAAGGCTGTGATGCCAGAAACCGGTCCCCGGAAGCTTGTTTCCTTCCCAGTATAAGAATTGGCTTGGTAGTTTGGTTTGCCCTGTTCCCATCATGCACTGGGACAGGAACAGACTAATTTGCATATAGCCAGGTTCTGAGCTGGGATGGTGCAGTGAGCTAAAAAACAGTGATGGATTAAAACCATGATCTATTGACTTGGTAAGAGTATTCTGCATCATTCAGAAACTCTGTCCATCACCTTTTCCAAAATCGATTTTATCCACACTATGTGTGGGAGGGTATACTCAGACGTGAGTCCCTTGCTCATTGCACCATCAGGATTCAAGCAAGCCGGGCCGAAGAAGGCTGTGATGCCAGAAACCGGTCCCCGGAAGCTTGTTTCCTTCCCAGTATAAGAATTGGCTTGGTAGTTTGGTTTGCCCTGTTCCCATCATGCACTGGGACAGGAACAGACTAATTTGCATATAGCCAGGTTCTGAGCTGGGATGGTGCAGTGAGCTAAAAAACAGTGATGGATTAAAACCATGATCTATTGACTTGGTAAGAGTATTCTGCATCATTCAGAAACTCTGTCCATCACCTTTTCCAAAATCGATTTTATCCACACTATGTGTGGGAGGGTATACTCAGACGTGAGTCCCTTGCTCATTGCACCATCAGGATTCAAGCAAGCCGGGCCGAAGAAGGCTGTGATGCCAGAAACCGGTCCCCGGAAGCTTGTTTCCTTCCCAGTATAAGAATTGGCTTGGTAGTTTGGTTTGCCCTGTTCCCATCATGCACTGGGACAGGAACAGACTAATTTGCATATAGCCAGGTTCTGAGCTGGGATGGTGCAGTGAGCTAAAAAACAGTGATGGATTAAAACCATGATCTATTGACTTGGTAAGAGTATTCTGCATCATTCAGAAACTCTGTCCATCACCTTTTCCAAAATCGATTTTATCCACACTATGTGTGGGAGGGTATACTCAGACGTGAGTCCCTTGCTCATTGCACCATCAGGATTCAAGCAAGCCGGGCCGAAGAAGGCTGTGATGCCAGAAACCGGTCCCCGGAAGCTTGTTTCCTTCCCAGTATAAGAATTGGCTTGGTAGTTTGGTTTGCCCTGTTCCCATCATGCACTGGGACAGGAACAGACTAATTTGCATATAGCCAGGTTCTGAGCTGGGATGGTGCAGTGAGCTAAAAAACAGTGATGGATTAAAACCATGATCTATTGACTTGGTAAGAGTATTCTGCATCATTCAGAAACTCTGTCCATCACCTTTTCCAAAATCGAGTGAAGAGATGAGTCCTTCGAAGCCACGCTGGTTTGACGATATCCCACAATAGCTTGAAAGAGGTGAGCCAAAGGCTTACCATATCGTGGTCTAGGAAAGAAGACCCCCAGAGTTTCTCGGGCAGTTGGAATTCACCATCAAACTCCTCTAGGATTAAATTATACCAAAACGAGATCTCCTTTCTGACCGGAATTTTATCAAGAAATAGGGACTCTAGATGGCTGCCCCCCCCTTACAGGGAATCTACTCTTAACAGTGGCCTGTGAGTGAGCCCAACTAGCCATCTGTAGATATTTAAATCTAGAAAGGTTTGGCCCAATTCTAACATTCAGAAATTCCCATGATAGCAGCTCTCCTTCTACAAACAAATCACCCCCAAACTTCCAAGCCTGCCTCTCTCAAGGGCAAAGCGAGGCTGTCCCCAAGCCACCCCGGTCTCCCAGGTGAATCCCACAAAGGTGCCTTACTAGAGAAATACCCTAGCTTTATAAAGCTTCTGAGCTTGGCCCATGTTCTAGCCAAGCCCTGCGGGACCTTTAGTTTTATCTTTTTAACCCCTTGGGCGCGGGCGCGATTCTGCGCCTGTGCGGCACATTCCAATCGCGGGTGCGGTCATGACGGCCGGGAGCCGTCATCAGCACACGAGCACTGTGTGCCATGACGGCTCCCGGCCGTCATCAGCATGGAAGGGGTTAATATATTTAGGATCTCCAAATTTAAACAAAAAACCCCCCTGTGCTGAACTTACTCCACTAAGCATGGCCCTGAACATGCAGCCAATCCCGATGTCAGTGGGCATCTTCAATAGCATAAGGGAATGGGTGAGTTGGAATGCCCATGCATACAATTGAAGATCAGGAGCTGCTAGTCCTCCCTTATCTCTTCGACGCCTAAGCTTTTTCCAAGCAATCCTGGGTATAGACTGAGCCCATATATATAAAAGAACTAATATCACTCTGTAACTTAGATAATAGTGACGGTTCAAATTAAAGAGAAATGGTGTTAAACAAAAAAGTGATTTTGGGTAAAATAGACATTTTTATAAGATTTACCCATCCCAGAATGGACAATGGGAGCGAAGTCCATGCACGCATACGTTTACGGCATTCCTTGGCAACAGCAGTAAAGTTATTTTCAACAATCTTGGATGGATATGTTCATGTTCCATGGAGTCAACACAATATTTTGTCATTTACAAACGATTTCCCAAAACTGAGAGAGAAGCCAGTTGAATGGTACACACAGGTTGAGAGATTTGTGAAAGTTTCAAAGGTTTTGTTGAAAGACTTGGATGGTCTGGTTGATATAGTAGTACCTGCTGATTTATGGACAGAATGTAATATCACAATTGATTGGCCTAGGGAAGAGTACCCAAGAGATGTGAAAACAGGAGCACCTTCAGATGATGTAATGAAGAAATATCACCAAGTAATTACTTTCTTGAAAGGGAAAATTCCTCCAAAAGAAAGACATTGAGTAAAAATAGACAGAACAACCCAAGAATCGAATGAGTCTGTTCATGCATATTATGAGTGACTGTTACAAGTATTCAAACAATATAGTGGCTTTGAGAACATTGGAGAGAAGGATTTGGGTCATTTATTGTATCGATTTGTGTATGAATTGAAACCAGAAATTAGTCAGATGATTCAACTGCAAATGTTGTGCTGGCAGAGTAAAACGATAGATGAGATTTTAAAGTATGCAACGTACTGTGGGCATTATATTGAGGCAAAGCATAAGAAGCTAAAAGAGAAAATGATGTGGGCACAAGTGAAACTAGCAGAACAACGGGAACGTAATTAAATAGTCCGACTAATAGTCAGATGAAAGAACAAAATCAGAGTGATAATGTGGCAAGTAGTGGTAAATCAAAAGGACGAATGAATAGAGAGGATGCAAATTTCATTGTCATGGGTGCGGAAAGCTTGGACAATTGAAGAACGAGTGTAAGAATATTCAGAATAATAATGGGCCAACCCAAAAATTAAATCCGCAGACACAGAATGGGGTGTTTATGAATCCGACGCAGCAGGTAGATAATCAGCAGTGTCAGGTGCCACCTGCCCCTATGCCAAATTTTGTGAATCAGCCAAAGTACAGTGTGGACGCCAGATTTCAAGGAGGAAGTGGTAAGAAAAATTCTGTGATTTCACAATATCTTTTGTTGAACAACACTGATTGCAAAAGCAAGCAAGGACGGTGCCTGAGGGGGGAGGAAGAGGAATGCGTACTTGGCGCATCCTTGCCGGAAGACCAGTCCGGTCCATTTATTGATGGGAAAGTGGAAGGCTATGAGATCACTATTCTGTTCGATACTGGTGCTACCCCTTCTACTATGAGAATACAGACATCCCAAACCTACCCCTTTTGGGAGAAGTGATCCAAGTAGTTGGAGTTTAAAGACATGCACAGATTTGTGGTCTGTGATTCTAGTCCAGTGAATTTATTAGGAAGATATATGTTGTGCAAAATGAACTGCACAATTTATTGCACACTGGATGGTGTTGCTCTCCAGACCCCTGATGAAGATATGATATACAAAATAATGTTAGCAAAATAGGGCACAGAAGTAGATGGAATGTATTCTTTGATGACAAAAGATGATTTACCAGAAGAACTCAAAACAACTGTGAATCCAGAAGTATGGCACTTTCACAAGAAAGAAGATAGGGCTAATTGCAAACATAAACCCAGTGAAGGTGATGGTGAAAGAAGGTGCAGTTTACCCCAACACCAGACAATACAAAATGAGTCCAGAAGTAAAAGCAGGAGTGGCTTGAGAAAATGATTGTATGATTAAACAGGGCATTTTCAAAGAAATAATGAGTAATCCTTGTAATTCAGCTATAACAGGACTGAAAAAGCCTAGTGGAAAATATAGAATATTAGAGGATTTTCGGAAAATTTATAAAATTGTAGTGCGATGTTGTCTCGTGGTGCCAAACCCAGAAGTGATTCTTTATCAGATCCCTCGGAACACAGGATGGTTTACTGTTATTGATCTGTGCCAAGATCTTTCTCAATTCCTTTACATCCAGATAGCCAGTATCTTTTCTCGTTTAAGTTTGAAGATCGTATCTTGGAATGGTACCTCGTTCCTCAAGGGTATACAGACAGTCCCTCAATTTTTTATCAAATATTGAAAACGTGTTTAGAGAAGTTAGTTATGCCCAGAGATTAAGTTTTAGTGCAGTATATCAATGACTTACTTGTAGTATCGATATCCAGAGAAGACTGTGTTACCGATTCCATTGCATTACTAAATCATTTGGCTGAGGGAGGACACAAAGTGTTCCCAGAAAAATTATAATTTTGCAGAACAGGAGTCAAATATTTGGGTCACCAAATAGAAAGAGGAGTGAGAAAAGTGACCACTGAAAGAATTAAAATACTCAAGCAAATGCAATCACCACAGACACAACGAGAGATCAGAATGTTTCTCGGAGTGGTGGGTTATTGTTGACAGTGGATTGTAGGTTTTTCTCTATTAGATAAACCATTGATTCAGATGACATGAAAAAGAGTAAAAGATCCAATAGTTTGGGATGATGAAAGTGTGGAAGCATTTGTAAAATTGTGAAATTGTCTATGTGAAGCCCCAGCTTTAGGTATGCCTGATTATTCAAAAGAATTCGCACTGTTCTGTTGTGAAAGAGAAGGTTGTGCACTTTCAGTCCTGACCCAAACACATGGATTAAGCAGATGTCCAATTGCACATTTTTCTGCTACTTTAGATCCTGTGGCTTCAGCATTACCTGGCTGTTTAAAAGCAGTAGCTGATGGGACATCCAGTAAAGGTATATGTTCCACACTCAGTTGGGATCCTATTAACAAGAACTCGAACAAAGCATCTTACTCCTAGTCGGATGACTAAGTATGAAAGAATAATTTTGGGAGCAGAAAATGTGACAGTGATCAGATGTACCATGGTGAACCTAGCTACTTTATTGCCAGATTCACGTTGTGAGGAAGTAAAAGTTGAAGCTGAACATGATTGCCTAGACATAACAGAATTGTGCACTAAGCCCCACCCGACATACAGGAAGAGCCTATAAAAGAGCCAGACCATGAACAATTTGTTGATGGTTCTTGCTTAAGACTTGGAAGTGGAGCACTAAATGCCGCTTATGCTGTTTGCTAAATTTCTGGGATCATTGAAGCATCCTGTTTACCGGGAGTCAAGTCTGCACAAGTAGCCAGATTGATAGCTTTAATTAAAGCATGCAAAATTGGGAGGAATTGGAATCTAACCATATTTACTGATAGTCAATATGGTTACGGGGTAGTGCAGGACTTTAGCCAGTTTTGGTTGCAGAGGAAATTTCTGACTTCCTCAGGGTCCCCTATTCGAAATGGGAAATTTGTGAAAGAATTATTGGAAGCAATACAATTGCCAAAAGAAATAGCCGTGGTCAAGTGTGCAGCTCACCAGTCAGGAAATTACTATGCAGTGGCTGGTAATCGATATGCTGACCAGGTGGCCCAATACTGTGCCAGAAATAACATGTCATTAAATAAGAAAATGGAAATATATGGAATCAGCTGCCAACTTATGCTATTCTCAGCTTTCGATACATGGGACGAGGTGAGACAGTTGCAGGATGAGGTAGAGGAAAGTGAAAGGGAAAAATGGATAAAGTCAGGTTGTGGCAGGAGGGCAGAAGACGACGTGTGGGTGCATGCTGATGGAAGAATAGTCATGCCAGATTTTTTGCTTTCCCGATGGAGACATTCATGTAGGCAGAGACTCTATAATCAGACTATTTAGACAAAATTGGTATAACCCACGGTTTAGGGTAGTCGCAGAGAGTCTTTGCCAGAGATGTTTAACATGTCAACAAATAAACCCAGGCAGGAAGACAGTGGTCAGTTGGGGAAAGATTGGAAAGGCAGAAGGACCATTCATCAGATTACAACTCGATTTCATAGAGTTACCACCATGCAGGGGAATGAAATACATCCTTGTCATAGTATGTTTGTTTTCACGATGAGTGGAAGCATACCCCATTAAGGGAACATTACAGCATAACAGTTGCCAAGTTATTGTTGAGGGAGTTAATTCCGTGTTATGGTTTTCCAGTAACTTTTGGAATCAGATAGAGGACCTCATTTTAATAATGAAATAATTCAATTAATCTGTGAAGCATTTAAAATTGAGCAAAAACTGTACTGTGCATACCACCCAGAGGCTTCTGGAGTGGTAGAACAATTGAATGGCACAATCAAGTCAAGTTTGGCAAAGGTGTGTGCATCCACCTCCATGGATTGGCCAGAAGTATTGCCTCTTGTCTTGATGGGATTCAGAAGTATTCCTGACAAAAACACAGGATTGAGTCCCCATGAGATTCTCATGGGAAGGGCAATGAGACAAGCATATATTCCAGGACATATATTACTGAATATATCTGATGATCTGGTATTGGATTATTGCAAAGGATTGGTAGACCTAGTGCGTTCTGTCTCTCACCAGGTTGGAGAAGACGCAGTTACCAGGCAGCCGGATCAGGTGCATGATTTGAAACCTGGAGACTGGGCGGTAGTGAAGAAGCACACCAGAAAGTCATGCCTAGCACTTAAGTGGGATGATCCAAGGCAAGTAATACTAGTCACTACTACAGCAGTGAAGTGTGCAGGATTGCCCAATTGGATCCATGCCAGCCACATGAAAAGGGTTTCAGCTCCTACTGAAACAAGACCACAACTGACTAGAACAGTTGAGGCTCCTGAAGGATATACAGTCAAAAAATCTAGAAGAATAGATTCTGAAGAGACTGAAAAAGAACAACCGAACAAACGCCAGGAGGATTGGATACTAGTGGTTGATATACCTGAGGTGGTCATTAAAACAAGAAGCAGAACAAGGTTAGAAAGACAAGAAACTAGTGAGGACCATATAGGTGTAGAAGAACACGCTCAGCAAATAGATAGCAAAGCTACTGGAGACCCTGAGCAGGACCAGGCAGAAGAACATACTCAGGTAAACCAAGCAACCGAAAACCCTGAGCATGGACAGACGTGAAGAAGAACACATTCAGGTGGCAGAAGAACTAATTGTAATAAGACCTGAACAGGACCACTTAGGAGAAGAAGAACAAGTTTGGGCTAAAGAAGAATAGTTCGAAAAGAGACCCGAACAGGAAGAGATAGAAGAAGAAGAACATGTTCAGGTAGAAGAAACCATAATATCAAGGCCTGAACCAGGACAATTAGAGAGCGATACTGAGGACAGGGAAAATCAGGTTGTGCCACAAAACAACGAGAATAAAAGAACTCTTGAGAGAGACCAAGAAGGTGAAAGTGCAGTGCAAGTCAAAAGGGTCAGAAAAGGTGATTATTGGTACGGAGGAGTCAAAAGGCTAGTCAATCTCAATCAGAGCAATCAGTTACCAGAAGCATTAGGAGAAATCCAAGGTTGAAGGTCTTGAACAATAGATTCAAGGGACCTGAATGGACCTACATAATATTAGAAGATTTTGAAATCTAGATTTAAATGAAGATATAGACGAAGAAATAATTGCGGAACAGATTGACGAAGGGGAAGTGAGGCCTCCTCGAAGTACTAAAGATTCTAATTCATAACAAAGAAAAGAAGAGGAATCTTTTAAGTCAAAATGGCAGCAGACAGGGTTGCTGAAAGACCAAAACGAAACTGTATGAAGAAATGCTGTAGGGTTTGCATATTTAGTATTTTATTAGTGTTCATAGAATGGCTATTTCTAACAATAGCATAACCTTATCTTATGATAACGGACAAGAAGAATGGCACAGACACTAATGAAAAGACACCTATATGAAAGGAGATAGAGTAGAATTAGAAGCAACAGATTAAGTAGATTTACATCACACAGTAACAGATAATGACACGTCTTTGAATGTATTTACAAAATTATTATTTCAGTATGTAGATACAATGGCAAATTACTGATTGTTATGTTTGTATGAAATTACCAGCGTCAGTAACAGAAGGAGTCACACATCATCATTTGCCTTTAACATATGGTGTTTCATGTAGCATATTGTCAAGTTTATTTTATGAAACATGAAAACTTCACTATTAATATTCAAATAGAGATGTAGTATTTACTGAAATTCCTATTCAAAGGAATACGAATCCAGTGCTTAGTAGTCTAGATGCACAGTTTATGGGGGAATCATTCCTAACAATGAAGTCATTAGATATAGGGAAGGCACACAAGAATAACCTTAAATGTTCATTACGTGAAGAAGAAAAACTGTTTTTAAATTTAGTTGAAGAAAGGAGACAGGATTTCCAAAGAAAAGCTGCTGAACAGAAAACCCATATACCACCCTGGGCTGAGAAAGAGGGAACTTAAACAGCTGGCGTTGGACTTGGCCCTTTTTGCAGGGTCATCCCTAAACGTTTTGCCTTTCTCCTAGCCTTTTTTCTGACATGGTGTTGGTGGTTTTAGGCCTCTGGGCACTTTAGCACTGCTGTCCAGTGTAAAGTGTGTGTGCTCTCTGTGATAAATATGGTAAGATTGGTCTACACCTGTTTGGCCTATTTAATTTACCTGCCAGTCCCTTGTAAAGTGGTATCTCATATATCCAGGGCTGGAAAATTAAATGCTACTGGTGGGCTTGCAGCCCTGATTGTGCCACCCACCAAAGTAGCCTTGTCAGTCACCCCTAAGGTATGCCCTAGCTAGCCCTATAGGCAGGGTGCATTGTAATTAACATATAGGACATGTACCTTAAGTATGTGACATGTCCTGGTAGTGACAAATAGCCATTTTTGGTTTCTCACTACTGTGGGGCTGCCCTCCCATTGGAATGCATTGGGGATTCCCTAATAAGTGTTTCAGTGGTAATCCCTGATATGAGAGGCACAGCGTGGTCAAGTTTGGTATGTTTAAAATAGTAATAATAAATGCTACGCAATGGTGTGCGCAGATTTATTATAACTATTTTAGAAATGCCACTTTTAGAAGTTGGCATTTCTGTTTGCAATGTGTCTGCCTGCCTGATGGGAATTGCATGTCTGGCGTTTGAGTGACAGGGGCTGGTGAGGTGTGTGTGGCTCCAGGAGGGGCAGGGTGAGTCTGATTTTAGCCCCCTACTGACAAAGGGGGTCAATGAATCTTGTAAACAAAGTGTTCCAATCCGCCCTGGACCAGTTTTTGCTGGTTCCCCAAGCCCTGTGTTCTGCAGAACAAAGAGGAGAAGTGGTATAAATGTGGGGGCTGTGACCCCATGAAAAGGTTGTTCCCGTGCTTACTTGGACTGGGGGGGGGCACACCACCAGGAGGAACTGCCTTGGGACCCAGCTGCAGCTTCTTGGGGGTCCCTGCATGCTGGCCTGCCTGGCTGCACCCTGCTGGGGTCTCCCCAGCATCAATGACTCTTCTATTTCTGCCCGTTTTAAGGACTTTATGGCTCCCTAGCACCTTGTGAGCGCTGTATGTTAATTGCCGGAGGAGAGTGGAGCTGGCCCTGCTGCAGCGTGAGGCTGCAAGGGAATCCTGGCGTGTGGAATTATCCCCTGAGCTCCTTATTGAAGTGGGAGCCCACCCCGCATTTGTGTGCACCGAGCGGGTGCCTACCCACTGTGGGCGGGGCCTGCAGCCTTCCAAGTCTGGTGCCCAAACAAGAAGAGGAAGTGTACGGGAGCCTACCCCGCGTTCTAGTGCCAAAGAAACGAGCCAGACACCATCGGAAGGAAGGAGGTGGCTGTCAGCCCGAGCGGGGCTCCCGTGTTGTTGGGAGGAGCCCCGCGGGCAGCCCAGGACGTCTGGAGCCTCACAGGCTCTTGCTGAAGTCCTGGTAGCTGTACCAGAGACAAGGGAGGCTTGAGGAACAGAGCCTGTGAGGAGCATTTCCGATTCCACCCGGGTAAGAGAGCAAATATGAGCCCTCGACGGAGGTCCCCGCTTCACTTACTGCCAATGCAGAGGGCACCACTTTTAGCAGCTGCCCCGAGTGTTAGTGGGCAGCTGCCCTCATAGTATTCCCTTATTGTGGGTGATCTAAGTTTAGGGGCATGAATTAGTGATCGCAGCTGCACAGCCAGATCGCGGGCAGCGGCCTGAGAGACATACACTGGCCCAAGCCCCCATTTGTGTTAAGGGACTGTGCGGTCGAGCCCATGACGGGCCCCCTCCTTGGGAACCCTGATGTGGGAACAGTGACACAAAGGGAGGTGATTTGGGCCTACTACAAAGTTGAGGTATGATGTATACATATTACTGAGAGGGCTATGGTGTACTGCTGATTATGTGTGGCATAACATGTTTAGGCTAAGTGCCACTGAGGTGCTCCGCTAATGTAGAATACATGTCCATGGTGTAAGGCGTTTAGGTGTAATGTGATTGAATAGTGTGATTTTGTGTTTATGCTGTCGAGGCCTATTGCGTAAGGTAATTATGCTAATGAGGTTTGGGCCTAACCTGATGTATACCTAATGTGTTGTATGTCTACTGCTTATGCCTAATATCAGGTTGTGGTATATTTAGGAGGGCGTCTAATGCTAATATGATAATGCTGAGGTCATTCTGGTGTCAGTAGTTACTGGTTGTGATTTATATGTACTTACCTGTTCTGATGGTTCTGACCATTGCCCGATTGGCCTGGTCCTGTATATAATCCCGTGTGAATATTGCCTAGTGCCAGTTGGCACAGTGTATATTATGTGATCATGTTTCTAATGTGGTTATGACAATGCAAAGGCTATTTTTGATATAACCTTGTGTGGGGGTTATTTTGTAGTGTGCCTAGTGTGTAGCTGCGGTGAGTGTGTGTTGCGCAAACGCTTTACACATTGCCTCTGGGATAAGCCTGACTGCTCGTTCCAAGCTATCAAGTGGGTGAGCAGGGGTTATCTTCAGCGTGTAACTCCCTTGCCCTGACTAGAGTGGTCGTTTCTGCCTGGCTTTGGCGCAAGCCTTAGCCAACCAGAAATCCCATTTCTAACAGCTCTCAAATCTCACACTGCGATGTCCCTGGACTCTGTAAAGACAGGGAAAACCTGCCACTATAGAGTAAAGAAGACTATAATAACGTATTTATTGGTTCCAGTGAATGTGAACATAACTTCCTAATTTTGGGAGGTTGGGGACTAAAAGGGGGAACTGATCAGGTATTTCCTGGAGTTTACTACTTGTGTGGGAATAAAGCTTACTATAAGCTGCCTGCACGGTTGTATGGGAGTTGCTACTTCAGAATAGTATTTCCGAAAATGGATCACGTAGAAAGAATCGCTGGAAGCAATGAAAACTCTAATGGACTAACACGAAGAAAGAGAGCTTGTTTTTCTGAAATAATAGGTGACATATTTAGTGCATTGATAGCTTCAGTGGGAGTCATTCTAACTTCACATAGAATCTGTCAGTTATCAACAGTAGTTGATCGTCTTTCGGCAGATACTGCAGAAGGTTTCTTGATGATTAATATAGAGATGGTTGCAATCAGATCTATGGTTTTGCAAAATCGTCTTGTGCTTGATATATTATTGGCAAAAGAAGGAGTAGTCTGTAAAATGTTGAAAGTGCAACTTTGTTTCACTTACATAACAAATAAAAGTAAAAAAATTAGAGGATATTTTAAGAATATTACGAAACGTCATGAAACATTTAAACCACTGGAGGTTGATAATGTATGGGAAAGACTAGCAAAGAGTATTTCCTCAAAAGGGACTTGGTTTACTAGTTTTGGGGAAAGTTTCTTAGGCCAAGTAGTTCTTCCATTAGTTGGTACAGGGGTCTCCAACCAGTAGCTCGTGAGCTACTGTAGCTCTTGAGCTAACTCTGAGTAGCTCACCTGTGTGCAGCCCAGCTTATTACATTTGAAAGATTTTGCTTGGTTGAATTAATATACATATAAAGAAGTTGAAATTATACTGCACTAATAATAGCAGCTGTTAATGTAATGTCATGTAATGTAATGGTGTCTTGTAAAGTGCCTGAATCACCCCACATGGGGTATCTCCGCGCTGTAGACCGCTGGGGAACCCGTCCTGGCTTTCCCTGTGAGATGGTCCATACTGGGTATCTTCAGGTTGAAACCAGGCATCCCCAGCGTATGTGGGGGCCGTTTTGAAGATGAGGCAAGCTAATGCCCAGAGTTGCCGAGTGTGATCCCTGGTTAGAGTAGGCACCGAGGCGAGAATTATCGAGTCCACTGACCCTGGTCCATGACCCTGCCGCGTCAGGAATTGAACCCTGGTCCCGGCCGTCCTCTACTTCCGGGTCTGTCGCCTCTAACCAGTGAGCCACACCACTCCACTTTATTGAACATTGGTAACTCTCAATACAGAAAAGGTTGGAGACCCCACTAGAATAGTCTTAACTATAGTAATATGGTGTAAGTGGTGCGCAAATAAATTAAGAAGAAGAAGTTATGAGATAAATGGAAAAGGAACAAAAAGAAAGTATGATAAGATACAGTTAGAAGAGATGAAGGGAAAACTATATGATGAAATGAAAGATTAGAAGAACAAAGATGAGAACAAGAACAACAAAGGGAAAGAAAATGAGATATGTTAAGTTGGCATCTGGTTGGGATGGGTAATTTGTGATGGTCAAAAATGCCATGAGAGAGGGGATTGATGGAGCAAGGACTCGTAGAAAAGACACATTCGCAAAGACAATCCTCTCATATAACTTCTAATATTTTATTAAATGTGTATCGTGTAGATTAATATGCACAACATCAAACATACAAGAAAGAGAAGCTTGCCTACGTGTATTACTAATAAGTAACTCAAATGAAATTCTAAAATAGCCTCTAACGGGAAAACCGTAATGCGCATGCGTCAGCTGCATCTACGCAGTATGACGAGCTGTCGCTTGGAGGGAATTTCTTGCACTTGAGCAAATGCTTTTAATATGGCTGCTTGAAAGCTCACATGCTCAGCATCTGCTTTGCCGAAACTACAAAATGAAATTTTACTAATGCTAATGCTGGGAAAGCATAAATAAATTAGTGGGATTAGAATAGAGATAGGTGGTATAAAGTGAAACCGAATATTTTCAAAATAAACATGTCTTTTTGACTCTTTTCTTAGTGTGTATCTTGAGCCTTTCGTATGAGTCTAAAGTCTGTTGGTCACCTGATTATTCTGGAAGAAGTGATGTGACTCTTAAACGCAGCCCAAGGTCAAAACGTATACATACCCTGGGAACCATCTTGAGAACCTCTAAGATGAATGGGAACAAATTAAGTTTATACTTTGTTTCTAATGAGATGTGAATACAGATGGGAATTAAGTTTTGTGAATAAAAATTAAGGGGTGGGATTTTTGAACAATGGAATGAAAGACTACACTGGAAAATAAGCATGGTGTGATGATCACCCCCCTCCCTCCCCCCCACCATTGCCTGTCCAATCAGAGTTAGGAGTTTCATAATATTGAAACATTATTGGGCGGTACATGAATATTGTAGGGTATAATTGAGGTCGTTTTTAGTTAGTTAGAAGACGGAGATTTGCTGAATGCTGCAGAGCTCGGGATGCTGTTGGAGTGACGAGAAATGCTGAAGAAGAACCGAATGTAGAATCACTTTATCTTAAATTAATTTACGTAGAAGAAGATCGCGGAAGAATCTCGAGGAGGAAGAGATTGTCAGAGAGGGGTGCTACGTAAGCGTTGGTGGTCGAGAGGTCATCTTTCCTGTCCTGATTCCTGTCCTGAAACCTTCGTCGCCTGATCTTTCCCGGGGGACCCTTCTCAGCTCCTTGGCCAGGGGTTTGGATTTCACACCATTCTTTGGTAACTATTATTTCTGTGAAAGTGCCGATTTTTTTTTCTCTCTATCCTCTCCTTTCTGAGCATAAGTCATTGCTTGACATAAAAGTATGTGTTTTGATGATTGAATAATTGAATTTTCCTTCCTATGAGTGACGGAGACTTTACTGTACTTTGTAAGTGGTTCACATGAAATTAATCTAGATAAAGGTTCAAAATATTTCCCAAGTCTGTGATCATTTCAACAAATGTGAAAAGTTTATATTTATGTCATTTCACCATCAACCAGTTCAACTAATTTGGTCCATTGACCAGAGTAAAGAACATTTTGATCAGTGAAATATTAGTTGAAAATAAGAAGTGACTAATCTTGAATGATTAAAGAATCACAAACAATTGACCCCAGCGGTTATTACCAGGTAGTGTGAATGAGCGTTTATGGGCCCAGGTGAGTATATGGTATTAGAGTACCTGTTGCTGGTAACTCGCTGGATCAGTGTCATTGCACTGTGAAAATGCTTTAGTTAACAAGGTATTTTTTTTTTTTTTAGGAAGTGTTTTGCCTGCATTTTTCTGAAACCTTCCTTTCTCCGAATCTTTGAGCATATTATTCAGTGCACTTTTCACAAGGGAGGAGTGAGATCGTGATAGAGGTGGACGATATATTCAACTGTGCCAGCGAAATTGGGGGAATTT
This sequence comes from Lissotriton helveticus, assembly GCF_964261635.1. Lineage (NCBI taxonomy): Eukaryota > Metazoa > Chordata > Amphibia > Caudata > Salamandridae > Lissotriton > Lissotriton helveticus. Next base: position 965,542,075 of record NC_136065.1, on the reverse strand, counting down.
TGGCCACTCTGCATTACGCTTATAAGCATAGTTCCAGTCAAATTTCTTCAATTTCCTATGTCAGAGTTTTTTTTTTTTTTGGACGGCTTAAAAATTGTACGTCGCTGTCAGAAAGCTCCCACTTGAGTAAAAAATCTACCCTGCAGCAAAACGAACTCTAAAAGCTGTGCTCTCTGACATACTGTGTGGTGCAGTGCACACTGATTTTCCAGCACGAAATGAGCTCTCCGTTCGAAATCACAGTGCAAGAGAACGAAATGTCTATTTCCGAGCATTTTCAGAATTCTGTGGAATCTCGCAGAGTTTTTTGTAATTACAAGGAGTGAAACTCTGCGAGTTCTGCCAGGCCTAGAAGGTGGGGAAGTGGAAGAAAGTTGTTAGAGGGAGCAATAAATCAGGAAAGTTCATACTATTTGAGACCTTTAGTTTCTATATAAAGCTTAAAAGCACAAGCAAAAACATAGGTGAGGAGGTTTAACTTATAATTTTACTACTACTTTTGTAGTCAGAGAGATGTGAATGAAGAAATAAGGGCATATGGGTTAATATTTTAGATTCATAGGTAAGGTCTGGGCTAGTCTGGTGTTAGGGGGCCCAGGAAAAACCCCACTAGGCTTGAAAACAGTGGGCTGCTTTCAAGTCAGAATGAGCTAGGGGGTCCTCAGTCAATCCAGCACAGTTGATAGCTATAAGGGAGCAGTCCACATATTGTTTTACACGTTTTGTGATGCTTCTGGGTACTGTGACAGATAAATTAAATACCAAAATACTTAATGGGTTACTCTCGAATATGGCTTTAAGAACCAAAACCACCATCTCATCGCTAAACTTACAACACACAACTGTTAAACCTCCCTAAAGAGGGCACTCTATGTCCCCTGCAGTACACGGTTGGTGTTAGTTAGTTTCACAGGACTGCTTTTATCTCCCAATCCAGTGCTACTCTACTGCATAAGTAAATATAAAGGATCTCCGAAACTTTCATTCTGTTAGCAGCACTTTTAGCAGCAGACTTCAAACTCCTGCCTGCAGTAAGATCAATATGAAATTTGGGGCATTTGCTGGTTTGCAGTTCTAAAGTCGGGTTTGCAATATTGTATACACCTTGATTCTTTCTTCGCATTGAAAATATCGAAATGAAATGAAATAACTAGTTTTTGAGTCAAACTCGTCTTGGTTAGTATTTCAGATCAGGATTATCCATGGTATAGCAAACTCTTCTCCACTTTGTTATAGTCACGTTCCTATATAAGGGATTTATTTGTTCAAACTGAATAGACAAGGCCTACAGGTTGTCTATTTTCTTATTAACCAGATCACACTTCATGTAAGCGTTTATTTCATACAAAGCTTGTGATGCTTGTTTATGTTTTACTATTAGTGAATGTTTTCTTCTCTTTAACTCGATGATTATGCATTTAAATGTGATACCATACCCCTACTGTCTTTGCGCCTGAAAGTTTTTGAGTACTTAAATCATCAATCTTTTTTACCTTGAAAATCCTGAGAAAAATTCTTCCATTTATCCCAATTGAATGACAGAAAACAGTAGTGGCAGCTTTAATTCTATCTAAACTTGATTACTGTTAACTGACTTTTGGTTGGAGTAAACAAATCAGTATTGGCAAAACTGCAGGTACTCCAAACCTCTGCAGCTCAGCTGCTCTTCAACTTAGCCAAACATTCACTGGCCAGATATGCCCTCAACACCTTGCATTGGCTGCCTGTAGAGAAGAGAAGTTTAAGGCACTTTGCATCGCCTTTAAGGCATTGCATAACCTTGGTCCTGTCTACCTAACAGATCGCTTCTAATGGCATATTCCAGCATGTATACTTCGGTCAGCCTCTCTGTAGTTCTTGAAAGAACCTAAGTTCTGTCTTCATAGATGGGGCCAAAAAAGTTTCACAAGTATCACAACCAGATACCAATAAAGCTAATAAAAATCCTGATCTACTCTCCTTTAGGAGAAGACCTAAAACCTGGCTATATACCCTACAACCTTTCTTCAAGCAATTGAGATGTAACATATCTCTGTTGCTCTCTGTGTTGAGCTGCAAGCGCCCAGATGCCCTCGGGTAGTAGTACGCTATATAAATAAACAAATAAATAAATATTACACTTTTGCTCCTAAATGTTTTTCTGAACACAAAAATGTTTGCATCCTCCTGTTGATCTTGCACCAAGGATGATTTTGCAAAAAAATGTGATGTTACCACTACTGAAATTAGTCACCTGAATATGTGCTTGTACCTAAGGGTGATTTTTGCTCAAAGAAGTGATTCAACATTATTGCTAATATTGAAAGAAAGTTGATTTTGGGCTTGAATATGCTTTTGCTCCTAAATGTGATCTTTGTGCTCATAAAAGTTTTTCTCCCATTTCTGTTGATATTGCAGTGTGATTTCGTGCCTAAATGTGACTTTGTACCTAAAAATAACTCTGCATCGAAATGTGTTTTAGACCTAACTTAGGGAGTAGCCAGTAAATTAAAATACGACGACGTCCCCGCACCTAACAGTGTATAGTTAATTTTATTTCAGGAAATATCCCACAAAAACCACAGATACCAACATATACACAGTGATACAGTTCATAAAACGACAAAATTATACAAAAATTAAAACCTCAAACTATTTCCAGCACCTAAAAGCGTGAAGAGGAAATAATGCACTAGCTTGAAATCTATACATAGTGTAAAAACCTTAAAAGACCAAGGAGCATATTCTCAAGAAAGTGTGATAACCATAGCAAAAGTAACTTAACGCAACGCTCAACATCGCAGTCTATCGCGGGAAAATTACGTGTGTTAACTAAGTATTCACAATAGTCACCAGATAATGTGTCAAATGGGCGTGTTAAAATCAGTACCACGCCGCAAAAATGCGAAACATGAATGCAAAAAAAGCTGCGATGAGGCCAATCGCGAGACAAAAATCTGCGAAAACCAGCAACAGGCACGTAAGGTGGGAATAATCACCTTTAAAGTAGAAAAACAGACATACAAATGGCAAACAACAGCGAAGCATAATGGATGTTGCCGAAGCAAGTATGGAGGAAAACCAGAACTCCACAAGCCCCCCGGAGGACCAGCCTGGGACCTTGGGGTCAGGGAAGGCCAAGGAGAAGAAGTGTAGTAAGAAGCGGTTCAGTCCACAGGAAAACAGGATCCTGATAACAGAGGTGGTAGAACACCATCAACAACTGTTCGTCACCTCCACTGTGTCATTGGCAACCAAAAATTGACTATTGCAGTCCATCGTGGAAAAGGTGAAAGCAGTGGGAGTGTTGAAGAGGACAATGGAAGAGGCCAAGAAGTGCTGGCATGATGTCAAGCGTAAAACCAAGCTGAAACTTGTCAACAACCGGAAGGCAGCAATGCAGACTGGAGGTGGGAGTCCAGCGCGACAGGAGTAGCTGGACGATATGGAGGAAATGGTGTGCACAGTCATCAGTGGGGTGACGGTGGCAGGAGTTGGGGGACCGGACACTGCTCAACATGACCGGACACAACAGCACCAGGGTGAGTAACGACCAGGGACTGGGGGGACGCAGGAGATGGGCACAATGGCACACATGCACAATTAAGTAGAGCACATCTGCCGACAAACCATGCCCCATACCACCAACTCCCACCAAGAGACCAATGTACCCAAGTATGCAACATCTCAGCACTGTACAAGCACAGACGTCAAAGGCACACCGCATGAAAGGGAGTAGGGGCAGCAAAATCAGAGCTGCAGGGGTGACTACCCCAAAATGCAGCACACACACATAACATGCAGAGCACAGCAACACTGACAACAATGTGGTACAAACCGCAAAACACCTACAACAGAACACAGAACACAAGTGGTGCCGCTTGGGTGTAGACACTGGCCAATCACATTTGGCATTGCAGGGAAATGTGAGTTGATAATGTACAAGTACAATCACACACATCTGTTATCACAATGTCCACTGTCCCCATCAAATAAGCAGCTCCTCCCAAACAGCTACGATGTACACAGTCATGCATGTAAACATGTACAATGCGACAACATACATGTGAAAACATTGTTTAACTGCATCTCCCCTTCACATTGCAGAGGGAGAATCAACACCTCCTGCAGAGAAACCCGACCCTTTCTTCTCTGATGACAAAGAGGACCACCACAGCTTCGACTCCAACGCCCTTCAAGAGTTCATTGACAGTCTCCGAAGCCCACCTCCAGGAGCAGGACAGCCCAGATGCAAGGAGGAGACCCCACCCCTGCACAGACCACACAGCAGGCAGCACTCATCACCACAGCTGCCTCCCAGGGCCCCCACGAAGAACACATGGCCTTCCAATGCCGTGTGTTGGGGTGCCAGGAGAAGCTGGCTGAAAAGGTGCGGGTGGGCTTCGACCACATGGCAGACAAACTGGATGCCATACGTGGGTGTCTGAGTCCCTTCAGGGACCACTCACGGTCCCTAACAGACACCCACAGTCCGCTCCATGCTCTCCAATGGACCATGACTGACATCGCTGGAGCCCTGCCCCAAAGAATTGTAAAACTGTCCAGTGAGAGTGGCTTTAGCGATGTCACACGGGAGTTGGGAAACATGCGGAGGTTAATGGAGACCACGGAGTGGGCGAATGCGTAAAGAGCGGCTGCCATGGCTGCACACCAGCAAGTGGTAGCTGGGTTCCTCAATGACCTCAAAACCATCCTCATGGCATTGCTGCCACAAGACCTGGTGCTGATGCATGCTTCTGCTACCACTACATCCACATCTCCGCCCCTGAAGTGTCAGTGCCACACAGTGCTGCAGACATTCCACCTCTGGCCCCTGAGGTGTCACTGCCACATAGTGTAGGAGACAGAACATCACCACCCACATGTGAGGCACATGAAACAGCAGTGTACGAAGATGTGGATGATTCTGCCTCCATTGTCAGAAGGACGCAGTAGCATTCCTCTTCGCCATATGGCCTGTTTCTGCTTGATTCTGCCCTCGGCATCAGCACCTTCCACTGTCCCCCGATGCACCCTGCTACACTCACCTTGGACCTCAACATGGACTGTCATATTCTGTTTGATCGCCAATGACACAGCAATCAGACTGCAGACTGAACTCTTCCGCTTCCTTTGGACTTGTCATTCCCTGAAGGACTCTGGCTGGCCCTCCAGGGTCAACATCATAATGTGGGGTTTGCACGGCCCTGTACTGCTCCACATGCAAGACGCCACTGAATGCACATTAAAAATTCCTAATCGCACAGATGTGTCATGTCAGTGGTCTTTCAAGTGTGGAAGTATAGATGAATGTAGGGTCAGTGAATTCTGCAAAACAATAGTTGATGGACAGAATGCAGAACAATGTCATACATTCACCCCAGTACAGAGATCTGGGCCTAAATCCATCGTTTTTTTGCACTCCATACCACCCCAGTTCAGACATGGCCCTATGCAAATCAGCCTTGACCCTGTGCCTCATGGGAACAGTCCAGCCCGAACTGCCAAACCATGTCTTTCCTGGACCGGAATCAAGCATCCTAGGACCGGTTTCTGGCTATCAGCCGTCTTCAGCCAGGATAGCTTAACTCCAGTGGTGTGGAGAGCATGGGACTTACGTCTGAGCATACCCATCCCACTCGGGGTGGCAAATGCAAAACAACAGTTGATGGACAGAATGCAGAACAATGTCATACATTCACCCCAGTACAGAGATCTGGGCCTAAATCCATCGTTGTTTTGCACTCCACACCACCCCAGTTCAGACATGGCCATATGCAAATCAGCCTTGACCCTGTGCCTCATGGGAACAGTCCAGCCCGAACTGACAAGCCATGTCTTTCCCGGACCGGAATCAAGCATCCTAGGACCAGTTTCTGGCTATCAGCCGTCTTCAGCCAGGATAGCTTAACTCCAGTGGTGTGGAGAGCATGGGACTCACGTCTGAGCATACCCATCCCACTCGGGGTGACAAATGCAAAACAACAGTTGATGGACAGAATGCAGAACAATGTCATACATTCACCCCAGTGCAGAGATCTGGGCCTAAATCCATCGTTTTTTTGCACTCCACCCCACCCCAGTTCAGACATGGCCATATGCAAATCAGCCTTGACCCTGTGCCTCATGGGAACAGTGCAGCCCGAACTGCCAAGCCATGTCTTTCCTGAACCGGAATTAGGCATCCTAGGACCGGTTTCTGGCTATCAGCCGTCTTCAGCCAGGATAGCTTAACTCCAGTGGTGTAGAGAGCATGGGACTCACGTCTGAGCATACCCATCCCACTCGGGGTGACAAATGCAAAACAACAGTTGATGGACAGAATGCAGAACAATGTCATACATTCACCCCAGTACAGAGATCTGGGCCTAAATCCATCGTTTTTTTGCACTCCACACCACCCCAGTTCAGACATGGCCATAGGCAAATCTACCTTGACCCTGTGCCTCATGGGAACAGTCCAGCCCGAACTGCCAAGCCATGTCTTTCCTGGACCGGAATCAAGCATCCTAGGACCAGTTTCTGGCTATCAGCCGTCTTCAGCCAGGATAGCTTAACTCCAGTGGTGTGGATTTAGGCCCAGATCTCTGTACTGGGGTGAATGTATGACATTGTTCTGCATTCTGTCCATCAACTGTTGGTTTTGCATGGGTCAGTGAATTCCTCTTGCGTCCATGTGGCACATGTCTTTGGACTTGGGTCCCAGGGTGACACATTGCCGAATGCGGTCCGGGTGGCGTAGACACAACAACAGAGACACACGCATTACTTACTTCCTTGTCCAGCCCCATAGGGAACCACGCCCAGAGCCCCGGGGTCATTGTTCAAACCCTTACGTTGGACTGGAGTGCGCCAGGCCAGCCCACTCCACTTACGCTCACAGGGGGGGACGGCAACGCTACATGTCCCAGGTCTGCCCTGTAGTAATCTGCTGATCACAGGCCTTGTTGTCAGCATGCCACAGCTACTCCCTCATGGCTGGTCTACACCCACACCACACCGATCCAGCACACACGTCACAGGACATTTGACCCTGCCAATAAAAAGGGCCGGGCGCACGTGCTCAATGCCATTTCCAACCTCTCTCGGGGTGTATCCTTGTGGTGTTCATGTAGGCATGGGGGCCCAGGGCCCTGCAACATCACATTCTGCCGGCCCGGAGGTGACATGATGGTGTCCGCACCACGATACCCAATCATACAGGGTCCATGACTTGCGGGGCACAGACTTGGTGGCACTGGATACACTGCAGCCGGCACAGGCACGCCGCCACGGGACAGTGACTTTTGGTGCACTGAGGAAGGGGCACCTTAAGTGCTGAGTGGGTGTGCAGCCTGCGATGGTGCCCCATCCAGGCGGTCTGGACTGCTCAGGATTTGTGTGCCCTGCTGGAACACAGTGTAGGCCAGAGCCAGTGGCCAGCGGGGGCCTACCGCCATGTGACGTCGCCTCCTGGATCCCAGAGTTAGTGGCACCTCAAAGGCTGAGCGGGTGTGCAGCCTGCGATGATGCTGGATGCACTGGTATGTCCTCTGCCATGGCGAAATCAAGACCCAGCATCAAATGTGAGACCTGGTGGCCTGCGGAGCGGGGCTGCATGATGTGAGGGTACCATGTCCATGGGCCACTGGCTTGTGGCTTGCACCGGCACGTGGTGGGCCCTCATAGCTACAAGCCGGTGGCGGAAGGTGAGCAGTGTGGCCTGGGTGCGCAGGGGCGGGCATGCACCACTGGGCGGCGGGAGGGGCTGGGGTGCATCTGATTGGGTGCACAGGGGCGGGCATGCACCGCTGGGTGGAGGGAGGGGCTGGGGTGCATCTGCCTGGGTGTGCAGGGGTGGGCATGCACAGCTGGGTGGCAGGAGGGGCTGGGGTGCATCTGCCTGGGTGCGCAGGGGCGATGATGTTGTGTGCAATTGTATGTACTTTGCCATTCATGTATCTGGACTCTGTTTCAGATGACCGATCTGTTTCAGATGTGGGACCTGGTGAACTGCACTACATACCAGCACATGGTGGGAGACATACCAGTGTCAGCAGGTGAGCAGTGTGGCCTAGGTGCGCAGTGTCGGCACTCTCTCTCCCTGTCCATCTCTTCTGCTGTCTGTGTCTCTCTCCCCCTCTCTGTACATCTATCTCTCTCTCCCCCTCTCTGTCCATCTATCTCTCTCTCCCCCTCTCTGTCCGTCTTTCTCTAGTGCCCCCTCTCTGTCCGTCTTTCTCTCGCTCCCTCTCTTTCTCTCTCTCTGTATCTCTCTCTCCTTCACTCTCTCTCTGTCCTTGTGTCTTCATTTCTGTTCTATGTTTATTTGAATACATTTTCATTTGTTGATTCGAAGGTGAATGTGTGATGCTCATTTTTGTGATGACACATGCGTGTCACTAAATGTGATTGGGTGACATCAGGCAGATTATTTGGTACAAGATTTTGCGTGTCGTTGATGTGGCATGTCTTTGACCGGGGGGGGGGGTGCCCGGGGAGGGGGTGTCCTGGGGGTGGTGGCAGTGGGTGTTGTGGCCCTGTAGTGGCTCCCAGCTGCCTGACCAGTGGCTCCATGGCGTCTGTTGTACTTCTGGTGTGGCTGGGCTCCCTTTTCTGATGCATTGCTGTAGTCCGACTTTACAGCAGGTGTTAATTTCCTGCTGCTAATGCGCCTTATCGCATGTTTTGTGGTCGTATCGCTGATCTGGCTGGTCGTTGAGAATGTTGCGGAGTGGTGTTGTCGCAGCTTTTTGCACGGGAACGCCTACTCGTCTGTGGCGATGTATTTTGTGGCTGCTATTGCAGGTAAACTGGTGCTATGGGCTGTTAGCACCAGCTTGTGAATGGGCTGATAATTTTATTGCGACTTTGGCTGCGATAAAGTTCTGATAACGCGGTGATAACTCCTTGAGAATATGCCCCCAAGAGTCATCAATTCTTGGTAACTGATTTAAAAATTCATAGAGTCTCCTTTGAACACCTAGATCCCAAGGACAGACAAACAGGGATAATCATTTTTTTCATTAAATGAACATAGATTTTATAGAAGAACAAGAAATGCTCATCAGATTCAACAGAATTCAACCAAGCAGGGCGTAGATTAGTTCTTGAGGTAGCCGAGGGTCATGTATAGGTAAAGCTAACAGCGATTGTAGCTCCTAAAAGTGTTTCCATGCTGCTGCCAATATTGAGTGAAAGGTGGTTTTACTCCTACACATAATGTGTGCTCCTAACTGATTTTCCCACTCCTGCTAATGTTGCTCGAGTAAAGATTTTTCACATAAATCCTATTTCTGCACCCACATGTGATATTGCTTTTACATACATTTCCACAGTCCTGCTTACTTTGTACCAATGGCGGTTTTGCATATAAATGAGATGTTGCACATAATGTGATATTGTGCCCCTAAAATCATTTTCAGTGTAAATCTGCTTGAGATCTGTGTCGAGGTGTGAGCACCTGCTGACAGTGCACACAATGTATGCAGCATATGCGAGAGGAGGTTTCACCAGAGGTAAAACTCAAAATGAGCAATAGCTGAAAGGGTTGGTTCAAAGCAACCCATGGCTGAGGGGGGCTAAGCAAAAGTCGCTTTAGCCAATTTTGCGTCATTTTTAACATGGGAAAAGTGACGTATGGGTGGAGCAAGGGGTCTGTAAATAAGGCCCAGGGTGCAGTGAGAGATCTTCCTCAGGGGGCATCAGAAAATGTAGCCTGGATTGGGATCATTTGATCACATTTTGACAGTTAAACTGGCCCAAACTGGATAGTGTTCAGCGCCAACTTTATTGTGTACTTGTAACTTGTGTGCACTTACCTTTTAATTATTGTAAACGGGTATGGCACACAATGCCTTCTAAAGTATTTTGGTTTACGGCTGGTTTGGAGGGACTTCTAAACGATTTTTGTAAGCATTTGGCACCTGGAGCATTTTGAAACTCTCAGTGCCACGTACACATTGTGCCACATATTGTGAAACGCTCAGTGCCAAGAACATATTGGCAAGTTTCACAATCTCCCAGGGAAAACACCTGATTTTCAAGATGTCAAGTTTTATGACGCTTAACTGAACATACATTTTAGTTTCCAGAATGCCCTAGTATACACAGAACACCTGTCTTCACCATGCCAAGACATATTTTGTTTTGATCAAAAGCTCTAGTAACGACACATTGGCAGTTTCAATAATGGATGTTACCACTTCTCACACTAACATACATGCATGTACACAGACACAAATGAATACATATAGACACACACAGAAATGCACAACCACACAGTCAAAGGCTGTTGTTACATACACACATACAGGAAAACGTACATACACGTGCACACAAATGCAGACACGCATATGGGCGCACACACAGGAGCAATTACATATAGGCTTGGACAAACTCTTACCTTCTCCTCACCTCTCACACATCATCTGCTTCAGTATCACAGAAATAACTAGTGCAGCGATGACAAGAGCACTTCAGAAGTCGAACACAGCAACAGCACACGCGCAATAGCTCATACACATGCACACAGGCACAAATATGGAGAAGCAGCTCTTCAAAATCTGTGTTGTTTCCTCTATTGGTCTGTTTCCTATCTTTTTGTGTGAAGTTGCCTTTCTTTTACATGTGCAATGTTATGATTGACAATTGCTTTCACGCACACTCTCACATACACAAACTGAGAAGGTGTGTAACATGGACAAGCAGTGTTGTGCCAATTGCCATCATGTGTGACAGAGGCGCTTCACTGTTGCATATTGTGTAGAAGCTTGGAAAGACATGTTCTTGACAACATAGCTGCAGCACTCACACACCTTAAGGCTGGTTTCTAATGTTTTATAGAAGGATCATTTGGGGTTGGGGTCTTACTAGACAGACCCCCCCTCCACCCGTTGTTATCTGGTGACATATTTAGAAATAGGTTAACCACACAACAAAACACAATTGCTTATGCATCAAACAAGACAATGTTATATTGGTATACAAAACACAATGAACATTATCTGCTTCTGTTCCCTTATTTAGATTTATTTTTCTGTTTTGAATGTTTTGAGTCATGAAAGATGTTAAAGCCAACAGCTATTTCATTCGCTGTACTCTTTCAAGGTTTGGCGAGTAGAAAGGTAAAGCTAGGAGGTAATGTTCCGAAAAGGTAGGTAGTTTCAATACGTTGCCAACACCATTTCAGTCACTCAAACACATTACAATTCTTTAAAATATATATATTACAATTTGCTTTCCTAGTCAGAATAGGCACCGTAGTCTTGTAAATACACTTTGAGCTTGAATTCAATGATATGCCTGACAAACGAGTAGGTGTGGCTTCCGAATACAGTGTTTGTGTAAACCTCACGAATTTACCACAATAAACTGTGCGGTGCAATAACTTGAACTGTGTGTGTCGGTACCCGCTGTTCTCCGGGAAACAGAATCCATTCTGATGCTAGAAGTGGAAATTTCAGGGCTGTCGATGAAGCTTGCACAGCTGGTGAATGAGTAAAAAAAGCGGTGAAAATGTATAAATGTGAAAATCACATACATACTCGGTATGTGAGGGCATGTGAAGTCTCCTCGTTGTTGCCTGTGTCTACGTTTTAGCAGCTGTGCACTTCTACTTTATATACTGTGCCTATTCTGTGTGCTACGAAAATCTGTTGCTCTTGGGTGATGGAAGTAAGCACTAGTGCTGTGCCTCATCTGTGCTCTGTGTGAGAACATCTTACAGTATCTCTACCAATGCTGCACATGTTCTCTGTGTGTGCAGGAAGCGCCCACAGTGGGGGTGTTTGTATTGATACCACCCAAGGTGTGCTTGTCTTTACATGTGAGGAAATCTTGCAAGGCTGCAATGTGTGTCTGTGTAAGTGTGTCGGTATGTGCGAGGGAAGCATGAACCGATGTATGTGCTGTACCTGACCTTTCTTTGTGAAATGTGGACAGCTGCTGGCCGTGCTGTGCTACTGTGTTTGCTAAGAAGCTATTACTTCTGATGGCCTTGTTCAACAATCTATGCATGATGGACCCTGCTCTACTGCAGGACGTTTAGTATGTCAGATATATGTGTTGGAAGCTTACATAGGCAGTGGCATTACTGTATACCGTCTGTGTGTGTTACCGAAGCATGCACTGCTGCTGACACAGGGTGCCTGTTTGTGAGACAAGTTTGGCCTTCAGCTGCATGTATTGGAAATGTTCTGAGTGTGTGACTGAAACTTGTACTGTTAGTGATGATGTGTTATAATGTTCTGTGTCTGAAGGAAGCGTGGTCTGCAGGAAGCTTTGGCTGCTGAGATTACTGTGTTGTGTTGCACTTGTTCTGTGATAGTGTGAGAGGCTTAACTGCAGCCAGTTGTGTTATATACTGTTGGACTTGGCCCTTCTGGCAGGTTCACCCCTAAACTTTTTGCTTTTTAATTGTGACTTGGTGTTAGTGATTTTTGGCTTCTGCGCACTTTACCACTGTGTTCCAGGGTGAAGTGCGTGCGTGTAGTGAGGTTGGCCTGCCCTCCCATAGGAATTCATGGGGAATGTATGTGTCCCTGGTAGTTCCTGATGCGTGGGGAGTGCAGGGTCGAGTTTGGTATGTATGGACTCGTGTGATCAAATGCTGCGCGATGATGTGTGCGGCGTTATTGTGTCTAGTGTGGAAGTGCCACTTCTAGAAGTTGGCATGTCTGTGTAATTTATGTGAATTGGCTGTCTGGCTTGGAATTGGCTGGAGCTGGCTGGTGAGCCTGGCTCCAGGAGTCAGGATGGGTCTGCCCCGGTGGTGAATGGAGAGATCTGCATGATTGATGTGAGGGAGGAGTGCACCTGGGACCTGAATAGGGCTGGGCTTTCCCCCCACAATGCTGACTCTGCCCCCTGTGGTGTGACTGATGTCCCTAGCCTGACTAGTGAATGGTGATGAGAGGGGCTGAGCACACCACAGTGCCCCAAAACCAGCTGCGACTGGTTTTCCCCCCACCCTACAGACACAGACAAAGGAAATGTGTATATAAAAAGGGGCTGTGACCCCTTGAAAACTTTTCCTGGATCCTATCTTAGTGAAGCACTTATAGAATCCCAAAAAGATGACAAACGGGGGCAATCAAAAAACATGTGTAAGTCCGAGGCAGCCAATGCCCCACATCTTGCACAGGCTACCGATGAATCTTTGGAGAATTTTGAGAGCCTCTGTGGTGAATAATAAGCCCAGTGTAGAGTGAAGAGATGAGTCCTTCGAAGCCACGCTGGTTTGACGATATCCCACAATAGCTTGAAAGAGGTGAGCCAAAGGCTTACCATATCGTGGTCTAGGAAAGAAGACCCCCAGAGTTTCTCGGGCAGTTGGAATTCACCATCAAACTCCTCTAGGATTAAATTATACCAAAACGAGATCTCCTTTCTGACCGGAATTTTATCAAGAAATAGGGACTCTAGATGGCTGCCCCCCCCTTACAGGGAATCTACTCTTAACAGTGGCCTGTGAGTGAGCCCAACTAGCCATCTGTAGATATTTAAATCTAGAAAGGTTTGGCCCAATTCTAACATTCAGAAATTCCCATGATAGCAGCTCTCCTTCTACAAACAAATCACCCCAAACTTCCAAGCCTGCCTCTCTCAAGGGCAAAGCGAGGCTGTCCCCAAGCCACCCCGGTCTCCCAGGTGAATCCCACAAAGGTGCCTCACTAGAGAAATACCCTAGCTTTATAAAGCTTCTGAGCTTGGCCCATGTTCTAGCCAAGCCCTGCACGACCTTTAGTTTTATCTTTTTAACCCCTTGGGCGCGGGCACGATTCTGCGCCTGTGCGGCCCATTCCAATCGGGGGTGCGGTCATGACGGCCGGGAGCCAGTTGAATGGTACACACAGGTTGAGAGATTTGTGAAAGTTTCAAAGGTTTTGTTGAAAGACTTGGATGGTCTGGTTGATATAGTAGTACCTGCTGATTTATGGACAGAATGTAAGATCACAATTGATTGGCCTAGGGAAGAGTACCCAAGAGATGTGAAAACAGGAGCACCTTCAGATGATGTAATGAAGAAATATCACCAAGTAATTACTTTCTTGAAAGGGAAAATTCCTCCAAAAGAAAGACATTGTGTAAAAATAGACAGAACAACCCAAGAATCGAATGAGTCTGTTCATGCATATTATGAGTGACTGTTACAAGTATTCAAACAATATAGTGGCTTTGAGAACATTGGAGAGAAGGATTTGGGTCATTTTTTGTATCGATTTGTGTATGAATTGAAACCAGAAATTAGTCAGATGATTCAACAGTAAATGTTGTGCTGGCAGAGTAAAACAATAGATGAGATTTTAAAGTATGCAACGTACTGTGGGCATTATATTGAGGCAAAGCATAAGAAGCTAAAAGAGAAAATGATGTGGGCACAAGTGAAACTAGCAGAACAACGGGAACTTAAATTAAATAGTCCGACTAATAGTCAGATGAAAGAACAAAATCAGAGTGATAATGTGGCAAGTAGTGGTAAATCAAAAGGACAAATGAATAGAGAGGATGCAAATTTCATTGTCATGGGTGCGGAAAGCTTGGACAAATGAAGAACGAGTGTAAGAATATTCAGAATAATAATGGCCCAACCCAAAATTTAAATCCGCAGACACAGAATGGGGTGTTTATGAATCCGACGCAGCAGGTAGATAATCAGCAGTGTCAGGTGCCACCTGCCCCTATGCCAAATTTTGTGAATCAGCCAAAGTACAGTGTGGACGCCAGATTTCAAGGAGGAAGTGGTAAGAAAAAATCTGTGATTTCACAATATCTTTTGTTGAACAACACTGATTGCAAAAGCAAGCAAGGACGGTGCCTGAGGGGAGAGGAAGAGGAATGCGTACTTGGCGCATCCTTGCCGGAAGACCAGTCCGGTCCATTTATTGATGGGAAAGTGGAAGGCTATGAGATCACTATTCTGTTTGATACTGGTGCTACCCCTTCTACTATAAGAATACAGACATCCCAAACCTACCCCTTTTGGGAGAAGTGATCCAAGTAGTTGGAGTTTAAAGACATGCACAGATTTGTGGTCTGTGATTCTAGTCCAGTGAATTTATTAGGAAGATATATGTTGTGCAAAATGAACTGCACAATTTATTGCACACTGGATGGTGTTGCTCTCCAGACCCCTGATGAAGATATGATATACAAAATAATGTTAGCAAAATAAGGCACAGAAGTAGATGGAATGTATTCTTTGATGACAAAAGATGATTTACCAGAAGAACTCAAAACAACTGTGAATCCAGAAGTATGGCACTTTCACAAGAAAGAAGATAGGGCTAATTGCAAACATAAACCCAGTGAAGGTGATGGTGAAAGAAGGTGCAGTTTACCCCAACACCAGACAATACAAAATGAGTCCAGAAGTAAAAGCAGGAGTGGCTTGAGAAAATGATTGTATGATTAAACAGGGCATTTTCAAAGAAATAATGAGTAATCCTTGTAATTCAGCTATAACAGGACTGAAAAAGCCTAGTGGAAAATATAGAATATTAGAGGATTTTCGAAAAATTTATAAAATTGTAGTGCGATGTTGTCTCGTGGTGCCAAACCCAGAAGTGATTCTTTATCAGATCCCTCGGAACACAGGATGGTTTACTGTTATTGATCTGTGCCAAGATCTTTCTCAATTCCTTTACATCCAGATAGCCAGTATCTTTTCTCGTTTAAGTTTGAAGATCGTATCTTGGAATGGTACCTCGTTCCTCAAGGGTATACAGACAGTCCCTCAATTTTTTATCAAATATTGAAAACGTGTTTAGAGAAGTTAGTTATGCCCAGAGATTCAGTTTTAGTGCAGTATATCAATGACTTACTTGTAGTATCGATATCCAGAGAAGACTGTGTTACCGATTCCATTGCATTACTAAATCATTTGGCTGAGGGAGGACACAAAGTGTTCCCAGAAAAATTCTAATTTTGCAGAACAGGAGTCAAATATTTGGGTCACCAAATAGAAAGAGGAGTGAGAAAAGTGACCACTGAAAGAATTAAAATACTCAAGCAAATGCAATCACCACAGACACAACGAGAGATCAGAATGTTTCTCGGAGTGGTGGGTTATTGTTGACAGTGGATTGTAGGTTTTTCTCTATTAGACAAACCATTAATTCAGATGACATGAAAAAGAGTAAAAGATCCAATAGTTTGGGATGATGAAAGTGTGGAAGCATTTGTAAAATTGCGAAATTGTCTATGTGAAGCCCCAGCTTTAGGTATGCCTGATTATTCAAAAGAATTCGCACTGTTCTGTTGTGAAAGAGAAGGTTGTGCACTTTCAGTCCTGACCCAAACACATGGATTAAGCAGATGTCCAATTGCACATTTTTCTGCTACTTTAGATCCTGTGGCTTCAGCATTACCTGGCTGTTTAAAAGCAGTAGCTGATGGGACATCCAGTAAAGGTATATGTTCCACACTCAGTCGGGATCCTATTAACAAGAACTCGAACAAAGCATCTTACTCCTAGTCGGATGACTAAGTATGAAAGAATAATTTTGGGAGCAGAAAATGTGACAGTGATCAGATGTACCATGGTGAACCTAGCTACTTTATTGCCAGATTCACGTTGTGAGGAAGTAAAAGTTGAAGCTGAACATGATTGCCTAGACATAACAGAATTGTGCACTAAGCCCCACCCGACATACAGGAAGAGCCTATAAAAGAGCCAGACCATGAACAATTTGTTGATGGTTCTTGCTTAAGACTTGGAAGTGGAGCACTAAATGCCGCTTATGCTGTTTGCTAAATTTCTGGGATATTTGAAGCATCCTGTTTACCGGGAGTCAAGTCTGCACAAGTAGCCAGATTGATAGCTATAATTAAAGCATGCAAAATTGGGAGGAATTGGAATGTAACCATATTTACTGATAGTCAATATGGTTACGTGGTTGTGCATGACTTTAGCCAGTTTTGGTTGCAGAGGAAATTTCTGACTTCCTCAGGGTCCCCTATTCGAAATGGGAAATTTGTGAAAGAATTATTGGAAGCAAAACAATTGCCAAAAGAAATTGCCGTGGTCAAGTGTGCAGCTCACCAGTCAGGAAATTACTATGCAGTGGCTGGTAATCGATATGCTGACCAGGTGGCCCAATACTGTGCCAGAAATAACATGTCATTAAATAAGAAAATGGAAATATATGGAATCAGCTGCCAACTTATGCTATTCTCAGCTTTCGATATATGGGACGAGGTGAGACAGTTGCAGGATGAGGTAGAGGAAAGTGAAAGGGAAAAATGGATAAAGTCAGGTTGTGGCAGGAGGGCAGAAGACGACGTGTGGGTGCATCCTGATGGAAGACCAGTCATGCCAGATTTTTTGCTTTCCCAATGGAGACATTCATGTAGGCAGAGACTCTATAATCAGACTATTTAGACAAAATTGGTATAACCCACGGTTTAGGGTAGTCGCAGAGAGTCTTTGCCAGAGATGTTTAACATGTCAACAAATAAACCCAGGCAGGAAGACAGTGGTCAGTTGGGGAAAGATTGGAAAGGCTCAAGGACCATTCATCAGATTACAACTCGATTTCATAGAGTTACCACCATGCAGGGGAATGAAATACATCCTTGTCATAGTATGTTTGTTTTCACGATGAGTGGAAGCATACCCCATTAAGGGAAAATTACAGCATAACAGTTGCCAAGTTATTGTTGAGGGAGTTAATTCCGTGTTATGGTTTTCCAGTAACTTTTGGAATCAGATAGAGAACCTCATTTTAATAATGAAATAATTCAATTAATCTGTGAAGCATTTAAAATTGAGCAAAAACTGTACTGTGCATACCACCCAGAGGCTTCTGGAGTGGTAGAACAATTGAATGGCACAATCAAGTCAAGTTTGGCAAAGGTGTGTGCATCCACCTCCATGGATTGGCCAGAAGTATTGCCTCTTGTCTTGATGGGATTCAGAAGTATTCCTGACAAAAACACAGGATTGAGTCCCCATGAGATTCTCATGGGAAGGGCAATGAGACAAGCATATATTCCAGGACATATATTACTGAATATATCTGATGATCTGGTATTGGATTATTGCAAAGGATTGGTAGACCTAGTGCGTTCTGTCTCTCACCAGGTTGGAGAAGACGCAGTTACCAGGCAGCCGGATCAGGTGCATGATTTGAAACCTGGAGACTGGGCGGTAGTGAAGAAGCACACCAGAAAGTCATGCCTAGCACCTAAGTGGGATGATCCAAGGCAAGTAATACTAGTCACTACTACAGCAGTGAAGTGTGCAGGATTGCCCAATTGGATCCATGCCAGCCACATGAAAAGGGTTCCAGCTCCTACTGAAACAAGACCACAACTGACTAGAACAGTTGAGGCTCCTGAAGGTTATACAGTCAAAGAATCTAGAAGAATAGATTCTGAAGAGACTGAAAAAGAACAACCGAACAAACGCCAGGAGGATTGGATACTAGTGGTTGATATACCTGAGGTGGTCATTAAAACAAGAAGCAGAACAAGGTTAGAAAGACAAGAAACTAGTGAGGACCATATAAGTGTAGAAGAACACGCTCAGCAAATAGATAGCTACTGGAGACCCTGAGCAGGACCAGGCAGAAGAACATACTCAGGTAAACCAAGCAACCGAAAACCCTGAGCATGGACAGACGTGAAGAAGAACACATTCAGGTGGCAGAAGAACTAATTGTAATAAGACCTGAACAGGACCACTTAGGAGAAGAAGAACAAGTTTGGGCTAAAGAAGAATAGTTCGAAAAGAGACCCGAACAGGAAGAGATAGAAGAAGAAGAACATGTTCAGGTAGAAGAAACCATAATATCAAGGCCTGAACCAGGACAATTAGAGAGCGATACTGAGGACAGGGAAAATCAGGTTGTGCCACAACACAACGAGAATAAAAGAACTCTTGAGAGAGACCAAGAAGGTGAAAGTGCAGTGCAAGTCAAAAGGGTCAGAAAAGGTGATTATTGGTACGGAGGAGTCAAAAGGCTAGTCAATCTCAATCAGAGCAATCAGTTACCAGAAGCATTAGGAGAAATCCAAGGTTGAAGGTCTTGAACAATAGATTCAAGGGACCTGAATGGACCTACATAATATTAGAAGATTTTGAAATCTAGATTTAAATGAAGATATAGACGAAGAAATAATTGCGGAACAGATTGACGAAGGGGAAGTGAGGCCTCCTCGAAGTACTAAAGATTCTAATTCATAACAAAGAAAAGAAGAGGAATCTTTTAAGTCAAAATGGCAGCAGACAGGGTTGCTGAAAGACCAAAACCAAACTGTATAAAGAAATGCTGTAGGGTTTGCATATTTAGTATTTTATTAGTGTTCATAGAATGGCTATTTCTAACAATAGCATAACCTTATCTTATGATAACGGACAAGAAGAATGGCAGAGACACTAATGAAAAGACACCTATATGAAAGGAGATAGAGTAGAATTAGAAGCAACAGATTAAGTAGATTTACATCACACAGTAACAGATAATGACACGTCTTTGAATGTATTTACAAAATTATTATTTCAGTATGTAGATACAATGGCAAATTACTGATTGTTATGTTTGTATGAAATTACCAGCGTCAGTAACAGAAGGAGTCACACATCATCATTTGCCTTTAACATATGGTGTTTCATGTAGCATATTGTCAAGTTTATTTTATGAAACATGAAAACTTCACTATTAATATTCAAATATAGATGTAGTATTTACTGAAATTCCTATTCAAAGGAATACGAATCCAGTGCTTAGTAGTCTAGATGCACAATTTATGGGGGAATCATTCCTAACAATGAAGTCATTAGATATAGGGAAGGCACACAAGAATAACCTTAAATGTTCATTACCTGAAGAAGAAAAACTGTTTTTAAATTTAGTTGAAGAAAGGAGACAGGATTTCCAAAGAAAAGCTGCTGAAAAGAAAACCCATATACTACCCTGGGCTGAGAAAGAGGGAACTTAAACAGCTGGCGTTGGACTTGGCCCTTTTTGCAGGGTCATCCCTAAACGTTTTGCCTTTCTCCTAGCCTTTTTTCTGACATGGTGTTGGTGGTTTTAGGCCTCTGGGCACTTTAGCACTGCTGTCCAGTGTAAAGTGTGTGTGCTCTCTGTGATAAATATGGTAAGATTGGTCTACACCTGTTTGGCCTATTTAATTTACCTGCCAGTCCCTTGTAAAGTGGTATCTCATATATCCAGGGCTGGAAAATTAAATGCTACTGGTGGGCTTGCAGCCCTGATTGTGCCACCCACCAAAGTAGCCTTGTCAGTCACCCCTAAGGTATGCCCTAGCTAGCCCTATAGGCAGGGTGCATTGTAATTAACATATAGGACATGTACCTTAAGTATGTGACATGTCCTGGTAGTGACAAATAGCCATTTTTGGTTTCTCACTACTGTGGGACTGCCCTCCCATAGGAATGCATTGGGGATTCCCTAATAAGTGTTTCAGTGGTAATCCCTGATATGAGAGGCACAGCGTGGTCAAGTTTGGTATGTTTAAAATAGTAATAATAAATGCTACGCAATGCTGTGCGCAGATTTATTATAACTATTTTAGAAATGCCACTTTTAGAAGTTGGCATTTCTGTTTGCAATGTGTCTGCCTGCCTGATGGGAATTGCATGTCTGGCGTTTAGTGACAGGGGCTGGTGAGGTGTGTGTGGCTCCAGGAGGGGCAGGGTGAGTCTGATTTTAGCCCCCTACTGACAAAGGGGGTCAATGAATCTTGTAAACAAAGTGTTCCAATCCCCCCTGGACCAGTTTTTGCTGGTTCCCCAAGCCCTGTGTTCTGCAGAACAAAGAGGAGAAGTGGTATAAATGTGGGGGCTGTGACCCCATGAAAAGGTTGTTCCCGTGCTTACTTGGACTGGGGGGGGGCACACCACCAGGAGGAACTGCCTTGGGACCCAGCTGCAGCTTCTTGGGGGTCCCTGCATGCTGGCCTGCCTGGCTGTACCCTGCTGGGGTCTCCCCAGCATCAATGACTCTTCTATTTCTGCCAGTTTTAAGGACTTTATGGCTCCCTAGTACCTTGTGAGCGCTGTATGTTAATTGCCGGAGGAGAGTGGAGCTGGCCCTGCTGCAGCGCGAGGCTGCAAGGGAATCCTGGCGTGTGGAATTATCCCCTGAGCTCCTTATTGAAGTGGGAGCCCACCCCGCATTTGTGTGCACCGAGCGGGTGCCTACCCACTGTGGGCGGGGCCTGCAGCCTTCCAAGTCTGGTGCCCAAACAAGAAGAGGAAGTGTACGGGAGCCTACCCCGCGTTCTAGTGCCAAAGAAACGAGCCAGACACCATCGGAAGGAAGGAGGTGGCTGTCAGCCCGAGCGGGGCTCCCGTGTTGTTGGGAGGAGCCCCGCGGGCAGCCCAGGACGTCTGGAGCCTCACAGGCTCTTGCTGAAGTCCTGGTAGCTGTACCAGGTTTTGCTGAGGAGTGTGAGGAGACAAGGGAGGCTTGAGGAACAGAGCCTGTGAGGAGCATTTCCGATTCCACCCGGGTAAGAGAGCAAAGATGAGCCCTCGACGGAGGTCCCCCGCTTCACTTACTGCCAATGCAGAGGGCACCACTTTTAGCAGCTGCCCCGAGTGTTAGTGGGCAGCTGCCCTCCAAGTATTCCCTTATTGTGGGTGATCTAAGTTTAGGGGCATGAATTAGTGATCGCAGCTGCACAGCCAGATCGCGGGCAGCGGCCTGAGAGACATACACTGGCCCAAGCCCCCATTTGTGTTAAGGGACTGTGCGGTCGAGCCCATGACGGGCCCCCTCCTTGGGAACCCTGATGTGGGAACAGTGACACAAAGGGAGGTGATTTGGGCCTACTACAAAGTTGAGGTATGATGTATACATATTACTGAGAGGGCTATGGTGTACTGCTGATTATGTGTGGCATAACATGTTTAGGCTAAGTGCCACTGAGGTGCTCCGCTAATGTAGAATACATGTCCATGGTGTAAGGCGTTTAGGTGTAATGTGATTGAATAGTGTGATTTTGTGTTTATGCTGTCGAGGCCTATTGCGTAAGGTAATTATGCTAATGAGGTTTGGGCCTAACCTGATGTATACCTAATGTGTTGTATGTCTACTGCTTATGCCTAATGTCAGGTTGTGGTATATTTAGGAGGGCGTCTAATGCTAATATGATAATGCTGAGGTCATTCTGGTGTCAGTAGTTACTGGTTGTGGTTTATATGTACTTACCTGTTCTGATGGTTCTGACCATTGCCCGATTGGCCTGGTCCTGTATATAATCCCCTGTGAATATTGCCTAGTGCCAGTTGGCACAGTGTATATTATGTGATCATGTTTCTAATGTGGTTATGACAATGAAAAGGCTATTTTTGATATAACCTTGTGTGGGGGTTATTTTGTAGTGTGCCTAGTGTGTAGCTGCGGTGAGTGTGTGTTGCGCAAATGCTTTACACATTGCCTCTGGGATAAGCCTGACTGCTCGTTCCAAGCTATCAAGTGGGTGAGCAGGGGTTATCTTCAGCGTGTAACTCCCTTGCCCTGACTAGAGTGGTCGTTTCTGCCTGGCTTTGGCGCAAGCCTTAGCCAACCAGAAATCCCATTTCTAACAGCTCTCAAATCTCACACTGCGATGTCCCTGGACTCTGTAAAGACAGGGAAAACCTGCCACTATAGAGTAAAGAAGACTATAATAACGTATTTATTGGTTCCAGTGAATGTGAACATAACTTCCTAATTTTGGGAGGTTGGGGACTAAAAGGGGGAACTGATCAGGTATTTCCTGGAGTTTACTACTTGTGTGGGAATAAAGCTTACTATAAGCTGCCTGCACGGTTGTATGGGAGTTGCTACTTCAGAATAGTATTTCCGAAAATGGATCACGTAGAAAGAATCGCTGGAAGCAATGAAAACTCTAATGGACTAACACGAAGAAAGAGAGCTTGTTTTTCTGAAATAATAGGTGACATATTTAGTGCATTGATAGCTTCAGTGGGAGTCATTCTAACTTCACATAGAATCTGTCAGTTATCAACAGTAGTTGATCGTCTTTCGGCAGATACTGCAGAAGGTTTCTTGATGATTAATATAGAGATGGTTGCAATCAGATCTATGGTTTTGCAAAATCGTCTTGTGCTTGATATATTATTGGCAAAAGAAGGAGTAGTCTGTAAAATGTTGAAAGTGCAACTTTGTTTCACTTACATAACAAATAAAAGTAAAAAAATTAGAGGATATTTTAAGAATATTACGAAACGTCATGAAAAATTTAAACCACTGGAGGTTGATAATGTATGGGAAAGACTAGCAAAGAGTATTTCCTCAAAAGGGACTTGGTTTACTAGTTTTGGGGAAAGTTTCTTAGGCCAAGTAGTTCTTCCATTAGTTGGTACAGGGGTCTCCAACCAGTAGCTCGTGAGCTACTGTAGCTCTTGAGCTAACTCTGAGTAGCTCACCTGTTTGCAGCCCAGCTTATTAAATTTGAAAGATTTTGCTTGGTTGAATTAATATACATATAAAGAAGTTGAAATTATACTGCACTAATAATAGCAGCTGTTAATGTAATGTCATGTAATGTAATGGTGTCTTGTAAAGTGCCTGAATCACCCCACATGGGGTATCTCCGCGCTGTAGACCCCTGGGGAACCCGTCCTGGCTTTCCCTGTGAGATGGTCCATACTGGGTATCTTCAAGGTGAAACCAGGCATCCCCGGCGTATGTGGGGGGCCGTTTTGGAGATGAGGCAAGCTAATGCCCAGAGTTGCCGAGTGTGATCCCTGGTTAGAGTAGGCACCGAGGCGAGAATTATCGAGTCCGCTGACCCTGGTCCATGACCCTGCCGCGTCAGGAATTGAACCCTGGTCCCGGCCGTCCTCTGCTTCCGGGTCTGTCGCCTCTAACCAGTGAGCCACACCACTCCACTTTATTGAACATTGGTAACTCTCAATACAGAAAAGGTTGGAGACCCCACTATAATAGTCTTAACTATAGTAATATGGTGTAAGTGGTGCGCAAATAAATTAAGAAGAAGAAGTTATGAGATAAATGGAAAAGGAACGAAAAGAAAGTATGAAAAGATACAGTTAGAAGAGATGAAGGGAAAACTATATGATGAAATGAAAGATTAGAAGAACAAAGATGAGAACAAGAACAACAAAGGGAAAGAAAATGAGATATGTTAAGTTGGCATCTGGTTGGGATGGGTAATTTGTGATGGTCAAAAATGCCATGAGAGAGGGGATTGATGGAGCAAGGACTCGTAGAAAAGACACATTCTCAAAGACAATCCTCTCATATAACTTCTAATATTTTATTAAATGTGTATTGTGTAGATTAATATGCACAACATCAAACATACAAGAAAGAGAAGCTTGCCTACGTGTATTACTAATAAGTAACTCAAATGAAATTCTAAAATAGCCTCTAACGGGAAAACCGTAATGCGCATGCGTCAGCTGCATCTACGCAGTATGATGAGCTGTCGCTTGGAGGGAATTTCTTGCACTTGAGCAAATGCTTTTAATATGGCTGCTTGAAAGCTCACATGCTCAGCATCTGCTTTGCCGAAACTACAAAATGAAATTTTACTAATGCTAATGCTGGGAAAGCATAAATAAATTAGTGGGATTAGAATAGAGATAGGTGGTATAAAGTGAAACCGAATATTTTCAAAATAAACAAGTCTTTTTGACTCTTTTATTAGTGTGTATCTTGAGCCTTTCGTATGAGTCTAAAGTCTGTTGGTCACCTGATTATTCTGGAAGAAGTGATGTGACTCTTAAACGCAGCCCAAGGTCAAAACGTATACATACCCTGGGAACCATCTTGAGAACCTCTAAGATGAATGGGAACAAATTAAGTTTATACTTTGTTTCTAATGAGATGTGAATACAGATGGGAATTAAGTTTTGTGAATAAAAATTAAGGGGTGGGATTTTTGAACAATTGAATGAAAGACTACACTGGAAAATAAGCATGGTGTGATGATCACCCCCCTCCCTCCCCCCCACCATTGCCTGTCCAATCAGAGTTAGGAGTTTCATAATATTGAAACATTATTGGGCGGTACATGTATATTGTAGGGTATAATTAAGGTCGTTTTTAGTTAGTTAGAAGACGGAGATTTGCTGAATGCTGCAGAGCTCGGGATGCTGTTGGAGTGACGAGAAATGCTGAAGAAGAACCGAATGTAGAATCACTTTATCTTAAATTAATTTACTTAGAAGAAGATCGCAGAAGAATCTCGAGGAGGAAGATAGTGTCAAAGAGGGGTGCTACGTAAGCGTTGGTGGTAGAGAGGTCATCTTTCCTGTCCTGATTCCTGTCCTGAAACCTTCGTCGCCTGATCTTTCCCGGGGGACCCTTCTCAGCTCCTTGGCCAGGGGTTTGGATTTACACCATTCTTTGGTAACTATTATTTCTGTGAAAGTGCCGATTTTTTTTTCTCTCTATCCTCTCCTTTCTGAGCATAAGTCATTGCTTGACATAAAAGTATGTGTTTTGATGATTGAATAATTGAATTTTCCTTCCTATGAGTGACGGAGACTTTACTGTACTTTGTAAGTGGTTCACATGAAATTAATCTAGATAAAGGTTCAAAATATTTCCCAAGTCTGTTATCATTTCAACAAATGTGAAAAGTTTATATTTATGTCATTTCACCATCAACCAGTTCAACTAATTTGGTCCATTGACCAGAGTAAAGAACATTTTGATCAGTGAAATATTAGTTGAAAATAAGAAGTGACTAATCTTGAATGATTAAAGAATCACAAACAATTGACCCCAGCGGTTATTACCAGGTAGTGTGAATGAGTGTTTATGGGCCCAGGTGAGTATATGGTATTAGAGTACCTGTTGCTGGTAACTCGCTGGATCAGTGTCATTGCACTGTGAAAATGCTTAAGTTAACAAGGTATTTTTTTTTTTTTAGGAAGTGTTTTGCCTGCATTTTTCTGAAACCTTCCTTTCTCCGAATCTTTGAGCATATTATTCAGTGCACTTTTCACAAGGGAGGAGTGAGATCGTGATAGAGGTGGACGATATATTCAACTGTGCCAGCGAAATTGGGGGAATTTTGGCCACTCTGCATTACGCTTATAAGCATAGTTCCAGTCAAATTTCTTCAATTTCCTATGTCAGAGTTTTTTGTTTTTTTTTGAACGGCTTAAAAATTGTACGTCACTGTCAGAAAGCTCCCACTTGAGTAAAAAATCTACCCTGCAGCAAAACCAACTCTAAAAGCTGTGCTCTCTGACATACTGTGTGGTGCAGTGCACACTGATTTTCCAGCGCGAAATGAGCTCTCCGTTCGAAATCACAGTGCAAGAGAACGAAATGTCTATTTCCGAGCATTTTCAGAAATCTGTGGAATCTCGCAGAGTTTTTTGTAATTACAAGGAGTGAAACTCTGCGAGTTCTGCCAGGCCTAGAAGGTGGGGAAGTGGAAGAAAGTTGTTAGAGGGAGCAATAAATCAGGAAAGTTCATACTATTTGAGACCTTTAGTTTCTATATAAAGCTTAAAAGCACAAGCAAAAACATAGGTGAGGAGGTTTAACTTATAATTTTACTACTACTTTTGTAGTCAAAGAGATGTGAATGATGAAATTCGGGCATATGGGTTAATATTTTAGATTCATAGGTAAGGTCTGGGCTAGTCTGGTGTTAGGGGGCCCAGGAAAAACCCCACTAGGCTTGAAAACAGTGGGCTGCTTTTAAGTCAGAATGAGCTAGGGGTTCCTCAGTCAATCCAGCACAGTTGATAGCTATAAGGGAGCAGTCCACATATTGTTTTACACGTTTTGTGATGCTTCTGGGTACTGTGACAGATAAATTAAATACCAAAATACTTAATGGGTTACTCTCGAATATGGCTTTAAGAACCAAAACCACCATCTCATCGCTAAACTTACAACACACAACTGTTAAACCTCCCTAAAGAGGGCACTCTATGTCCCCTGCAGTACACGGTTGGTGTTAGTTAGTTTCACAGGACTGCTTTTATCTCCCAATCCAGTGCTACTCTACTGCATAAGTAAATATAAAGGATCTCCGAAACTTTCATTCTGTTAGCAGCACTTTTAGCAGCAGACTTCAAACTCCTGCCTGCAGTAAGATCAATATGAAATTTGGGGCATTTGCTGGTTTGCAGTTCTAAAGTCGGGTTTGCAAAATTGTATACACCTTGATTCTTTCTTCACATTGAAAATATCGAAATGAAATGAAATAACTAGTTTTTGAGTCAAACTCGTCTTGGTTAGTATTTCAGATCAGGATTATCCATGGTATAGCAAACTCTTCTCCACTTTGTTATAGTCACGTTCCTATATAAGGGATTTATTTGTTCAAACTGAATAGACAAGGCCTACAGGTTGTCTATTTTCTTATTAACCAGATCACACTTCATGTAAGCGTTTATTTCATACAAAGCTTGTGATGCTTGTTTATGTTTTACTATTAGTGAACGTTTTCTTCTCTTTAACTCGATGATTATGCATTTAAATGTGATACCATACCCCTACTGTCTTTGCACCTGAAAGTTTTTGAGTACTTAAATCATCAATCTTTTTTACCTTGAAAATCCTGAGAAAAATTCTTCCATTTATCCCAATTGAATGACAGAAAACAGTAGTGGCAGCTTTAGTTCTATCTAAACTTGATTACTGTTAACTGACTTTTGGTTGGAGTAAACAAATCAGTATTGGCAAAACTGCAGGTACTCCAAACCTCTGCATCTCAGCTGCTCTTCAACTTAGCCAAACATCCATTGGCCAGATATGCCCTCAACACCTTGCATTGGCTGCCTGTAGAGAAGAGAAGTTTAAGGCACTTTGCATCGCCTTTAAGGCATTGCATAACCTTGGTCCTGTCTACCTAACAGATCGCTTCCCATGGCATATTCCAGCAGGTACACTTCGGTCAGCCTCTCTGCAGTTCTTGAAAGAACCTAAGGGGCATATTATCAAGGGGGTTTATCTCCGCTTTTTTGGCTTTAAAAGCCAAGAAAGCGGAGATAAAATTATCTCCCTATTACCTAGCTGTCGCTAACACCAGTTAGCGACCGCTAGTAGGAGATAGCGACCATCTTGGGCCCCACTTTGCATGTCAGTGATATTTATCACTAATGACATGCAAAGTGGGCGTGCCAAGATGTTAGCGACTGGAAACAGTCGCTAACATCGCTATCTCCTATTACCAACTTTTGGAGATATTCGCGCTAAGCGCGAATATCTCCAAAAGCTAACACCTGCCCTGAGCAGTTCTTAGCCATGTTATCCAATGGGAGGTGGATAACATGGCTAAGAGCATTAGCTCGGTAATTCATGAATATCGCTGACTTTTCAGCGATATTCATGCATTGCGGCCGTTTTTTATCGCATTTGCGATAAACCTTGGTAATACCAAGGTAAGTTCCGTCTTCATAGATGGGGCGGAAAAAGTTTCACAAATATCACAACCAGATGGTGAAATAAGATACCAATAAAGCTAATAAAAATCCCGATCTACTCTCCTTTAGGAGAAGACTTAAAACCTCCTACAAATGATGTGTGCTCCTAACTGATTTCCGCACTCCTCGTATGTTGCTCGAGTAAAGATTTTGCACATAAATACTATTTTGCACCCACTGGTAATGTTGCTTTTAAATACAGTTCCAGAGTCCTGGTTACTTTGCACCAATGGCGGTTTTGCGCATAAATTAGATTTTGCACGTAATGTGATATTGTGCCCCTAAAATAACTTTCAGTGTAAATCTTCTGCTGCTTCAGATCTGTGTCGAGGTGTGAGCACCTGCTGACAGTGCATGCAGTGTATGCACCATATGCGAGAGGTTTCACCAGGGTAGGGTGACCAGAATTTTAAAGCAAAAAACCGGGACATTTCACAAAAATAGAAGGACTACAATTTTACTTCAAGTGATGAGAGCGCTCCTCAGCAGAGAATTACAGAACAGGCAGTAAGAATATACATACAATGTAATTTTTAAACCCAGTAGCTTGCCTGTTAATTAAATTGCTTTCTTGAAACAACTGCTAACTTTCCCAGCTTTGTAAAACATAAAAAACACCTCCCACCGTTTTCAGTCGACCCTCTCCAAAAACGGGGACATGAGCTAAATTTCTTGAAATTTGCTGGGACAGCTGGTTAAAAACGGGGACCATCCTGGCAAAACGGGGACGCCTGATCACCCTACACCAGGGGCAAAACGAAAAATGAGCAATAGCTGAAAGGGTTGGTTCAAAGCAACCCACGGCTGAGGGGGGCTAAGCAAAAGCCCCTTTTCTCATGTCACGGCAAAAGTTCTTGTTTATCGCCAGACCCAAATGAGGGGGTGTAAACTACAACATTTGGAAAGGGGGAGGCTGGAAATCATTTCTCTGTGACATTAACTGTCTTAACCCCTCCCTAAAACGAGAATACGATTCTGTGTCAGCTGTCTCAGCTGGTTCTCAAAAAATATTGTATTGTTCAGAAACTATAAATATTTCTTAAAATAAACTGAAAACGAGCTGTACATTACCGATCAATACCAGACATGATCTAAACACCACTTTAAAAGGCAGGGGGCTTATTTACAAGCCACTTTTGCCTCATTTTTAACGTGGGAAAAGTGACGTACGGGTGGTGAAAGGGGCTTGTAAATAAGGCCCAGGGTGCGGTGAGAGATCTTCCCCAGGGGGCATCAGAAAATGTAGCCTGAATTGGGAGCATTTGATCACATTTTGTCAGTTAAACTGGCCCAAACTGGATAATGTTCAGCGCCAACTTTATTGTGTACCTTGTAACTTGTGTGCACTTACCTTTTAATTATTGTAAACGGGTATGGCACACAATGCCTTCTAAAGTATTTTGGTTTACGGCTGGTTTGGAGGGACTTCAAAACGATTTTTGTAAGCATTTGGCACCTGGCGCATTTTGAAACTCTCAGTGCCACGTACACATTGTGCCACATATTGTGAAACACTCAGTGCCAAGAACATATTGGCAAGTTTCACATTCTCCCAGTAAAAACACCTGATTTCCAAGATGTTGAGTTTTATGATGCCCAAGTGAACATACATTTTAGTTTCCAGAATGCCCTAGTATACACAGAACACCTGTCTTTACCATGCCCAGAAAAATGTTGTTTTGACCAAAAGCTCAAGTAACCACACATTGGCAGTTTCAATAATGCATGTTACCACTTCTCACACTAACATACATGCATGCACAGAGACACAAATGAATACAGATAGACACACATAGAATGCACAACCACACAGTCAAAGGCTGTTGTTACATACACACCCACACATACATGAAAACATGCATCCACGTGCACGCAAATGCAGGCACACAGGAGCAATTACATATAGGCTTGCACAAACTCTTACGTTCTCCTCACCTCTTACACAACTTCCGCTTCTGTCTCACATAAAAAAACTAGTGCAGCGATGACAAGAGCCCTTCAGAAGTCGAACACAGCAACAATGGCACATACACATGCACACAGGCATAAATATGGAGAAGCAGCTCTTCAAAATCAGTGTTGTTTCCTCTATTGGTCAGTTTACTATTATTTTTGTGTGAAGGTGCCTTTCTTTTACATGTGCAATAATATGATTGACAATTGCTTTTACGCACACTCTCATATACACACACAAACTGAGAAGGTGTGTAACATAGAGGAGCAGTTTTGTGCCAATTACCATCATGTGTGACAGAGGTGCTTCCACTGTTGCATATTGTGTATGAGCTTGGAAAGACAGTTCTGGACAACAGAGCTGCAGCACTCACACACCTTAAGGGGGTTTCTAATGTATTATATAAGGATAATTTGGGGTTGGGGTCTTACTAGACAGCCCCCCTCCCATTGTTATCTGGTGATTAGCTATTGGGATGTGTAACTGGTTCAAACGCATATTTAGAAATAGGTTAACCACACAACAAAACACAATTGCTTATGCATCATACAAGCCAATGTTGTATCGTTATACAAAACACAATGAACATTATCTGATTCTATTCCCTGATTTTTTCTGTTTTGAATGTTTTGAGTCATAAAAGATGGTAAGAGCCAACATCTGTTTCATTCGTTGTACTTTTTTCAATGTTTGGCAAGTAGAAAGGTAAAGCTAGGAGGCAATATTCCGAAAAGGTAGGTAGTTTCAATACGTAGCCAACACCATTTCAGTCACTCAAACACATTATAATTCTTTACTATATATATATATATATATATATTCACACGACAAGAGTTACCCCTTCAGATGAGCCACACCCAGGTAGGTTAAAATCTTCGTATTTATTTCAGGAAGCTGCTGCCAGGAGTCAAGAGCATCTTGCACAATTTACAATTGCCGACGCGTTTCGTGAATTTCATCACTTTTTCACAGGCATGGTGACCCAGTCGGGGATGAGCCCCGCCGCAGAGCAGCGGCCCACAAATGGTGCTAATCAGCATACATCAGGACAGGAGGTCGTACGGGGAGCTTCAAGCAACTGCCTGGCTGTTCACGAACATTGTTTGCAAACCCACTGGGGGTTTTATTGTGTTAAAGATAACAGCGCACAGCATCCCACTGAGGAAATACCTACTGACACTACAGGTACCATGAGGCTTTGCCCGTAGCCACTGGGCGGGTACTCTGTTGAAAAAGAAGGCTGCGCATCTGTTTTTAATCACCATGCCTGTGAAAAAGTGATGAAATTCACGAAACGCGTCGGCAATTGTAAATTGTGCAAGATGCTCTTGACTCCTGGCAGCAGCTTCCTGAAATAAATACGAAGATTTTAACCTACCTGGGTGTGGCTCATCTGAAGGGGTAACTCTTGTCGTGTGAATATATATATATATATATATATATATATATATATTACCTACTGGCGGTCGCCAGTAGGTATATATAGTTAGGATTTTTTCTCTATGGGATTTTTGAAAATTCTATGTCTAATAACTTTGGCGTTTGTGGACGGAATTGGCTGAAATTTTCAGGAAAATGGCACATTTTGTTTCTGAGCAGCCCTTGAAAATTTGGGGGGGGGTTCGTCAAGGGGGGGCCGAGAAAAAAGGGGGGTCCCAAAACGTGTTTTTAACATTGAGTTTTCCATAGGGCGGTTGGCCTCACTTTTAGCCCGAACGGCTGAATGGATTTGCACGAAACTTGGCAAAATTGTAGGGACTGGTAGCCCGATGTGCCTTTTGTAGGTCTCAATATATGTGCTCCAGTGGATTTTGAGAAATTAACATTTAAAAAAAGATATATATCTGTAACAGCGGACCGGGCAGCGTCCCAGGACGCGTACTTTTCGCGCAACGGAGCTTTGTGAAGCGAAGCTGATTGGTTCTCTGGCGTCTGTCAACATTCCAAAAAGTCCGTAGCGGCCGCCATCTTGTCTCTCGGTAGGATCGAGAGACAAGAGGAGGCCAAAACAAAGGGGGAAATAACCATAAGGGGGCATAGTAGATCCTCGCTGACCCCCTAGGTTTGATGTGGAGGTTTTAAAAGGGCCCCGCGGGGCAAAAAAAATAATAATAATAATAATCGAACGGCTGAATGGATTTGCACGAAACTTGGCAAAATATTAGGGACTGGTAGCCCGATGTGCCTTTGCTAGGTCTCAATATATGTGCTCCAGTGGATTTTGAGAAATTAACGTTCAAAAAAAGATATATATCTGTAACAGCGCTCCGCTTCGCGTAACGGAGGTTTGCGAAGCTGATTGGTCATTCTGTCAGTGGGCTATAGTTGGGCTACATCTGGCTGATATTTGGGCTACATTTGTTTTTTTGTGTGTCTGGCGGCCATCTTTGGGCTACATTGGGCTACATTGGGCTTCATTGGGCTACATTTGGGCTCCAACATATATATAGGCCAATGTAGCCCAATATATATTTTTCAAAGTTAATTTTCGTAAAAACCACTGGAGCATATATCTTGAGACATAGCAAAGGCACATCGGGCTACCAGTCCCTACAATTTTGCCAAGTTTCGTGGAAATCCATTCAGCCGTTCGAGCTAAAAGTGAGTCCAACCGCCCTATGGAAATGAAGGAAATGAATGGGTAATTTGTAATTAGCAAATAGCTAATCGCAAACTAGGAATGGTAAAGAATCGCTATTTATTCCTTAAAGTTCGCTATTTAGGAAATGCAAAAAACTTTGATGATACATATGGCGGTTCATCTCTAACAAGATAAGAAGCATAGGGATACATTTATGATGACTGGCGCATCACCAGGGATGTGTTAGTCATTCTGTGCCGCTGTTCCGTCACCTATGGTGTGCTGCATTTACAATGCGGCGCATCATGGGGCAAAAACAGCACAGATGCGTGATGTATCTGTGCCGTAAAGGTGGCGCATTGCTGGAGTTGTATCGCAAGTGTGATGAAGCTCCAGCAAGGGTCGGGGGTGCCCCTGTCGCAGGGTTTCTGTTCTCACACAGAACTGTGGACAGAGGATTGGAACCTCGGCGAATTAGGGTGTCCCAAAACTCACGTTAGTAATCAAAAACTCCTTAGCAAGCTAGGTACAGTGTCACATTGGATATAACAAACTCTCAATGTTTAGACAATACAGAATATGAACTTATAGTACCTCAGGATACGTGGAACTCATGAACAGTCGGTCGTTATATATTTCTTAGAAACCAGAACATGGAGTTAAGAAGAACACATGTGTATTTGAAATGTTTATTTACTAATGCCGTCTTCTCAGGCGTAGTATCTTAGATAATACAAGTACACATATTATCAGTAGCAAAATTACCAGCATAGTTACTAGTACATAAAAAGCGAATGGTGATAGTATGTTAACATGCTGTAAATGAATAAGAGTTAGCAACACTTATAAGCAGCCGCGGGCCGTGGAGGGAGTTACGGTGAGGCAGGGAGGCGGGGAGGGGGAGAAGCAGGGTGGAGAATACAAGTACACATATTATCAGTAGCAAAATTACCAGCATAGTTACTAGTACATAAAAAGCGAATGGTGACAGTATGTTAACATGCTGTAAATGAATAAGAGTTAGCAACACTTATAAGCAGCCGCGGGCCGTGGAGGGAGTTACGGTGGGGCAGGGAGGCGGGGAGGGGGAGGGGCAGGGTAGAGAGGGCTCCACCCTGCTTCTCCCCCTCCCCGCCTCCCTGCCTCACCGTAACTCCCTCCACGGCCCGCGGCTGCTTATATCTCACCCTCCCTAATACACATATTATATTATTTGCTAAGAAGGTCTCTTTGTGTTGGTTTAGGGCGTGCCCATACTTTAGTGTCTTAGATTTGAAGGAATCACATCAGCATACACCAGCTCTCTCTTCATGTGAACCGCATCAACTGTTGTGTATGTGTGTTCGGCAAAGCAATATAAAACCCGCCTCATGCCCAGAATTGGCAGAAGCTGCACTTATGTTATGAGTATGAAGTCGTGGAGATCAGACCTCATAACAATTCTGTATCGTGTTGTTCTTGAGACTTCAGCACTCGCTGTACAGATATAGTTTAACAAGCAAAGCAGATAGTAGAGCAATAACATATTATTCTCATGTAAACCACGATGAACTACTAGGTGGAAAGCTAAAGCAACAACTAAGTGTCGTGTGCAGAAGTTGCAAAAAAGGAAAAATGGCGTTTAAACCGGTAATGAGCCCATGCTAACTTAACACGGTGTAAAGATATCCAGGACCTAGATGACACCTCCCCATGATCCGGAAACGAACTGAATAAGATAATAGAAGTGCCATCTCATGAGAGCAGATTGCAAGTTTATATGTGGACGGTCCGCAAGGTAAAGCATTAAAAACTAGGAAAATGTAATGCTAAAGAAAAATAAAACAGCCAAGTACTTTATCGAGTCTTAAGCCAATAGGCAAGGTAAATAATAAAAACTTGACAAATAAGTCAATGAATTGTCAATGAAATGCTAGTACTCAGCATATCAAACATGAAAAAGGTCTATGACATAACTGTGTATGCAAAATAAGCTGCAACAGCCTCCAATAGGAAGTCACCGTCTTCATCCGAAAACAGTTCAGCCATCCAATTTAAAAGCGGAAAAGAACATACGTGCTCTCCCAGCACCGGATCCTCTATCACCATCAGAGGACAGCTCGGTGGGTTTTCAAGAAAGCTCTGTTCCAAGAAAGACTGTGCTGCCGCCAATAAATTCCAGGGACCAATTAGTCCATGCATCAATGCCACAGCCATAATCCTTTCGCCAGGACAAACCAACTCGTGAGTAATGATAGGAGTCATCAGCTGATTAAAGTCGACGTCAGGAGAAACCGGTCCGCAGAGACACAAATCAATGGCCCAATCGAAATCACAGGTCAGGCAGTGAAATACAGGCTGGACACAGGTGAAGTAGGAGAATCGAAAAGATAATCCATATGCCGTGCTTAATATCGCCAACGGCATTGTGCCATAATATTCTAGCATGCGATTGCGGAACAGTGTCAGCAGCTGCAGGGTGGGAGGTTGCATAGGAGGGACATCCATATTTAAAAATGTAAAAAAGCACAAGAGCGTCCGCTGGTAATGCAACTAAAAATGCCAATCCACGAAGCAGAGTGGAGAAAATAGAATGAAAGAAAGCAGGGATGACTCCAAAGATTTTCTCAAATGAAGTCACGAGACCACTGGTAACAACTTTAAAAAAGTGCGCCAGGGTCTTTGTGGAGGATGCGTTAAAGATAGTCCGAACCATCTTGCTGAAATTGAAAGGCAAATCTGAATTGAAAAGGGTCTGCACCTCTGTACGGGTGTTCGCTATGTGAAGCACGAAAGTTTCACGGGCCGAACTCAAGGCCACCTCTCTCTGAGACAAAAGAGCTCTTATTCTTGCCATGCCGTTGAAATCTCTCCCAAGGTTGGTATTTGTGGCCAGATTGAAAACTCCCTATGTTCATGTGTGGGAGAAAATAGAACATTTCTGCAGCAAATAACCCGTTCACTTACTGTTACGATAAAAGGAATACTTTTAATTAACTCAGAACAATCTTCATTATTGAGCATCAAATAACTACCATTTTCCAACAACTTGAACGTGGGGATGATAGCAGGAACTGGCGTGCCTTGCAACACGCAAGCCATATTTGGTCGGTGTTTGTTGCATGAACCGTGTAACTGTATGTGCCTACACATTAGTGAA
Source organism: Lissotriton helveticus (assembly GCF_964261635.1). Lineage (NCBI taxonomy): Eukaryota > Metazoa > Chordata > Amphibia > Caudata > Salamandridae > Lissotriton > Lissotriton helveticus. The sequence goes on along the minus strand of NC_136065.1, from coordinate 965,506,047 downwards.
TGATCTGGCGTCTCAGTGCATTCCTCTCCATTCAGATAAACTTCTTGATCATCTTTGAAACATCTGTATGTGTATGGAAGCGACCAGACCTCATGAAGAAAAGCACTACCTAAAGGTTCATAACGACCTATTGGTATATATTTCATACAATTTGAAAACTTATATAAAGCAAAAGGCAGCGTTATTAAACCGTGGATAAGGCACGTTGCCAAAAAACCCGCAATCCTCTGCTGATGATGTCACTGAGCATGTCATGAATGATGTAATATGTGACATCATCAGCAGTGGATTACGGGTAATAGTATCTCTAGTTTACTCCCCTATAGCTGTCTTTCTTTTAACATAAGTGTCTGTTTCCTTCCCTTATACTTACTGTTTTTGGTTCGCTTCCGGTTCGCGTACCGGCGAGCGAACTGGGAAGCGCACTAAGAGAAATAGAGGTTGGCACAGTTCCAAATATTGTACCAATTTTTTAATAACGGGGAGGTAGTTCTGAAAAGAACTTTTTTTTTATTGTTTTTGTTGTTTTAAATTTTTTTTATTATTTTTCGGAACATTTTTTTACTTTTTTTGAATTTTTCTGAACAGTTTTATATTTTTTTGGGGTTTTCTTGGAGGGGGCAATGAAAACGATTCATTGTAAAGGGCTCAACAGGAGCAACAAAACAAAAAAAAAGTATTTATTATTTTGGGCGTTTCGTACAAACTTGCATATGATAGTCAATAGCTCTGTTGATCAGAGTGATGCTTCTTTCTCCGTAGCAAATGAATCCATCGCAAAATACGCAGGTGTGTTTTACTTCACCAAATCTCATTTGTATATTTGGCACCATCTCCCTGCCCTCTGGTCCCGTTACTTCCGGTACAACAGATCTTCTGGCCATAATAGGGAGATTATCTAGGTCGTTCCGAAACTGTGCAGCACTGTAGTTGTTAGGATGCCACCTAGTCATATGGCGATGCATTGTGTAGTTTCCGAAACTGTATTTTTTCTCGGTTCCTCTGGACAGTCTATCTTGACATATAAGGCAAGTTACGTATCTTGCATTTACTTTTTTCTGACCTTTGGGAATTTAAAAAAATTGCCAAATGAAGTTTTCTTTCCGGTGAGACGTCCTGGGTTCCTCAGGCAAAAACTGCCTCTCTTCCTGCTCTTCCTCGTCTTCCTCTTCTTCCTCTTCTTGCTGAATTATAACTTGAGCAGGTGGTCCACTCTTCCTTGGATGTGGTGGAGGTGGTGGGGAAGCACCAGCTGAAGCTACTAAAGAAGCCATTGCTCAGTGATCACAAAGGGTCTTTCTCTCACAATGATGAAAGTCAGAGTGAGGAAAGAAGGAGGGATTTTCATCATTTAGGAAAAACAAGAGTTCTCAACCAATCAAAAGTGTTCATTTTAGATTATATGACCTAGTCTTACATCATTAGGAAACCAAAAGTGAAATGAACCAATGAAAAGTGTTATTACCAAGTCACATGACTTGCTGTGTTTACGTTAAGCGCTTTGCAGGGCCTCCCGGTTTGCTTCCAGAAACCTGCGCTTTGCGACTCGCTTCGCGCACCAGTTCGCTAACGTAGCACGTCATATGACGTATCACGCGACAACGTGAAACGTCATGCGGACGGGAGGCGTCACGATGTTGTTTTCTAACGCGGCACTTGCGGTAAAGAAACGTTTACCGGCTCGCGGTCTATTTCGCGGCATCAAGGTCAGCTAACGGGAAGCTTCCCGATTCGCGAAGCGGGAACGAAGAAAAAAAAAAATAAAAAAAAAAAAATTATTAATAAACATATAAAATATATTTTTGGATTTAAAGAAGAATACATTTTACAGCTACAGATATTAGCTGTTAAAAAACCAATGAAATTCACTGAAAAAACCATAGGTTATAGACCATATATAGTTAGGAATTAGCATTTACAAAACCTTGAAAATTCACTGAAAAACCATAGGTTATAGACCATATATAGTTAGGAATTAGCATTTAGAAAACCTTATTTTACTCACACAAAACCATTGAAATTCCATATATAGTTAGTTGCACTAACTATATATCGCGCACCCGCAATCCACTGCTGATGATGTCACATATTACATCATTCATGACATGGTCAGTGACATCACTGATGACATCACTGATGACATCTCAAATGACATCACTGATGACATCACTGATGACATCTCAAATGACATCACTGATGACATCATGACACACCAATACCAGTTACTACATACGCACTCACTGATTCCTACGTCTACACACACATTCACTCATTCACCCATACAATAACTCATACATACAGTCACTTATTATTACAACACTATCATATGCACTCATACACCTATGCAGACAGTCACACACTGCCACTCATCCATGGAGTTACTCACACACCAAGTCAGTCCTGTAAAGAATCAATCACACTTCCATTTCTTCATCTATACAGTTAAACACAGAACACCATACTTCAGTGACATCGCTGATGACATCACTAATGACATCTGAAATGACATCACTGATGACATCTCAAATGACATCACTGATGACATCATGACACACCAATACCAGTTACTACATACGCACTCACTGATTCGTACGTCTACACACACATTCACTCATTCACCCATACAATTACTCATACATACAGTCAGTTATTATTAGAACACTATCATATGCACTCATACACCTAGTCAGTCCTGTGAAGAATCAATCACACTTCGATTTCCTCATCTATAGTTAAACACAGAACACCATACTTTTCACACATATACTAACACATACTTACTCTCTTATACAATCACTGATACAAGTACACATTGATATGCACAGAGTCACACACCTCCCAGCCAGCCACACACACACTCAGTCTTCCATACATCCAGTCATTCTTCAATATGTAAAACGTATTTAAACTTTACAAAAACACACAGACACTAGATGATGTCATCAGTGATGTCATTTGAGATGTCATCAGTGATGTCATCAGTGATGTCACTGACCATGTCATGAATGATGTAATATGTGACATCATCAGCAGTGGATTGCGGGTGCGCGATATATAGTTAGTGCAACTAACTATATATGGAATTTCAATGGTTTTGTGTGAGTAAAATAAGGTTTTCTAAATGCTAATTCCTAACTATATATGGTCTATAACCTATGGTTTTTTCAGTGAATATATATATATATATATATATATATATATTTTACAATTTGCTTTCCTAGTCAGAATAGGCACCGTAGTCTTGTAAATACACTTTGAGCTTGAGTTCAATGATATGCCTGACAAACGAGTAGGTGTAGCTTCCGAATACAGTGTTTGTGTAAACCTCACATATTTACCACAATAAACTGAGCGGTGCAATAACATTGAACTGTGTGTGTTGGTACCCGCTGTTCTCCGGGAAACAGAATCCATTCTGATGCTAGAAGCGAACATTTCAGGGCTGTCGATGAAGCTTGCACAGCTGGTGAATGAGTGAAAAAAAGCGGTGAAAATGTATAAATGTGAAAATCACATACATTCTCGGGGTGTGAGGGCATGTGAAGTCTCCTTGTTGTTGCGTGTGTCTACGTGTTGCCAGCTGTGCGTGTCAAAGGTCACACTTCTACTTTATATACTGTGCCTATTCTGTGTGCTACGAAAATCTATTGCTCTTGGGTGATGGAAGTGAGCACTAGTGTTGCTCTCGTCTAAAGATCACATTTTATACGTGAGGCCTACATACACTGCTCATGCCCTTTCTGTGCCTCATCTGTGCTGTGTGTGAGAACATCTTACAGTATCTCTACCAATGCTGCACATGTTCTCTGTGTGTGCAGGAAGCGCCCACAGTGGGGGTGTTTGTATTGATACCACCCAAGGTGCACTTGTCTTTACATGTGAGGAAGTCTTGCAAAGCTGCAATGTGTGTGTGTGTGTAAGTGTGTCGGTATGTGCCAGGGAAGCATGAACCGATGTATGTGCTGTACCTGACCTTTCTTTGTGAAATGTGGACAGCTGCTGGCCGTGCTGTGCTACTGTGTTTGCTAAGAAGCTATTACGTCTGATGGCCTTGTTCAACAATCTATGCATGATGGACCCTACTCTACTGCAGGACGTTTAGTATGTCAGATATATGTGTTGGAAGCTTACATTGGCAGTGGCATTACTGTATACCGTCTGTGTGTGTTACCGAAGCTTGCATTGCTGCTGCTGACGCAGAGTGCCTGTTTGTGAGACAAGTTTGGCCTTCAGCCGCATGTGTTGGAAATGTTGGAGTGTGTGACTGAAACTTGTACTGCTAGTGATGACGTGATATAATATTCTGTGCCTGAAGGAAGCTTGGGCTGCAGGAGGCTTTGGCTGCTGAGATTACCTGTGTTGTGTTACACCTGTTCTGTGATTGTGTGAGAGGCTTAACTGCAGCCAGTCGTGTTATATACGTTCTCTGTGTGGGAGGGAATCCTCTGATACAGACAAATGTGTGGGATAGTTATTGGTATGGGGGAGGTTGCATGTTTGCTCCCTATGAATTGTCTGTTCTTTGCACATGTACTTTTGCGAGCCCTTGCTCTACCTTGACCAACACTGTCACCCATTGTATCCTAGGTCAAAGAGTAGAAAATGGCAGCATCACAGGCCTGCACTCAGATGGATTAAGTCATTCCTGAATAACAGAACCTTCCAGATTCACAAGGAACCGTTTCTCTTTTCGCTATCTTTCCCGTCGAAAGTGGAGTGCCGCGGAGCTCTTTGTTAAGTCCAACTCTTTTTAATGTATACGTTCTCCCGCTGGCAAAAAATAGTACAAATCTATGGCTTAGACCTCGTCTCCTATGCTGACGATACTCAGCTGGTCCTTGCACTTACACCTGAAAATCAACAGGCATCCCCAAGCCTATATACCTGTTTTTAACAAGTAACTGAGTGGATGTCAGCCAGCACCTTGAAACTTAATGGGGAAAGACAGAACTGCTGGTTGTCGGCAGCAATACATCCTGTTGGAAAGAACTGCCCTGGCCTCAATGTCTTGGAGAACAACCAGTTCCTTCTACAACTGTAAAAAGCCTGGGTTTCTGGCTGGACAGTATACTCACCATGGAGATCCATGTCAAAAAGCTGTACGCAACCTGCCTCGGACTATGACATATGTTAAGGAAAATTGTGCAGAGGCTACCTCTCTTGTCCAAGAGGGTAATCTTCAAAGGATTAATGAACACCCACCTTGATTGGGGGAATTCCTTATTTTTGGGATGTCCTACATATGTCCTAAAACGTCTACAGGTCATTCAAAATGCTGCAGCATGGTCACTGTTTAAGGTTCCCAAACATCATTCCGCTATTCAGCATTGGCTACATTTCACTGGCTCCCAATTAAAAAAAGGGTCAATTTCAAGATCCTTTGCATGTCCCATCAAGCTATGGAGGAAAAAGATTCCGTTTTGATTTGAAAATTGCTGAGTCCTTACGTACCTAGGAGATCAATACGCTGTGATAGCTCTTCCTTGCTGACCATCCCCAAGTTCAAGAGAGCCCGGTGTGGCGGGCGTTCCTTTACCTAGTTGACCGCCATGTTGTGGAAGATTATCCCTCTCAAACTAAGACAAATGCAGTCTGATCCTGCCTTCAGGAAACTATTAAAGATCTATCTATTCTGAATTTTAGCCTGATTCGCCTAGATTTTACAGGTGTGACTGTCTCACTGCTGGGAGGCCCCCTGGGGTAACTGTGCACTATATATGACACCACAAAAAGAATAGAATGAAGGGGTGGGAATGGATCAGGGTTATGGAAATAACAAAAGAATGTTTTCTAATCCTGACATTTTATGAGGAAAGATTGCACTTCTGCTCCCATCTTTTTAAAAGTTTGCTATGTGACGCCTCTTTTAAGTGCAATTGCAAGTGATTAGCCAGATTTTGTCACACCTGTGCAATGTGTGAGTGTAAGAAATTGGGCTATTGGTTGAGGGATGTAAAAACCCTTCTCAAGCGACAACCACAATCCTTGTCAGTACACCACAAATGTCACCTTTGCTTAACTCTCTGGTGGCTTTACACAAAAGCAGTCAGGCTTAACTTAACGGCATGTGTTAAGTATTTATGCGGCCCTCAAAAAGTAATAAGGCGAAAACACAACACAAGAAAAATTGCAAACCAATTTTGAAAAGTAAAGTGCATTTTGATAACTAAAACAAGATTAACACAACAAAAATCCTATCAGTAAAACTGGAGATATGCAATTTAAAAGTTTTAGATAGGCATCGTGCTTAAAAAGACACAGCGGCACTTGAAGTTATCTGGTCGTGCTAGACCCAGGGAAAGTCACAAGTTCAGGCAGACTGCAATGGAGCGCTGGCCAGCCACATGGACCAGGTTAGTCCAGTGTAACGATGTAGGGGCTCAAGTCTCTCATGAATGGTGGAAACCGTACCCCTCTGACTCTGCAACCCCTCCTTCTTTACAGTCAGGAAGGTGGAATAACGGGCAGAGCGGACCCGACAACGAGGACAACGACAGCGGCTCCTTTAATTGGGCGTACACCACGGACGAGGAGAATACACCCACAACAGACGTCATAGAGTCCGGATTGGACAAAAGACAGGAAGTAATGTACGTCGGGTGTGCAAGCACCCCGGAGGAAGAACGGCTGGAGAGGAGCGGAAAGGAGAAGCGTGGCGAAAGCGGAGAGAGCGAGGAAGGAGGCGAACGGAAGGAAGAAAGCGGGAGAGACGGAGGACGGTGTTAAGCCAGGAGGCCAACGACCCTGTGGATCGCCGTGCCACACTCCCGAGGGAGGAGTGTGGCTTTCGCAGGTACGGCGGCATTGTGCAGCCTGGGTGGGGAGACGCATGGACGGCGTGTAAATAGTGTACATAGCTCCCGGTTTGTTTCTTCCCTCTGTGGTTACCCTGCCTTCCCATTCCTTTTTCCTTCCCGGTACCTCGTTCCCCTTCCTCCCCGATCACCGAGCACTGTACAGTGGTAGAAGCGTGTCACTGGGTTCCCATCACTCCCCTGGTCCCTCATGGTGCAACACCTGTGGAGGATTGAAAACTAACGGCTTCCCTCTCTTATGGTTTTGTTCCATGTCCCGGAGACGGAGCCAGAGAAACCTTGTCAACAATCCACTGGCCCTTGACTGAAACCGGAGAAGACTACAATCACGGACTCCAGTACCTTCGCCCGGGAAAGACTAACACTGAGACATAGAAAGACGCTGATGTCAAAACCCCCGAAAGCATTGAAAATAAAGCCTTCTTTAATCCCACTACTTGGTGTCCAGGTCGTCCCTACTCCCACGCCCACATCCAGCTAAGAAGGTAATCTTCTTGAAGTCTGGGCCTAAGAGGTCAGAACTTCAGGATCTCTCCTCCTCTCCAGGGCCAGTTCCAGTTCCAGGTCCAGGCAGGTCCTGTTTCAGTAGGTCAGCTGGGCAGTTGCAGAGACACCTCTCAGACAACTGACCCTTGCAGTCACTCAGGTAGCCTGAGATGAAGGGAGCAGAACCAGTCTTCTTTTGCAGAGAGCAGAGCAGGCCTGAAGCAGCAGAGTCGTACAATGGCGAACAAGGTAAGCCTCAAGCTGCAGGGCAGTGCTCTGGGGAACACGGTAAGCCTCAAACAGCAGGGCAACCCTATAAGGAACAAAACAATCCTTCCGTAATGTGCAACGTTCCCAGAGTGTACTGATGAGTGTCTCAGGTGGCCCAATATATACACCTGGTGATACCCTTTGAAGGGGGGGAAATGCTTAGTCCACTCTCACATCTGGTTATGAAAAAATCCTTCCTTCCTCTTTCTTTCCCTGCCCAGGCTCTAAGAAGTCTAGGGTGACAAAGGCTTGTGTCAAGTTCCTTTGTTAGTGTGCTGGAGTCAGCCATTTTAATGTGGAAGTTAGAAATTGGGTCTCTAGTTGGCAGAGGTTTGCACTCTGTCCAAGTAGGGACCACAATCCTAGTCAGGGTAAGTCAGATACACAATCTAAATTAACATGTGCTCACCCTCTGGTAGCTTGACATGGAGCATTCAGGCTTAATTTAAGAAGCAATGTGTAATGTATTTGTGCAACAATTAAATTACAGTAACTGAAAACATCTCAAAATGACTCCACACCAGTTTAGAAAATTGGGAATATATATCTGAGTAAAACAAGACCAAAATGATGAAAATCCAGTAAGTAGAAGTCGAGCTGGGAATTTTTATAGATTAAATTCAAGAACAGTGCTTAGAAGTCAATAGCGCTAAAAGGTTACTTGAGGTCACACTAGATCGGGGCAAATCTGCAATGGAGGGCAGGCCGGCTATAGGACCCACGCAGTGGCCACTTAAAAAGTACCTTGGATGGAGTAAGCATCAGCGCTAAAGACTCGATGAGTCAGTTCCTGATTCATGCAGTTGGGCGATGAGTCGAAGTCGAGCCTCGCAGTCGATGTCAAAGGATCAGCACTGCATCAAAGTCAAGCCTCACAGTGGCATCCAGGGATCAGGGCTGGGCTGTCGTCGAACCTTGTAATAAGGACCTGCTTTGTTGTCTAATCAGCACAGAGTTAGAGTTGGAGGGCACTGCGTTGGTTCCGATCAGCGCAAAGGCGTCACTGTGTTGATTTTTGCATACAACAGCTGCAGAAGTCACTTTTGATAGGCCCACGACTGGAGCGGGCACATCAGGCAAGGGTAGGACTCACAGAAGGCAGAGTCCAGCAGCACTAGCCAGAAGTCTTTTATGACCCTGAGACTTCAGAAAACAGGAGGCATTCCAGCAAGCCCTTAAAGAAACTTCGGTTCAAGGATGTAGAGCCGGGTCCAGTCCCTCTCACTCCCAGGCAAGAACCAGCAGACAGCATGCCAACATATCAAAACAGGTAAACAAGTGGCAGCCTCTCCTATAGCACAGCAGTCCAACATAGAGTGCAGTTAGCAAAGTGTCAGTCCCTCCTACAGCACAGCAGGACTTCTTCCAGGCAGAATGTCCTCACTTCCAGCAAAGGTCTGATTTGGTGGTGTCAGGGGTCCAATACCTATATCCATATGTGCCTTTTAAGCAGGGGAGACTTGTAAAAGAAGCCTTTGAAGATCACAAGGTCCCTGCTATTTCTGCTGTGGCTCAAGACTCACTACAGGGGGTTATCCAGCTATTTATATGGGGACAGGCACAGCCCTACTCAGGTGCAAGTGTCAGCTTCTCCCTCCCCATCTACATCAAGAAGGCGCATCAGCCTGGTGGTGGACCATCAGGATGAAAATATCACACCCCATCTCCCTTTGTATGACTGTCTAGAGAGAAAGCGTAACACCCAGCTGTCACCCAACCTAGATGTGTATTCAGAGACAGGCAGAGGCACAGAATGGCTAAAATAAGAAAATGCAAATTTTCTAAAATTAGCATGTTCCGATTTACAATTTAAAATCTAAATTCATCACTTGTGATTTTAAATTGTGAGTACAGAGAACCCAAACCTCTCTATCTTTTCCCAATTGGAAATTACACGTAATATATGTTTTAAGGCAATCCCAATGTAAACCTATGGGAGAGATTGGCCTAGCAGTAGTGAAAAATGAACGTAGCAGTTTTTCACTACCAGGGCATTTAAAACTCAAATTACATGGCCTACCTTTGAAATACACTACACCCTGCACATTGCATTGCCTACGGCCTCCCTTAGGGGTGACTTATATGTACACACAGGCTCTGCAGTGGCAGGTCTGAGACATGTTTCAAGGTAATGGAGTGGGCAGCACAATCAGTGCTGCAAGACCATGAGTTACATGTAATTTACATTTCCCGGACACAAATAGTGCACTCAACCAGGGCCTTACCAGTAAATTAAATACACCAATTGGGAATAAGCCGAGGTTGCCATGTTTTGAGTGCAGATCATATACACTTTAGCACTGATTCGCAGTGGTAAAATGTCCAGAACCTTAAAGCCAACAAAAATGAAGTTAGTAAAACAGGAGGTCAGGAGGCAAAATGTCTGGGAAACAACTTCACGGATGACAGGCCTAACAGTGGGGCAGGGAATAGCTCGGCTCCTCCTGCCCTAGCAAGGTGGCCCTATCCCTGCTACACCCAGGTCCTATTGTTTACTTTCTGGATCCAACACTCATTCTGATGGGTGAGTGTAGGAAATGTGGTTACTGGCTGAGGGCGGGGGGGGGGCTGGGGTAAAACCCTACTCAAGCAGCAACCACAATTCCTGTTAGGGTTATCCAGTTTGGCAAGCTCAAACTCCATTCTTGCAGGTGTAGTCACAGTCAGGTAGAATGAGGGTGAGTTTGGAAGAAAGCCAAAGAGCCAATTAACAAGAAGTTAAAAGAAACTCTGAATGGTATCCACATATTTACCTGGGATTTTAAGAGTAACTCAGAATCACTGTATGGTACTGCACAATCACAAGTAATATTCTCACCACATAACACCAATGTAGGAAACTGGGTTACTGGTTCGTAGGGGGGGGGAAGAAACCCTACTGAAGCATCAACCACAATTCTTGCCAGGGCAAAACACAAGCAAACACCATTAACCTATGCTCAACTCTCTGGTAGCTTGGCACAAAAGCAGCCAGGCTTAACTTAGAGGCAATCTGTAAAGTATTTATGCAGCACTTCGTACAGGAATAAAGCAAAAACTCAACACAAGAAAAATCCCACACCAATTTAGAAAAAGAGAGTTAATTTTAATAAATTATTTGACAGCAGAACTACAAAAATCCTATTAGCAGGACCATAAATATGCAATTTTAAATATTTCGGTAAAAATAGTACCTAGAAACTCAATGCGCCAACAGTGGTAACGGGTTGTGCCAGACTGGGACAAAGTCACAAGTTCAGGCCAACCATAAGGAGTGCAGGCTGGGTAATGGTATCAAGTTTGGCCCTCTGAACCAAACGCCTTAATCCAGTTTGCATAGCATTGCAAGATCCCACATGGAGATTGCATCACAGAGCGGTGGTTCCAAACGGCTACAATGAGAGGTCCTGCGTCAAGGAGGCGTTGTGCAGCGGCGATGCACAGTGGTGGTCAGATGGGGAGCGGCGAGATGATGTGTTGTGCTTCATGGGTTCTGCTTGGACAATAACTGGACTGACATAGTACCTTCAGGCCCACTTCCAAGCATCCAGGAGTGGGGTGGCCCCCCTTGGGGGCCAAGACGCACAGCAGACAGAGTCCAAGTGCTGGTTTCAAGGTGGTTGGCGCCTTTTCTTTCCCTGAGGCTCTGATCAGGAAGCCAGCATACTAGCCCTGAGAGTCACTTTGGGGGGCAAAGTAGCAGTCCTTCTTGTAGCAGAGCAGCACAGAATTCTATCTGAGTCTTCCACATGTCCAGAGGTGTACTGAAGAGTTGGGTCTGAGTGTCCATTATTGATCCTTGGTACTAGCTTGGAAGTAGAAGTAGTTTCTAGAAGGCTCCACCCCCAGAGGTGCTTAGAGTTTCCTGCCTCCCTGCCCTGCCCAAGTGTGGCTGGGGGGCACAAAAGACTAGTGTCATACCCTTTGGGAGAATGCTCAGTCTTTGTGGTGTGCAATGTGGTAGGTGACAGCTCTGCCCCCTTATTATGTCCAAGGTTGCCAATCCCATCAACACATATTCCCTCTTTGTCTCTCTAACCCGGAGCAACACGCAATGATCAACTGCAGGCTACACCTAGTCATGTGACCCAGAATACAGGCTGCAGGCACCAAAAGGTTAGGACAAAAAAAATGCTAACTTCTAAAAGTGGCATTTATAGAATTGTGGCCTAAAATCCCACTGCACCATTAAAGAGATTTTTAAATAACAAATCAAAAGGACACTAAACTCAATATTCTTACCTGCTCCCACCTTAAAGTTAAAACCTATTAAATGTAATAAGGATGTTATCCTATGGAAGAGGTAGGCCGTGCAGTAGTGAATAACAAATGTAAGTGTTTTTCTCTACCAGGACATGTAAAACTTAAAAGTATATATCCAACTTTTTAAATGCAATGCCCCCTCCCTATGGGCTGCTTAGAGCCTGCACTAGGGGAGCCTTATATTTATTAAAAAGTGAAGGTTGAGCCTGCAAATGGTTAAATTTACCTCGTCGAAATTGCATGTTTAAAATTGCACACATAGGATGAAATGACAGGCCTGAGACATGTTTACAAGGCTACTTAGGTGGGTGTCTCAATGGGTGCTGTAGGCCTGGTAGTAGCTTTCATTTAATTTACAGGCCCTGGGTACATGTAGTACTATTTTACTAGGGACTTACAAGTAAACTAAATGTGCCAATCAGGTGTAGGCCAATTTTACCATGTTTTAGGGAGCAAGCACTTTAGCACTGGTTAGCAGTGGTAAAGTGCACATAAAAGCCAATAAAACACATTTCAGAAAACAGGAGGGGTGAAAGCAAAATGTTTGGGGTGACATTGCAGAGAGGGACTAGTCCAAAATTGAGGACATTTAAAATTGCTTTTGCCTATGCTATACTGGACTCCTATCTGTTTGCAAAGTGACAAATGCATCTGGTGGTACATTTTGGAGCACACTGTTGCAAATATATCACTAAAGCATGATGTGGTAGAACATTACCAATGACAGACAATATATTTTCCATTGATATGAGCATTTTAATGTCCACAGACATACCGTTTTACTTGTAAAACTATATAGCGCACAAACAATGATGCGTGGAAAGAAAAATCAGCAAAGATTTCTTTGGAACATCACTAAGTGTATTGATTTGTTTTGATGATATTCCAAAATAGGTGTCTTATTTGTGCCTTCATTACTGCTGATGTATTCTGAAATATTTGTTCAATTCATTTACAGGTATTACCATTTTGGTGTGTGCTAGATTTTGTTGTGTGTTAGAAAAAATTACATTCTGTAGCAAGATTGTCACATGGTTCACTTTACAAAATCCTCTCACGGTGCAATCAGAGAAAGAAAGAAAACTAAACACCAATCTCCCTTTAAAATAAATAAATAGCAATTTGCCAGAAGTCAAAGGCTGAAATTTGACACCTGTTTGTAAAAAAAACAGCCAATGTGACAAGATGAAAAGACCTCTTTACTGCTCATTTGATTTCTTAACTCCAGCACGATAATTACAATACAGAAAGGTAGGAGGCAGGAAACCGTTTCGAAGAAATACTGAGTGTCTGCAGCAGCAGTTGATTCGTGAACAAGCATACAAGGGAAACAGCTGAAAACATATGCACGCTCATGGAGTGACTCATTAAAAAGAAAAAGAGTTCCAGTAAAGCGAGCACTCATTGAAGAATACAAGGAACCAATTCAGAGGGGTGGCAAAATGGCTTTGCTGCACATTTTAGACAAAAATATGCTGGATGACCTAAAACATAGTCAGCGAATTGAAAGCATGCAAATAAGCATTACAAAACACAAAGCCAGTGGTAAGCAATCAGTTGAATGCATTCTTAGGTACGTCTTCAGAATGTTCCCAACAGAGCAAGGTGTGTTATATAAGTGCAAATTAATCTACTACCACAATGACAACACATGGCAAATATTACTAGTAGTAAGTGCAAGTCCAGTGTTGATACAGATCATCTCCTTGGGGGTTATTTAGAGGTTGGAACATATGGAATATCCACCAAAAAGTGAAGGATGTCCCATCCATCCTATTTAGATTATAGAGATGAGTATACACTCAAATAGGGGAGACGCCGTAAATCGCCTTTGATGAGCACATAGCACTTTGTCCTCTGAAGAGCCAACGAACCTGATGTTTAACTGATCCTGCATCCATCACCAGCACGTTGCACTTTATTTGTCAGGAGAGCCTGGATACTGCGTGTTTTAAATGCCCCTTCCCCCGCAACGAAGACTGCATCTACCATAGCGCGTTGCAGCAGGAGCCGCACGCGTCATAGAACTCGCGGCAGGGGGCGCATATAACAAACCTTACCCACCGTTGCGCAAAGCCCGGGCCAAGGGCGGACCTGTCTGTGCCTGTCAGAGCCCAAAGGAGGCTGAGCGGGGCCATACTATTGATATTGCTGTATCAGCGCATTATAGTAACCTGTAAGGACTTGTTTGATTTGTTTGATTGATGGACTTGGTCATATGAAGGTATAGTGTTATCAATTTCCTACTGACTCCATTCTTTAACTACATCTAGAATGAGTAAACGAAAGACAGGAGTGAATGGTGGGGTGTGGGAACATTAGATGCCTTCCTTTGGAGAGCAGAATCTGCACTAATACACAAAAAAGAGCTTACAGAGCACAGTCTCTCATTAGAGCCACACTTATCACATACAGCTTTGATTCATAACATACCAACTAGCCCCCCCTTGTGTGGTCCTCTGGAGGCCTCTAATACTCAACCTAATGAAGAACAGTTGACTGACCTAACCCGCAAGACTACTACTCCATCTAAACATGCGAATAGCCCACAGAAGATTATACCAAACACTAGGGGGCAGAAATTAAAAGCGTCTCAAAGTAACATTGCTGAGCCGCCCTCAAAGAAAAGAAAGGGACAGGATTTTTAAAAAAACAAGCCTCACCTAGGGCGACTAGACGTAAATCTAATCTAAATTAAAGAGATACAGGACAGGGGTTGACTAAAACCTCCCTAGCCAGTGATAGTGTAGCTGGAAACCCTCCCGGTTACACAAGGCCGAGTTCTGGGACAGACTGGGGACAAAGGTCTCTAGCTTACTGGACCCATTATTACAGAAGATGACTTTAATTGAGGATAGACTCACTAAGCTAGAGCAGCTTATTAACATCACTCCTATTCAATACCTAGTCACAACTCAAAACAGGCGGGGTGTAGTTATTGGGACTTGTGAATTAACAGAAAATGAACACTGCTTGAGCAACGCTGCAAACATAACCTTCAAACCCATTGGAGTCAGCCACTCAACTGAAGCGTGCTCATTTCCTTCTCGATCCTTAGTTGACGCTAACTTAACTTTGGAACCGTCCATGCCCTTAACTCTAGTAAATGGTTCTTTAACTGCTAAAGGGTCCACCATGCCTAGGGCAGGGATACGATCTGTACATGCACAGTCAGGACAGACACTACCAAATATGATTCTGCTTTAAAACCAGATTTAAACTTACACCTTCCCCAGAAGTAACTCCATATGTGATTATTTTGTCAAACATCCCAATACTTCCTCCTGATGTACAGGGACATTGGTCCACTTTACAGAACAAGTCATTACATCTATTAAGTACCAGGATTGGTATAAATTTCATTATTTTCCCGGAATTTAAAATGGCACGGAGAGTAGCTTGGGTTGGGAATTCAATAAAGACGCTACAGGGTGACTGTGTGGTTCTAACTTTTTTAAATCCCCCGGGCTGGTGCGACATATCCATCTAAACATGCGAATAGCCCACAGAAGATTATACCAAACACTAGGGGGCAGAAATTAAAAGCGTCTCAAAGTAACATTGCTGAGCCGCCCTCAAAGAAAAGAAAGGGACAGGATTTTTAAAAAAACAAGCCTCACCTAGGGCGACTAGACGTAAATCTAATCTAAATTAAAGAGATACTGGACAGGGGTTGACTAAAACCTCCCTAGCCAGTGATAGTGTAGCTGGAAACCCTCCCGGTTACACAAGGCCGAGTTCTGGGACAGACTGGGGACAAAGGTCTCTAGCTTACTGGACCCATTATTACAGAAGATGACTTTAATTGAGGATAGACTCACTAAGCTAGAGCAGCTTATTAACATCACTCCTATTCAATACCCAGTCACAACTCAAAACAGGCGGGGTGTAATTATTGGGACTTGTGAATTAACAGAAAATGAACACTGCTTGAGCAACGCTGCAAACATAACCTTCAAACCCATTGGAGTCAGCCACTCAACTGAAGCGTGCTCATTTCCTTCTCGATCCTTAGTTGACGCTAACTTAACTTTGGAACCGTCCATGCCCTTAACTCTAGTAAATGGTTCTTTAACTGCTAAAGGGTCCACCATGCCTAGGGCAGGGATACGATCTGTACATGCACAGTCAGGACAGACACTACCAAATATGATTCTGCTTTAAAACCAGATTTAAACTTACACCTTCCCCAGAAGTAACTCCATATGTGATTATTTTGTCAAACATCCCAATACTTCCTCCTGATGTACAGGGACATTGGTCCACTTTACAGAACAAGTCATTACATCTATTAAGTACCAGGATTGGTATAAATTTCATTATTTTCCCGGAATTTAAAATGGCACGGAGAGTAGCTTGGGTTGGGAATTCAATAAGGGTGACTGTGTGGTTCTAACTTTTTTAAATCCCCCGGGCTGGTGCGACATATCATAGAAAGGGCTGGTAGCCAACACTTCATGCCCAACGGTATAAACATCTTACCCTTGGTCTTTTTTTATCTTCCCGCCAGAGACCACTGGTACAATCAGAAGTGGGGGTTACCTATTGGAAATGGGCAGCCTGGTTGGGCGATCCCACTAAGCAATCAGTATGAAGTCTTAAACTCCCTGGAAGAACTAGACTGACTGCACGACATAGCAATACACCCCTTAACTGACAATCTTGAAGATAAGAGGCCCCGAGAGCATATGACGCAAATTAGTGATTACCACTCTGTACTATCTTACCCAGTTACACGTACTCCTACGTCACCCGGTGCCCTTACTGATGTAGGGACAGAGGGCATGGAGCCCACAAAATTGACCCTCGGTAGACCCCCGGAGGAAGATGAATTCAACTCTCCTGATCAGATTATTAGTACTGATGATTCCTCTCTTTTTGGTATGGCAGCACTAGCTAATCCCTTTGAGGGTACTAAAGATTTATGTAAAATTGTCTCCTGGAATATTGCGGGATTATGGGCCAAGTTGACAAACCCCATTTGGTGAGATTTTATAACAAACATCGATGTACTATGTCTTCAGGAAACATGGGTCAAATACCCCATCAATATTAATTGATTTAAAACTTTCCCCACTCCAGCTCGAGTGCCACTGTGGGAGCGCTATGGGAGGGCTCAGCACCTATGTATCCAATAACTTAAAAACAAAAGATATTGTGCTGAAGGTTGAGGAAGTTCATTAATTGCTTAAAATTGATATGGATAAGAAGAATTGCATTGCCCTGGTCAATTTCTATAACAATATTTCACACTCTAATGTGAACTATGAATTGAAAAAACTCGACTGTGATATAAAAAATATGTGTGGTAACTTTTATAAAGATGTTATGGTAATTTTGGTAGGTGACTTTAATTGTGCCTTCTGTCAAAATGCTGATGGAAAAACTGTGGCTTTCTAACTGGAAGATGGGCCTAGTAATACTCATTTTTGTCACTCCTTTCTGGGGGACTTATATAATCAATTGGTCTTTGGAAATAATATAGGATTTGCTAATGAGTTATGTTTCATTCCTCTATCTATGAGTCACGCCTTTAGTGGAAGGGGCTTATTTACTACTATTGATTATATCTTGGTATCTAACAATTATGCACCCAGACTTCATAAGTTTTGTATTGACGATACCTCACTGAGTGACCATTTCCCCTTGTGCCTTTTTCTTTCCTTGCTGGAAGGTAGTTTTGATAGACACGATAATATGGATCATGTCTTAACTAACATCAAACTCAATAGGGTAAATGGCTACACCCTGCGATGGGACAAAGTGGACCCTTTACTAATCACTAAAAAAGTGATCTACAAATGTAATCGGGCCTTTGAGATCTGCCTGAGTGATACAGCCTGCCCAGGTAGCATTTTGACCTCTTTTCAAACAATAACAGGTGGTTTAAGGGAGGCATTATGGGCTCATTAATCTAGAAAATGGAAATCACAGGGATGGTTTTATCAGAAATGTACTTGTGCCTACACAGATTTAAAAAACATACTAAGTAAGATCGCCCGAAAACAAGTAGAAGTGAGGCATGCAAGAGGGGTGTGTAGGTCAGCCATTAAAGAAAGAAAACTGATTTTGTGGAATGAAGCATGGGAAGCTTTGCACACCCCCTCTCTCGCTGGAGTCAGTGCGACTTTTTGGAAAATCATTAAATTGCCTTTCTTGATGCCTGAAAGTGGCCTCGCAATCGAAATCGCTATTAGCAAAGAGGAATGGATTAACCATTTCTCAAGGATCTTTAGTGACGTAGGTAGTGCTGAGAATAGGCAGGAGGGTACTATCCGGACCCCTCTGATTCAGTACTCTAATCTCCAATTTTCGGGCAATATCTATGAGCAAGGAAGGAAAGGCGCGAGGACTGGACGGGGTTCTGGTTGATCTGTTTAAGTCAGACCTGATCTTATGGGGTCCACTTGTAACCCAGGTTATTAACGCCAGTGTCTCCACCCCCTTCCCTTCAACTTTGGCTGAGTCAACAATAGTGCCAATTTTTAAAAAGGGGAACCATTAGGATGCCGGATGGTATAGGCCCATTTCACAATTGGATGCCATTACAAAGTTAGTGGGGTGGATAGTCTTAGAACGTTTGCATGTGTGTGCAGAGAACAACAAAGTCCTCTCCGACCTACAATATGGCTTCCATGAAGGGCTGGGGACCGCAGAGCAGAGTCTGAATTTGTTAATTCTGGTAGGAAAGTATACAAGGGCAAAAAAGGGGAGATTGTTCTTAGCCTTTGTGGACCTCACCGCAGCCTTCGATTCAGTAATACATGCAAAGCTGTGGGAGTTCCTCGATGTAAGTGGATGGACCCACAAATTATCTACTTTCTTCAACGATTTTACAATGACGCACAGACATGAGTTAGATTCGGTCTGGGGGCAATTGCACTGCCCCAATCTCCCAAAGGAAGAGAGTCACGCAAGGTTGTGTGCTGGCCCCCTGCCTTTTGAATCTTTACATTAACGGATTGGGAGACGCACTGCTTAAAGACAATAAAGATTTCCCCCAGATAGCTGGGTGCCCATACCTGCCCTTCTTTACGCGGATGATGCCATCTTAATGTCACGCACACAAGTAGGTTTGCAAAGGGTCTTGGATAGTTTCTTTGGTTTTATGAGTAATCTTTGCTTGAGGGTAAATACATCCAAGACCTTTATAATGCAGTGTGGTCGGGCAGTCGGAGATGTAGGGACATGTATGTAGATGGTAAGAAAATAGAGCCTATAAAGGGATTTTCTTACCTGGCATTACATTTCCATCAGGATGATTCTTGGACCTAGGCCATATTAGGTAAGACATTTTTTTTTCGAGAATTGCTACTGCGCTCGCTCATTTTAGTAGAAAGCTAGGCAGATGTATAAAGTGAAAAGGCTTACCAGAGTTTTGTATGGGGCAGGGTTCTGGGGTTTTACAGATATGCATTCCATACAAGTAGTGGATGTGTTTCTGAAATTTCTATTGTTTGTTCCGAGTAGCTCTTCCACATACGCTTGTCACGCTGAGCTGGGTCTACCCTATATCTCTGATCGAAAAACATTGGAGCCCGTTCTACTATGGCACAAGATCTGGTCAAAAATGGAGCCCTTACTAAATAGGGACATCCTAACAGATTGCTTAACACTGGAAGGGGCTTCAAAAATCCCATGGTTAAGGTATGTTTAAGATTTTATGAAGGACCTTGGCCATCAGGAATACTTTACCGAACCAAATAGCTTGTTATCTGTAACTAGAAAGGACCTAAAAAAAAGGGGGCTTTTGTTGTTGGATTCATTAAGGTTGTCGGGCGAGATTGTTAAGCCCAGTGTACAGCAAAATCAAATGAGCTTAACCTGTTTCACCATCCAACCATACTTAACTGTTGTACCTGGACTTTATGACAGGTTTCTATTGAATCGATTTAGGTTCGGAATATACCATAGGATTGTATGCTTCCCAAAAATGTATGACTGGGACCGGGAATTCAAATTGTGCCCATGTGATAATGTTTCGGGTCAATCCACCATCCATGTACTTTTATTTTGTAAATTCTATAGTGATTGAAGAAAAACATGGAATGTCCCAATTTTAAAAGCCCAGGGGATCAGACAGTGTCGCCCGGTGTTTATTGGGTTACAATATCTAGGTAATAGGCACTCGGTTTGGAGAATATCAATCTTTTTTAAAAAAGTTGTTAATCTAAGGAAAAGTCTCAGTACATGACTTCAGATACTTCTTCCGTCCCAATATATGTATGTTCTCTTTTTAATAATTGTATGAACTAACAGCTGATTTATATTCTGATGCATATTGTGATTTTTTATTTTATTATGTAATATTCGTATGTTTTTTATCTGCTTTTATGATTGTTTGAATTATCAATTGAATAAAGCTGTGATTGAATTGAATTGAACACTCAAATAGGATGGGCATGACAGCCACCCAAATTTTATCTGACTGACTTCTTGAATCCTCCAAACTCTAAATAACCCTCAAGTCCTCATGTTGATCCATTGGCACATAATAGCTCAATTTTAGCTTATGCTTTTAGAAATTTGAAAATTGGGTGCAAAAATGTTGACAAAACTGTAAGTTAGGATTCTGTCTTTTATAACATGAGACTTGAATAATTTGTATTGGTGTTGACTAATTGAGTACTAGTTGTTCCAATAAGTAGTTTCACCAGGGATTTACCAATCGTGACCATAGTTTCAAAGAATATTCATACTCTGCTGGAAACATCAAACCATCTCCTTTTTATTGCCTGTTTTCAGAATTTTAGTCCAAATTCTAGACATTGAAGGACTTTTTTCCATTTGATGAAAACATCCCCAAATAAACTAGCATACATATACCAGCAGGCTGTGCCATACCTAAAAAAGATGGGTGAGGTCGGGCAAATGGACATGCTATCAGGGTTGGATGATAGGCCTTTAGAAATACACAAACAGTTGACCTCTAAACTGTTTGATGTGTTCTACCCGGAAGGAAGCAAAAAGGCAAAACTTGTCTCAGCCCATCCCTGGTACAATGCCAATTGTCGCAGAGCTAAAACAGATTTGCTAAATGCTTTAAAGGCTAAGGACAAGCCAAGGATCAAGCTATGTCGGCTTAAGTACAAGCTGGTCACCCAATCTGAAAAGAAAGATTGGGAAGCCAATAAATGGGATGATCTCAGAATCGCACTCAAGTGCAAGGACTCGAAATCTTTCTGGGCAATAGTTAGCTCGGGGGGAGGGAGGGTAGAACAGCGATAGAACCCAATATAGCACCAGCAGTCTAGGAAGCTCATTTTGGAGCTCTGCATGCACACTCGGGCAATGACAGTTCTTCAACTTCAATTATAAGCCTCCTTCATGAGCATCGATTGGAGGGGGTTTGGGAGATCACTCCCCGTGAGGTTGAATCCACCATCGTAAAACTATTGCCCAATAAGGCGCCCGGCTTAGATAAGCTCCCAGTGGATCTATTCCGGTCAGAACCACAAATGTGGGCACCATACCTATGCGTTCATTTTAATACTATTTTAAAGGTTATGGACCCGCCGGACACCTGGCGTGGTGCAGAGATAGTTCCAATCCACAAAAAAGGCTGTCCTCTTTCACCGTCCAATTACAGGCCTATTAGCCTGATAGATATCACCCAAAAATTGATGGGACGGATTATTCTAGACAGAGTCCAGGGCTGGATTGAGGAAAATTAGATCTTGAGTCTTTTTCAGGCTGGCTTCAGGATGAGTACATCGACTACTGACCAGATATTCAGACTTCAAGTCCTGTATTGGAAGACGGTGAGTGTGGAGGGTGGCAGCCTCTACCTCATTTTCGTTGACCTGAGGTCTGCGTTTGATCTGGTCCCTAGGGAAAAACTGTGGAGTGTATTACTTGATCTTGGCATCCCACCATATCTTTTGGACGTGTTAATGAGGCTCCATACTGAAACCTATGCACAAGTTAGGTGCGGGAAGCACGTAGAACTGTCAGCTCGCTTCCCGGTGAAACAGGGGGCGCGCCAGTGGTGTGTCCTGGCCCCCACCTTATTCTGTCTATATATTCATGAGCTCATAGACCACCTACTTGGAGTCAAGGACACCGATGCCCCGAGGCTAGCTTCAGGTCGGGTGCCCGCGTTGATGTTCGCGGACGACACTTTGTTGTTGTCCTAGACATCAACGGGTATCCAACGTACCCTGGACGGCTTTGCCAACTTCTGTGCAGTGAGAGGCCTGGAGATAATTTTAACTAAAACTAAATTTATGATTTTCAACCCTCCCAGGCAGACCCACCCAAACCCACTTCTGGACGGCACTCCCCTGGAGAGAGTGAAGACTTTTGAGTATTTGGGCATTGCCCTCGCAGAACATCTGGAATGGGATACCCAGTTAGCAAAGGCTCTCTAAAGGTAACCCAAGTGGCGGGGGGATACAGAAAATGCACAGAGTGTCTGAGTTTAAGCCAGCTGCCCCTGACATTGAAATTTATAAACTACAGGCCAGAGCGGCCTCCATGTATGGGGCAGAACTCTGGGGACACCAAAGGCCTACTTACCTCATGAAGGTAGAGCATTCATTTATGAGGAATATGTTGGGACTTCAAGCTAGTAATCCGCTAGTACCCCTCCGTATGGGCCTAGGGGTACTCCCTATTGAGGAGGAAGTGGCACTACAGCCGCTTACGTACTGGAGCAGATTATGGACAGTCCCTGAATTAGCTACCTACAAAAACGAATTAAGGGAGGTTTGGGCTGCAATGAGAACTAAGAAAACTCCGTGGCTAATACACATCAAGGTAATGAGCAGTAGGATTGGTCTACCCGAGCTCTGGGAAACACCAGATGTAGCATGCCCAGCAATAACCAGGGCTGATTTGGTTTGCCACTACATCTATCGTCTCTTCTTGTGAGTTCTACAGTCAGAAGATTGACATTTGAGTTTCTTCAAGTAAAAGAAGATTGTAAAAAGGAAGACTTCCTAGACTTGATCTCTCCATCATTGGCGAGGAAATTATACATGCAATTCAGGATGGGTAATCTCCTGCTTATGTTGTTTACTAGCAAATGGGACAGTAAATAAAACACTGAGTGTCCAGCATGTAAACATAACCTTGAAAATGAAATTCATGTCCTTTTTTTCTGCCCTGTTTATCAGGCTGCTCGCAAACAATGAGTGATACTTATTTGTAGAAACCTAGGTTTTAGACACTGTTATCAAGCTTTTAGAGTCCTAAAGTACGACACCCACCCCCCTATTGTTTTTGCCGTTTCGTGTTTTTTAAACGGGATGTGGCATAAACGTAGAAGTTTTTTATTGAAATAACTGGACATCTGGAACTTTTTGCACTAATTGTAATGTATATTGTCGATAACTACATTGAATGTTTAATTTGGTTTTATGATGGGATGGATAAAGGCATAGTTTTAACCTTGTGAATGATGTGTATATATATGATTGTGATTGTCATTGTATTGCTTCATGTTATCTATTTATTTTTATCACTCTTGCATGTATGTATTTTATCCTGCATTTTTATGGTCCGTTGTGACCGAAATAAAGTTATCGAAATGTTTACCAACTAAATTTGCTGAAGATGAATTTGGTTGTTGATTTTTATGCTGTGTTTAAAGAGTACAGCTAACTGCACAAGAGTGTTAAAGTATTTTTAAAGTCTATATTTTTGTGCAAGTAGTAATAATGAGTATGATTTTTAAGTTGCAATACGCAAATGGCGCATTAATATAATTACAGTTCAAATGAGTTTATTATGAGGTTTTGAATTGTGTTTAATATGAATTAGTTATACCAAAGTTAAGTGAAAACTCAATTTTAGAAAAAATAGATGCTTCTATCATTTACACCTGTATTCACCACCACCCATCAGGTTCCCCTGTGCATCTTCTCTCTCCTGCAAGAACGGAGATAGCTGATGATGTCATGTTTTTCTCATTGTTATGAATGTTAGGCTTAATAATGAAACGTTTATTCTTCTAGACATGATTCAACTGTACTTCTGCCAGAAAAGTGAGTTTTGTTCATTTTTTGAACTGGTATTATCAAAATGTTTCAGATTTTATTCAAACATCTCCGGATGGCAGATGCTGAGATTCTTTCTAAGAATGGGACAGTGCTAATGTATTAAGACATTTATGTATTTACTTCTGATTTACGAAAGAGTTTTCACATGTGATCATGCTATGGTGAATTTGCAGTTTGAGCTAATTTGTAATGCAAGAATTGTGTATAAGAACTCCTTGATTTTGGGGTTGAGTCAGGAGATTTTGAGCTTTCCTAGATGCTAAAAAGGATGCTGACTGACCTTTTTCCTATTTTGCTGCTTATTTGGGGACATTTTGGCATATACGGCATTTATTCTGTCCACTTCATTTTGGATTCTTGTAATAAATCCCCTTAACTTTTCCTTTTGATCTAGAACTCAGTTATTGAGTGGTACCAGTTACTTATTTAGATACTCTGCTAAACCGATGTCAGGGAGTGTGCCTTTTTGCACATTTATTTACTGCGGGGGGCCGTATGAGGTAAAAAAAATAATAATTTTGGGTTGATCTAAAATATGGGAGTATATTTTTTGCTTCAACAAGAGCACCATACACTGAGGAAGAAGCCAGCAGGGATGTTTATTTTAATTTTCAGTCAGGTTCTTTTGCTTTCCTCAGCTCTTCAGTCTGAACTTCTCCTTTTTCATGCTGACTTTTTCATCACAGGAAGGGAAGGACGGTGATTTAATTTGAAGCTGTACAGTAAGACTTTTGCTCTGGCAGACATTGGCAGCCCGCCAGCCTCGAGGCACCCAGCAACGTGAACGGGAAGGAATTTAAGATATCCTATTTAAAGTTATGGGGCTCAGCCTTATCCCATGATTGGTAGGCAGGCTCTACACGGGCATGCTTTGTGATCTGGAAGGGGGTGAATGTAAGCTCTTCACCGCAGAGAGTATTTGACTTGCACACTGAGCTGAGCATTTTATGTGTCAAATTCCTTTGCCATATATGGAGCAAAAATGTCCTTAGCAGCTGCTTTCACGAGGAAGTAACTCTCCTCTCGCTGACTCAGGGCTCCGGTAAACAGATAAATCAGATACACCGAGACAAACCCATCATGGGGGAAGTGATGTGCCCTGACGGCCAGAGCTGCTGACCTTGGTGCTGGGTGACCACCTTCTAATCCCGGCGCCGGCTCAACATCCTGTGATTCTGGGCAAGTCGCGTAATCTCCCCGTGCCTTAAAAATATAAACAAAAAAGGATTTCACCTTGTCTAATGTCATCTGGTGCTCACGTAAAGCGCTATAATGTCCTTGGACCATGTTTGCGCTATTTAAAACCGGGGAAGTCATAGTCACCAAGGCGTCATTGTTTCCAGCAGTAAACCCAGGCCTTGATTCACGAGACATTTATGTCAGCGCGCCCGGACCTTGTGTGACAGGTTGTCATTAAATTGATGCACAACTGCAGGGGCATGTGTACGCATGGCAACCCTGTGCATATTTAATTAATGGGTAGTTCCTTCACAGTACAGCTTGAGCAAACAAAGGTGTTGCTCACAGCAACTGACGCTTCTGGTTTAACCAGTGCAAAGTGTATTTTCCACCAGTGCACTGGGTTGGCTTCTTGGCATGTTGCAGTCAACAGAAATAAGAGTCCAGCAACTGATTGTTAGGAACTAGAGACAATGCTTTAAAGAGGATGGTAATGTTATGTTATGTTATGTTATAAGCTGTTTTGTAACGCGCTCAATTACTACCGGAGTATCCTGGCGCGGTATACCGCTGGGGAACCCGTCCTAGCTTTCCCTGTGGGATGGTCCCTACTGACAGTCCCCAAGGTGAAGCCAGGCATCCCCGGCGTTGATGGGGCCGTTGTGGAGATTAGGCAAGCTAATGCCCAGAGTTGCCGAGTGGGACCCCTGGTTAGAGTAGGCACCGAGGCGAGAATTATCGAGTCCGCTGACCCTGGTCCACGACCCTGCCGCGTCGGGAATTAAACCCTGGTCCCGGGCCGACTCCTGCTTCCGGGTCTGCCGCCTCTAACCAGTGAGCCACACCACACCACAATGAAGGTAACATTTGCCATTCCCTCTTTAGGCTCCTCGTGCAGATGCAGGTATCAATATTTCTATTTATGATTCAGAGCTGCCACGAAAATGTGGAAAGGATCAGTGGACCAGAAAGGAGGATGTATGTGTACTGTGTGTATAATTTTATAGTGGAAATTCAAGGGCAAACTCTGAAGAACTACTTCATCTGTCACTGGAACCCAGTGCTGATCATACTAGGGGCCTGATTTACAAGAAGCCTGCGCCAGAGGAGCGTCATGGTGGCGCGGGCCTCTCACTCATATCTATGAGGCGACGCAAAGCCACCCTGCGTGGCTTCGCTTGGCCTCATAGATATGGAGTAAAGCAAGGCAGCGCAAAGCGCTGTCTTGCCTTGCTCTACATCAAGAAGGTGGTCCATGGGTGTGTGGGTTTTCCATGCAACACCTATGGGTTTTGACACATTCAAACATTTACAATGATCTGTAAATTTGGGAGTGTGTCAAAAACGGTGTGCCTCCTTAGGGGAGGTGTAACAAGGAGCAAAACCTATTTCTCTTCATTTTTTACTCTATGTTTAATGCAGGAAAGCACCGTCCATCACCACCCCCTTTTGTACCACTTTGTTCGCCATAAGTTGGCAGGGTATGCTCAGACGTGAGTCCCTTGCTCACTTTGCCGCTGGATTCAAGCAAGCCGGGCTGAAGACGGACGAAATACCAGAAACCGGTCCTCGGAAGCTTGATTCCGGTCCAGGGAAGACATGGCTTGGCAGTTTGGGCTGGACTGTTCCCATGAGGCACAGGGTCAGACTGATTTGCATATGGTCATGTCTGAACTGGGGTGGCAGAGTGGGCTAAAGAACGGTGATGGATTAAACCCAGATCTGTTGACTCTGTGTGAGTGTTTGATTGGTTCAGATGCTCCGTCCATCACCACCCCCTTTTGTACTGCATTGTCATTAGGCACCAATTTGAGAGCCGATGCCAAAAAGTAGTAAATGGCTCCCTGGGTGTCTTGTCCCTAATTTTAACATCACGTTTTGAAGCAGAGAGTGAGTAGAAAACACAGCTGTATGTTTGTCTCGCTCTCTCTGAAATATCTTTTGACTGACACGGAGGCACCTAAAGAAGAAACATTTGTGAAAATGTGTAGACTAAAGAAATGCAACGTGAACTGAGTGAAAGGAGGCTGGAAGCCATGTTCTTTCAAACCCTCTCCCCACACAAGCTGTGACCTTTGAGGTTATGACCTGCTGGTCTTCATGGGAGGGGAGTCCTACACAAGATTTACCTGCAGAGAGGCATACACACTCTTTACCTGCAGAGCTTGCAGATTCGTACATTTACCATTGAGCTCTCCACACCCGTAAATCCCATCCAAGGAGTTGGATTTCGGAAATCAAGGGCATGGTTCCCCATGAAAGTCTGTGAACTCCCACATGGCTGTTTGTCAGCATTCCAGAACTTGTGTCCTTCCCCTTTCAATCATGGAATTTACTCCAGGCAGATTTCCCCCCCCTGCTAGAATTTACTTAATTTGCCTTGCAGGGTTGAAAGGAAAATGGGTCTCCACCAGATATGGTTCGGAAGTAGGGGAAGCGTTTTCTCCACAAGAAAACTATTTCTTCCATGGAGAAAAAAAAGATGAAACGCTAAATATGCGTTTGCGCAGAAATCCTATCCTTTCTGTGCAGAGTTCATCTTAGCAGAGCTGGGATACTGTTGGGAATTTCACATGACTTTCACAAGAATGCAAAAGCTAAACTGCATCTCACACAGCTGTCCATGCATATTCCTGGGAATGTTTGTGAGTTCCATCTAGCAAGTCGTAAATTTACACTTGCACATCAGTGTTCTAAATGTGCAAGGGCAGATAAAAAAAATATATATTCAGCTTTTTCAAGTAATTATATAGAACCTTAAAATACAGCCCGATTTATATTGTATATCCATTATCGGCATATTTGTTTCATCCCTTCTGTTGAACATGTCTTATATCGTACACATAAATAAAGTCATGCCATCACCCATAGTAATCAGTAACCTTCAACATTCATCTCCCTCTGCCCTTTCATCCATTCGACGCCTCGTCAGGGGTAGTAAGTGCTATATAAATGCAATTACATCCCATTTATTTATTCTTTGTTGCCGGTTCCCTCTCTGCACTAAGCATGTCAGCACTGCAGTTCCAGCTTCCACCAACTTCTGCAAAAAAAAAATCCCATTAACCCACTGATGCTGTTCCTGTATTTTTCCACACTATTGCTGTCTGACATTTGGCTAATAATATAGCAAGATCTTCAAATCAGCACATTATTTTCTGTGGGTTTGTTCTGGGTAAAATGCTGAGGAGGGGGACCTGTGGCACCAGGTCCGGTCTCAATTCAGTGATCTGTTCTAAGCACTTGAAAACAGCAGTCCAATGGGGATAGCAGTCAACAGTAACAAAACTTATATAGGAGATCAGCCCCATTTCCTCAAAATCTCGGGCATCTATCTGGTGTATAGGAGAACATCTGCTAGGCATCAAATATGTGTAGTGTGGAATATTAAATAGTAGAAATTTAAATCTAGCATTTCATGCCTATTTTTGTAGGTATACCAGGATTTTATCCTAATCCTCGTCTGTGGTAGGCTCACCCACACCTTCCACCCAAAAGTCTCGATGTCAGCCATATTTTGGTCATGTCTACAGGTCTGCAGCATATTTCGGTAACTGCTCTTCATGAACTACTCAATTTTACCATCTTTAGCAGAGCTGTATGCATGGTTGGGAGGTCAGTTCTTCAGCCCGTATTACGTGGAGCAAGGTATTAAAAGTCAAAAACTGCCCCACATGCATATCATGCCTCTGCCCTAGTTTCAGAAATGTACATAAAGTTCCCCCAAGATAAGGTCTCCCAGAGTTGTCACTCCTATTGCATTCCATGTCCACACCAGTATCCTAGACATTAGCTTGTGGAAAGTTGCTAATGGCCACAAAGGTAAATCCGGTACAAATAAACCATTGTTTTAGTACGTACCAACATCCTAGTCATATAAAGCCTGATTATGAGGTTCGTGGTCCGACCGCCCAAAGACTGCCATATTTGAGTTGAACACGGGTACCGCGGTGTGGCTGCAGCAGTCTTGCAGAGATGCTGAATGTATTTCCATATCTATCAATGCATGTGTGTACAGTTCAACTGTATTTGTCAAATGCACACATATGCATGATACAAGTTGGAAAATATCACCTACCCATTGCTGGAGTCCGACCCATATGTGAGCAGCCTCAGCAATAGGTGTATGGTACAAAAAGCACTACCCTGTGCAGAGGGACCATGAGAAAGGGAACCACATCAAAATTTGCTGGGAAGAAATGGAAAAGTGTAAGTAAGCACCCACAATCCTATGTTTCCTTCAACATTTGGACAGCGGTACGACCGCCGCAATGAGCTAGTGGAAAAGCCAACTCATAATATGTATGGCAGAGTTCTCCCCTGTACCACCCTATGGAGGCTGCCTTCCCCTGACTGCGGGCCAGGTGGTCGGCGGTGTGTTCACTGTGCCGGCAGTCCAGCCATGTTCTCTGAAAAGGCAATACTTCCAACTCATAATACAGCAGTCGGACTGCAGAGACTGTGGGTACCGAACTTGTAATAAGTCCTTTAGTATCTTGCAGTTTCCAACAATCTGCCATATGCACTATATTTATCATACTGCTCATGCAGGCAGCAAAAGGGGTCTTGTACCTCCCACCTTATCATCTCATATTTTAAGCCTGTCTCTTCCACTTCTGGCAGCCACCTGGCTATCCTCTGCAGCTGGGCTGGCAACTGAAGTCCACCTTCTATAGTTGGAAGATGCAGTTTTTTCAGCTATCTATTACAGTTGTCTTTGTGAATTAAGCTGAATATGCATCCAAATTATCTTTGAATCACTCCTCTCAACCCCCTATCTTACCCTCTGAAGCCTGTTAACTGGGGAACATATACAGCTTGAAAGTAATTTACACAGCTTCATTTAGTT
This sequence comes from Lissotriton helveticus, assembly GCF_964261635.1. Taxonomy (NCBI): domain Eukaryota; kingdom Metazoa; phylum Chordata; class Amphibia; order Caudata; family Salamandridae; genus Lissotriton; species Lissotriton helveticus. The sequence continues at coordinate 965,476,204 of NC_136065.1, read as the reverse complement.
AGTTTAACGAAACAGTGCCTTCTGTTCTTTCGCATATTTACTGACAATATACCAAGAACACTGAAGAAAGTCATTCAGTTGACCATGTGTTCTCTGTTCCATTTGACAAGCGTCTGAAAAAGATTTTGGCCCCTGATAAAAGCCCTTGGGAAATCATAATACGGCTGAGAACACAGCATCAAAACCGCACTCCTCGCCGCCACTGATGACAGCCGCTCCTCCGCCACGCTCATGGCAAAACTTCAGCCCTTATTTTACTGGACCTCTCAGCCACCTTGGATGTAGTCTACCACTGCGCCCTAATCACAAGACTACATGATGCTGACATCCATGACAAGGCCTTGGACTGGATCCACTCATTCCTTACCTGCCGAATACAGCGAGTCAGACTACCTCCATTCCTCTCAGAACCCACAGAGAACAGCTGCAGAGTGCCCCAAGGCTCCTCCCTGAGCCCACCCTCTACAACATCTGCATGTCTCCTCTCACGGCCATCATCAGAAACCATAGACTCAACACCATCTCCTACGCCAATGACACCCAGTTGATCCTTATCCTCACCAATGAACCTAAAACCGCCAGTACCAACTTCCACAGCAAGATGAGGGCCGTGGCCACCTGGATGAAAGATAGCTACCTCAAGCTCAACTCGGACAAAACTGAAATACTCATCCTAGTATCCGCCCTCTCAGCCTGGAATGACTCTTGGCACCTCGCTGCTCTGGGAACCCTTCCCACTCACACGGACCGTGCATGCAACCTCGGCATCATACAGGACTCCTGTTGGGATCTGGTTCTGGGCATTCTTTCAAGAACGTTCCCTGCGTGGAACAGAGTGCGTGTTCTAGTCTTGGCAGTTGCCTCTGAGTCTCCGTTCTGAACTTAAGAAAGAATTGGAACGACTTTGGGCCCGATGTAGGTCACCAAATACCGTCGGTAACGGCCGAATTCGGCCGTTACCGACCGGTATTTGGTGATTGAGATGTAGGGGCCAATATTTTACACAATCGGTAAATTTACCGACTCGGTAAATTTACCGATTCTGTAAAATACCGACTCGGTAATTTTACCAATTCGGTAAATTCCAGATGTAGGTAGCACTGTTTACAGTGCTACAGGCCTTCAGAATTCTATTGGGTGGTAAAATACTGAATACAGGTGTGCATGTCTGTGTGTCACATGGCACACATGCCTGTACTTGGGGTGCTAGAGGGTGTCAAAGTGACACCCCCTGCACCCTTGCAGGATTCGGTATTTACCGAATCGGTAAATACCGATTCGGTATTTCCCATTGATTCCTATGGGCTTCAAGGCCCATAGGAATCAATGGGAAATAGCGATTCGGTATTTACCGATTCGGTAAATACCGACTCGTACAGATTCGGTAATTTTTTACCTACATCTGCCTGCTTCAGATTTACAGACTCTTAAATACCGAATCGGTATGATTCAGTATTTAGGAGTCGGTTAATCTGAATTACCTACATCGGGCCCTTTGTTCTGCTAGGGTCATCGAACCCATTGAGGGTTCCGAATGGCTCGCCCCCATCGTTTTGGCCCGAAAATCTGACAACTGTCTCAGAATGTGTGTTGATCTAAGAGACCTCAATGCCAACAACTGGGTTGATCGTCAACCACTTCCCAACATCAATGAACTGCTAAGCACTCTTGAAGGTGCCAAATGTTTCACAACTCTTGACATCTCTTCAGCGTACCATCAAATTGAGTTATGCAAAGAGTCCAGGCATTTCACATCTTTTGTAACTCCGGAAGGTGCATACCGTTACATCCATATGCCTTTCGGACTTGCCTCTGCCTCTGCTGTGTTTTAGAGGTTGATGAACAATTTGTTCAAGGACATTCCTGGTGTCGTTTTTTTTCAGGATGACATCCTTATTCATTGCAAGTCTGAGTTGGAGCATGATGACAGAGGTAAACAGGTTCTAGGTATTATACAAGCAAGTGATTTTACTCTAAGAGCTGACAAATGCAAGTTTTTTCAAGATGGCGTTGAATATTTGGGTCATCATATTTCCCAGAATGGCATAGAGCCAAAACTTAAGATCATTGAGGTCATTCAAAATGCACCCACACCCACGAACAAAGATCAACTTTGTTCCTATTTAGGTTTGGTGGAATATTATGCAAAGTTTATTAGCAACTTCTCCACCAAAACTGCTTCCATGCGAATCTTCTCAAGAACAATGCTAAATTTGTGTGGGATGATGACTGTTGCAACAATTTTGATTCCATCAAACAAGAGATTGTCCGAGCTCGACCTCTTAAACTTTTTAACATCAACGACTTATGTATTGTTTCAACTGATGCAAGTAATGTTGGTTTGGGGGCTGTTCTTCTTCAGATTGTCGAGAGGAAACTATTGCTTTTGCATCTAGAACCTTGAGGGGTGCTGAAAGTACTTATTCTACTATAGAAAAGGAGGCCCTTGGTTTGTGGTGGGGTGTGCAACATTTTAAAAATGTTCTCTGGGTGAATGAGTTCATCCTGAGGACTGATCACAAACCTTTGGTTGACCTATTCACAACTAAGGGTGGGGGAAGGGCCATATACAAAACAACAAAAGGCCATGCCACGTATTGCGGAATGACAATTCAGATTGCAGGAATTTCGTTATCGTCTGTAATATGTGGCTGGAGTTAAGAATCACGTTGCTGATTGCTTATCTAAGTTACCTCTTGCAACTGAGAATGATGTACCTGAATATGATGATTTAGAAATTGTTTGTGCTGTGTGCTCACTAGAAGACACTATTGGTCATGCTCTTTCTGAGAGTGAATGGTTGAATAGTATGTCTGACGATGGTGTGGTTGTGAAGGTCATTGATTTCCTAACCAACATGTGGCCTATTGACAAGGATTGTCCTTCCGATTTGGTGCCCTACAAGAGAGTAAAGGATGAGCTGTCAGTGGTTGATGGTGTTTCCCTTTTCTATGCGAGGCAAAATTTTTAACTTGGCTCACGAAGGTCATCCTGGCATTCATGCCATGAAGCGAAGGGTTAGACAGGATTTTTGGTGGCCCGCACTGGATAAGGATATTGAACATTTTGTAAGAGAATGTTATGCATGTGTCACTAGTGGCAAGTCCCAAGTGACTCGACCTTCTCCAGTTGAACCATTGGTTGTAAAAAATACTCCATGGACCAAACTAGCTTTTGATATTGCTGGTCCATTTGGTTCATTGGTTGTTCTCCCAAATATGCTCTGGTCTTGATCGATTACATGTCGAAATGGCCTGAAGTAAGGTTTGTTGATAGTATCAATTCCTCTTCTATCATTAATTTTTTTCAGGACGTTTTCCTTAGGGAGGGTTTTCCAGAGGAGTAGGTATCTGACAATGGTACTCAATTAACTTCAGTTGAAATGAAAAATGTTCTCAAGGAGGTTGGCATCAAGCATATCCTTACGTCCTTTTACCACCCCCGTAGCAATGGTCTGGTTGAGCATTTCAACCGAGTTGTTAAAGAACACATGCAACTTGCTTTAGTGAATGGGCTGTTCTGGCGCAAGGCTGTGTGCGATATGTTGTTGGCGGTGAGAACCACTCCTCATATCAGTACTGGAGTTGCTCCTTTTACTTTGCTTCGGGGAAGGGTGGCGGGTTCCAAACTTAATAAGGAGTGGATGTCCAGAAGAATGGTTGATGCTAAGAAATTATCTTCTGTAACTGATGTTAGGACTGCTGTCCAATCTAAGTATGATACCAGGTCTGTTGTGTGTCACCCTTTGAATGTAAAGGTGGGAGATTGGGTGAGAATCAGAAGACCGTTTATTTTCTCGCAAAGGTGAGTCTAGTTTCTCATCTCCTATAAGAGTGACTGCTGTAAAGGACCGTGTTGTGATATTGACGGATTGAAGAGTTTGGAACAAGTCAGCCATATCAATTGTTCCTCAACCTATGGTGGATATTGTGAACCAAAATTTGGGTGTTCATTTTCCTTCTGTTATTGTACCTTTGGGTATTCATGTTCCCTAGAGGCGTGCGTCTAACAGACTGCAATTTGTTACCAGGAAATTTGGTGATTACAAGATGTCATAATTTAGTTTTTACTATGTCATTATTTATTTATTTATTTTCTCTCATTTATTCTCTCTCTGTTTCCTTCTCTTCTTTTTCTTTTTGCGTAGTAAGGGAGGTGTGTGTTGGGAACTGGTTGGAACTTAGCTATGCATGTCGAAACCTGTTTCTTCGCCAGGTTCCATGTTGTACAATGTTATAATTTTCTGTTATAATTCTTGTCTTCATTTCTGTTTCCTATCTTGCTCTTATTCTTTTGTTCTTTCTTTTTTCTTGAGCTTCCATTCTCTTCTTTCTCTTTTCTTTTATGAAGAAGGGGAGGTGTGTTGGGATCTGGTTCTGGGCATTCTTTCAAGAACGTTCCCTGTGTGTAACAGAGTGCGTGTTCTAGTCTCGGCAGTTGCTGCCGGGGAGTCGCTGCTACTGGACCTGAATAAATAAGCGCCCACTTTACCTGCTGTCAAAGCTTATTTCCTTTCAACTCCTCTCCCTTACTAACCCACCAGATCCATGCCGTATCCTCATCCTGTTTCCACATGCCCCCCCTGCTCCAAATGACATTCAGATGGATCCCCACAGAATCCAGAAAGACGGTCAGCAACGCACTTATTACCAGCGGATTAGACTACGGCAATCCCCGCTGCAGTCACATCCCTCAACACCTCTGTCAAATCCTCTGGCTCCCAGTTAATAAGAAAATCCCCTTTAAGATCCACACACATGCTTACAACGCTCTCCACAACGCAGGAAAACATATAGAACCCGCCAGACAGCTTTCCTCCACCCAACTTGCCCCGGCCACCGACCCAAGGATCCACATGACCAGAACCGGAGGAATATCCTTCTCCTACCTCGTAGCCAAGACCTGGAACACCCTGACACTCCACCTCAAGCAATCACCCTCACTGACCCAATACAAAAAGGATCTCAAGACCTGGCTCTTTGACCGAATCTCCATGCTGAGGTGGATCAGCTGCCTCCCCCGTACGCATCTCTACCCTTACGGGTGAGTAGCCACGCTATATAAATTCTTGATTGATTGATTGAGTGATTTATAACAGTCCTTACCAGCTGAATCTGGATTACAAAAAAAAAGAGGAAATCCGCAACAACAGCAATTTCAGTCAACACATCTCACCAAAGTAAAACCTGATAGAATATGTTCTTAAAAATGTTTATAATTTAGGAATAATATTTAAACATTTTGAAATTCCCACAAAAACATTTACTGTGGTAATGTCTCATTTCTCACAGGAAAACATTTAGTAGTGCAACATTTCTGCATTCCGGAATTCCTTGAACACACAGATGGCAGTATATCCTGGTGCAGTCACTCATTATAACCTCATAGGTTAAAAAAAGGGCCTTACTGTTGCATCGAGAAAAAAATAAATGTACTAGTCGTTTTTCGCGGTCAAGTATTTACAATGCAGAATCGATTCTTCTTTCATTGTACAGAAGCCTTCCGATCCTAGCCACAAAGGTGAAGAAAGCAGGATACGGCTTAGTTGAATTCTCTCTTAGTCTGAGTGAAAATCTGATTAAGAATCAGCAAAAAAAGAATTAGTAGAACGATGAGCTTGCAACTGCCAAGAAAAGTTATGCTCTGGCAGCTGTAACTCAGGAAGGGTCCAGTTTAGAAATCGTGGGTCACAGGCTATTACATGATTGCCAGATGTGAGAAGCTGTCATGTTTATCAACTCTTTTCTTTTAAAGTCCAGTGAGACTGCTCTGTCGATGTCATAGCAAGTTTGTAAAAGTATATATATATATATATTCACTGAAAAAACCATAGGTTTCACACATGTTATAGTTAGCTGGGCATTTCACTCATTCAAAACCTTTGAAATTCCCCCGTTATTGTTAGTTCAGCTAACTATAACTCGGGTGCCCGCAATGCACTGCTGATGACGTCACATATTACATCACTCATGACATGGTTAGTGACATCACTCATGACATCACTGATGACATCTCAAATGACATCACTGATGACATCATCCAGTGAATGTGTGTCTTTCTGAAAAATAAATATTTTTATATATGTATATCTAAAGGTCGATGGAAGAATAAATAGGTAAATATGTATATCTAAAGGTCGATGGAAGAATAAATAGGTAAATAAGTGTCTAAATGGATGTTTTATTTTGTAAATTTCAATGTATAACTGACTTATTAAGCGTATCTTAGTGAATACATGTATTAGCGAGTAATGTTTAAATATGTAAATATCTGTATCAGTGTCTCACTTTGTGTATAAGTGGCTGCATGGGTTGGTGAGTAGCTACACGAGTGTCTATGTGGGTTATTAGTTGTTTTTTTGAGTATCAGAATGAGTGTCTGTATGGTTTGGTGGCGGGTATTACTTAGGGCACAGATGCATGAATGACTGACTCACTGTTTGTATGTGTTTTGAAGACAGCATGTGTGCAGGACTGTACAGGTAGATGAATGTGTGTATGGGTGTGTTAGTGAGTGAATGACTGCCTCAATAGTGTCTTTATGAGTAAGTACATATGTTTTAAACTTGGATGTATGACGTTACAACGCAGGCTATTACAACGCCTGCCTTTACAACGCGGTTTTTACATCGCATACCATTACATTGCATAGCGCTTTTGGGTGTTGGGTAGTGAATAGTTTAATTTACTATTCCAACTCCAGTCCCCGTGGACACTAGGGAAGGTTATTGGATAGTAAATTAACCTATTCCCTATCCTAGAGCGCCCCCCAGCGCAATGCGTTGTAATAGTTTGCGTTGTAATGACCGCGTTGTAATGGTAGTGCGTTGTAAAAGTTTCGTTGTAAGTGATGTTTACCTTTAAACTTGTATATGTGAATATTGATGTATATAAGTAAGGATATATGACAGTGACAGATTGGAAAAATTCCTGTATAAATAAGTATGTGTTTCTATAACTGATTGTGTAAGAGAGTAAGTATGTGTACGTTTCTGTAAAAGTAAGTGAAGTGGTGTGTGTATGGCTGTATATGAAAATAAATGGATGTTTGATAGTTTATTTGCATGTGTGAGTATGTGTGTGAGTAACTCTATGGATGAGTATTGGTGTGTAACAGGATGTATAGGTGTAAGAGTACATATGATGAGTGAGTACATGTATGAGTGACCATATAGAACTGTTGGTGAATGAGTGGATGTATATGTAGATGTTGGAATTACCTAATAGGTTGTTGTAACTGGTATTGGTATCTCCATTTAAAAAAAAACTATATTTTTAAATGTGTGTATCAAAGGTTATATTAGGGTGAGAGGAGTTCTGCCACTCTTTCACAAGGATTATGTCATCAGTGATGTCATTTGAGATGTCATAGGTGATGTCATAAGTGATGTCACTGACCAGGTCATGAGTGATGTAATATGTGACGTCATCAGCAGTGCATTGCGGGCGCCCGAGTTATAGTTAGCTGAACTAACTATAATGGGGGAATTTCAAAGGTTTTGTATGAGTGAAATGCCCAGCTAACTATAACATGTGTGAAAGCTATGGTTTATTCAGTGAATTTGCAAGGTTTTTAAATACTAATTCCTAACTGTAAGATACCTAAAACCTAAGTTTTTTCAGTGAATATATATATATATATATATATATATATATATATAACATATATATATATATATATATATATTACCTACTGGCGGTCGCCAGTAGGTATATATAGTTAGGATTTTTTCTCTATGGGATTTTTGAAAATTCTATGTCTAATAACTTTGGCGTTTGTGGACGGAATTGGCTGAAATTTTCAGGAAAATGGCACATTTTGTTTCTGAGCAGCCCTTGAAAATTTGGGGGGGGGGTTCGTCAAGGGGGGGCCGAGAAAAAAGGGGGGTCCCAAAACGTGTTTTTAACATTGAGTTTTCCATAGGGCGGTTGGCCTCACTTTTAGCCCGAACGGCTGAATGGATTTGCACGAAACTTGGCAAAATTGTAGGGACTGGTAGCCCGATGTGCCTTTGCTAGGTTTCAATATATGTGCTCCAGTGGATTTTGAGAAATTAACGTTCAAAAAAAGATATATATCTGTAACAGCGGACCGGGCAGCGCTCCGGTTCGCGGACTTTTCGCGGTACGGAGCTTTGTGAAGCGAAGCTGATTGGTTCTCCGGCGTCTGTGAACATTCCAAACAGTCCGTAGCGGCCGCCATCTTGTCTCTCGGTAGGATCGAGAGACAAGAGGAGGCCAAAGCGAAGGGGCAAATGACCATAAGGGGGCATAGTAGATCCTCGCTGACCCCCTAGGTTTGATGTGGAGGTTTTAAAAGGGTCCCGCGGGGCAAAAAAAAAAAAATAATAATAATAATCGAACGGCTGAATGGATTTGCACGAAACTTGGTAAAATATTAGGGACTGGTAGCCCGATGTGCCTTTGCTAGGTCTCAATATATGTGCTCCAGTGGATTTTGAGAAATTAACGTTCAAAAAAAGATATATATCTGTAACAGCGCTCCGCTTCGCGGAGATAAAATTATATCTGTATTACCTAGCTGTTGCTAACACCAGTTAGCGACGGCTAGTAGGAGATAGCGACCATCTTGGGCCCCACTTTGCATGTGAGTGATATTTATCACTAATGACATGCAAAGTGGGCATGCCAAGATGTTAGCGACTGGAAACAGTCGCTAACATCGCTATCTCCTATTATCAACTTTTGGAAATATTCGCGATAAGCGCAAATATCTCCAAAAGCTAGCACCTGCCCTGAGCAGTTCTTAGCCATGTTATCCAATGGGAGGTGGATAACATGGCTAAGAGCATTAGCTCGGTAATGCATGAATATCGCTGAGTTTTCAGCGATATTAATGCATTGCGGTCGTTTTTTATCGTATTTGCGATAAACCTTGATAATAGCAAGGTTTATCTGCGATAATTTCTGACGATGCTTAGCGGTAAAAAAATCGTTGCTAAGCATCGTTAGGGATAAATATCGCTTAACTTTGGTAATATGCCCCAACGTCTGTTAACGTTCGATTCGAAGGAAATCAGGAAGTGTTGAAAAACATTGTCTGCGCCATCTTGTCTTTTTTCAAATGCCACACTTTTGTCGTGCACGGCAGTCATTTTAGATGCCTTGACCAGACCCACTCTGTGCACGCTGTCGATCCTTAGCATGGCTCCCCACCCTCGCAAGCATCTCCCCCAGGCAGTGGTCACCCCCGCTCTCTGTCTTATGCATGGGTAATAAACCTCCCCCCATCTGCGCTGCTCTTCCCTGAGAATCACACCCTGTGCCCGCCCGACACCTCCCTTTCGCCCTATTCACTACCGCACCCTCTGACACTCCTTTTCCTCTGTGTCCGATTGTCCAGGCCGGTCCTAGGGTATCAGCTAGCCCTGCAGATGTAGTTTATGGCCCCAGCTGTAAAGAATCACCCCTCTTCAAAGGAGTTATAGTAGATCAAGGCCCACACTCGATGAGATCCGTCACAGCAGACGCGTTCCTATTATCTGAAAACCATCCTGTATTGTGATTGGGGAGGGGACCGAGCCTGAAGCGGAAGATTCCAGGGATGACTCTTTGTACATCAAAGTTTTTACAATTATGTGTCACATTAAAAATATATAGCACTCCGACAAAGTAGTAAGATTATAAAACTTTAATAACTTATAAATATATACAAGAAAACAAAAACAGTAATAACATATAAACATTTTTAGGGAAAAACAACGAAGTAGCGGTCGGCTGTGCGAATAGTCCCAACGCAGCACAACGTCCAGATTTCTGGCGTGGGGCGTCGCGGGGGGTGGGTCATCAGTAGCAAACTGTTGTGCGAATAGTTCCAAGGCAGCAGAACGATGGCACCAAGGTGATGTCCAGTAAGTTGCCGCACTGGTTTTGGTATCCTACAATGCTGCTCCGAATAACGGCGTGGGGCGCCCCGGGGGAGGCGGCGTGAACGGGCCTCTCCAGGTGGAGTCTCATCTGTTGTAGTGGGGCGCCCCTTTACCGTTTCAGTTGCCATTCCGTCCGTTTTTGGTCCACTGTGTCAAAAGCCGCAATTCAGCTGAGTTGCGCCCACTCTTGCGGTGCAGCGATAGGCGGCTGTCACAGGACTCTCAAAATGGCGGCAGGCTGTTTCCTTTTTGGGCCTGGTCCACTGAAATGGCCCTGGGACACCTTGGAAATCGGACGCTTGTCTGCTAGGTCTTGGACCCCATTCTCGAAAGCGTCCCCTCCGCCTTGAGGATTCATCAAAAGTTTTGGGGGCCCCCGACTCCTGTAGGCTTCTGGTGGGGAGCGGCTGCCATGATTGCTCGCGGAATGACCACGACGGAGCTACGAGATGGTGGTGCTCTCATGCTGACGCCAGCTTCAGTCTGAAACATCCAGAAACAAGGTGGGGCTTTCATCGTTTGGGAAAAAAAAAAGTTTTCATCCAATGAAAAGTGTTGTTTTTAGGTCATATGATCAAGCCTTCCATCATTAGGAAACCAAAAGTAAAATGAGCCAATGAAAAGTTTTATAAACAAGTCACATGACCTGTTATGCGGCATAGGGTATAAAATGCGGAGAAAATACGTTGGCACGTGAGGCGGCGTCAGTAGCGGACCGATGTGCGAATAGGCCGAAGGCAACACAACGCGCCAAGATCCGGATGGCACCGAGGTGGTGTCCAGCAAGTTGCAGCACTGGTGTGGCCATCCTACAATGCTGAAAGTCGGCGTGGGGCGCCCCGTTGGCCTGTGAGTTTGCGTCAGTAGCGGACCGATGTGCGAATAGGCCGAAGGCAGCACAACGCGCCAAGATCCGGATGGCACCGAGGTGGTGTCTAGTAAGTTGCCGCACTGGTGTGGCCATCCTACAATGTTGAAAGTCGGCGTGGGGCGCCCCGTTGGCCTGTGAGATGGCGTCAGTAGCGGACCGATGTGCGAATGGGGCCAAAGGCAGCGCAACAATATTTTCGGAATAGAAGACACCACAAGGCGCTGAGATGCCAAGATCCGGATGGCACCGAGGTGGTGTCTAGCAAGTTGTGGCACTGGTGTGGCCATCCTACAATGGTAAAAGTCGGCGTGGGGCGCCCTGTTGGCCTGTGAGATGGTGTCAGTAGCGGACTGACGTGCGAATGGGGCCAAAGGCAGCGCAACAATATTTTCTGACTGACACCACAAGGCGCTGAGATGGCAAGATCCGGATGGCACCGAGGTGATGTCTAGGAAGTTGCTGTACTGGTGTGGCCATCCTACAATGGTAAAAGTCGGCGTGGGGCGCCCTGTTGGCCTGTGAGATGGTGTCAGTTGCGGACCGATGTGCGAATGGGGCCAAAGGCAGCGCAACAATATTTTCTGTATGGAAGATACCACTAGGCGTTGAGATGCCAAGATCCGGATGGCACCGAGGTGATGTCTAGCAAGTTGCTGTACTGGTGTGGTCATCCTACAATGCTGAAACTCGGCGTGGGGCGCCCCATTAGCCTGTGAGATGGCGTCAGTAGCGGACCGATGTGTGAATAGGCCGGAACCAGCACAAGGCGCCAAGATCCGGATGTCACCGTGGTGGTTTCATAGTTGAGAGGCACTTCATCTGCAGTGGGGCGCCGAGATCCGGATGGCACCGAGGTGATGTCTAGCAAGTTGCTGTACTGGTGTGGTCATCCTACAATGCTGAAACTCGGCGTGGGGCGCCCCATTAGTCTGTGAGATGGCGTCAGTAGCGGACCGATGTGCGAATAGGCCGAAGGCAGCACAACGCGCCAAGATCCGGATGTCACCGTGGTGGTTTCATAGTTGAGAGGCACTTCATCTGCAGTGGGGCGCCGAGATCCGGATGGCACCGAGGTGATGTCTAGCAAGTTGCTGTACTGGTGTGGTCATCCTACAATGCTGAAACTCGGCGTGGGGCGCCCCATTAGCCTGTGAGATGGCGTCAGTAGCGGACCGATGTGCGAATAGGCCGAAGGCAGCACAACGCGCCAAGATCCGGATGTCACCGTGGTGGTTTCATAGTTGAGAGGCACTTCATCTGCAGTGGGGCGCCGAGATCCGGATGGCACCGAGGTGATGTCTAGCAAGTTGCTGTACTGGTGTGGTCATCCTACAATGCTGAAACTCGGCGTGGGGCGCCCCATTAGCCTGTGAGATGGCGTCAGTAGCGGACCGATGTGCGAATGGGGCCAAAGGCAGCGCAACAATGTTTTCTGAATAGAAGACACCACAAGGCGCTGAGATTCGGTTACCACCGAGGTGATGTGTAGCAAGTTGCCGCACTGGTGTGGCCATCCTACAATACTGCTCCGAATAACGGTGTGGGGTGCCCGAAGGGGGGGGGGGGCGGCGTGAACAGGCCTTCCTAGGTGGAGACTCGTCTGCTGTAGTGGGGCGCCCCTTTACCGTTTCAGTTGCCATTCAGCTGAGTTTCGGCTGCTCTTGATGCTACAGCGACAGGCGGCTGCAACAGGACTCTCAAAATGGCGGCCTGTTCTTTGGATTTGGGCCTGGTCCACTAAAATGGCCCTGGGACACCTTAGAACTCGGACGCTCGATTATTTTTTCCTTTCCTGTACATGCAAAAAAAGGTAAATGCCCGGTACGTTACACGCTTCATCTGCCACGATGAACTCTCCAGAGGAACCGAAAAAAAATATAGTTATGGTAACTATACCACGCATCGTCATATGGAGAGGTGGCACCAATTAATTATAGTGCTGCGTAAAAGAGAGATTTGGAGGAGAACCCCTGACCTGCTAGTACATTCATCAAAGAAGTGGCACTGACAGCATCAGAGGCAAGGGAAACGGTCCCAAATATTTAGAAGAACTTTGGAAAGATTAAAATGACATGTTTAGATTGTGGCAAATTAATTTCATGTGGACAGATGAGTGTTACTCTAATAAATACAGCATATGAACATCATCATAGTCGATGGTTGGTAGAGACATTTTGACTATATCCTGGACCTGCCCGTCCTCGCCCAAAATGGCGCCGGAATAAATGGGACTCGTAACTCCTTGTTGTGTACTGGTTGCAGAACCTTGAAATCACGAGATACGTATGCAGTTTTGAAGCACATGGCGGGCGGGGACGAGAATTGATTGAATATTTCGACATCCCTATTGATATTAAGTTCTGATGTGTTATTGATTACTGTACTATTGAAAGTTCGAATTAACGTCACCCATGGTACTTGCCCGCAAATGTATATCTAGATAATTTTATTGTAACTGGCCCTGTCGTATTTTAATTATAAAATGTACGTCCACCGATTCCGTAACTGTTAGACACCTTAGTTCTTGCAACCTAATGGCCCGCCCGTTACGTTCCTCTACAGTGTAAATGTCTACTCATCCTATACGATTACAGTTTGCTCCGTGGCCGGCCCACGTGGTTATAGGCTCGTATTTGTATAATGAAATTTTCACAATAAAGGTTTTTAAAAGAAAACATGGTAGTAGTATATACATTGGTAAAGTTTTTAATAATAGTCACTGTTTTAGAATCATTAAAAGGCAAGTGAAATAAAGCAGACCAATTACATGAAGGGTAAAAGGTATAATACGAAGGAACGCAGTAAAGATAAATGGTCAAGGGCTGTTGTGTTTTCTATTCCTGCAACATAAAGTGATCGATAAGAATCTCATATTCAGGCGTATCGGCGACTAAGACAGCAGGTCGACCCTCTTTTGCTCAACGGCTCCGTCATGGGACAAAGAAACGCTCTTTTTCTCGAAAAAAGAATATATTTTACTTGCAGGACAGTTGTAAATTTTCCGGGAAAGTACATTAGCCTGGAACATTATAACATATATTTAAGAAAAAATAATCTTCGGAAGTAATAAAAAGCGTAATTTTTAGGTCATATGACCAAGCCTTTCATCATTAGAATAAGAAAAGTAAAATGAACCAATGAAAAGTTTTATTAACAAGTCACATGACTTGTTATGCTTACGTTACGCGCTGCGCGCCCCGGATGACTTCCGGATGCGCTAACGCGGCGCGTCATATGACGCATTACGCGACAACGCAGGTCCAGAATATAGTCAAAATGTCTCCACCAACCAGCGGTCGGAACACAACCCCTTTCAGCAGGCTAAATAGTTCTGTTAAATGACAACAGAAGGGACAGGCAACAAGAACCATTAGTCAAAGAGGGGAGGGCTAGTTCTTCTCTACCGGGATACATTGGGGCGCTACCGGAACTGATCGAATTGGTAGTCTACAATGTTTCTGGATGTTTCAGACTGAAGCTGGGGTTAGCATGAGAGCAGCACCATTTCGTAGCTCCGTCGTGGCCATTCCGCAACCAATCATGGCAGCCGCTCTTTATCGTTATTTTGGGCGGGGTGGGTGGCGGAGCCGAGCTGTTTTGCAGCCATCATTGTGTGGAGTTCAGTTCATTTCACTAGTTTTGTATTTGTCATGAGGGGTTGTTCCTAATGTTTCTATTTTAGCGAGGTCAAAAAGAGATCCCATTAGTGGCCTACTGATTTTGCTCGATTCCTTTTCTTTTTTTTTTAACGATTTTTCGTTATCTGCAAAGACTAAACAGAGTATTGCGACTCTGTGTTTGTTTGTAAATAGAGAATGAACCAAAGAGAACCAATTCTAAAACAGTAAATACTTGGATAACAATCAATCAAATGGAGAGAGAAGCAGGCACGACGTATTACAACGGGGGCAAAGGCCTGCGTTAACTACCCTTCACTATGTGCAAAGAGAGAGTACTCCTAATAGAAATGAGGGGGGGGGCACCATTCAAAGCAGATCAGTGTGCATAAACACGAAAATGTTTTCACTTACCACGTACTTGACATTCGACAGCTTATGATATTTGCTATTAAAAAACCATTGAAATTCACTGAAAAAACCATAGGTTATAGACCATATATAGTTAGGAATTAGCATTTACAAAACCTTGAAAATTCACTGAAAAAAACATAGGTTATAGACCATATATAGTTAGGAATTAGCATTTAAAAAACCTTATTTTACTCACACAAAACCATTGAAATTCCATATATAGTTAGTTGCACTAACTATATATCGCGCACCCGCAATCCACTGCTGATGATGTCACATATTACATCATTCATGACATGGTCAGTGACATCACTGATGACATCACTGATGACATCTCAAATGACATCACTGATGACATCACTGATGACATCTCATTTGACATCAATGACCACATCACTGATGATATCATTCATGTGACAATACAATGCATCTCCTCACATTTTAATATAACCTCTGTTTCACCCAGTGTTAAATACAGAGTATAATTTTTGAAACCATTGACACACCAATACTAGTTACTACATATGTACTCACTGATTCCTACGTCTACACACACATTCACTCATTCACCCATACAATCATTCATACATACAATCACTCATCTTTACAACACTATCATATGCACTCATACACCTATACAGACACTCACACTCTGCCACTCATCCATGGAGTTACTCACACACCTAGTCAGTCCTGTAAAGAATCAATCACACTTCCATTTTCTTGTCTATACAGTTAAACATAGAGCACCTTACATTTTCAAACATATACTAACACATACTTACCTTGTTATACAATCATTGATATAAGTACACATTGATCTGCACAGAGTCACACACCTCCCAGCCAGCCACACACACACTCAGTCTCCCATACAAATACTTGGACAATCAATCAGTAACCCATATAGTTAATCATATAGCTACTGATCAACACATGCAGCAGTTTACAGAACAACAGACATAATGATGCACAAATTAAGACACTTTAGTCACTAACCCATGCACTCAGTGAGACACATTTAATCACTCACTCATACATTCAGTCATGCACCTACTAAATCCTTTGTCCAGACACTTATACTTCCACTCATTCTTCAATATGTAAGACACATTTTAACTTTACAGAAACATACAGTCACTGGATGTTGTCATCAGTGATGTCATCAGTGATGTCATTTGAGATGTCATCAGTGATGTCATCAGTGATGTCACTGACCAGGTCATGAGTGATGTAATATGTGACGTCATCAGCAGTGCATTGCGGGCGCCCGAGTTATAGTTAGCTGAACTAACTATAATGGGGGAATTTCAAAGGTTTTGTATGAGTGAAATGCCCAGCTAACTATAACATGTGTGAAAGCTATGGTTTATTCAGTGAATTTGCAAGGTTTTTAAATACTAATTCCTAACTGTAAGATACCTAAAACCTAATTTTTTTCAGTGAATATATATATATATATATATAAACATATATATATATTCACTGAAAAAACCATAGGTTATAGACCATATATAGTTAGGAATTAGCATTTACAAAACCTTGAAAATTCACTGAAAAAACCATAGGTTATACACCATATATAGTTAGGAATTAGCATTTAAAAAACCTTATTTTACTCACACAAAACCATTGAAATTCCATATATAGTTAGTTGCACTAACTATATATCGCGCACCCGCAATCCACTGCTGATCATGTCACATATTACATCATTCATGACATGGTCAGTGACATCACTGATGACATCTCAAATGACATCACTGATGAGATCACTGATGACATCATCCAGTGACTGTGTGTTTCTGTAAAGTTTAAATATGTTTTACATATTGAAGAATGAGTAGATGTATAAGTGTCTGGACGAAGGATTTAGTAGGTGCATGACTGAATGTATGAGTGAGTGATTAAATGTGTCTCACTGAGTGCATGGGTTAGTGACTAAACTGTCTTAATTTGTGCATCATTATGTCTGTTGTTCTGTAAACTGCTGCATGTGTTGATCAGTAGCTATATGATTAACTATATGGGTTATTGATTGATTGTCCAAGTATTTGTATAGGAGACTGAGTGTGTGTGTGGCTGGCTGGGAGGTGTGTGACTCTGTGCAGATCAATGTGTACTTGTATCAATGATTGTATAAGAAAGTAAGTATGTGTTAGTATATGTTTGAAAATGTAAGGTGCTCTATGTTTAACTGTATAGACAAGAAAATGGAAGTGTGATTGATTCTTTACAGGACTGACTAGGTGTGTGAGTAACTCCATGGATGAGTGGCAGAGTGTAAGTGTCTGTATAGGTGTATGAGTGCATATGATAGTGTTGTAAAGATGAGTGATTGTATGTATGAATGATTGTATGGGTGAATGAGTGAATGTGTGTGTAGACGTAGGAATCAGTGAGTACGTATGTAGTAACTAGTATTGGTGTGTCAATGGTTTCAAAAATTATACTCTGTATTTAACACTGGGTGAAACAGAGGTTATATTAAAACGTGAGGAGATGCATTGTATTGTCACATGAATGATATCATCAGTGATGTGGTCATTGATGTCAAATGAGATGTCATCAGTGATCTCATCAGTGATGTCATTTGAGATGTCATCAGTGATGTCACTGACCATGTCATGAATGATGTAATATGTGACATGATCAGCAGTGGATTGCGGGTGCGCGATATATAGTTAGTGCAACTAACTATATATGGAATTTCAATGGTTTTGTGTGAGTAAAATAAGGTTTTTTAAATGCTAATTCCTAACTATATATGGTGTATAACCTATGGTTTTTTCAGTGAATTTTCAAGGTTTTGTAAATGCTAATTCCTAACTATATATGGTCTATAACCTATGGTTTTTTCAGTGAATTTCAATGGTTTTTTAATAGCAAATATCATAAGCTGTCGAATGTCAAGTACGTGGTAAGTAAAAACATTTTCGTGTTTATGCACACTGATCTGCTTTGAATGCTGCCCCCCACCCCTCATTTCTATTAGGAGTACTCTCTCTTTGCAGATAGTGAAGGGTAGTTAACGCAGCCCTTTGCCCCCTTTGTAATCCGTCGTGCCTGCTTCTCTCTCCATTTGATTGATTGTTCTCTTTGGTTCATTCTCTATTTACAAACAAGCACAGAGTCGCAATACTCTGTTTAGTCTTTGCAGATAGCGAAAAATCGTGTAAAAAAACAAAAGGAATCGAGCAAAATCAGTAGGCCACTAATGGGATCTCTTTTTGACCTCGCTAAAATAGAAACATTAGGAACAACCTGTTGAAAATAGCAATGCGTATCTACATAAGCGGCGTTCATTTGTGTTCACAGTACCCCTTGTTGATTGTTTGAATCGAGCATTGAATTGTTCGAAGTTAATTCTCTTAAGGATCTTCTCTGCCTGCAAACGAGGAAGAATAGGAATATTCTCTCTCCCTTTGCAGATAGTGAAGGGTAGGTAACGCAAGCCTTTAACACGTCGTACCTATTTCATTCCTCATTGATTGATTGATTGTCCTAACATTGACTGTTTGGGAATTCGTTCTTTTTGGAGGTATTCCCTGTTTGCAAATAAACGTAGGAAAATCTTTGCAAGTAGTGAAAGGGTACGTAATGCGGACCTTTCTCCCCCGTTGTAATCTGTCATGCCTATCTACTCCCCACTGATTGATGCACCTGTTTCACCCGGACCATTTACTAGAGATACGTCATCTGGCCCGACCAGAGAGCACCCCTAGTGAAAAGGACATATGCAATAATAACGAAGTGATCACTGTATCCTGTTAACAGAAACTTTAGCATGAAACAACCTGGAAAGAAAAGAATAGGAAAACGAAAATCAGTAGGCCACTGATGAACATGAACTTTTATTAAACAACGAACAAAGAAACGATAACATAACGTAATGATAAAACCTATTAATGTCCTAGAAACAAGAAAACGTTAAAATATGCCAGTGGTGAGAGACCAGAAAAACAGTAAGAGAAACCAAATCACCCCTCGCTGTCCCACCGCCTGCCACGCCAAAAAAATCGATAGACTAGGGAAAATGCAAGTCAGTAGAACATCCGCCCCCACTCTGGAAACTTCCAAGGTGGGGCAGGGTTCCGACTACGCCCAGCCGGGAGCAGCCCATATAAGGCAGGTCCTGCTGCCACGCCTCGGCCAGGAGATCCTAACGTAGGGTGTAGCCGGAGGAGAGGCCGAGGCCAGCGGGACCCGGCCAGGGGATTGCCTTTACAACGCTGAACAGTTGCAGGGGGGGGGAATGTCTCCTCGACCCTCCCCTCTCTCTCCCAGTCCGGCCGCGGTGGCCCTTGAGAGTTGCAGGTGGTCCCGCCACATGCTCTTCCGGTCCGGCCACCAACGGTCGGGGGGCCGAGGCCGACGGGATCCGGCTGCAGCCGATAAACCAAGAAACCCGTTCATGGGGCCAGAGCCAGGGGCGTCCGGCCGACATCTACCGGAAGCCCGGCCCGAAGACGGACGGGACACTTCTTCTTTCTTGAATAATGGCTGCGACAACACTGGGGGGGGATGTCTTGCACATGCCTCCGACCCCCCCCCCCCTCGTCCTCATCGCCTGGTCCGGCCATAACAAATCTCAAGCGAGACGCCGTGGGGTGCACTGGGAGGGAGAGACGGTGCGAACAGGCCTCTCCCGCCTCCCCAGGTGGAGGCTTCCCAGCTGCACCCTCAGCGCTCCAGGCGCCCGGAAAAGGGTTCTTCCACTGTGGCCATGCTGCAACGTCTCGCCCGGCAGGGTGGAGCCCGTCCGCTCATGTGACCCCGCGATCGCCGGTAGCTGCCGAACTCTCAAAATGGCGGTCGACCTGGCAAGAGCGGGCCCAGCATAAAGAAATGGCCCGGTCACTGGTTGACTCCACCACCGTAGTCCTCCACGACCTTGAAGATTCTAGAGGAGCCGCGGGAGTCTCCGACCCCCGATGGGGAATGACTGCCATGATCGCCCGTGGAGTGACGAAACTGTATCCGCGGGACGTCGGCGCTCCCATGCTGGCGCCAGCCTCACTTTGAATTACTAGAATCCTGCAGACCTCACTTCCGGTGAAAGCACAGTGTGACCCGGTAGGAAAAATTATTGCACCCCCTCCCCTTTTTGACTGATAGTTCAAACCACCGATCCTTTCCTTTGCCCTTTTAACGGAACTTTGGACTGCCTCCCCCTCTTTTACATTTTCTAGAGAAAACAAAACATTAAACTCTACATTAGCATAGCAGTTGACACCAGAACTGTTTTCAAATTGAAAACCAACAACATCTTCAACAGAATCCTTTTTGTTTCTGCTGTGACCCTGCTACAGCACAGGCATTGTCCCCAGCAGTAATTCTGCAATGCCGGTAAGAATAGCTGTGGTGCCTACTGGACTCACTCACCCCCGCGGCGCCCCACGCCGTTATTTGCTGGGCGGCAACTTACTAGACATCACCTTCGTGCCATCTAGATTTCAGCGCGTTCTGCTGCCTTGGAACTATTCGCACAACAGACCGCTACTGACAAGAATATTTCATTATTGGTGCTGTCAATTTCAATAAATCTATTGGATAATTCAAAAGAAATTGCCACGGTCTCTTCGTTGTTTAAATGTTTTTACTGTTTTTGTTTTGTTGTATATATTTATATGTTATTAAAGTTTTATATTCCTACTACTTTGTTGGAGTGCTATATATTTTTAATGTGACACATAATTGTAAAAACTTTGATGTACAAAGAGTCATTCCTGGAATCTTCCGCTTCAGGCTCGGTCCCCTCCCCAATCACAATACAGGATGGTTTTCAGATAGTAGGAACACGTGTGGTGTGACGGATCTCATCGGGTGTGGGCCTTGATCTACTATAACTCCTTTGAAGAGGGGTGATTCTTTACAGCTGGGGCCATAAACTACATCTGCAGGGCTAGCTGATAGCCTGGACAATCGGACACAGAGGAAGAGGAGTGTCAGAGGGTGCGGTAGTGAATAGGGCGAAAGGGAGGTGTCGGGCGGGCACAGAGTGTGATTCTCAGGGAAGAGCAGCGCAGATGGGGGAGGTTTATTGCCCATGCATAAGACAGAGAGCGGTGGTGACCAGTGCCTGGGGAAGATGCTTGCGTGGGTGAGGAGCCATGCTACGAATCGACAGCGTGCAGAGAGTGGGTCTGGTCAAGACATCTAAAATGGCTGCCGTGCACGACAAAAGTGTGGCATTTCAAAAAAGGCAAGATGGCGCAGACAATGTTTTTCAACACTTCCTCATTTCCTTCGAATCGAACGTTAACAGACGTTGGGGCATATTACCAAAGTTAAGCGATATTTATCGCTAACGATGCTTACCAACGAATTTTTTACCACTAAGCATCGTCAGAAATTATCGAAGATAAACCTTGCTATTATCAAGGTTTATCGCAAATGCGATAATAAACGGCCGCAATGCATGAATATCGCTAAAAACTCAGCGATATTCATGCATTACCGAGCTAATGCTCTTAGCCATGTTATCCACCTCCCATTGGATAACATGGCTAAGAACTGCTCAGGGCAGGTGTTACTTTTTGGAGATATTCGCGCTTAGCGCGAATATCTCCAAAAGTTGGTAATAGGAGATAGATATCTTGCATGTTGTAATGCAAGTTATTGTGGTATATGGAACTCATACCATAATCTCTCAGGAAAGCAGAAACTGATCCTTTTGGGACCGCCTAAAAAGGCCTAGGGGGTGAGGAGTACTCTACTTTGCCCCCTTTTCACGTTCCGAACTATTTTATTTTACTCTCTTCTGTAATTACACAAAATAGCAGCGATAAGATGCATCGGAGACACACAGTGAGAGAAAGGAGGCCGGAGATGAAGAAGAGATGTCAAATACACATTGGACATAATATAGTGGCAGAAGGGAAGTAAATATGAGTAAACTTACCATGTAACATAAAAATGTTGCACTCTATACTATAAGTCTCATTTTATACTACAATCACTTCGCTACAACCTCATAAATTAAAAATAAAAATGAATAATGTCTCAAACAATTTTTGATTTCTAAATATAAATTTATTCTTCAGAATTTTCTAAATTTGAAAGAACTAGTAACATGTCCTCATCAGCAATGTCCTCATGAAAAGTCTCCAATGATGATTCTTGTAACTCTATGGTCTCCAAACACTCGATAAATTCGCCATCAAGAGATTGATCAAAAAAATCATTCAAGTCATCTCCTCCTTGTGACAATATTTCATTATTGGTGCTGTCAATTTCAATCAATGTAGTGGAATCATTCAAGTCATCTCCTCGTGACAATATTTCATTATTGGTGCTCTCAATTTCAATCAATGTAGTGGAATCATTCAAGTTATCTCCTCCTTGTGACAATATTTCATTATTGGTGCTGTCCATTTCAATCAATCTAATGGAATCATACAAGTCATCTCCTCCTTGTGACAATATTTCATTATTGGTGCTCTCAATTTCAATCAATGTAGTGGAATCATTCAAGTCATCTCCTTGTGACAATATTTCATTCTTGGTGCTGTCCATTTCAATCAATCTAATGGAATCATACAAGTCATGTCCTCCTTGTGACAATATTTCATTATTGGTGCTCTCAATTTCAATCAATGTAGTGGACAATTCAAAAGAAATTGCCACGGTCTCTTCATTGTGAGCCATTTTATTTTGAAATTGCTTGCTGTAAATTGCAGAAAAAAAAATCACTTTCATTTATCGTTTTTAGTAATACATAATATAAAACTAACTTTATCAAGTATTTAGTATAACAGAAGGACTGCAAATAAATAACAGAAAACATTTTTCAAATTATCTTCAAGTGTACAACATAGTTCCCCTTACAAATTAACAACTCACCTTTTTAAAAGTAGGAGAAGTGTTAGTACTGTGTAAATCAAACACCAGAAATTCACCACCAAAAATTCCTCACAAATGTACCTCAGACAGTAGTATCACAAAATGGCTGTGGTTTCCTCTCATTTGAAATATATACATAACCAATTAACTTTCATCACACACAAATACAAAACCAAAGTAACATTTTAATTGGTTCTAAATTTCAACACTTTCAAATGTGTTTTCCCCATGCAATTTTCCATAGGACATTTACATACGTCTACAGCCTGAATGGCTGAACGGAATTACACCAAACTTGGCAAAATGGTACATCAAACCTAAGAGGTCAGGAAGGATCTACTATGCCCCCTTATGGTCATTTCCCCCTTCGCTTTGGCCTCCTCTTGTCTCTCAATCCTACCGAGAGACAAGATGGCGGCCGCTACGGACTGTTTGGAATGTTGACAGACGCCGGAGAACCAATCAGCTTCGCAAAGCTCCGTAACGCAAAAAGTACGCGGAGCGCTGTTACAGATATATATCTTTTTTTGAACGTTAATTTCTCAAAATCCACTGGAGCACATATATTGAGACCTAGCAAAGGCACATCGGGCTACCAGTCCCTAATATTTTGCCAAGTTTCGTGCAAATCCATTCAGCCGTTCGATTATTATTATTATTATTTTTTTTGCCCCGCGGGGCCCTTTTAAAACCTCCACATCAAACCTAGGGGGTCAGCGAGGATCTACTATGCCCCCTTATGGTTATTTCCCCCTTTGTTTTGGCCTCCTCTTGTCTCTCGATCCTACCGAGAGACAAGATGGCGGCCGCTACGGACTTTTTGGAATGTTGACAGACGCCAGAGAACCAATCAGCTTCGCTTCACAAAGCTCCGTTGCGCGAAAAGTACGCGTCCTGGGACGCTGCCTGGTCCGCTGTTACAGATATATATCTTTTTTTAAACGTTAATTTCTCAAAATCCACTGGAGCACATATATTGAGACCTACAAAAGGCACATCGGGCTACCAGTCCCTACAATTTTGCCAAGTTTCGTGCAAATCCATTCAGCCGTTCGGGCTAAAAGTGAGGCCAACCGCCCTATGGAAAACTCAATGTTAAAAACACGTTTTGGGACCCCCCTTTTTTCTCGGCCCCCCCTTGACGAACCCCCCAAATTTTCAAGGGCTGCTCAGAAACAAAATGTGCCATTTTCCTGAAAATTTCAGCCAATTCCGACCACAAACGCCAAAGTTATTAGACATAGAATTTTCAAAAATCCCATAGAGAAAAAATCCTAACTATATATACCTACTGGCGCCCGCCAGTAGGTAATATATATATATATATATATATATATATACATATATATTACCTACTGGCGGTCGCCAGTAGGTATATATAGTTACCAGTAGGTCGCCAGTAGGTAATTACCTACTGGCGGTCGCCAGTAGGTATATATAGTTAGGATTTTTTCCCTATGGGATTTTTGAAAATTCTATGTCTAATAACTTTGGCGTTTGTGGACGGAATTGGCTGAAATTTTCTGGAAAATGGAACATTTTGTTTCTGAGGAGCCCCTGAAAATTTGGGGGGGGTTCGTCCAGGGGGGGCCGAGAAAAAAGGGGGGTCCCAAAACGTGTTTTTAACATTGAGTTTTCCATAGGGCGGTTAGCCTCACTTTTAGCCCGAACGGCTGAATGGATTTGCACGAAACTTGGCAAAATTGTAGGGACTGGTAGCCCGATGTGCCTTTTGTAGGTCTCAATATATGTGCTGCAGTGGATTTTGAGAAATTAACGTTCAAAAAAAGATATATATCTGTAAGCGCGGACCGGGCAGCGGCCCGGTTCGCGGACCTTAAGCGTACCGGAACTTCGCGTAGCGAAGCTGATTGGCTCTCCGGTGTCTGTCAACATTCTAAACAGTCCGGAGCGGCCGCCATCTTGTCTCTCGGTAGGATCGAGAGACAAGAGGAGGCCAAAACAAAGGGGGAAATAACTATAAGGGGGCATAGTAGATCCTCGCTGACCCCCTAGGTTTAATGTGGAGGTTTTAAAGGGGCCCCGCGGGGCAAAAAAAAATAAATTTTTTTTTGTTTTTTTTCGTGGTCGTGGTTAGCGCCCGGTCCGCGAACCGGGAAGCGTTCTGGGGAGCGTACTACAATGAAAAATGAATGATAGTCTTTTCAAATGCTGTATGTTAATTGATTGTTGGATTTTTTGATTATTTTTTATTTCCTTTATCTTCCCAGGGAGCGACCCGGTACGCGAACCGTTGAGCGCCTCGGTTCGCGGACCTTAAGCGTTCCGGGAGTCCACCATTTTGTGTTTCGGTCGAATTAAGATACAAGATGGAGGGCAATTAATGTTCGGAATGGGTAGAAGGGGGCACGGTAGAGTTATCTTGACCCCCTAGGTTTTCTGAGGGTGGCTGAGGAGGTTTATATGTGCGAAAAAAAAACATTTTTTTAAAAAAATTTCGCGAGGTTAGCTCCCGGTACGCATACCGGGTAGCGCCCCAGGGAGCGTACTTTGTTGAAAATTAGTGAAAAAAGTTAGAGTAAAATAATAATTGTGAGTGATTAGATGTAGGGTAGCTCTGAGAAGAGCTTTTGGGTTTATGGTACATTTAGGTACTTATAAGTAGGTACCAATGCACATTCTTAAATTCAGAGTGAAAACTCTGTTGCCCTCATCTGAGAAGTGAACTCCATCTCCTCTGTAGATATCTTGCATGTAGTAACGCAAGTTATTGTTGTACAGGGAGCCCATTCCATGGTCTCTCATGTAAGCTGAAACAGATTTGTTTACATGCTTCCTCGACTTCTCAATTTGTGGACAAAATTGGTTTGACCACCTCCATTTCTGTCTTTGACATATATTTGAATATACCAAGGCAGTCTGAGGAAAAAGTGCCATTAATTGCTCAAAGGTGTCCTTTAAAAGCATTTCCAGACCTACACCAGTCAAAGTGCCCAAGTCATTACCTCCACAGTGCACAATTAACAGGTCAGGTTTTGGCAAATGCATAAAGGTTTTCACCAATGGTATCAATTGGTGACATTTTAATCCTCTGTGGCCAAACCACTTAATTTCCACATCTTGTAAATTGAGGTTAGGTAAATTCCTGCTTTCAACGTACCTTTGAGCCCAGTGAATATAACTATGACCAACAATCCAGACAGAAAACATGGTGAGAGAAGGTTCTCCTGCAGTCAGATGAAGTGTGGCAATGAAATGGCAGTTGAAAAAATGAGAGTGTAAAATGAAAAAAAAACTGTGGAGTTTCTGTGTTCATGAAGCAGTAACAGTGATTGGTGGATTTTGATTGATGAAAACAGAAAGTTAGGGTGCACAGATGTGTTCTTTGAAAGATGTATTTTGAGTGGTCAATAAAAAATCATTAAATGAAAGAATGCACTGGATATGCAGGTGCACTGAGAGTTCAGAGTTCAATTGCAACATTGTTGTGTGAACTTGCAAACACCAGAGTTTTTCCAAGAGGTGGTTGCTATGGAAAATAGGCAGAAAGGGCAGAGGGGGAAGGGTTTTCATTTGAAAAAAAGTGAGGGAAGAGTTTTGATTGGGTGACATGAGAAATATGTGTGAAGAATTACAGCATTTCTGTGCTTTTGATAGCTGCAGACTCTGGAGTGCATACCTTTTGCTCTGCTGAAGACAAATTGGTGTGTTTCTTAGACTGTTTTCAAACTCAAAGTATTTGCTAAGGTGAGAAAATATTTCTTTAATTTAGATAGAGAATAGTGTGCTTTAAGGAGAAAATTATGATTTATGTGGCGCAAATTGCTTGTAAATATGCTCTCACATGTGTATGGAAAATTTTGATTTTGAATGTTTGTGTTACATAGCCATGTTAAAAGTGACCCAACCATGCTGGAAAGCCAATCAAAAAATGCTTTCATGTGTTTTAATGACATTTTAAGTCATTTTCCCATGTGCAGTGTTTAGAAATTATGATTTGAAAATCGTTTTTGGGGAAAAGGAATTGTTTTTAAATTCATGACAAGGACATAATGGTGTATGGTTCTTTATAAGGCAATTGACTGTCCCTGATGTTATTTTTCTCATTTTAGTGTAAGACCTTTCTCTGTGGCGCAAATTGCTTGTAAATATGCTCTCACATGTGCATGGAAAATTTAGATTTTGAATGTTTGTGTTACATAGCCATGTTAAAAGTGACCCAACCATGCTGGAAAGGCAATCAAAAAACGCTTTCATGTGTTTTAATGACATTTTAAGTCATTTTCTCATGTGCAGTGTTTTGAAATTATGATTTGAAAATCGTTTTTGGGGAAAAGGAATTGTTTTTAAATTCATGACAAGGACATAATGGTGTATGGTTCTTTATAAGGCAATTGACTGTCCCTGATGTTATTTTTCCCATTTTAATGTAAGACCTTTCTCTGTGGCGCAAATTGTTTGTAAATATGCTCCCACCTGTGCATGGAAAATTTTGATTTTGAATGTTTGTGTTACATAGCCATGTTAAAAGTGACCCTACCATGCAGGAAAGCCAATCAAAAAACGCTTTTATGTGTCTTAAGGACAATTTAAGTAATTTTCCCATGTGTAGTGTTTTGAAGTTATGATTTGAAAATCGTTGTTGAGGTAAAGGAATGTTGTTAAAATTTATGTGCGCCATATGCCCCCAAATTTCTTTTTTAGGGTTGCAGCAGGGTGTTCTTGAGACACCCCTGCACCTTTGGAATAAATTCCTAATTTGTGATGAGCAAATTGTTAATCGCAAATTGCACCTTCATTTATATGAGCCTCCTAGCCCATGGAAATGAATGGGTAAAATAGCAATTAGCAATTTGCTCATTGCAAATTAGGAATGGTAAAGAATTGCTATTTATTCCTTAAAATTCGCTATTTAGGAAATGCAAAATAGTTTGATGATACATATGGCGGTTGATCTCTAACAAGATAAGAAGCTTATGGATTCATTTATGGTGACTGGCGCAATGAAGTAGACATCACTTACTTCATTGGTAGAGCTTTACATATATTATCTCCTCTGTATTCTTCATCAAGCGTAAATTTAATCTGCAATCCTGAGTAGGCCTCACTTTAAACAAACCTCTGGATAGGCTACATCTTATTGTTATCCTGTATTAATCATTTAAAATGCTAGGGACAGATTTATGATAGGTGTATACCTCTTTTGCGCCACTTAGAAAACATTGTCCATGGGGAAATGACTTAAAATGTCCTTAAGACACATGAATGTGTTATTTTAAAACGTTTGCAATTTTTTTGGGTCACTTTCAACATGGCTATGTGACTGAAACAGTCAAAATCTAAATTCGCAATGCACAGGTGGGAGCATATTTACAAGGAATGTGCTTCATGGGGAAAGGTCTTATAATGTAATATGGGAAAAATGACATCAGAGACACTGAAATGCCTTATAGAGAAGCATACACCATTATGTCCTTGTCATAAATTTGCAAACCATTACTTTTCCCCAAAAACGATTTTCAAATTATATTTTGAAAACACTGCACATGTGGAAATGACTTAAAATGTCAATAATTCAAAATTTGCGATTCCTTAAATGCAATGTATAAAAAAAAAATATGTAAAAAATGATATTAAGGATTTGGAAACTACCACCAACTTCTAGTTTGTGGTAATTTGCGAATTCTTTTCAAAAAGCATTTTTTTAAAAAAAAAAAAGGTCCCATATGACGCCCATACATGCCATTAGGGCATGTAGGTGTGCCATATGCTCCCAAATTTCTTTTTCAGGGGTGCAGCAGGGTGTTCTTGAGATACCCCTGCACGCTTGAAAAAAATCCTATTTTGTGATGAGCTAATTGCTAATCACAAATTGCAACCTTCATTCCTATGAGCCTCCTAGCCCATGGAAATGAATGGGTAATTTGCAATTTGCAATTTGCTCATTGCAAATTAGGAATAGTAAAGAATTGCTATTTATTCCTTAAAATTTGCTATTTAGGAAATGCAAAATAGTTTGATGGTACATATGGTGGTTCATCTGTAACAAGATAAGAAGCTTAGGGATACATTTATGATGACTGGCGCAATAAAGTGCACATTACTTACTTCATTGGTAGTCCTTTATATGTATTATCTCCTCTGTATTCTTCATCAAGCGTAACTTTAATCTGCAATCCTGAGTAGGCCTCACCTTAAACAAACCTCTGGATAGGACACACTTTATTGTCATCCTGGATTAATCATTTAAAATGCTAGGGACAGATTTATGATAGGTGTATGCCTTTTTTGTGCCACTGTGCGTCACTTTTATGATGCAGCGGTGGTGCAAAAGATTTGCTATGAGGCGACAACATTACAAATTGATGCATTTAGGCAGATATGTCATGGTGTAAAAAAAAACGTACCACATAAAACCCAAGCAGCAGTGATGCAAAAGATGCACCATGTCGCAAGACAGGCCTCACTTGGGGCCATATGTATCAAGCTAATTAGCATTTGCAAAGATCAAAATTCTATGAATTTCGGCCTTTGCGAATGTTAATTAGACAAATGGTATGTATCAAACAACTTTGATGCAAAATAAGGAGTAGCAAAATTTGCTATTCCTTATTTTGCGATTGCACTGAAGCATTTGCAAATTTTGTGACTACTTAAATGCAATGTATCAAACAAAAACTATGTAAAAAATGACATTAAGGATTTGGAAACTATTGTGGTAAATTGGTGGTAATTTGTGAATTCTTTTCAAAAAGCTTTTTTTCAAAAAAACAAAAGGTGCCATATGACGCCAACACATGCCCTTAGGGCATGTATGTGTGCCATATGCCCCCAAATTTGTTTTTCAGGGGTGCAGCAGGGTGTTCTTGAGACACCCCTGCACCCTTGGAAAAATTCCTAATTTGTGATGAGCAAATTGCTAATCGCAAATTAAACCTTCATTCATATGAGCCTCCTAGGCCATGGAAATGAATGGGTAACTTGCAATTAGCAATTTGCTCATCGCAAATTAGGAATGGTAAAGAATCGCTATTTATTCCTTAAAATTCGCTATTTAGAAAATGTAAAATATTTTGATGATACATATGGCAGTTCATCTGTAACAAGATAAGAAGCTTAGGGATAGATTTATGATGACTGGCGCATCACCAGGGATGTGACAGTCATCCTGCGCCACTGTTCCGCCACCCATGTTGTGCTGCATTTACAATGCGGCGCAGCATGGGGCAAAAACGGCACAGATGCGTGACGCATCTGTGCCGTAAAGGTGGCGCATTGCTGGAGTTGTATCGCAAGTGCGATGCAGCTCCAGCAAGGCTCAGGGGTGCCCCATCTCCACAATGCTGCGTCAAGACCTATGCCAGCTTCAAGCAGGCGCAGGGTTTTGACGCAGCTTTCTCCTATCTGATTGTAAATGCGGCACACCATGGGTGGTAAAGCAGTGGTGCACATTAACTGGTGCATGCCTGGGGATGTGCCATTTAATATAAATCTGCCCTTTAACATTTAAGTATGTGCAGGGGACACAGAGTCGGTGAGGCTTATCCAAGGTTAAGAAGAGATGAGTCCTGTTCAGTGAAAAATTAGACATAGGCTTCACCTGCTCAGCATTGCTGAACATGGCTAAATAATAGCTGCAAAATGTTAATCTTGTTAAACAATTTTACTATTATAATCTCTGAGATTTGTTTCTTACTCTGCAACATCTCATTGTTGTTATCTTTCTTTAAAGATAAAGACAACCTCAACATGAGCGACAATCTGCAATCAGTTGATTTTGACCTCATCATTGAACTTGTAATTGAAACATCAGTGGATGTTGATCCTTTGGATGATTTAAATCCTGAGGATGAAGAAGAGCGTGATGAGGATGCAGATTTGTCCGAATTATATGATATAGGATGGGAAGCTGACCTGCTTGAGCCTTTGGAATTATAAACATTTATTTTTAAAATTTATAATCAATAAAAAGTAAAAAGGTAAACCGTTTAATTTAAAAATAAAGACACCTTCAAAAACAGGTTATGTGTAGTGTCTTCAATAAAATATTAAAATATGCTCATAACATTAGATCAGATTCACATATAAAATAGCATAGGTAACATAAATATAAATGTCATTTCTTTTCTGGTATTTCTGTATTGTAAAATTGCCAATGACTAAAAAATCTTCAAATTAAAATGTCAAGTAGTGTGTTATGTTTTTGATCACTATTACTGATTTACTGTTTGATAATAATGTTTATTAACATTTTTTATTATATTTTTCCTCAGATTCAACTGCAGATCATTTCAAGATTTCACCATGCCTACAATACAAAGACAGATAAAGGCTGCAAAACGTCAAAGACAGCAGGTGAAAAAAAAAACGCAGCAGTCCTCTAACAAAAAGATTTCTCAAGCCACGAAGAAAGCACCGGGTAAGAGCTCTAAATATTTCATAAGAAATATTTGTAATAAAAAAAATATTACTACAGAAAATGTTTCAGTCCATAACACGAGAAGGAAATCAAATGGAAAGAAAAGGACAATGAAAAATGTTACTGCTAGAGCAAGAGATAAATCTGTGCATGATAGTAGAAGGAAACAACAGTTTAGGGAGATTCGTAAACGAATGTTCCGCAACAGGATAATTGGCAATTTGTTAAAAAATATTAAGAAAGGTCAACAGAAACTAGTTTTTTATAAGAGAAAAAAAAAAGTTGAGAAAGTTATTGATCAGGCATTTGAAATTAAACGTAAGTTATTTATTTTGATAATCAATAGAATTAGGAAGCTAAACAAGGCAATTTTTGATTTCAAAAGAAATAGTAGATGGAAGAGAATAGTTAATCGTAGTAATTTTTGTGAAGTTTTTTCTGGAGAATGGATGCATAGTTCAAGCTGTGAGGCATTTTTTAATGAAGAGAGTTATTTCCAGGATAATGATTTGGTGCATGCAGTTGACACCAGTGGTCGTGCTTATGAAGTGAAAGATGGTTGTCCAGTTGAAAAAGAAAAACTTGTGCCAACAGAGGCAGAAGAGTTGTTAGGTAATGAGGTTTTAGGAAGACGTGCTAAGGGTCCTGTGTACACCTGGAAGTGTAGTAGTATTTGCAGTGTGCGACAGGATTCCATCAATTTGCTTTGTGATTTTGTACGGTCATTTAACAAAAAAAGTTTGAAGCAGAAAATGATGTTGTTGCAAGAATTAGATCCTTGCAGAGTAAGAGAAGTGACAGGTTTGCATGGTCATTCACTGGCTTGTCTTTCCAGGAGAGTATGCCAGAGTGTTTTTCATCATTTCAGGATGCTAGCAGTGCATCATAACAAAGTGAGGAAATTAGTTAGAATGTTGTATTATGCTAAGAGTCCAGCAATTATGCTGAAACAATTATGCGCTGCTCTTTTGCATGGTTCTGAAATAGATGTGAAGAATATATGTGAAGAAATTGAGTTTTGTTACTTTGGAAGTAAAGAGGAGAATGTTGAAATTGAGCAAGAAGTAGAGGGTCATTTGGAAGATAGTGTACAGGTTTCCAGTACAGATAATTTCCAGAGGGAAATTGCGACGTTTGACGTGAAATCAAGTGAGAGGCCTAATTTCACTTGTGTGTGTTGTAGACGCACTTATTATAAGAATCAGACTAAGTTAGTGGATTTATATGCAAAAAGTGAAAGGGAAAAAATTAGTGAATGGAAGGATTTTGCAACATACTTGATGGTAGAAAATTGTTTTGATTTGGGATTGGATCAACGTGTGTGTACTTATTGTTGTAACAAATTCAAACAAAACCAGATGCCTGCTAGAGCAGTTCATAATAATCTGGAATTGGTTGAGATTCCTTCTGAATTGAAGGACTTAAATACTTATGAATCTATTTTGATTCAAAGTATCCATCCCTTTCAGGCTATTGTAAGAATGGAGCCAAAGACAGGGAAATTGCCTCCATCAGATTTACAGAGAGGATTAAAGGGAAGAGTTGTTTATTTGCCTCTAGATTTGAAGAAAAACATTAACACAATTGGAGTAGAAAAAGTGGAAGAGGAACCTCTGGTTATCTTAGTTAATGGGGTTCCGACAAAGAATAAGAAAATATGGCAAGATTTAGTAGATGTTAGGAAAGTTAAAAAGGCAACATTGTATTTGAAAAAAAATAATAAATACTATAAGAATGTATATGTTGCAGAAGAGGAAGTAAGTGAGGAAGAGGATAGCGATTTGTGTGCTGGTCAAATTGAGAAAGTAGAACCCTCTACTAGTGAAGAAATATATGAACATTATAGTGTTCATCCTTTGCATTCCAAGGAAGTCGTGGGGAATGCTATTGAGTTGTTTCAAATGAAACAAGCCAAAGGGAGTCCCATTAGTGTTTGGGAGGAAAGTTTGGAAGCTCGGTGTTTCCCACAGCTTTTTCCAACAGGTCAGGGAGGAAGATATGATGAGCGACCTCATCAAATTCCTGCTTCTGAATACCGGACTTTGCGATTGTATGCAGGAGATGCTAGGTTTCGACAATGCATTCCTTATTTGTTTCATCTCCTGTTTGAAAGCGATCTGTCTGGACTGTCATATGCAGTGAACCACATCTTGAAAAGTGGTATACACATGCAAAACATCTCGGCAAGTGATTTTATGGATAAAGTGAATGTCCAAGATAGTATTTTGGATTCTCACCTGATTAATCTCATGGCGTGTCAGCGTGGTACTAATGAGTACTGGTACCGTCGTCATGGTGATTTAAAATGTATGCTGAGGAACTTAGGTACTCCCACATGGTTCCTCACTCTGAGTTGTGCCGAGTATGGCTGGGAAGACTTACTTCAATTTCTACGAGAGGCAAATGCTAACGTAGATAACATCGAATTCAAGACACCCGGAGAACTGTGCTCTTTGGATCCAGTCAATGTATGTAGGTACTTCAATCATAGATTTGAAGCTATGATGTCTTTCATCATGAATAAGAAGAATCCACCTCTTGGAGAGGTGTTGGATTTCTTCTGGAGAAAGGAGTACCAAGCAAGAGGTGCTCCTCATATACATATGTTGCTGTGGATCAAGGATGCACCTAAATTTGGAACGGATCCAGAAGACTCAGTGATGAGTTTCATCCAACAGTATTCTACGTGTGCTGTTCCAAACGCAAAGGAGAAGAAAAGCCTAAGAGAAAAAGTTCTGCGTTTCCAAAGCCATCGATGTGGAAAGTACTGCCGTCGTAAATTCCGAAACAAAGACAAGTTCTACACCAAATGTCGTTTCGGCTTTCCACGACCGGTGATTTCTAAAGGAAGAGTAAACAGTTTGATGTCTTCGCTGCGACATAATGTGATGAAGAAATCACCTAAAAACACATACAATTTGAAGAGGAACGAAGAGTCCAAGTACATCAACGACTACAACCCGGTGATTTTGTCCATGTGGAATGCTAACATGGATATACAGTTTGTGGCTGATAACTGTATGGCTGTGGCTCGGTATGTGACGTCTTACATCACCAAAAAAGAGAAGACAGAATTGAAGGATATGTGGGAGGACATTTCCCATGAAAAGAGCCTCAGCAAGAAGTTGTACAGTTTCAGTCTGAAGATGTTGTCGCATCGAGAAATCGGAGCGTACGAATGTTCTGACCGGTTGTCTTCAGCAAGTCTCTATGCCAAGTCCAGGAGTATCGTTTGGGCGAGTCTTGGTCTTGCTGCAACGCGTAATCGAGTTCTCAAACCTGTGCGGGAAATTGAGTATTTGGCGGAAAAGGAGCCAAACAGTACCGACATTTTGAAGACAAACATGTTGGATACATATTATCCAAATCGAAGCAGTCACCTCGAGAATGTTTGTCTGTATGAGGTTCTGCAAAATTACATATTCAAGAGGAACATCAAAGAAGATACTGAGAAAGGAGTGTATGCTGTAATAGGAAGTGAGGGATGTCTGGTCAAGCAAAGAAAATGCCACTTGATAAACCATCGAAAATTGAGTGGCGAATCTCCTGAAAAAAAGGAGTTTTTCTATTTAGCACTTTTGCAACTTTTCAAGCCTTGGCGTGTAGAAGAGGAACTGCTTGGAGATTTCCTCTGTTACGAAGACTCTTTCAATGCCGCCAAGGAGACCATAGAATGTCCTGCTTTTCCCAAATATGTAGAAATGTTGAATGCGGAAATTGAGCAGGAAGCAACGATTGCAGCCGAGATTGCCAGAGACAGTTCTCAGGACAGTCAGAGTTCTGCTTCATTGAGTCAGGATCCACTAGGAGGACCTCTTATTGAAAATGAAGCTGCCACTGCTATGAATGAAGTGGAAAGAGCCATGGCACATGCTCAAGAGGATGCGGTTAACTTAGAAGAGTTGGAAAGGCAACTCAACGTTGAGCAGAGGAAAATATATGACGAAGTTACCATGCAAATTGATCATGGATTAAGTCATGATAAGAAAGAGTGCTCATGTACGTCGTTGAAGCCTGTCCGACTGTACGTGAGTGGAGAAGCGGGAACTGGAAAAAGTTTCCTCATTAAAGCAATTTCATGCTATTTGCAGGAAAGGACAGAGTCATCGCTGTCTTGTGTTGTCACTGCTCCAACTGGACTGGCAGCACATAATATTAAAGGGATTACTTTACATCGTTTACTGATGCTGCCAGTGGAGCATGACAACAAATTAGAATATCACAAGCTATCTGGAGATGCTTGTTTTGAAGTTTCAAGAATCTTGAGGAAAATGAAACTTCTTATCATTGATGAAGTAAGCATGGTTTCCAATGTCATGCTTGCCTTTGTGCATTTGAGGATGCAAGAAGTTCTCAAAACAGAGTATGATGTGTTATTTGGTGGCAAACACATCATTGTTTTCGGAGATCTTTTGCAGCTGACACCAGTGAAAGGGCAACCTGTGTTCAAAATGCTCACGCATGAAGATACCAGGAAGTGCCTAGGCAGCATTGGCAACGTCAATATATGGTTAAACTTCAATTATGCTGAACTGCATGAAAATATGCGTCAGGCGAAGGATGAAGTTTACAAGACTATTCTACAAGATGTTAGAATTGGAAAAGTGGCCGAGCATGGGAAAGAAGCTTTACATGCACGATTACTGTCAAATTTATATCCAGAACAAGATGTTGTGCCTGAGAATATTTTTCAGAAAATTACTGAAAAGAAATCTGGAATATGTTTGATGCCAACTCTTGCAGAATGTGCCAAATTTAACAACAAAATGTTGCATTTAGAAAAGCAAGAGATTGTGAAACTGGAAGCTATTGATAGAGTAGAGCATATGGGATCAACAATTATTTTGTCTGAGAATCTGAAAACAAAATTGGATTCATTAGAGAAGAGTATATCTAAAACTGCAGGTTTTGAAAAGACTCTGAATGTGTGCTTGAACTGCCGTATAATTTTAAGAAGGAATTTACATGTTGAAAGAGGTCTGGTAAATGGATCAATGGGTAATGTTGTTGATTTTGTGAAATACAGAAATAGAGATGGAATTGAATTTTTAAAATTTAAATTTGATGGCATTGAGGAAGTACAGCTAATTGCTCGTTGTTCTGCTAGATTTTTGCTTGTAAAAGACTTATATGTTCGCCGTAAGCAGTTTCCGGTTTGCTTGGCATATGCGGTGACAATCCATAAATCGCAAGGTTTAAGTGTAGACAGTGCATTGGTGAATATTGGCAGTTCTGTGTTCAAGGAGGGTATGGCATATGTGGCATTGTCACGAGTTAGAACTTTATCGGGATTGTACTTGATTGAGTGTGATGTCACAAACATTTGTGCAGATCTAGATTGTGTTAAGGAATACAATAGGTTAAGAAGAGAGTATGCGCCACATTTGCCTCAGTTTCCTTTGTTTGAGAAACGTCTGGTAGGCCGGAAACGAAGAAATGAGAACAATACTGGGGAGGTTATAGCAAAAAGACAAAAAGTGAATGAACCTAAAATTACAAGCAGAAACAAAAAGGATTCTGTTGAAGATGTTGTTGGTTTTCAGTTTGAAAACAGTTCTGGTGTCAACTGCTATGCTAATGTAGTAATTAATGTTTTGTTTTCTCTAAAAAATGTAAAAGAAGAGATTGTGGTCAATTCTGATCAAAGATTTTGCGGTTTGTTAAATTCTGTGTTAGAGAAATGTACCACTGATAGAAGAAACATAGAAAGTGTGTCTGAAATTCGAAATCTGTTAGACAGATGTTCAGGCCAGACACAATTCTCTCAAACTATTCAGCAAGATTGTCAGGAGTTTTTAATGTATATGCTTGATGTATTACATGCTGAAGGTGTAGATGTGGATCAGCTGTTTGGGCTTTCTTATCAATGGCAGCATGACTGCGAGAACTGTATGATATCAAGTACTACTAGTGTAGACTCAGAAAGATTTATATATTTAACTTTGCCAGACAGTAAATCAGTCTCCTTTAATAAGCTAGTAAAAGCTGCTAATCACAACATGGAGTGTAGCCAATGTAAATCTGAAATGATGTCCACATTATTTATACGAACATATGGCCAGTACGTCATTTTAATGTTCCAACGATGTAGGCCTGATGGAACAAAATTGACAACTTTAATAAAAAAATTTGTAGCTTCGCAGTTGTCAATATCAGGAAGGACTTTTGTAACTACAGCAATTATATATCATGACGGCCCTTCAATATCATCAGGACATTACACAGTTTATTTAAAGTCTAGAAATGGCTGGTCATTCTGCAATGATTCTGTTTTAATTTTCAAAAAAAAATTGCCGTATGACCTTAAAAACTCTTACCTGGTGTTTTTAAAACCAAAATTTTAGGGAAATAATCTCGGGATGTGCTCTGTGGAATTTCAAGAAGTTCTAATGGCTCCTACACAATTTGGCCTTGAGGATAAGTGTAGTTCAGAGACATAACTTCTAATCATAGGACTGGACATGATGGAGATATATGTGCACTTTGAATGAGTTCAGAAAAACTGTTTCTTTTTATAAGCTAATTGAAGCAGCCAATCAAAACATGGAGTAAAGGGAATGTAAGTCTGCAATGCTGTCTACTGTTTTACATTGCTTTGTGATTAAAAGTGATGTAGAGAATTAAATAATTGTACTAGTCATAAAGGTAGTGTAAGTCTGCTTCATAGTAAGCAGTATCAGTGTCATAGGAAATGTAGAACATGACTGAGCAAGAAGGGGAAGATATTACTATTCCAGGATTGTGAAAATGATCTTCAACATTTTAATTCTGAAAGTTGCGGAAATGCCAAATGATGGGATTGGCTTACAAGAAATCCAAGAGTTATAAATGGCTCTGACTAGATTTGGCCTTGTGGAAAATAGTGGTAGAGAGCAAGAAGTCATTTATTGCATGTAACGTGTTTTTAAAAACGATGGAGGTTTTCTTTCAGAAAGTGGCGGGCTGAAAGTAATAACAGCACAAAAGAGTGTAAGCTGTTCATAGGACATCCTTGGACGTCATGGAAAGTAAGTTAACTTTAAGGAGTTCTGAATTTTGATTTCTGATGTTGTATGGGTTTTTTAAACACAATCATTTTGATTGTGTTTTTTTTCCCCGCTGTTACATGATGAATACCTTCAAGTCACTGTTTTTAGTGAATTTTGATACATTCTGAGAACAGCAAAAATAAACCATTTAACATGTATAATTAATTCTGTACTGTTTGCATTTATGATGTATATGTAGAACTGTGTAGGACGCATGGAGAAGGTGAGGCTTCTGTAAGTGTCAAAGTTGTTGCATGCAGTGCTGCACTTCTACGTATTCTTTCATATGCTGGACTACATCTGCACAATGAGATACCTAAGCAAAGGTAACACAAGTGATGTGATTATGAAATGAGCAAAATAAATTGCACATATTTGAATTACATCACCTGTGTTTCCTATCATTATGAATCACATTGTGCAGATCAAGTTTAGGTCTGTCCAGGGAAACATAGGAGGTTTCTACTTTGTTGAAGAGTGCAGTGGACATGACTCACTTCATTGGTAGACTTTCACAGATATTATCTCCTCTGTACACTTCAACAAGTGTAAATCTTATCTTGAACTCTGAGTAGGCCTCACCTCAAACAAATCTCTGGATAGGAGACATGTTATTGGCATCCTGAAGCGACACTTTTCTGAAACAAGAGCAATGCAAAAGATGCACCATGTTTTAAGATAGGCCTCACTTCATCTGCATCAAGATACTGTTAGTTTAAAATGTATATCTTTAGGACTGTGTAGGGGGCCTGGAGAAGCAGAAGCTTCTGTCAGTGTCAAAGTTGTTGAAAAACTATTTGTCCTTCAATCTTTTCCCTTGTCTTTTGTAATTTTTAAATACATGTTTTAATATTTTTCAAATGTTGGTTCTCTCTTTCACAGATTGAAAGTATAAAAATAAAAAGTGATTAATTTAACGGCAATTATAAGGTAAATAGTTGTACTCTTTTCGTTACATTTCTATCACATTCACCTACTATTAGATCCACTGCTTCACTTCTTTAACCCTCAGTTTCCTGCGTTTGCTACTTTCCTCATTCCTTTCTCTATTACCTACTTACTCAATCCTTCCACTCTTTTTCTCAGTCCCTCTGTTCTCATAGTTCCTCAGACTTGTTCACTCACTCCGTCTCTATTACTCTTAGTGTCTGTGAATTACTTTCCCACCTTTTTTTTTGGACCGCTTCCCGGGAAGTGGCCCGGTTCGTAAACCAGCAGCGTTACGGGAGTCCACCATTTTGTGTTTCGGTCGAATCAAGATACAAGATGGAGGGCAAATAATGTTCAGAATGGGTAGAAGGGGGCACGGTAGATGTATCTTGACCCCCTTGGTTTTCTGAGGGTGGCTGAGGAGGACCATAGTTCTTCACTCTTGTTCATTCTCTCTGTTTCTATTAATGTCACTGTTTATGACTGATCAAAAAAATTTTTAAAAAAAAAGAACAGTAACTATAAGGGAAGGAAATAGACAGTTATGTTAAAAGAAAGACAGCTATAGGGAGTAAACTAAGGATACTGTTACCCGCAATCCACTGCTGTTGATGTTACTGACCATGTCATGAATGATGTAATATGTGACATCATCAGCAGTGGATTGTAGGTAACAGTATCTCTTGTTTACTCCCTAGAGCTGTCTTTCTTTTCACATAACTGTCTGTTTGCTTACCTTATACTTACTGTTCTTTTTTTTTAAAAATATTTTTTTTGGTTAGCTTCCGGTACGCGTACCGGGTAGCGCTCCGGGGAGCGAACTAAGAGAAATAGAGGTTGGCAGAGTTCCAAATATTCTACCAATTTTTTTATAATGGGGAGGTAGTTCTGAAAAGAACTTTTTTTTTATGTTTTTGTTGTTTTATATTTTTTTTAGTATTTTTTGAACATTTTTTTACTTTTTTTGTATTTTCTGAACGTTTTTAAATTTTTTTTGGTTTTTTTGGGGGGGGGGAAACAAAAACGATCCATTGTAAAGGGCTCAACAGGAGCAACAAAAAAAAAAGAATTTATTCTTTGGGGCGTCTCGGACAAACATTAACATGATTTTGAATAGCTCTCATAATTAAAATGATGCTACTTTCCCTGTAGCAGATGAAATCGCCACAGTGCACGCACACTTGCTTTACGTGCCCAAACAACATTTGGATGTTTGGGATCATCTCCCTCGCCTCTGGTCCCGACACCTCTGGAACAACCGATCTTCTTGCCATTGGGAGGGGATTTTGTTGCTCATCACGTAGCTGGGCAGCACTATAATTATTTGGGTGCCACCTACTCATATGCCGATGCATAGTGTGATTGCCGTAACTGTATTTTTTGTCAGTTCCCCTTGACAATCTATCACCGCATATACGGCAAAACACGTAGCGTGCATTCACTTTTTTTTGCCCCTCAGGAATTCTATAGAAATGCCAGATGTAATTCTCCTTTCGATTGTACCTCCTGGGCTCCTCTGGCAAAAACCTTGGCTCTTCCTCCTCTTCCTCCTCTTCCTGTTCTTCCTCTTCTTGCAAAATTACTTCAGCAGGTGGTCCTCTCTTTCTTGGATTTGGTGGAGGTGGTGGGTTAGAACCAGCTGAAGCTACTACTGAAGCCATGTCAAAGTGTAAATAAAGGGTCTTTCTCTCACCAAGATGAAAGTCAGAGTGAGGAAAGAAGGAGGGATTTTCATCATTTGGGAAAAGCAAAAGTTGTAAACCAATGAAAAGTGTTCATTTTAGATCACATGACCTAGTATTACATCATTAGGAAACCAAAAGTGAAATGAACCAATGAAAAGTGTTATTACCGAGTCACATGACCTGCTGTGTTTACGTTACGCGGTCGGCGCCGCGCCGCGGATCGCTTCCGGTTCGCGTACCGGTGCGCTTCCGGGTACGCTAACGTAGCACGTAATATGACGTATTACGCGAGAACGCGAAACGTCATGCTGACGCGACGCGTCACGATGTTGTTTTCTAACGCGAGAGGTGCGCTAACGGAACGTTTACCGGTTCGCGGACCGGGTCGCGCCTCCGGATTGAGCTAACGGGAAGCTAACCGGTTCGCGTACCGGGAGCGAAACAAAAAAAATAATAAAAAAAAAATTGTATTAAAAACATGTAAAATATATTTTTCTATTTAAATAAGAATACATTGTAAAGGTTTTGATATTAGCTGTTAAAAAACCAATGAAATTCACTGAAAAAACCATAGGTTATAGACCATATATAGTTAGGAATTAGCATTTACAAAACCTTGAAAATTCACTGAAAAAACCATAGGTTATACACCATATATAGTTAGGAATTAGCATTTAAAAAACCTTATTTTACTCAAACAAAACCATTGAAATTCCATATATAGTTAGTTGTACTAACTATATATCGCGCACCCGCAATCCACTGCTGATCATGTCACATATTACATCATTCATGACATGGTCAGTGACATCACTGATGACATCACTGATGACATCTCAAATGACATCACTGACGAAATCACTGATGACATCTCAAATGACATCACTGATGACATCACTGATGACATCTCAAATGACATCACTGATGACATCACTGATGACATCTCATTTGACATTACTGATCACATCACTGATGACATCATTCATGTGATAATACGATGAAGCTCTTCAGACTCTAATATAACCTTAGATACACTCAGTGTAAACAGACACGCACAGACTGTCACTCATCCATGGAGTTACTCACACACCTAGTCAGTCATGCAAAGAATCAATCACACCTCCATTTCCTCAACTATACAGTTATACACACCTTACTTATTCAAACATATACTAACACATATTTACTCTCTTATACAATCCCTGATACAAGTTCACAATGATCCATACAGCCACTCACACATTCACTGGCTCTTTTGCACAGTTATTTATATATGTCAACTCTCACATGTACTGTGTTTTACATATGTACTTACTTTGACATGTAGCACTGAGATATCCATTCACTCACCAATACGCTCATGCACACAGTCAACCGCCCATACAGCTGTTTCCACATGCACTTTTGAACCCATACATCTAGTGAATCAACTGCTCACACATCTATGCACAGATTCATACACCTCCCAGCCACCCACACACACACTCAGTCTCCCATACAAATACTTGGGCAACCAATCAATAACCCATACAGTTACTCATATAGCTACTAAAGAACACATGCAGCAGTTTTCAGAACAACAGACATAATGATGCACAAATTAAGACAGTTTAGTCACTAACCCATGCACTCAGTGAGACACATTTAATCACTCATTCATACAGTCAGTCATGCACCTACTAAATCATTCATCCAGACACTTATACATCCACTCAATCTTCAATATGTAAGACATATTTTAACTTTACAGAAAAATACAGTCACTGGATGTTGTCATCAGTAATGTCATTTGAGATGTCATCAGTGATGTCATCAGTGATGTCATTTGAGATGTCATCAGTGATGTCACTGACCATGTCATGAATGATGTAATATGTGACATGATCAGCAGTGGATTGCGGGTGCGCGATATATAGTTAGTACAACTAACTATATATGGAATTTCAATGGTTTTGTTTGAGTAAAATAAGGTTTTTTAAATGCTAATTCCTAACTATATATGGTGTATAACCTATGGTTTTTTCAGTGAATTTTCAAGGTTTTGTAAATGCTAATTCCTAACTATATATGGTCTATAACCTATGGTTTTTTCAGTGAATATATATATATATATATATATATACATATATATTACCTACTGGCGGTCGCCAGTAGGTATATATAGTTAGGATTTTTTCCCTTTGGGATTTTTGAAAATTCTATGTCTAATAACTTTGGCGTTTGTGGACGGAATTGGCTGAAATTTTCTGGAAAATGGAACATTTTGTTTCTGAGCAGCCCTTGAAAATTTGGGGGGGGTTCGTCCAGGGGGGGTCGAGAAAAAAGGGGGGTCCCAAAACGTGTTTTTAACATTGAGTTTTCCATAGGGCGGTTGGCCTCACTTTTAGCCCGAACGGCTGAATGGATTTGCACGAAACTTGGCAAAATTGTAGGGACTGGTAGCCCGATGTGCCTTTTGTAGGTCTCAATATATGTGCTCCAGTGGATTTTGAGAAATTAACGTTTAAAATAAGATATATATCTGTAAGCGCGCTCCGGGCAGCGCCCCGGTTCGCGGACCTTACGCGTACCGGAAGTTCGCGTAGCGAAGCTGATTGGTTCTCCGGTGTCTGTCAACATTCTAAACAGTCCGGAGCGGCCGCCATCTTGTCTCTCGGTAGGATTGAGAGACAAGAGGAGGCCAAAACAAAGGGGGAAATAACCATAAGGGGGCATACTAGATCCTCCCTGACCCCCTAGGTTTAATGTGGAGGTTTTAAAAGGGCCCCGCGGGGCAAAAAAAAAAAATTATTTTTTTTTGTTTTTTTGCGTGGGTAGCGCCCGGTCCGCGAACCGGGAAGCGTTCTGGGCAGCGTACTGCAATGAAAAATGAATGATAGACTTTTCAAATACTGTATGTTAATTGATTGTTGGTTTTGTTGATTATTTTTTATTTTTTTTTATTTTTCAAGCAATTATTTATTATTGTGATTGTGTTTCAAAATT
Organism: Lissotriton helveticus; assembly: GCF_964261635.1. NCBI lineage: Eukaryota > Metazoa > Chordata > Amphibia > Caudata > Salamandridae > Lissotriton > Lissotriton helveticus. The sequence continues at coordinate 965,432,560 of NC_136065.1, read as the reverse complement.
TAATAACATTTCTAACATTTCACTGTCTGAAATGTCGTCATTTTCATTGAACATAGCTTGTAATCTATGAGGGTGTAAAATGTCCTCATTTTGAAGGAGGTCATCCACTGCTTGCACACATTACAGTAGTTCTTGGTCCCAAGTTTCATCCATAAATTCTATATAATTTGGATCAATTAATTCTTGGCTGCTCTGTTGCAGGACAATTTGAAATGAAACTTTCTGTTCGCCTTCCATGCTGCCTGAAATTTGGATAAAAAAAATATATATTAGTAGAGATAGGGCACTGTTGGGATTAATTTTAGATAGGCATTTTTTAACAGAGAATTTATCTTTGGGCAGTGTATAGTATCAGAGTGGAAGTAGGAATATAAAAAAGTGTATGTGATTTAACGTAAGTAAATTCAGTAGTGCACAATATAGTTCAGTTTTTAAAATAACAACTTACCTTTAGAAAGAAGTTGAAGTGATTAGTGAAAATCCAATTGAAATGTACACCAGGAAGTAGTAGTCAAAATGGCTGTGTTTCATTCTCTTCTTTTATATATATTCAGGTACATAACCAATCAAATGTCAGGTAAAAAAAGTAGAAAATGAAAGTAACATTTTCATTGGTTGTCAATTCCAACACTTCGGATGTGTTTTGAGAAGTAATTAACCTCAGGGTATTTAGAGAGGTCTACAGGCTAAATGGCTAAATGGAATTCCAATCAAATTTGTGAAAATGGTAGGGATTGGTATGTAGTATGAGCTAATCTATATTTGGTGAAATTGTCTCCAGTGGCTTTTCTGTAAACTACTTTCCCACCTTTTTTGATGGTGCGCTTCCCAGGGAGTGACCCGGTACGCGAACCGTTGAGCGCCCCGGTTCGCCAACCTTAAGCGTTCCGGGAGTCCACCATTTTGTGTTTCGGTCGAATTAAGATACAAAATGGAGGGCAAATAATGTTCAGAATGGGTAGAAGGGGGCACGGTAGACTTATCTTGACCCCCTAGGTTTTGTGAGGGTGGCTGAGGAGGCTTATATGTGCGAAAAAAAAAAAATTTAAAAAAATTTCGCGAGGTTAGCTCCCGGTTCGCGTACCGGGTAGCGCCCCGGGGAGCGTACTTTGTTGAAAATTAGTGAAAAAAGTTAGAGTAAAATAATAATTGTGAGTGATCAGATGTAGGGTAGCTCTGAGAAGAGCTTTTGGGTTTATGATACATTTAGGTACTTATAAGTAGGTACCAATGCACAGTCTTAAATTCAGAGTGAAAATTCTGTTGCCCTCATCTGAGAAGTGAACTCCATCTCCTCTGTAGATATCTTGCATGTAGTAACGCAAGTTATTGTTGTACATGGAGCCCATTCCATGGTCTCTCATGTAAGCTGAAACAGATTTGTTTACATGCTTCCTCGACTTCTCAATTTGTGGACAAAATTGGTTTGACCACCTCCATTTCTGTCTTTGGCATATATTTGAATATACCAAGGCAGTCTGAGGAAAAAGTGCCATTAATTGCTCAAAGGTGTCCTTTAAAAGCATTTCCCGACCTACCCCAGTCAAAGTGCCCAAATCATTACCTCCACAGTGCACAATTAACAGGTCAGGTTTGGGAAAATGCATAAAGGTTTTCACCAATGGTATCAATTGGTGACATTTTAATCCTCTGTGGCCAAACCACTTAATTTCCACATCTTGTAAATTGAGGTTAGGTAATTTTCTGTTCTCAGCATACCTGTGAGCCCAGTGGATATAACTATGTCCAACAATCCAGACAGAAAACATGGTGAGAGAAGGTTCTCCTGCAGTCAGATGAAGTGTGGCAATGAAATGGCAGTTGAAAAAATGAGAGTTTAAAATGAAAAAAACTGTGGAGTTTCTGTGTTCATGAAGCAGTAACAGTGATTGGTGGATTTTGATTGCTGAAAACAGAAAGTTAGGGTGCATGGATGAGTTATTTGAAAGATGTATTTTGAATGGTCAATAAAAAATCATTAAATGAAAGAATGCACTGGATATGCAGGTGCACTGAGAGTTCAGAGTTCAATTGCAACATTGTTGTGTGAACTTGCAAACACCAGACGTCTTCCAAGAGGTGGTTGCCATGCAGAAAAGGCATGAAATGGCAGAGGGGGGAAGGGTTTTCATTTGAAAAAAAGTGAGGGAAGAGTTTTGATTGGGTGACATGAGAGATATGTGTGAAGAATTACAGCATTTCTGTGCTTTTGATAGCTGCAGACTCTGGAGTGCATACCTTTTGCTCTGCTGAAGACAAATTGGTGTGTTTCTGAGACTGTTTTCAAACTCCAAGTATTTGCTAAGGTTAGAAAATATTTCTTTAATTTAGATAGAGAATAGTGTGCTTTAAGGAGAAAATTATGAATTATGTGGCGCAAATTGCTTGTAAATATGCTCCCACCTGTGCATGGAAAATTTAGATTTTGAATGTTTGTGTTACATAGCCATGTTAAAAGTGATACAAACATGCTGCAAAGGCAATCAAAAAACGCTTTTATGTGTCTTAGGGACATTTTAAGTAATTTTCCCATGTGCAGTGTTTTGAAATTATGATTTGAAAATCGTTTTTGGGGAAAAGGAATTGTTTTTAAATTTATGACAAGGACATAATGGTGTATGCTTCTTTATAAGGCAATTGACTGTCCCTGATGTTATTTTTCCCATTTTAATGTAAGACCTTTCTCTGTGGCGCAAATTGCTTGTAAATATGCTCCCACCTGTGCATGGCAAATTTAGATTTTAAATGTTTGTGTTATATTTTATTTTGAAATATCTTTATTCGGCAATTTTATCACCATAAAAGAGCACATATACATATACAATTCACATTTACCAATAAAAGTTTGTAAAATACATAAGAACAGGGAGATCTCATTTTGATAGATTTACAACACAACCAGATTAGTATCGACCAGTAGGGCCCCCCGGGGTTTTAATAAACGGGAGCGTATCCGCCATGCATTTCCCAAAAATTTGGCCACCCCACAGATCATGAGGGCAGACGAAGAGTCTGTAGAGAGGACACGGAGTGCCTGTTTATGGCACCTCAGCCCTAATTCCCTACAGACCGGTTTCAGCCAAAGCTTCCTCGCCCCTTTATAGGCTGGGCATGCAAACAACAGGTGGGCCACCGATTCCTTGGGGGCCGCACAGCCGGGGCATGTACGTGAGAGGGCATCAGAGGCCGACCAACTTGCCGTGAAATCAAGTACTGGAAGCGTCCCATAGCGCAGTTTCAGGTACAGCGATCGATCCAACGGTTTAGTTATTAGGTCTAAAAAGGGTTCCAATTTCCTTACACTCTTAATTGATAAAAATTTGTCCGTAAGTGAACCCACATTCGTAGCCCTCGTGGCCTCACTCTGGACCCAATCCCAATAAAGTTTTTTAATAACGGCTTTGGGTGGCGGGGATTGAGACTCCCATGCCTCTCTTAGACCCAGGTTGATGGCCAAATCCTTCAGTTTTTTTAGCCATCCTATTTTATTACCTGTGTCCAGCAAGAGTAGATCATCCATCCCTTCTGCATACTTAGCCAGCTCCTCAGTTCTTCTTAGTCGAGACCAGAAGAGCAGCGGGCGAAGCCTCACCAGGTCTTTTAAAGATCTTCTGCCCAAATCTAGTCTTAGGGGGATCATTGGTGTTGAAGCAGGGAGAGCAGCCACTTTCCTAAAGAAATTATTTTCTGCCACCATCAAATCTGTAACCCCTTCAAACCCCCAAAGTTCGGAGCCATATAATGCTGAAGGAAGAATCTGACCCTCATAGATGGCCATAACTGGAGAAACCGGTTTACTAGAAGATTCCCGGAGTTCCTTCAGCGTCACCCCGGAAACTCTATGATGACTAAGGAGCATTTTGGAAAGATGATCTTTCCAGGTCATACGGCTGTTTATCCGGACTCCAAGATAATCAAAAGATGTGACCAGCTCAAGGGGGGCACTATTGAGCACGAGGTGATTTTTAAATCTTTTGGAGGGGGCAAAAGCCATCAATTTGGTTTTTGAAGTGTTAATGGTTAAGCCTCGAGTAGTACAAAAGGAGCTAAACAGGTTCAAGAGTTTTTGTAAGCCCACCGGGGATTTAGAGATTAATAGGGTATCGTCCGCGAAGAGAAGTGTGGGGATTTTCTCCCCCGCCAGGGATGGGGCATCCGTCTCTTCCCCCTTCAGATGGTCCACAACTCCGTTTACAAATAGGGAGAAGAGGGTCGGAGCCATAACACAACCCTGGCGTACTCCTCTCCGCACAGGGATCTTATCTGTTAATTGTCCCTGCGATCCCCATCTAACCCGCGCATAATTCCCCTCATGCAGCTTCGTTATTATATGCAGAAGGCTACTGGGAAACCCCATTTCGCCAAGTATTTGCCAGAGTTTTGCACGAGGGACCAGGTCGAAAGCAGTCTTGAGATCTATGAAGGCCATATACAAACTGCCTTTCTTGATGGTAACCGCCTTCCAATAGATTGCAAAAAAGCGAAAGACCTGGTCCATCGTGCCAACCTTCTTTCTAAACCCCGCCTGCAAGTGGGAGAGAACACTAGCCTCCTCTATCCAGTCGTCAACTCTCGAGATGATGACCCTGCCAACCACTTTCTGGATGATGTCAATCAGACTAATGGGTCTGTAGTTCGCGGGGTCATCTCTTGCCCCCTTCTTGTGCACAGTAACTACCTCGGCTCCTTTCCAGGAGTCTGGTACTTGATGACCCCTCGTGATCAGATTCATAATACTGGCAATTAGTTTGGCCCAAACTTCTGGCTCAGCCTTCAGCAGATCTCCGGGGATCCCATCCTGCCCGGCGGCTTTCTTAGGGGTAAGGCGTCTGATTGCCAATAATACTTCTGAGGGCGAAAATAACAGATCTGTATCGTCCAGTTTTACCCCATCACCCAACCCATTCACCCCCAAACTAGATATTTCCTCTATGCCGCCATATAGGGATGAAAAGTGAGTAAACCATTGCTGGCTGGTTATATGTACAGCCAGTGGTTGCGATTTACCCTGCCTTGTTTTGTTAATCAAATCCCAAAAGAGGTTCGAGTTCTTACTGCTCACAGCCAAGGAGAGTTCCTGCCAATGCCGTTCCTCCCACTCCCGTTTGGCCAGAACTAGTGCTTTCAGATAATCCTTTCTGGCCGCTCTAACCAGCAAAGGGTCACCCGAAAGCAGAGCTCTTGTCAGATTTTTCCTAGAGCTCTTACAATGTTCAGTGTACCAAGGTTTGCAAAGAGTAGACGGCATAACCGGAACCCTATTACCTTTCCCCTTGGAAGTAAAGAATTGGCCCACTTGGTCTATTGTTGATTTATAGACAGAATCAAGTAAGGGGTGATGGTGATCAGTAGGTCGGTTGTCTCCCTCCCAGATCTCTAATTTAGAGGACAAACCCTCAATCAGGGTCCTAATACTATCCATCTCGTCCTCCCCTAGGTTGGCCTTGTCCCATTTTAATCTGCGGTTGTTACTACATGGGACCACCTCTTTAGATATTTTTAAGGAGTCACTCACCCCCCTGACATTAAGACCCCCCCAATTGAACTTACAGCACAAGGGGTTGTGGTCACTATCCTGACTAGGAGAGACCTTCATGTCAATGAGGTCCGCCCAGAATCCAACATTCAATAAGATGTAATCTATTCGGGACGGGCCTGATAGTCTATTAAAGGTCACTGCCCCTGACTGGTCGGATAAAGTCCTACCATTAAGGGCTCTTAGTTTAAAATCCCTAGTCAGTGCGTTCAATTGAATAACCTTAGGTGACCATTTCTTAATAGTGGGGAGGGAGAGCGTTGGAATGGACCATTTCGAATCCTCCTCTTCAATTCCCAAAGGGTCATCCCCAAGGAGGGGTTCGAAAGTACAGTTGAAATCACCCCCCACAAGGATTTTAGCCGAACAAGAGCAGTTGGCTAAGGCCATTTCAAGGGCTGATAGAGTCAAAGAGGTAGAGTCACCCGGTGTCCCTCTAACGTAAACATTGAATAGGTCAAGCCTGGCTGCATCCTCCCGTCCTCTCACCGAAAGGTGGAGTATGTCATTACAGTCCACATTGTGGCGTGTGACCCCCCAGTTCAGGTCTATTTTTAACCAAACAATGAGCCCACCCGCTGGTCTGCCCTTACCTCTACTTACAGCAGGCACAAAGTGGGTGGAAAACCCCGATTTGTGCAGCGGGACTAAGCTCCATGTTTCCTGGAAGAGGCAAACTTCAAACTGCTCAATGAATGTATGCCACTCCGGGATGTCGAGCTTCCTCTTTAACCCGGCAATGTTCCATGATAGAAGGTTTATTACCCGTTGTCCTCTGGGAAAAGAAATGCTACCCACCACAGTCGGACTCTCATCAGCCGCCCTACTCGTATGATTCCCCTCCTCACTAACCGGTGAGGTAGTGGATATAGGGCAACCAACCATAATAGGTGGAGGCCCGGCTAGCCCAGAATCTTCATTAATTACATTGGGTATTGCCGTATGGGCGGTAGGTAAACTAACTACTCCTGCTACTGTGGACCCTCCGTTTAATCCAGTATCCTCTGCTCCCGAAAGTTCATACTCACCCCCCCCGAGCCCCAGACTTCAATCGCAGTCTTCCAGCCCTGACAGCTGAGAAAACCGATTGTAAGTATCCAACGGGGTAAAAGGTATTAGGTGGTTCATCCTAGAGCCCATGTTCAGTGAATATCTATTAGGAACCGTAGACCAAGCGGTATGAAGGTCGGGCATCCTGATGGACTGGTGCCCATACTGGGGATAATTATTAGTATAGGAATTTATAAGGGGCGGCCTGAAAGACCGAGATCTCTTGTCGTATTTAGTACTAGTTACATCAAACCTGGGGTAAAAGAATGTTAAAGCCCGTGGGGTGATGCCAGTTTCTCCATTCCCAGGTGGCCAGTTTAAGATATAATCAACTGCCCGCGGGTCTCTAAAATTAACCACTACTAAGTCCCCCTCTATATTTTTCGTGGTACTCCCCAGCCAATTAATCCTTCTGACATGGACTATGTCCCCATCTATATTCGGAGCTATCGGCCTATGCATCCTCAACCAGTGGATGATTTTATTCTTAAGGTCAACATAACCCTCCTTCTTATTACCTATTAGCGGTGGCACCCCCGATAAAACCACAACGTAGGGCACAGCTTCTGGGGGGATCTCGACTTGTGGAACCCTTTTATGAGCAGATCTATTATTTTCACCGCCCTTGACTGTATTTTGGATGTTGCTAATCGGAGCCTTTAAGAGTGGTTTAGAGGGGGCGGCACCAGATGCAGTAGCTGTTGCCTTTGAATGTTTAGACGGCGATAAGTTTTGTGGAGGGGGGTCAACTCTACCCTGGGGCTGGCTAGTTTGCTTAATCGGGGCGGGGACAGAAGAGATTCCAGGTTTCGTTGAGGGTTTAATAGGAGGGGGCCCTGTCAAGGATATAGACTGCACCACCCCATTCCCTTTGTTAACAGAGGCAGTGGACAAACTAGTTATAGCAGCTTCCAAGATGGTTAATCTAATTTCAACCCTCTTGATAGACTCATTAATAGGGCGGAGAAGAGATCTCAACAAAAATTCCAAATTCCCTGTTGCTGGAGAGGGAAGTTGGGGTGAAATAGCAGATGGCATTGCACCATTGTTGTCAATTGGAGCCACGTCATGTGTATCCACTACAGCAGGGCAAAGAGTCGGTATAGCCTCACCCTGTGGTGTTTGATCCTGCTCTACAACTGCTGGGGCCTCACGTATAAAAAGAGTATTAGACCCTTTACCAAAATCGGTGTGCGATGTTTTGGCTGTGCCTAATGCCACCCTATGTTTCTTCCTTCTTTTACTGGGGGGAGGGCGGTGAATCTGGACTACAGATAAGGACTTTTTTTTTTGCTGTTTGTGTTTAGAAATCTCTATAACACGGCTACTGCTAGGGGTGGGTGAGACACTTACAATGTCCTCTGAGGGCAAAGAGGGGGTAGCTACAAAGTCTCGAAATAACAAGGGTACTCCGTCTTGGCTAGTGTTAACCTCGCTCAAATCAATCAAATCAGTCGAATCACCTTCCCGGTTCAGTACATGGAGACTATCGGAGAGGGGTCTGGATTTCATATTCTCAACTGAGCGGCGCCGCTCTGCCCTGCGCTCAGCTAAGGTAGCGTCCTTTTCCCCCTCAGTCTTCTTAGAAAAGTAATTCTCCAGTGAGCCATTACGTAATTTAGGGATTTTACCCGGAGTAGCCTCCTCTGTTGCCATGTCCCTCTTGTATCGGGACACTATCCTCCAAACCGCAAAATGTAAGGGGTCTGGCCCAGCCCGGCCTCCTGCGGCCCCGGACGGCCACAGACGGTCCCGCCCTTGTCCCGGGCTTCTCCCGGCGCCCTCCCGCGCGCTCCCGCGCAGCGGGAACGACTACTTCCTTTAAGGTGAACTAGGGGGCGTGGCCGGCAGGGAGAGGAGCCCAGCTGACAGGGGCGCGCGGGGACTCCTGGAACACAGAGTCCACCCGCTCTACCCTCGCAGCCCTGCCGGTACACAACTAGCCCCAAACAATGCTCCACACGCTGCTACCGCGAAGCGGGACCCGCGCAGCGGGTCCGGCGAGCAGCAGCGGTAGCAGACAGGAAACAGCAGAGGTCCGAGGCTCCCAGTCCGTGGCGTTGAAAGAAGGTATGAAATGAAATGCTCCCGCTGGTGTGAAAGCTGCTGGTAATTAAATACCGCTGGGGTTTGAGGGCGCGGCCGGCAGGGAGAGGAGCCCAGCTGACAGGGGCGCGCGGGGACTCCTGGAACACAGAGTCCACCCGCTCTACCCTCGCAGCCCTGCCGGTACACAACTAGCCCCAAACAATGCTCCACACGCTGCTACCGCGAAGTGGGACCCGCGCAGCGGGTCCGGCGAGCAGCAGCGGTAGCAGACAGGAAACAGCAGAGGTCCGAGGCTCCCAGTCCGTGGCGTTGAAAGAAGGTATGAAATGAAATGCTCCCGCTGGTGTGAAAGCTGCTGGTAATTAAATACCGCTGGGGTTTGAGGGCGCGGCCGGCAGGGAGAGGAGCCCAGCTGACAGGGGCGCGCGGGGACTCCTGGAACACAGAGTCCACCCGCTCTACCCTCGCAGCCCTGCCGGTACACAACTAGCCCCAAACAATGCTCCACACGCTGCTACCGCGAAGCGGGACCCGCGCAGCGGGTCCGGCGAGCAGCAGCGGTAGCAGACAGGAAACAGCAGAGGTCCGAGGCTCCCAGTCCGTGGCGTTGAAAGAAGGTATGAAATGAAATGCTCCCGCTGGTGTGAAAGCTGCTGGTAATTAAATACCGCTGGGGTTTGAGGGCGCGGCCGGCAGGGAGAGGAGCCCAGCTGACAGGGGCGCGCGGGGACTCCTAGAACACAGAGTCCACCCGCTCTACCCTCGCAGCCCTGCCGGTACACAACTAGCCCCAAACAATGCTCCACACGCTGCTACCGCGAAGCGGGACCCGCGCAGCGGGTCCGGCGAGCAGCAGCGGTAGCAGACAGGAAACAGCAGAGGTCCGAGGCTCCCAGTCCGTGGCGTTGAAAGAAGGTATGAAATGAAATGCTCCCGCTGGTGTGAAAGCTGCTGGTAATTAAATACCGCTGGGGTTTGAGGGCGCGGCCGGCAGGGAGAGGAGCCCAGCTGACAGGGGCGCGCGGGGACTCCTGGAACACAGAGTCCACCCGCTCTACCCTCGCAGCCCTGCCGGTACACAACTAGCCCCAAACAATGCTCCACACGCTGCTACCGCGAAGCGGGACCCGCGCAGCGGGTCCGGCGAGCAGCAGCGGTAGCAGACAGGAAACAGCAGAGGTCCGAGGCTCCCAGTCCGTGGCGTTGAAAGAAGGTATGAAATGAAATGCTCCCGCTGGTGTGAAAGCTGCTGGTAATTAAATACCGCTGGGGTTTGAGGGCGCGGCCGGCAGGGAGAGGAGCCCAGCTGACAGGGGCGCGCGGGGACTCCTGGAACACAGAGTCCACCCGCTCTACCCTCGCAGCCCTGCCGGTACACAACTAGCCCCAAACAATGCTCCACACGCTGCTACCGCGAAGCGGGACCCGCGCAGCGGGTCCGGCGAGCAGCAGCGGTAGCAGCAGTGGTAGCAGACAGGAAACAGCAGAGGTCCGAGGCTCCCAGTCCGTGGCGTTGAAAGAAGGTATGAAATGAAATGTTTGTGTTATATAGCCATGTTAAAAGTGACCCAACCATGCTGGAAAGGCAATCAAAAAACACTTTCATGTGTCTTAAGGACATTTTAAGTAATTTCCCTGTGGGCAGTGTTTTCAAATTATGAATTGAAAATCGTTTTTGAGGTAAAGGAATGTTGTTAAAATTTATGTGCGCCATATGCCCCCAAATTTCTTTTTCAGGGGTGCAGCAGGGTGTTCTTGAGACACCCCTGCACCTTTGGAAAAATTCCTAATTTGCGATGAGCTAATTGCTAATCGCAAATTGCACCTTCATTCATATGGGTATCCTGGCCCATGGAAATGAATGGGTAATTTGCAATTAGCAATTTGCTCATTGCAAATTAGGAATGGTAAAGAATTGCTATTTATTCCTTAAAATTCGCTATTTAGGAAATGTAAAATAGTTTGATGGTACATATGGTGGTTCATCTGTAACAAGATAAGAAGCTTAGGGATACATTTATGATGACTGGCGAAATAAAGTGCACATCACTTACTTCATTGGTAGGCCTTTACATGTATTATCTCCTCTGTATTCTTCATCAAGCGTAACTTTAATCTGCAATCCTGAGTAGGCCTCACCTTAAACAAACCTCTGGATAGGCCACACCTTATCGTCATCATGAATTAATCATTTAAAATGCTAGGGACAGATTTATGATAGGTGTATGCCTCTTTTGCGCCACTTACAAAACACTGTCCACGGGGAAATGACTTAAAATGTCCGTAAGACACATGAATGTGTTTTTTTAAAGCGTTTGCAATTTTTTTGGGTCACTTTTAACATGGCTATGTGACTCAAACAGTCAAAATCTAAATTCACCATGCACAGGTGGGAGCATATTTACAAGGAATGTGCTCCATGGGGAAAGGTCTTATAATGTAATATGGGAAAAATGACATCAGAGACAGTGAAATGCCTTATAGAGAAGCATACACCATTATGTCCTTGTCATAATTTTGCAAACCATTCCTTTTCCCCAAAAACGATTTTCAAATCATAATTTGAAAACACTGCACATGTGGAAATGACTTAAAATGTCCTTAATTCAAAATTTGCTATTCTTTATTTTGCGATTGCACTGAAGGATTTGCAAATTTTGCGATTCCTTAAATGCAATGTATCAAACAAAAAATATGTAAAAAATAACATTAAGGATTTGGAAACTACCACCAACTTCTAGTTTGTGGTAATTTCCGAATTCTTTTCAAAAAGCATTTTTTTCCAAAAAACAAAAGGTGCCATATGACGCCAATACATGTCCTTAGGGCATGTATGTGCGCCATATGCCCCCAAATTTCTTTTTCAGGGGTGCAGCAGGGTGTTCTTGAGATACCCCTGCACCCTTGAAAAAATTCCTAATTTGCGATGAGCTAATTGCTAATCGCAAATTGCACCTTCATTCCTATGAGCCTCCTAGCCCATGGAAATGAATGGGTAATTTGCAATTAGCTCATTGCAAATTAGGAATGGTAAAGAATTGCTATTTATTCCTTAAAATTCGCTATTTAGGAAATGTAAAATAGTTTGATGGTACATATGGTGGTTCATCTGTAACAAGATAAGAAGCTTAGGGATACATTTATGATGACTGGCGAAATAAAGTGCACATCACTTACTTCATTGGTAGGCCTTTACATGTATTATCTCCTCTGTATTCTTCATCAAGCGTAACTTTAATCTGCAATCCTGAGTAGGCCTCACCTTAAACAAACCTCTGGATAGGCCACACCTTATCGTCATCATGAATTAATCATTTAAAATGCTAGGGACAGATTTATGATAGGTGTATGCCTCTTTTGCGCCACTTACAAAACACTGTCCACGGGGAAATGACTTAAAATGTCCTTAAGACACATGAATGTGTTTTTTTAAAGCGTTTGCAATTTTTTTGGGTCACTTTTAACATGGCTATGTGACTCAAACAGTCAAAATCTAAATTCACCATGCACAGGTGGGAGCATATTTACAAGGAATGTGCTCCATGGGGAAAGGTCTTATAATGTAATATGGGAAAAATGACATCAGAGACAGTGAAATGCCTTATAGAGAAGCATACACCATTATGTCCTTGTCATAATTTTGCAAACCATTCCTTTTCCCCAAAAACGATTTTCAAATCATAATTTGAAAACACTGCACATGTGGAAATGACTTAAAATGTCCTTAATTCAAAATTTGCTATTCTTTATTTTGCGATTGCACTGAAGGATTTGCAAATTTTGCGATTCCTTAAATGCAATGTATCAAACAAAAAATATGTAAAAAATAACATTAAGGATTTGGAAACTACCACCAACTTCTAGTTTGTGGTAATTTCCGAATTCTTTTCAAAAAGCATTTTTTTCCAAAAAACAAAATGTGCCATATGAAGCCAATACATGTCCTTAGGGCATGTATGTGCGCCATATGCCCCCAAATTTCTTTTTCAGGGGTGCAGCAGGGTGTTCTTGAGACACCCCTGCACCCTTGGAAAAATTCCTAATTTGCGATGAGCTAATTGCTAATCGCAAATTGTACCTTCATTCCTATGAGCCTCCTAGCCCATGGAAATGAATGGGTAATTTGCAATTAGCAATTTGCTCATTGCAAATTAGGATTGGTAAAGAATTGCTATTTATTCCTTAAAATTCGCTATTTAGGAAATGCAAAATAGTTTGATGGTACATATGGCGGTTCATCTGTAACAAGATAAGAAGCTTAGGGATAGATTTATGATGACTGGCGCATCACCAGGGATGTGCCAGTCATCCTGCGCCGCTGTTCCGCCACCCATGGTGTGCTGCATTTACAATGCGGGGCATCATGGGGCAAAAATGGCACAGATGTGTGACGTATCTGTGCTGTAAAGGTAGTGATTGCTGGAGTTGTATCGCAAGTGCGATGCAGCTCAAGCAAGGCTCAGGGGTGCCCCATCTCCACAATGTTGCGTCAAGACCTATGCCTGCTTAAAGCAGGCGCAGGGTTTTGACGCAGCTTTCTCCTATCTGATTGTAAATACGGCACACCATGGGTGGCAGAGCAGCGGTGCACGTTAACTGGTGCATGCCTGGGGATGTGCCATTTAACATAAATCTGCCCCTTTACATTTAAGTATGTGCAGGGGACACAGAGTTGGTGAGGCTTATCTAAGGTTAAGAAGAGATGAGTCCTGTTCACTGAAAAATTTAGACATAGGCTTCACCTGCTCAGCATCGCTGGACATGGCTAAATAATAGCTGCAAAATGTTACTCTTGTTAAACAATTTTACTATTATAATCTCTGAGATTTGTCTCTTACTCTGCAACATCTCATTGTTGTTATCTTTCTTTAAAGATAAAGACAACATCAACATGAGCGACAATCTGCAATCAGTTGATTTTGACCTCATCATTGAACTTGTAATTGAAACATCAGTGGATGTTGATCCCTTGGATGATTTAAATCCTGAGGATGAAGAAGAGCGTGATGAGGATGCAGATTTGTCCGAATTATATGACATAGGGTGGGAAGCTGACCTGCTTGAGCCTATGGAACTATAAACATTTATTTTTAAAATTTATAATAAATAAAAAGTAAAAGTGTAAACCGTTTAATTTAAAAATAAAGACACCTTCAAAAACAGGTTATGTGTAGTGTCTTCAATAAAATATTAAAATATGCTCATAAAATTAGATCAAATTCACATATAAAATAGCACAGGTAACATGAATATAAATTCCATTTCTTTTCTGCTATTTCTGTATTGTAAATTTGCCAAGGACTAAAAAATCTTCTATTTAAAATGTCAAGTAGTGTGTTAAGTTTTTGATCACTGGTATTGATTTACTGTTTGGTAATAGTGGTTAATAACATTTTTTAATATATTTTACCACAGATTCAACTGCAGATCATTTCAACATTTCACCATGCCAACGAAAGAAAGAGAGAGAAAGGCTGCAAAACGTCAAAGACAGCAGGTGAATCAAAAGAAGCAGCAGTCCTCTAACAAAAAGATTTGCCAAGTCACGAAGAAAGCACCGGGTAAGAGTACAAAAACATTCATAAGAAATATGTGTAGTAAAAAAAATATTACTACAGAAAATGTTTCAGTCCATAAAAAGAGAAGCAATTCAAATGGAAAGGAAAGGCCAATCAAAAATTTTACTGCTAGAGCAAGAGATAACTCTGTGCATGATAGTAGAAGGAAACAACAGTTTAGGGACATTCGTAAACGAATGTTCCGCAACAGGATAATTGGCAATTTGTTAAAAAATATTAAGAAAGGTCAACAGAAAGTGGTTTTTTATAAGAGAAAAAAAAAAGTTGAGAAAGTTATTGATCAGGCATTTGAAATTAAACGTAAGTTATTTATTTTGATAATCAATAGAATTAGGAAGCTAAACAAGGCAATTTATGATTTCAAAAGAAATAGTAGATGGAAGAGAATAGTTAATCGTAGTAATTTTTGTGAAGTTTTTTCTGGAGAATGGATTCATAGTTCAAGCTGTGAGGCATTTTTTAATGAGGAGAGTTATTTCCAGGATAATGATTTGGTGCATGCAGTTGACACCAGTGGTCGTGCTTATGAAGTGAAAGATGGTTGTCCAGTTGAAAAAGAAAAACTTGTGACAACAGAGGCAGAAGAGGTGTTAGGTAATGAGGTTTTAGGAAGACGTGCTAAGGGTCCTGTGTACACCTGGAAGTGTAGTAGTATTTGTAGTGTGCGACAGGATTCCATCAATTTGCTTTGTGATTTTGTACGGTCATTTAATAAGAAAAGTTTGAAGCAGAAAATAAGGTTGTTGCAAGATTTAGATCCTTGCAGAGTGAGAGAAGTGACAGGTTTGCATGGTCATTCACTGGCTTGTCTTTCCAGGAGAGTATGCCAGAGTGTTTTTCATCATTTCAGGATGCTAGCAGTGCATCATAATAAAGTGAGGAAATTAGTTAGAATGTTGTATTATGCTAAGAGTCCAGCAATTATGCTTAAACAATTATGCGCTGCTCTTTTGCATGGTTCTGAAATTGATGTGAAGAATATATGTGAAGAAATTGAGTTTTGTTACTTTGGAAGTAAAGAGGAGAATGTTGAAATTGACCAAGAAGAAGCGGGTAATGTGGAAGATAGTGTACAGGTTTCCAGTACAGATAATTTCCAGAGGGAAATTGTCACATTTCAGGTCAAATCAAGTGAGAGGCCAAATTTCACTTGTGTGTGTTGTCGACGCACTTATTATAAGAATCAGACTAAGTTAGTGGATTTATATGCAAAAAGTGAAAGGGAAAATAATAGTGAATGGAAGGATTTTGCAACATACTTGATGGTAGAAAATTGTTTTGATTTGGGATTGGATTAACGTGTGTGTACTTATTGTTGTTGCAAATTAAATCAAAACCAGATGCCTGCTAGAGCAGTTCATAATAATCTGGAATTGGTTGAGATTCCTTCTGAATTGAAGGATTAAAATACTTATGAATCTATTTTGATTCAAAGTATCCATCCCTTTCAGGCTATTGTAAGAATGGAGCCAAAGACAGGGAAATTGCCTCCATCAGATTTACAGAGAGGATTAAAGGGAAGAGTTGTTTATTTGCCTCTAGATTTGAAGAAAAACATTAACACAATTGGAGTAGAAAAAGTGGAAGAGGAACCTCTGGTTATCTTAGTTAATGGGGTTCCGACAAAGAATAAGAAAATATGGCAAGATTTAGTAGATGTTAGGAAAGTTAAAAAGGCAACATTGTATTTGAAAAAAAATAATAAATACTATAAGAATGTATATGTTGCAGAAGAGGAAGTAAGTGAGGAAGAGGATAGCGATTTGTGTGCTGGTCAAATTGAGAAAGTAGAACCCTCTACTAGTGAAGAAATATATGAACATTATAGTGTTCATCCTTTGCATTCCAAGGAAGTCATGGGGAATGCTATTGAGTTGTTTCAAATGAAACAAGCCAAAGGGAGTCCCATTAGTGTTTGGGAGGAAAGTTTGGAAGCTCGGTGTTTCCCACAGCTTTTTCCAACAGGTCAGGGAGGAAGATATAATGAGCGACCTCATCAAATTCCTGCTTCTGAATACCGGACTTTGCAATTGTATGCAGGAGATGCTAGGTTTCGACAATGCATTCCCTATTTGTTTCATCTCCTGTTTGAAAGTGATCTGTCTGGACTGTCATATGCAGTGAACCACATCTTGAAAAGTGGTATACACATGCAAAACATCTCGGCAAGTGACTTTATGGATAAAGTCAATGTCCAAGACAGTATTTTGGATTCTCACCTGATTAATCTCATGGCGTGTCAGCGTGGTACTAATGAGTACTGGTACCGTCGTCATGGTGATTTAAAATGTATGCTGAGGAACTTAGGTACTCCCACATGGTTCCTCACTCTGAGTTGTGCCGAGTATGGCTGGGAAGACTTACTTGAATTTCTACGAGAGGCAAATGCTAACGTAGATAACATCGAATTCAAGACACCCGGAGAACTGTGCTCTTTGGATCCAGTCAATGTATGTAGGTACTTCAATCATAGATTTGAAGCTATGATGTCTTTCATCATGAATAAGGAGAATCCACCTCTTGGAGAGGTGTTGGATTTCTTCTGGAGAAAGGAGTACCAAGCAAGAGGTGCTCCTCATATACATATGTTGCTGTGGATCAAGGATGCACCTAAATTTGGAACGGATCCAGAAGACTCAGTGATGAGTTTCATCCAACAGTATTCTACGTGTGCTGTTCCAAACGCAAAGGAGAAGAAAAGCCTAAGAGAAAAAGTTCTGCGTTTCCAAAGCCATCGATGTGGAAAGTACTGCCGTCGTAAATTCCGAAACAAGGACAAGTTCTACACCAAATGTCGTTTCGGCTTTCCACGACCGGTGATTTCTAAAGGAAGAGTAAACAGTTTGATGTCTTCGCTGCGACATAATGTCATGAAGAAATCACCTAAAAACACATACAATTTGAAGAGGAACGAAGAGTCCAAGTACATCAACGACTACAACCCGGTGATTTTGTCCATGTGGAATGCTAACATGGATATACAGTTTGTGGCTGATAACTGTATGGCTGTGGCTCGGTATGTGACATCTTACATCACCAAAAAAGAGAAGACAGAATTGAAGGATATGTGGGAGGACATTTCCCATGAAAAGAGCCTCAGCAAGAAGTTGTACAGTTTCAGTCTGAAGATGTTGTCGCATCGAGAAATTGGAGCTTACGAATGCTCTGACCGGTTGTCTTCAGCAAGTCTCTATGCCAAGTCCAGGAGTATCGTTTGGGCGAGTCTGGGTCTTGCTGCAACGCGTAATCGAGTTCTGAAACCTGTGCGGGAAATTGAGTATTTGGCGGAAAAGGAGCCAAACAGTACCGACATTTTGAAGACCAACATGTTGGATACATATTATCCAAATAGAAGCAGTCACCTCGACAATGTTTGTCTGTATGAGGTTCTTCAAAATTACATATTCAAGAGGAACATCAAAGAAGATACTGAGAAAGGAGTGTATGCTGTAATAGGAAGTGAGGGATATCTGGTCAAGCAAAGAAAATGCCACTTGGTAAACCATCGAAAATTGAGTGGCGAATCTCCTGAAAAAAAGGAGTTTTTCTATTTAGCACTTTTGCAACTTTTCAAGCCTTGGCGTGCAGAAGAGGAACTGCTTGGAGATTTCCTCTGTTACGAAGACTCTTTCAATGCCGCCAAGGAGACCATAGAATGTCCTGCTTTTCCCAAATATGTAGAAATGTTGAATGCGGAAATTGAGCAGGAAGCAACGATTGCAGCCGAGATTGCCAGAGACAGTTCTCAGGACAGTCAGAGTTCTGCTTCATTGAGTCAGGATCCACTAGGAGGACCTGTTATCGAAAATGAAGCTGCCACTGCCATGAATGAAGTGGAAAGAGCCATGGCACATGCTCAGGAGGATGCGGTTAACTTAGAAGAGTTGGAAAGACAACTCAACGTTGAGCAGAGGAAAATATATGACGAAGTTACCATGCAAATTGATCATGGATTAAGTCATGACAAGAAAGAGTGCTCATGTACGTCGTTGAAGCCTGTCCGACTGTACGTGAGTGGAGAAGCGGGAACTGGAAAAAGTTTCCTCATTAAAGCAATTTCATGCTATTTGCAGGAAAGGACAGAGTCATCGCTGTCTTGTGTTGTCACCGCTCCAACTGGACTGGCAGCACATAACATTAAAGGGATTACTTTACATCGTTTACTGATGCTGCCAGTGGAGCATGACAACAAATTACAATATCACAAGCTATCTGGAGATGCTTGTTTTGAAGTTTCAAGAATCTTGAGGAAAATGAAACTTCTTATCATTGACGAAGTAAGCATGGTTTCCAATGTCATGCTTGCCTTTGTGCATTTGAGAATGCAAGAAGTTCTCAAAACAGAGTATGATGTGTTATTTGGTGGCAAACACATCATTGTTTTCGGAGATCTTTTGCAGCTGACACCAGTGAAAGGGCAACCTGTGTTCAAAATGCTCACGCATGAAGATACCAGGAAGTGCCTAGGCAGCATTGGCAACGTCAATATATGGTTAAACTTCAATTATGCTGAACTGCATGAAAATATGCGTCAGGCGAAGGATGAAGTTTACAAGACTATTCTACAAGATGTTAGAATTGGAAAAGTGACCGAGCATGGGAAAGAAGCTTTACATGCACGATTACTGTCAAATTTATATCCAGAACAAGATGTTGTGCCTGAGAATATTTTTCAGAAAATTACTGATAAGAAATCTGGAATATGTTTGATGCCAACTCTTGCAGAATGTGCCAAATTCAACAACAAAATGTTGCATTTAGAAAAGCAAGAGATTGTGAAACTGGAAGCTATTGACAGAGTAGAGCATATGGGATCAACAATTATTTTGTCTGAGAATCTGAAAACAAAATTGGATTCATTAGAGAAGAGTATATCTAAAACTGCAGGTTTTGAAAAGACTCTGAATGTGTGCTTGAACTGCCGTATAATTTTAAGAAGGAATTTACATGTTGAAAGAGGTCTGGTAAATGGATCAATGGGTAATGTTGTTGATTTTGTAAAATACAGAAATAGAGATGGAATTGAATTTTTAAAAATTAAATTTGATGGCATTGAGGAAGTACAGCTAATTGGTCGTTGCTCTGCTAGATTTTTGCTTGTAAAAGACTTATATGTTCGCCGTAAGCAGTTTCCTGTTTGCTTGGCATATGCGGTGACAATCCATAAATCGCAAGGTTTAAGTGTAGACTGTGCATTGGTGAATATTGGCAGTTCTGTGTTCAAGGAGGGTATGGCATATGTGGCATTGTCACGAGTTAGAACTTTATCGGGATTGTACTTGATTGAGTGTGATGTCACAAACATTTGTGCGGATCTAGATTGTGTTAAGGAATACAATAGGTTAAGAAGAGAGTATGCGCCACATTTGCCTCAGTATCCTTTGTTTGAGAAACGTGTGGTAGGCCGGAAACGAAGAAATGTGACCAATACTGGGGAGGTTGTAGCAAAAAGATGAAAAGTCGATGAACCTAAAATTACAAGCAGAAACAAAAAGGATTCTGTTGAAGATGTTGTTGGTTTTCAATTTGAAAACAGTTCTGGTGTCAACTGCTATGCTAATGTAGTGGTTAATGTTTTGTTTTCTCTAGAAAATGTAAAAGAAGAGATTGTGGTCAATTCTGATCAAAGATTTTGCAGTTTGTTAAATTCTGTGTTAGAGAAATGTAGCACTGATAGAACAAACATAGAAAGTGTGTCTGAAATTCGAAATCTGTTAGACAGATGTTCAGGCCAAACACAATTCTCTCAAAATATTCAGCAAGATTGTCAGGAGTTTTTAATGTATATGCTTGATGTATTGCATGCTGAAGGTGTAGATGTAGATCAGCTGTTTGGGCTTTCTTATCAATGGCAGCATGACTGCGAGAACTGTATGGTATCAAGTACTACTAGTGTAGACTCAGAAAGATTTATATATTTAACTTTGCCAGACAGTAAATCAGTCTCCTTTAATAAGCTAGTAAAAGCAGCTGATCACAACATGGAGTGTAGCCAATGTAAATCTGAAATGATGTCCACATTATTTATACGAACATATGGCCAGTATGTCATTTTAATGTTCCAACGATGTAGGCCTGATGGAACAAAATTGACAACTTTAATTAAAAATTTTGTAGCTTCGCAGTTGTCAATATCAGGAAGGACTTTTGTAACTGCAGCAATTATATATCATGACGGCCCTTCAATAACATCAGGACATTACACAGCTTATTTAAAGTCTAGAAATGGCTGGTCATTCTGCAACGATTCTGTTTTAATTTTCAAAAAAAAATTGCCGTATGACCTTAAAAACTCTTACCTGGTGTTTTTAAAACCAACATTTTAGGGAAATAATCTCGGGATGTGCTCTGTGGAATTTCAAGAAGTTCTAATGGCTCCTACACAATTTGGCCTTGAGGATAAGTGTAGTTCAGAGACATAACTTCTAACCATAAGACTGGACGTCATGGAGAAATAAGTGCACTTTGAATGAGTTCAGAAAAAACTATTTCTTTTTATAAGCTAATTGAAGCAGCCAATCAAAACATAGAGTAGAGGGAATGTAAGTCTGCAATGCTGTCTACTGTTTTACATTGCTTGGTGATTGAAAGTGATGTAGAGAATTAAATAATTGTAGTAGTCATAGAGTTAGTGTAAGTCTGCTTCATAGTAAGCAGTATCAGTGTCATAGGAAATGTAGAACATGACTGAGCAAGAAGGGGAAGATATTACTATTCCTGGATTGTGAAAATGATCTTCAACATTTTAATTCTGAAAGTTGCAGAAATGCCAAATGACGGGATTGGCTTACAAGAAATCCAAGAGTTATAAATGGCTCTGACAAGATTTGGCCTTGTGGAAACTTGTGGTAGAGAGCAAGAAGTCATTTATTGCATGTAACATGTTTTTAAAAACGATGGAGATTTTCTTTCAGAAAGTGGCGGGCTGAAAGTAATAACAGCACAACAGAGTGTAAGCTGTTCATAGGACAACCTTTGACGTCATGGAAAGTAAGTTAACTTTAAGGAGTTCTGAATTCTGATTTGTTATGTTGTATGGGTTTTTTAAACACAATCATTTTGATTGTGTTTTTTTTTTCCCCGCTGTTATATGATGAATACCTTAAAGTCACTGTTTTTAGTGAATTTTGATACATTCTGAGAACAGCAAAAATAAACCATTTAACATGTATAATTAATTCTGTACTGTTTGCATTTATGATGTATATGTAGAACTGTGTAGGAGGCATGGAGAAGGTGAGGCTTCTGTAAGTGTCAAAGTTGTTGCATGCAGTGCTGCGCTTCTGCGTATTCTTTCATATGCTAGACTACATCTGCACAATGATATACCTAAGCAAAGGAAACACAAGTGATGTGATTGTGAAATGAGCAAAATAAATTGCACGTATTTCATTTACATCACCTGTGTTTCCTATCATTACGAATCACATTGTGCAGATCAAGTTTAGGTCTGTCCAGGGAAACATAGGAGGTTTGGACTTTGTTCAAGAGTGCAGTGGACATGACTCACTTCATTGGTAGACCTTCACATATATTATGTCCTCTATTCTCTTCAACAACTCGAAATTTCATCTGCAACCCTGAGTAGGCCTCACCTCAAACAAACCTCTGGATAGGAGACATCTTATTGGCATCCTGAAGCAATTATTTAAAATTTTAGTGTCTTGCGACACTTTTCTGAGACAACAGCAATGCAAAAGATGCACCATGTTTTAAGATAGGCCTCACTTCATCTGCATCAAGATACTGTTAGTTTAAAATGTATATCTTTAGGACTGTGTAGGGGGCCTGGAGAAGCAGAAGCTTCTGTAAGTGTCAAAGTTGTTGAAAAACTGTTTGTCCTTCAATCTTTTCCCTTGTCTTTTGTAATTTTTAAATACATGTTTTAATATTTTTCAAATGTTTGTTCTCTCTTTCACAGATTGAAAGTATAAAAACAAAAAGTGAGTAATTTAACGACAATTATAAGGTAAATGTTTTGTACTCTTTTCGTTACATTTCTATCACATTCACCTACTATTAGTTCCACAGCTTCATTTCTTTAACCCTCAGTTTCCTGCCTTTGCTACTTCCCTCATTCCTTTCTCTATTACCTACTTACTCAACTCCTTCCACTCTTTTTGTCAGTCCCTCTCTTCTCATAGTTCCTCACTCTTGTTCACTCACTCCGTCTCTATTACTCTTAGTGTCTTTGACTGATCACTGTATCACTATTTGTTCATAATGCTTTCTCTGTGTAGTTGAAGCACACTAAGGGGCATATTATGAACACAGCCAATAAAATTATTGCTCTTTTTATTGGCAGAAAACTGGTGCAAAAGTGGTTTTAGCGGCAGTTTTCTGCCGCAAAAGCAGCTTTAGCGACACATTTCTGCCAATAAAAGCTGCAAAACTTTTATTGCCTATTTTGATGATATGGCTCTATGTTACTTACATTTCTTTGCTGTTTCAATTAATCTTTTTCTGTTATTTTTTGTTTTCTGTTTTCTATTTTTTCTCTCTGTTATTCCTCATGTTTTAATCTTATTTTGAACATTCACTCACATTCTCCAAGAAACTCTTCTTTGTTAATGTTATACTCTCTTTTTTTTTCTTTCACTTCGTTATCTATTTTGTTTTTCACAATTATACCCTCTTCCGTCTTTTCTTCGGTAAATAGATCTATTAAACAGTATCTCTTCTTTACTCCCTATAGCTGTCTTTCTTTTAACATCACTCTCTGTTTACTTTCCTTATACTTACTCTTTTTAAAAAAAAAAAAAATTTTTGGTTAGCTCCCGGTCCGCGTACCGGGAAGCTAACCGGGAAGCGAACCAAAAGAAATAGAGCTTGCCAGAGTGCTAAACATTCTAGCAATTTTTTTTGAAAGGGAAGGTAGTTCTGAAAAGAACTTTTTTTTTATATTTTTGTTGTTTTATATTTTTTTTTTATTTTTTTTTTATTTTTTGTTTTTTTTGTATTTTTTGAACGATTTTATATTTTTTTGGGGTTTTTTGGGGGGGAAACAACAAAAAACAGGCATTGAAAAGGGCTCAACAGGAGCAAAAAAAAAATTACTGGGGGCGGTTAGGGCAATTATGATGTTCATAAGCCAGGTTGATAGCATTTATGCTCATATTGCCACATGCTAACAACGCACGACAGTGCATACAAGTGTGTATCATGTGGCCAAAATTTTCTTGTATGTTTGGCACAGTTTCCCGTGCCTCTGCTGGTGTCAATGAAATTGATATTCTTGATCTGGCCACAGGAGTTGATCTTGGATTTTCCTGCAAATCCCGTATTTCCGCCCGGCTATAATTGAGTGGATGCTTCCTGGTCATGTGCCTGTGCACAGTATGGTTCCCATAACTATATTTCTTATCCGTCCCTCTGGATAATTGTTCTTTGCAGATGAGGCAGGTGACATACCTCGCATTCACTTTTTTTTGGCCAGGAGGGATCGAATAAAACTGCCAGATGAAACTGGCTTTCTTATGGGAAACCCGGGGCACCTCTTCTGAGAACTGTGGTTCTTCTCCCTCCTCTTCCTCCATTTCTTCCTCTTCCTCCTCAGTGTTGGTCATGACCTGGGGAGGTGGTCCTCTCTTCCCATGAGGAGGTGGAGGTGGTGGTGGTGGTGCACCAGCTGAAGCAACTACTGAAGCCATTTCTGATATAGTAATAAAGGTCTTCCTCTCACAATGATGAAAGTCAGAGTGAGGAAAGAAGGAGGGGTTTTCATCATTTGGGAAAAACAATACTTCTCAACCAATGAAAAGTGTTATTTTTAGGTCACCTGACCTAGCCTTACATGATTATGAAACCAAAAGTGAAATGAACCAATGAAAAGTGTTATTAACAAGTCACATGACCTGTTATGCTTACGTTACGCGCTCCGGTCCGTGCCCCGGATAGCTTCCGGGTCGCTGCGCTTCGCGCCTCGGTCCGCGCCCCGGGGCACTTCCGGGTGCGCTGACGCGGTACGTCACAAGACGCATTACGCGGCAACGCGATACGTCGCGCTTTTGCGACGCGCCGCGGATCGCTTTCGGGGAGCTGCGTTTCGCGCCTCGGTCCGCGCCCCGGGGCACTTCCGGGTGCGCTAACGCAGTACGTCATAAGACGCATTACGCGGCAACGCGATACCGTCACTATGTTGATTTCTTACCGGTTCGCGGACCGGGTCGCGGCATCAATTTGAGCTAATGGAAAGCTTTCCGGTTCGCGGACCGGGAGCGAAACAAAAAAAATATTTAAAAAAATTTATTAATAAACATATAAAATATATTTTTGGATTTAAAGAAGAATACATTTTACAGCTATAGATATTAGCTTTTAAAAAACCAATGAAATTCACTGAAAAAACCATAGGTTATAGACCATATATAGTTAGGAATTAGCATTTACAAAACCTTGAAAATTCACTGAAAAAACCATAGGTTATACACCATATATAGTTAGGAATTAGCATTTAAAAAACCTTATTTTACTCACACAAAACCAATGAAATTCCATATATAGTTAGTTGTACTAACTATATATCGCGCACCCGCAATCCACTGCTGATCATGTCACATATTACATCATTCATGACATGGTCAGTGACATCACTGATGACATCACTGATGACATCTCAAATGACATCACTGATGACATCACTGATGACATCTCAAATGACATCACTGATGACATCACTGATGACATCTCATTTGACATTACTGATCACATCACTGATGACATCATTCATGTGATAATACGATGAACCTCTTCAGACTCTAATATAACCTTAGATACACTCAGTGTAAACAGACACTCACAGACTGTCACTCATCCATGGAGTTACTTACACACCTAGTCAGTCATGCAAAGAATCAATCACACCTCCATTTTCACAACTATACAGTTATACACACCTTACTTATTCAAACATATACTAAAACATATTTACTCACTTATACAATCCTGGATACAAGTGCACAATGATCCATACAGCCACTCACACATTCACTGGCTCTTATGCACAGTTATTTATATATGTCAACTCTCACATGTACTGTATTTTACATATGTACTTACTTTGACATGTAGCACTGAGATATCTATTCACTCACCAATACAGTCATGCACATAGTCAACCGCCCATACAGCTGTTTCCACATGCACTTTTGAACCCATACATCTATGCACAGAGTCATACACCTCCCAGCCACCCACACACACACTCAGTCTCCCATACAAATGCTTGGGCAACCAATCAATAACCCATATAGTTACTCATATAGCTACTGATCAACACATGCAGCAGTTTACAGAACAACAGACATAATGATGCACAAATTAAGACAGTTTAGTCACTAAACCATGCACTCAGTGAGACACATTTAACCACTCACTCATACAGTCAGTCATGCACCTACTAAATCCTTCATCCAGACACTTATACATCTACTCATTCTTAAATATGTAAGACATATTTTAACTTTACAGAAAAATACAGTCACTGGATGTTGTCATCAGTGATGTCATCAGTGATGTCATTTGAGATGTCATCAGTGATGTCATCAGTGATGTCACTGACCATGTCATGAATGATGTAATATGTGACATGATCAGCAGTGGATTGCGGGTGCGCGATATATAGTTAGTACAACTAACTATATATGGAATTTCATTGGTTTTGTGTGAGTAAAATAAGGTTTTTTAAATGCTAATTCCTAACTATATATGGTGTATAACCTATGGTTTTTTCAGTGAATTTTCAAGGTTTTGTAAATGCTAATTCCTAACTATATATGGTCTATAACCTATGGTTTTTTCAGTGTATATATATATATATATATATATACATATATATATATATATATATATATATATATATATATATATATATATATATATATATATATATATATATATATATATATATTACCTACTGGCGATAGCCAGTAGGTATATATAGTTAGGATTGTTTTCCATAGGGAAATCGCAACATTCTATTGGGAATAACTTTGGCGCCGGTTGAAGAATCTTCCTGAAATTTTCCTTAACTTTGCCTCGCGGCGCTCCGGTCCTTCCCTGAAAGTTTGGGGGGGATTCGTCAAGCGCGGCAGAGATAAAAGGGGGGTCCCAAAACGTGTTTTCCCCATGTTAATTTCCATAGGGCGGTTGGACTCACTTTTAGCCCGAACGGCTGAATGCTTTTCCACCAAACTTGGCAAAATTGTAGGGACTGGTAGCCCAATGTGCCTTTGCTATGTCTCAAGATATGTGCTCCAGTGGTTTTTACGAAAATTAACTTTGAAAAAATATATATTGGGCTACATTGGGCTATATATATGTTAGAGCCCAAATATAGCCCAATGTAGCCCAATGTAGCCCAATGTAGCCCAATGTAGCCCAAAGATGGCCACCAGAGACAAAAAAAAACAAATGTAGCCCAAATATCAGCCAGATGTAGCCCAACTATAGCCCAATGACAGAATGTCCCAGAGTGTTCTAAAGAACAACTAGAGCGCTAACAGTCTTACTTATGACAAAAGTATGGCACACCTGAAGTCATCTTGATTGGAATAAAGTGTTAACACTTAAAACATTTAATTTGCAAAGGAACAAAATGAGGGGGTTCATTTTGCCATAGAAATTATGATTAGTGCTGAAGAAAGAAAAATTAGGGCACATTTTGAGTGACTTCACAAATCCTCTTATATTTCATTAAAAAATTTCTGATATGCAGTCTCCCAAGATGGCCACCGGAGACAAAAGAGCCTGTGCTTAAAAACTCTGTTAGCAAAGCAGGCATTTGAGATTTAAAAAATAGTTAGGATTGTTTTCCATAGGGAAATTACAACATTCTATTGGGAATAACTTTGGCGCCGGTTGAGGAATCTTCCTGAAATTTTCCTTAACTTTGCCTCGCGGCGCTCCGGTCCTTCCCTGAAAGTTTGGGGGGGATTCATCAAGCGGGGGCCGAGATAAAGGGGGGTCCCAAAACGTGTTTTCCCCATGTTAATTTCCATAGGGCGGTTGGACTCACTTTTAGCCCGAACGGCTGAATGGTTTTCCACCAAACTTGGCAAAATTGTAGGGACTGGTAGCCCGATGTGCCTTTGCTATGTCTCAAGATATGTGCTCCAGTGGTTTTTACGAAAATTAACTTTGAAAAAATATATATTGGGCTACATTGGGCTATATATATGTTAGAGCCCATATGTAGCCCAATGTAGCCCAATGTAGCCCAATGTAGCCCAAAGATGGCCACCAGAGACAAAAAAAAACAAATGTAGCCCAAATATCAGCCAGATGTAGCCCAACTATAGCCCAATGACAGAATGTCCCAGAGTGTTCTAAAGAACAACTAGAGCGCTAACAGTCTTACTTATGGCAAAAGTATGGCACACCTGAAGTCATCTTGATTGGAATAAAGTGTTAACACTTAAAACATTTAATTTGCAAAGGAACAAAATGAGGGGGTTCATTTTGCCATAGAAATTATGATTAGTGCTGAAGAAAGAAAAATTAGGGCACATTTTGAGTGACTTCTCAAATCCTCTTATATTTCATTAAAAAAATTCTGATATGCAGTCTCCCAAGATGGCCACCGGAGACAAAAGAGCCTGTGCTTAAAAACTCTGTTAGCAAAGCAGGCATTTGAGATTTAAAAAATAGTTAGGATTGTTTTCCATAGGGAAATCGCAACATTCTATTGGGAATAACTTTGGCGCCGGTTGAGGAATCTTCCTGAAATTTTCCTTAACTTTGCCTCGCGGCGCTCCGGTCCTTCCCTGAAAGTTTGTGGGGGATTCATCAAGCGGGGGCCGAGATAAAGGGGGGTCCCAAAACGTGTTTTCCCCATGGTAATTTCCATAGGGCGGTTGGACTCACTTTTAGCCCGAACGGCTGAATGGTTTTCCACCAAACTTGGCAAAATTGTAGGGACTGGTAGCCCGATGTGCCTTTGCTATGTCTCAAGATATGTGCTCCAGTGGTTTTTACGAAAATTAACTTTGAAAAAATATATATTGGGCTACATTGGGCTATATATATGTTAGAGCCCATATGTAGCCCAATGTAGCCCAATGTAGCCCAATGTAGTCCAATGTAGCCCAAAGATGGCCACCAGAGACAAAAAAAAACAAATGTAGCCCAAATATCAGCCAGATGTAGCCCAACTATAGCCCAATGACAGAATGTCCCAGAGTGTTCTAAAGAACAACTAGAGCGCTAACAGTCTTACTTATGACAAAAGTATGGCACACCTGAAGTCATCTTGATTGGAATAAAGTGTTAACACTTAAAACATTTAATTTGCAAAGGAACAAAATGAGGGGGTTCATTTTGCCATAGAAATTATGATTAGTGCTGAAGAAAGAAAAATTAGGGCACATTTTGAGTGACTTCTCAAATCCTCTTATATTTCATTAAAAAAATTCTGATATGCAGTCTCCCAAGATGGCCATCAGAGACAAAAGAGCCTGTGCTTAAAAACTCTGTTAGCAAAGCAGGCATTTGAGATTTAAAAAACGTTTTAATATATAAAAACGTTATCCGCTAATAGAATTAGCATTTAAAAAACCTTGCGAATTCAATGAAAAAACCATAGGTTTAAGGCCTTATATAGTTAGGAATTAGCATTTAAAAAACCTTGCGAATTCACTGAAAAAAACATAGGTTTCAGGCCTTATATAGTTAGGAATTAGCATTTAAAAAACCTTTGAAATTCACTAAAAAAAAAACATAGGTTTCAGGCCTTATATAGTTAGGAATTAGCATTTAAAAAAACCTTGCAAATTCACTGAAAAAACCATAGGTTTCAGGCCTTATATAGTTAGGAATTAGCATTTAAAAAACCTTTGAAATTCACTGAAAAAAACATAGGTTTCAGGCCTTATATAGTTAGGAATTAGCATTTAAAAAACCTTGCAAATTCACTGAAAAAACCATAGGTTTCAGGCCTTATATAGTTAGGAATTAGCATTTAAAAAACCTTTGAAATCACTGAAAAAAACATAGGTTTCAGGAGTTATATAGTTAGGAATTAGCTTTTAAAAAACCTTTGAAATTCACTCAAAAAAGTATAAGTTTTAGTGGTGTTATAGTTAGCTGGACATTTTCCTCATACAAAACCATTGAAATTGCTCCTATATAGTTAGTTGTACTAACTATATTTCGCGCACCCGCAATCCACTGCTGATGATGTCACATATTAGATCATTCATGACATGGTCAGTGACATCACTGATGACATCTCAAATGACATCACTGATGACATCACTGATGACATCATCCACGTGACAATCACATACACCTTTTCATACACTATTACAATTTTTCATCACTCAGTGATTCATAGATGTATACACACATCTAATCACTTACCTATGGATTCACTCATACATGCTGTCAATGAACAATAGAACACTATCAAAAATACTTATACATCTATATCGACATTAAACAACAGCACGCATCCTATTCACATATGAAGTCATCCTACTCACTTATGCAAACAATGGATCATACTTACATATTTACTTAGCAAAACACTTATACAAACACCACTTCTTCTATTCATTTAGATAGTAAGTCATACTTAGTGAATTATAAAATCATTATTACAAGTATACAGTTATCCATACAGTCACTCACACAATCATTGTGTCTTATGTATACTTATTTATATACAACAACTGACACATACACTGCCTTTTATTTTTCTATTTTGTTGGACCTGTACCACACCCATAAAGATATTCACTCACCCAAACAACTGTTAGAACATGTAGTTTTAACTTCATATATCTACTGAATCAACTATTCAACTATTCACACATCTTCGGACAGTCACACACCCCCCACCGAACCACACACACACTTTCACACTCCCATACAAATACTCAGTTAACTATTCAATAACTAATATAGACTTTCACATAGCTAGTAACCAACTGTAGAATCAGTTTACACAACAATTGACAAAGTGATACAGATATTCACACAGTTTAGTCACTATCCACTATATTTAGTGAGACATTATAAATTGGTCAAGTAAACAGTCAAATACACTGCTACTAAATCCTCCATCCAAATATTTATTTATATATATCCACTTATTCTTCAATGCAAATTGCTATATATATAATGCATATTTAAATAAGGAAGCAAACCACATTCACTGGATGATGTCATCAGTGATGTCATCAGTGATGTCATTTGAGATGTCATCAGTGATGTCACTGACCATGTCATGAATGATCTAATATGTGACATCATCAGCAGTGGATTGCGGGTGCACGAAATATAGTTAGTACAACTAACTATATAGGAGCAATTTCAATGGTTTTGTATGAGTAAAATGTCCAGCTAACTATAACACCACTAAAACTTATACTTTTTTTATACTTTTTTGAGTGAATTTCAAAGGTTTTTTAAAAGCTAATTCCTAACTATATAACTCCTGAAACCTATGGGTTTTTCCAGTGAATTTCAAAGGTTTTTTAAATGCTAATTCCTTACTATATAAGGCCTGAAACCTATGGTTTTTTCAGTGAATATATATATATATATATATATATATATATATATATATATATATATATATATATATATATATATATATATATATTCACTGGAAAACTAAACACCCACTTCCCATACAAAGAAATGGAAAGTTTGCATCTCTGCAGCCTCTCTTATTTTTCTCCTTATTCATTTTCCGCTCAATCAACACATCATCCACACATATACACAACTACTTGCTGCATACATTAGCTGTGATTATCAACTATTCTTCTATTTCATATACCTATTCAAAGTGCAGGCCTTTATCAGACATTTTTATTGTAACAAGTACCCCAGCCGAAGACACTGTAAATTTGCACACTTGCTCCCTTTCTTGGTTGGGATTATCAATTATTCTTCAATTTCATATTCTGATTCAAACTCAAGGCCCTTTATCGAGCCTTTTTGTTGTAACTACTGTTGCAGGAATTCTTCTCCTACACAGAACTGTGCATAAAGACTTAGGACCTCAGTGAATTACGGTGTACCAAAACCCACCTTAGCACCCAAACCCCCTACCAGACTAGCAATCAGTGACTCATTGGTTCTTCGTCCTATAGCAAAAACACCAATGACTAGTCAACCCAGAACATGCGACTTAGATTACCTCAAGTAAGGTAGATAAAAAGACAACTCTTTCGTTATAATCTTACACCAGTCCAAAACAAGGAGTAAATAAAGACACGTGCACGTTTGAAATGTTTATTTCTAACGCCGTAATCTCATGCACAGTACCTTAGATAATACAACCAAACATATTATCAGAAACAAGGTTGTCAGCATTGTTACTATTACATAAAATACAAAGTGAGAAAGCATCTTATATTGCTAACGGGGAACAGGTTTAAAATATACCTACATTTCACCCTCCCTACCTACCAGGTTAGTTTATAACTACAGAAGGTTTCATAGGATTACATGGACGGTTCCATACCTCTGGTACTCAGCAGTAGTGGATCACATTGAGTGCTGCACAAACTGTCAGGATGCCAATGTTCTCCAACTGTGTCTAATTATGCCTCCACAATGCATTATTAAACGCGCCAGTATCAGACGTGGCCACACCTGCATATGTGTTATAGGTTGAACGTGCGACGATCATTCCAAATAACAGACACAGTAACCAAGATAATCTTGATGTTCCATGCTCTCACTATACACAGTAAACTAGCAAGGCAGTCTAGAAATGTAGCATGACAAATTATTCTCATGTGAAACAAAATACTCAGCTTTCTCTAAACAATATCAAAATTTCGTGCCGTGTGCAAAGCAGAGCAGGAAAGCAAAAATGGCGTTTAAGCTTCTAATGAACCCATGCTAACTTAACACGGTGTGAGTGCAAGGCTCAGCCCACGACACCCTCCCTCGAAAGAACCACGTGATATAAATGTGGGCGAACTAGGAACACAGAGTCCAAGCCTGAAAAGCAGAGTCAAGTTCAAATTTGCATAAAAAAGTATTCGCTGTTTGATAGAAAACAGTAACTAAATAATAAAGAATAGGTAGAAAAATCAAAGAGTCGTAATCCAACAGCGTATAAGCACAGTATGTAGCAACAGCCGCCAAGAGGAAGCCATTGTTCTCCTCTGAAAACATTTCAGCCATCCAATTCAATAGTGAGAATGAACATACATGTTCCTCAACGACCGGAGCCTCTATCACCATCGGAGGAAAACTCGGGTCATCTTCAATGTAACTGCGTGCCAAGAAGTCATGCGCCGCTGCAAAAACATTCCAACGTCCCATTATTTCATGAATCGCTCCTAAGGCCATAATCCCGCTGCCAGAACAGAGCAAGTCATGAACCACTAAGGGGCTCATCAGCTGGTCATAATCCGCGTTGGGAGACACCGTACTGCAGAGACACAAATCCAGGGCCCAGTCGAAATCACAGCTCAGGCAATGGAAGACAGGCTGAACGCATGTAAAAAAGGAGAATCGAAACGATAATCCATAAGCTGCACTCAATGTAGCCAGAGGCAGCGCTCCGTAATAACTAAGCATTCAGTTGCGCAGTAGCAACAGCCGGGACATATTGTCGGGTGCTGGAGGATGTGCATCCATATTTAAGTAAACAAATTAATAGAAGCACACCGGCAACTAATGCGACTATTAAGGGGAATCCACCAAAGATGCTGGAAAACATTGAATGAAAAAATGCCGAAAAGACACCAATTATAGTTTGAAAAGAACTCACAAGACCACTGCTTCTAACTTTAAAAAAGTAAGTACCCTTTAGTGAAGGACGCATTAAAGATACTCTGAATTAAGTCCCCAAAATACAAAGGCACGTCTGAATTTAATAAATCATACACTTCTGTGCGGGTATTTACTACATGAAGGACAAATGTTTCTCCAGCAGATGTAAGAGCGACCTCTTTTTGAGACAATAGCGCTCTTATACGGCTCACTTGGTTGACTCTGCTTTCAAGGTCGGAATCGACGGCCAGATGGAAACATCCAGCTTCCCATGCAGAGGAGTAAACACAACTTTTTTTAGCAAACCACACGCTCAGTTACCGTAATCATGTTACCGATGCCTGGTAACATTGCACAACAATCTGCATTATTTCAAATTAAATAACTCACGTTTCAGTAAACTGAACGTTGGTATGATAGCAGGTGTCGCAGTGCCTTTCAAAACTCACACCAAATTAGGCGCATCTTGATTACAAGAGCCATGCAATTGTATGTGTCTACAAATTAAGGAGTGATGTGGTGCTATTCTGCAATCCTCGCCATTCACATAAACTTCTTTTCCCTCCCTCAGACACCTATATGTAAATGATAATAACCAAGCTTAATGGAGATAAGTGCTGCCTAAACATCCATATCTGCCTATACCATAGTATTACATGCAAACCTCAAACTTAAACAGGTTAAAAAGTAACGTTATGATACTGTGGATAAGCCACACAGCTGAATCGGATCTCCAATGAGTGACCACTTCTAACCATTCTCATAGCGCGCCCTGTGCTCTGATTTCACAGTGAGAGAGTGATAGCACCATAGTTGTACTGCTAATCATTCTCACCACACGCTACGAATATGCTTTCACGTTACGCCTCGCATCAAAGCTTCCATGTGACGTCATGTACCTCACCCCATACGCAAAGACGCAAATGTTTTTAATTGTTTTAAAAACATATTTTTATGTATTTATTGAACATACTAACAGAACACATTATCTAAGATAATTTTGAAAACATTTTTTTTTAAGTTCCAATAATCCTACATTACTTTTAAAAGCAATTACACCAATTGCGGTGAAAAGTCATGCGTACTCGCATCCTAAGAACACCGTAATAACAGTGTACCCGTACGCAAAGCCATGTGACTTTAAAAGAAGAAATTTCATTGGTTCATAACACTTCCTATTACAACTGTTGAAACTACCGTCCCATTTTAAAAATTCCACTTTGACTTTCTAAAAAGAAACATCTCTTCTGAGAATCTTGTCAAATAGAACAAAGTTCACCTTATTAACAGCAATGGACTCATCTTCCAGCCATTCTTAAGAAGAATATTTAATTCCTAAAGAAAAGCAAAGAAGATCTAATTTGGCAGTTTTTTACTTTTCCAGAAGGGCAAAAAAAGGTTAATGCTCCAAAAGTAACCTGTAAAATTTTCCAAACTCTTTCAAGGGGTGATCCATCTCAAAAATACTCCTTTAGCACAGCAAATATGGAGCGACACGTAAACAACGTACACTCCAACAACTTTGCTCGAGCTGCAACAGAGGTTGAAGGACAACCCACCTGCTACTGCACCAATCACATCAACTGCTGCACCAGCATTTTCAGCAAACAGTCCACGCACACAAATTCATCCTGATTTTGCTCAAGTTAAAATTCTATACATTTATTGCAATAAACTTTTGTATTATGGGAAACAGTCTATTGACCTGATAAAACGCAGGAAGCAGGAGCATCACTGTCCTCTACATTACTTTTTTTTTCATTCTTTTCTTCCTGTCGGACACTACCAAGCCCCCCATTATAGAAACAAATTGCACCCGGGAGCTAATTAGGAATAAAACGAACTTCGTTTTTTTTCCTTTTCCACCACGTACGAGTACAATACGAGTACAACGCATTTTTTTAATGTTTATTAAAAAAAAAATTGCGCCTAAACATCCATGTGAGGCCCCCTGAGCAGGCCTAGAGGGTCAACATGTTTCTACCCTACCCCCTTTCCTTATTTTTCAACTTTGTTTTACTGGTTTCTTGTGACTCGGTGCTACCGAGGCACAAGATGGCTGCCAACACTTCCTGGTTTGGAGTGTTGACAGACAGTTGACATCCAATCAGCATGCAGTTCGTGCTCGTAATCGTACGGATTTCCGTACGTGTGCTGTACTTTGTCTCTAGATATCGATATGATTTTACTTTTGATTTTCTCAGGAACTACTGAACGGATTTACACTATTTAACAAAAAGCACAATCTGTGAACCGAACTCTACCTCTTTGCCAAATTTTGAGTAATCCTGTTCAGCCGTTCGGGCTGTAGCCCTGGCTAAGGGTCCCTAGGGAAAATTGCATGGGGAAAACACCTTTTGGGACCCCCCTTTTTTCTCGGCCCCCGCTTGACGAATCACCCCCAAACTTTTAGGGAAGAAGCGGAGCGGAGCAGGCCATTTTTTTGAAAACATTCGCGAACATTCGTCCACCAGTGACAAAGTTATTCCAAATAGAATGTTGTGGATTTCCTATGGAAACTAGGTCCTAACTATAACTACCTACTGGCGACCACCAGTAGGTAATATATATATATATATAAATACACACACACACACACACACACATATATATATATGTTTATATATAAACTATGATGCAACCACTTTCCCATAAAGGAAGCGAAAATGGTATCCTTTAAATTGGGAATCCTGTGTTACAATTGGTTTTGCGCACTTGAAAATTACTGAGATAGTTGGCACTGTAAGAGAATGTCACACATCATAGCTTTGAAACACCAGAGAACAGTTCATGAATAATGCTGTTTGTGTTGGACTGTTGGGTAACTACGACTCAGCGAAGTAAAGTCAGCATAAACAGTATGTTAATGGCAAAAGTTACACTTATAGCAAACCCTAGTTAATCCCTTTTATCTCCTGCTCTCAAAGTTACTCACATTCAGGTTGGTCCTGGTTTTCCACAGTAGCATGCCAATCACAGGGTAAGGTGTAACTCCACATTAAAATAGGTAAGAAAAACGCATACTCATTTTCTATGATGATCACCAACTTCTGGCAAAGGTACGGTTCTGGCCAAGTACCATAAATCTACAGGGTTGTGGTGGCCCTTTATGGCAGCCTAATCAAAATCTCCACTAATCGTTCCTTCACAGATCACATGTGCCGTGACACGTAAACACCCAGGGCTGTTCCTGTCCAACGATCCATTGGAAGATGTTGGTAACTGACTCCCTCAGGGCAATAAATCAGTGTCTTAGAAGGTCCTAATACTCACCTGTACAGGTCTTGGCACCCATGTTCAGCATTTAAGCACTACGGCCACTTCCTTCTGTTTTTCTATTATCTAGTAATCTTTCCCATGACTTTTTCACTCACCATAAAGTCTTCTCTTAAGGAAGTCCAATGTCTAGAGGGCAAGTTTCTATCCCCACTATTTTTGATTTGTGCTACGGATTTACTTGCATTTTCAGCCATTTGGCACAGTGTTTGGTGTTCCTTTTGCCAATGGACCGCTCATACCGCAAAACTGATGCTTTGTATGGATGTGCCTGGTGTTCCCGAAAATTGACGTGACCATATATTGGTCATCCCCTGTAGACACCCTAAACTCCTTTGGTAGGTCCTAGTTGGTGGCAGCATTTATGGTATTTTAGGCCGCAGTAGCTGTACACAGTGGTAATACCTAGTATCCTCTTGTCTTACATTACTCCTTGTTCTTTGAACAACTGGGATATATTACATTTTACCTTATTTAATGAATGCTGATGTCTGTGAAGACTATGCGCCATGGTTTCACACTAATGATAATGAACATGAAATAATGCAGCACTGAGTTTATTTCACAGGGAACTTCAGTGCGCAATTGTTATCCTTAGATTACTGCAAGTTGCAAGAGTGGGAGAACCCATTCCAAAAGGCCCTGTAAGGGAAACTGGGTTGTATAGGGGAGATAATATCAACACATTCGGAAGACATACAATGTGTTCTTCTTAAATGGCGGCACGCTTACAACCTGGCGATTGTTAATGTGTACTCGCGTCCAGTGAGTGTGTCCATGGAATCATCCACCCTAGATGACCTATCCTCATTTTTAGGACAACTACCCGTTGGTTGCAAGATACTGATGGGAGGGGATTTCAACTGCCATTTTGAACCACTAAAAGGTCTAAAGGAGGGTGCCTTAATAGCTGAGGACGATTACTGGGGGATTCCCCCCTGTCAGTCCCAAACCCGAAATCATGGTCTCCCATGCCGCTGCAAATTACGTCCCTTACCTTGAACTATGCCCTGAGGGCTTGTAATGGGCGCACACCATCCGATGCCCCTTCAGTGTGTACCTTCAATAGGAAGGACCATGAATCGCGTTTGGACTACATTTTTGTAGACGCAAGCATGTGGCCGACGGTTCTGGACTTCAGGGTGATCACGAGAGCGGATAGTGATCATAATGCTCTCTGTTTGGATATGGTACACCCAGGGCTCGGTGAAGGTACGTCACTTAATGACCCAAAGCAAGACACAGGGACCTTAGTCTTATCTAACAACAGACGTAGGGTAAGATGGGGGAAATTAGTTAATTCAACAGAGTGCATTACGAAAATCTATGATTTGGCGCTCCCAAAGTTTGTTGAAATGGATGAACTGATTAATAAACCGAAAGCTAACGACTTTAATGAGAAATTAGATCAAATTCATGCAGACCTAGTTGGAAGCTTAGGAAAGGTTTTCCACCCTGTGACTGCGATAAGGAAGAAGAGGACACCAACCTCAGCTTGGTACAATTCCACGTACAAAAAGATAAAAACTGAGTTGATCTTTATGGTCAAGTCTGGCACTGACAAAAATAAAGTAACTGAGCTGAGACGGAAATATAGGGAAGCCATCGTCCATGCAAAGTCCGAATGGGATTGGGATAGATGGCATGACCTATCAAAGGCTCTGGAAACCAGGGATTCAAGAAAATTCTGGTCACTAGTCCATACAGGCGCTGGGGAACCGAAATCGGCAGTAGAGCCAAACATCGCTGCTTCGATATGGGAAGCCCACTTCAGTAAACTGTATCAAGCTATTACTGTAATCCCCCAAGAGGCAGTTCTTGATAGCCCTTCTGAGCTCAATGAAAAACTAGAGTTGACACTGGGTGAAGTACTAAATGCTATAGGGAGACTAGCGCCGGGGAAGGCCCCAGGTCTCGATAAACTCCCCGGAGATTTGTTCAGACATCAACCAGAGATCTGGGGTCCCTATTTGCTTGTTATCTTCAACTCTGTTTTAAGAGGGATGGAGATCCCCTGTACTTGGCTGGGGGCAGAGAAAGCACCGATTTTTAAAAAGGGCTCTCCTCTGCTCCCAGCCAACTACAGGCCGATCAGTCTTATAGATGTACCTCAAAAACTCTTCGCCCGTCTTCTGCTGGACCACCTCCTGGACTGGATGGAGGACAATGCGATCCTTAGTCCACTCCAGGCGGGCTTCAGGAAGAACACGTCCACCATGGATCAGATTTTTCGCCTCGTCCTCCTCTACTGGAAAACGGTGGGGATCGAGGGGGGAGTCTGTACATGGTGTTCGTGGACCTGAGGTCCGCATTTGACTTGGTACCACGCGAGAAATTATGGTCGGTGCTCAGGGAGCTAGGTGTCCCGCCACAGCTCTTACAGGCAATAATCAGGCTCCATAACGGAATCGTTGCCCAGGTTAGGTGTGGGAGGGACGGGGTGTTGTCATCTAGGTTTCCAGTTCTCAGGGGGGTAAGACAGGGTTGTGTCCTTGCACCGACCCTGTTTTGCCTCTTTGTTAACGGTGTAATATCTTACCTTGACAATGTCAGCAACAACGACGCCCCTAGGTTGGTAGGCAAGAGGGTTCCGGCAATTATGTTTGCCGATGATACTCTCCTGCTTTCCAAATCCCCGATGGGGATCCAACGGATACTGGATGGGTTTGGGAACTTCTGCAGGGCGCACGGCCTTGAGATCAACGCAGAAAAACCAAATTCATGGTATTCAATCCCTCGACAACAACTAGGCCTAATCCAACCCTGGGACCCGATAGGCTGGAAAGGGTTAGAACGTTCCAGTATTTGGGGGTAACTTTACATGAAAATCTATCCTGGGGTCCACAGATAGCAAGGTCCCACTTAAAGTTATCCCAAATGGTGGGGGCAATCTTGAAGGTTTCGAATTCCTCAAGCTTCAAGCCAGTTAGTCCAGCCTTGGAGATGTATAAAACCCAAGCCAGAGCAGCCTCATCATATGGTGGTGAACTGTGGGGTCATAATGTCGGGACAGAACTCGTCAAGGTGGAAAACAACTTCCTTAGACGTTTGTTGGCTCTACCACAAGGTACACCCCTGCTACCACTGAGACTAGATCTGGGGCTCCCTTCAATAGAGGATGAATTAGCACTAAAGCCATTAAGGTTCTGGCACAGGCTCTGGTCAACCAGTGAACTCTCCCACTACAGGCAAGATCTGAAGCATGTCCTGAGTCTTAACTGCTCCGACAGAATTCCTTGGGTGGCATACGTAAAACGACAATTTTATCGATTGGGCCTGGCTGATCTGTGGGATGATCCCGAAAGAGGCTGTCTCGGGGTGTCCCGCAAAACGCTCACCAAGACTTTCAAGGACAAGAGCCTAACTATGCTTGCGTGTGCTCCGAAAATCGGCACCCTTACTGAACAATTTTTGGCCACCAAAAGTTCTTTTAAGTTCGAAGGATTCATGGAAATTATTTTTCCCATTACTGCAAGGAAACTTTTTATCCAGTGGAGGTTTGGTACATTGCCATTTAAAGAGTTTACAAGTAAATGGTCAACGTTGGACGACCAAATCTGCCCTGGGTGCAGCACGAATGTGGAGGATGATCTACATGTGCTGTTTTTCTGCCCTGCTTACAATAGACCGAGAAAGTACTGGCTAGTGCCATTGTGTAGGAATCTAGGCTTCTGAAACTATCTACAATCATATAGAATTCTGAAGACAAGCACCCTGCACCACATTGTATTTGCTGTAGCCAAGTATCTAATTGCTATGTGGCAGATTAGAAAAAAAACACTGAAAGGGTAATCTTTAACTTCTCAATACGAAATGAACTGTAAAGAATCGTAGTTAATTGTACCTTCAGTCTCCCAGATTCTTACATGTATTGATTTCAGCAGTCTTTGCTTCCTTGCACTGTTTTTATATTGTATGTTTTCATGTGGTTTTATATGTTTTTTATTGCATCTTTTATGGTCTCGAATGGCCGAAATAAAGAATTTTTGGATTGAATTGGATTGGAAACTCTGTCCTAACATGTTTGGTTGGAACCTACAACTGAAAAGATGCAGGAGCACTGATTGGCAGGGGTTACTGTCCAACTGCCAAGGAACTAGACATGTAAGCTGGTGAATTACTCCAGCTTGAGGAAGAACACAATAGTGTTAAAATAGAACACAACATGTCAGGAATCCCAAATGTCTAACGTGTTTAACACACAAATAGCAAACAGTACAGCAAATAATCAAAAGACAATTGTCATTTCAACCTACCAGAGCTTGCACCCAAAAAGGCCAGTTGTAGCATGTGATGCTAAAATGCTCCAATTAAGTG